>NC_088363.1:41841819-41906819 GCF_034508935.2 Berghia stephanieae
ATTTGCTATACCAGACCTGCCTAGCGTTACGAAAAAGTCGTAGAATTACGAATTTTATGCTCCAAATAGAGAACTGCATCGACGTTACTGATTCAAATATCTTGTTGAAAAGGAGAGAGAGTTTGTTTGCTTATAAACTGTATTCAGGACTTTCGAGCTTATGGAGCACATATTTTAATTATGCAGAGGGCAAATAATTGATTTGTATTGCTATTTAGTGTGTCCTTTTCATTTTTTCCCTTGGACACTATGATTTGTTGATATTTCAAGTAGGCAGCTCTGGATATACTGACATGAATGTTCAGGTTGAATAAGTTAGTGTGTATAGTGAAAGAAAAAGAGATTTCTCATTTCTGAAATTGTTTAATTAATTAAAATCAATGACAAATCTTGTCCACCCAGCCAAATCACAATACTGCCTACTGTCCAGTTGTAATACTGACCACAATAGCGGCAGGCGTGATGACCATCCAGTTGATGATCCAGTAGTATTTGGGTCGGAAGCCAACCATCATCTTGATGTCGTCCCGGAAGTTGTTCAGACCTGAAATCACAGAGGTCAAGGACGTATAGAAAGGTTACTGCGTGTATCATCGTGCTGAATAAAAACTGGTGTTGACAACACGGCCAATGTGCCGATAATACCATGCGTCTCGTTAACGAAGAGAATGAATCCTAAAAGATCACGTGGTCTTAAAGCAGACCTGCCAATATTTACAAAAAATTCGTAAAATTAGGAAAGTTTTGTATGCTGCATGTTATGTTGTATATTTTATGGTCGTCTTACCATTCAAATTGTTGCACCGTGTATGGTAGAGTTCCTGTCCTATGGCTTAGCATAAAAATAGAACTAATGCGTTTTGTATATTGTGTATTACATTATGTTTTACGTTTATATGGTGTATGTTGCTTGTGGCATGATTTACCATAATATACATAAATGTATCATGTATGTTGTATTTTTTTATATGTTGTATGTAGTATGTCGTATGCTTACACTATGACTTACCATAGACGTTTATGTGCCTTGTATGTTGTATGTTTCTATATATTGTATGTTATATGTCGTATGCTTAGGCTATGACTTACCATAGACATAGAAGAGACATACAATTTCAGCCAGAGCCAGAATCATGAGGTTGTAGCTTCCACTGTAGTCATTCATCAAGGTCAGGACACGTATACCACCCTGTTTTAATGGAAGTGAATTGGGAGGATCTATATTACCTTTTCATGTGCTCAAGGTCATTGGTCATATTGGAATGGGTGCTCAAAGTGACCCACATAATGAAAAGTTTTCACAGCTTTTGAAATATCTAACATCACGATCGGTCATTTTGTTCCGCTTGACACATGGCTATGTTTACAACTTTCATAAACAAATCAGCGAGTTTACATTTGCTGAGAAATATCCAATCGTTGGACAACAACAAGTCATGTGATTGATGACTTGGGTGGATGAAAACCTGAATATAGATCGCTCCCATTGAAGCGGTTCAGTTGTTGAAATCATTGGACATTGGACAAGGTATTCTCTTGCAGGACGTCCATATATTTGGACGTTGGCCAGTCAGTTATGCTTTAATACATGTCCTTAACTCCCTCAACCCTAACACCGACTATATCCGTAGTTTACCCAGGTTACTTTTACCTCATACCTATTTATTATAACATTTCTTCGAGACAAATTATAGTAGTATCAAAGTTAATGTTTTTAGTTTTGCATGTGAATGATAGTTGAATAAAACTATCTGTGTAAATGCTCGTTTTTAATACATTTTTTTTTTCCAATTTCGAAAAGTAGCAAAAATCTCTAGGATTGAGTGAGTTAAGAGCCAATGAGCCTACGAGGGACGGAGTTTACGTTTCCTATAGTACTGAAGGGACAATAGCAATATCTTGCAAACTTTTGGATAGGACGCCAGTCTATCGCAAACGTACTTTCCAGATCTAAGAGACCCAGCTATCCATCACAGCAGGATGGCCGGAAGGAAGGTCAGAAAAAATCTTGAATTCAGCCGGGATCGATACACGGTTCCCTTGATGTGTGAAGTGAGTGTTCTACAAAACTGAATTATCAATAATTATAAGATTATGATTACTAAAATAGAGATTTTTGCACTCTTTCATAGTTCTTTGTCATAGTTCACATGGGGCAGCGTGGGGCAGCGGTATGGTCTTTGCTTCGTACCCGAAAGCTACCGATCGGGTAGATCATCCGCCGCTGCGCTATATGGCTTTGAGCAATTCACCTCGGCCTAGATCAATTTGCGGCGCTGCACTGCGGCTGTCGCCTGGGTTATTCCAGTCTTCCCTTGGAATAGACGCTAGAGACAAATTTCCCCTATGGGATGAACAAAGGGAATTTTTAAAATTATTTTTTTGTTTGTTCATTTCGTTGTATTCTGCTTGTTGGATTTATTTATTTTTAATTTATGTTTGGCCTTTAGCAGTTTGACCGTATAGATAGTATGCAGATGACGTCACTCAGGCCTTTGTTATTGTTTTTGCCATCCGCGTTTGTGAGTTGTTCTCACTAAACTGTATTAACCAGACTATAAAAGTTCATGGTTACACAGAGTTTGTGTGTTGGTCCGTTATACTTCCGGATGGCAATGTTGTGAACTCCTTGGCCAACCGCATTCTATCTATACAAGTACACAGAAAACAGTTTGGAAATTCCAGCCGTACCTTGACAAAAAAATACGTATTTCAAAATTTGGCCAGAAAACTCGTCCTTCAAATACCGATCGATTACAACTCTAATCTTGTCAAAAACACTCAAACCCTGGACTTGAATTAAAGTACCAGGTTTGAGAGTTTTTGACAAGACGAGGTCCATTTCAATCAATCGATATTATTAGAACGACAATCTTTCTGGCCAAAATTTTAAATGCTCAATTTTATTTTACAGAGTACAGAATTGCCTAAATAAACGAGGAGATTTCTTCTCAGTCTCCAACTCGAGTAATTTAACTATGCCATTGATTTTCTCTTTCGAGAGATACCAAGAGGACAATTCCCCACTGGTATCAATAAAGGAGATTTTATCATCTAATTCATTTATCATTTCTGTGGCCCGTTCATAAATCTGATAAGCCACTTTTCTTGAAATAATTTGAGTTTTTATAACAAATATATTACTCATACATCGTGCGGCTATGTGGTTTAGTGGTATGACACTCGCTTTCGGATCGGAAGGTCCTGGGTTCGAGCCTCGCTCTCGGCGCATAGTTGACTCCTTGGAAAAGGCTCACATGCTCTCACCGTACTGAGGTGTAAAATGAGTCCGAAAAATTGTAATACCGCCTAACAGGCGTCATGTCCCGTCCTACATGATAAATGTTGCTGTTGTCCAGGGACCCCTTGTAAACCGCTATGAGCACATTTAGTGGATATTGCGCTATATAAAGCTCATTTTTTTTCTTTAGACAAATATAAGCATTACCCATTGCTACACTTTAAAAGGGGTCCATAGCCAGCATCAACACTTAACATTTGGACGAGACATGAAGCCTGTAATGCGATATTACAATGATTTTTTTTCGACAGAGACAACGCTGTTAACGGCTAGGTACTCATTTTCCATCTGAATATGGTGAGAAAATGTCAGTAAAAAAGTATTTTCCAAGACTCGGCTATTCGCCGCTTAGAGCGGTCCTCGTACCTAAGACCTTCCGATCCGAAGGCGAGTGTCATACCTAAAAACCACATAGCCGCACGAAGAAGAGAGAAAACGACAAGGAGAAAAAAGATACAAGAGATATTAACCCCAAGTTTCTCATTCGTCTGTAATGTTTCATCCATCCTGCTTTGTCGATAAAGGGGAAACCCGAAACGTCCACATTATCTGTTTTTGTTTATCAAATTGTTGTTTATATTCAATTTCACATTGTTGTTTATTTCTTCGAGCTTCGAGCACCAACATTTACATTACCTATTATTGTGACTTTAAATGAATTGTTCGCACCTAGCTAGTTCATTCCGACAAAATAACTAAACTGAACGCCACTAAGAGCGGGACTTGAACCATGGACCAACCGGTCAGAAGACGAGTGTTACTCCGCTAGACCACAAAGCCACACAATAAATTGAGGGAAATAATTAACTTCTCTAAGACCAGTCAGAAACAAAAAAAAAACTCGAAAGGCGATACGATATAGAATTCGATTCCGGCATGAAATTGTATTTGATTTGTGGTCTCGAATGCAGATCTCCCTATTATTTCTAAAATTCCATAGTATTACGATATTTTTGGATGCAATTTCAGAACTTCATGAGCATCTCTAAGTCATTAAAACTTATTGATAATCAAAGTAGATGCCAGACTAGACATGGTTTTTGAAAGGTTATTTAATCTTAATGAAGGAAAATTGATTTTGGTTTTTTTCAGTTAAATATAACGACTACAGATTTTATCTCAAAATAAATTACATTTTATTAAAATTTTCAAATAGGCAAATCTGCTCTATTATAATCAACATTGAACAAATCAGCATGCAGCTCACGATATATCGAACTATTTTCTAGAATGTAATTGATATACATCTGAAAAGGTGTGCATGAAACAGTGCCAAGCAAAGCAGAAAAGAGAAGAACCCCCCCCCCCACACACACACACACACACACACACACACAAAGAAAAGCTGCCTGCCTAGAGTGGGGATCGAACCTCAAACCTGGCGGTGGTGGTGTTTGTGGTGGTGATGGTGCTGATGGTGGTTGTTTGGTGTAATGGAACGAAGGCATGCTCAGATCATAAACCGTTTCGAATTATCATTTTTTTTTTCAAAATTGCACAAAAATTCCCCAAGCCATTAGACATGCAAATTTTCTACGTCAATGAAAGCTCGAGGGCATTGCTTGGATAATAAATAAACATTCCATGCGTTGATTGATTCCTTGGGGAAGATCTTTTAATGTCCTAGATAACGTCCTTTTTATCATCTGTTTATTAGTCTGTATATCATCTATCAATTCTCTCTCTCTCTCTCTCTCTCTCTCTCTCTCTCTCTCTCTCTCTCTCTCTCTCTCTCTCTCTTTCTTTCTCTCTCTCTCTCTCTCTCTCTGTCTGTCTGTCTATGTGTGTGTGTGTGTGTGTGTTTGTGTGAGTAGTTCTATTTTCCATGCTCGTATCTCAATCTTTCTCTCATTTTTCTGTCTCTGCCATTCTTCACATATGCTCACCCCTATAATATTACAACCCTATTTAACTTCCTTCCTCCCCCACCCCTTCTCTCTCTCTCTCTCTCTCTCTCTCTCTCTCTCTCTCTCTCTCTCTCTCTCTCTCTCTCTCTCTCTCTCTCTCTTTCTTCCTTTCTAAGCTTATAAATCCGTTATTAATAATATGTTACGGTACGATGTGAACATCACCATGTCCAGCATTGCTTACACATTTTGGAATGTTATACGATTATTTATTACATCAGGTGCCATGTCTTGTCCTACGTGTTATGTATTGTTGTTGGTTAATGACTACTTGTAAAGCGCATCAAGCACAATTAGTGGATATTGCCCTATATTAAAGCTAAAGTTCAGCCTGTTTTGTTTTGTTTTTGTTTGTTTTGTTTTTTTGGTTTAGGTTTTTAACCTTACATAACCATCTATATAGTCTTAGTAAATCGATTGATTAAGATGACTTTAAATTTGTCAAAAAGTCTTAAGTTTAAGACCTATCGAACGTTTCAATCTAGTTCAAAATGTTGACTAGTTGGGGGCCATCATAGTATTTGCTTTTTCAAAGGCAGGAGGCTATCCCATATCATAGAGATGTTTTCTAACACTTACTTATACGCTTACTTACACACCAAACACACAGTCAAACTACGTGTGCAACAACTGCGGTAGAGACTGCCATGCAAGGATTGGTCTGCTGAGTCACAACCGTCGCTGTTCTCAACAAGACTGATGAGACCAAAGCCATACAGGGCGCAAACCATCGTCTCTTAAGACGGAAGGATGCCTACTTCTACTACTACTACTACTACTACTACTACTACTACTACTACTTATATGCTATAGTTTTACTATATTATTATCACCAGACTTCTGTCATTTTAAAATCATCTTTAACATTACAGCAGTTAGTATGAACCAATGACATTGTGCGTATCAAGAACGAATCTTGGCTTAGACATTTTAAGTGGGGGAGGGGGGGGGGGGAGCGAACATTTGATGCATTTTTTAATTAGACGATATCCTCTGAAAGAAAACATTTTTTGTCCCTCAAATATCAATCAATTAAAATTACCCTAATTATGTTTTTAAATATTTTCATTTTGAATGTTTAGTTTTCTGACCAAAGTCTTTTTTTAATGCGCTGTTTTATTTTTCAAAAAGTTTGCAGACCGCTGAATATCGCGCAAAATAGATAGTATGCGCATGGATAAGAAACGCACAACATTGCCATCCGTAAATATAACGGACCAACACACAAATCTATTTTGTTATCTTGATCGTTTATAGTCTGGTTAATACAGTTTTGTGAGAATTACTCAAAAACATGGATGGCAAAAAACAATAACAGAGACCTAAGTGATATATCTATATATCAATGTCTTAAGTAACAGTGATCAGACTTAAATGACTAGATAGGCATCGTCAGAACATTGGTTTCTTACGTAAGTTGTCTGTGGAATACCCAGCAAGAAGCCGATGGTACAAACTATGAAGGTGAAGGGTGTCTTGTGTTTCCTCAGGTAGTTAGGGAAGACATCAGAAATGGCCGAAATTACCGTCTCCATCATCACAAACTGTGAAAGGGAAACAAAGTTCAAGGTCAAGCCCTAAAGTTCATTTGAGGCTTCTGGCAAAAATCCAGAAATGAAATAACTTATAAACATTTTATTAACATTTACATAGCACATTTGTACGGATTAACCATGCTTAATGTTGTATTTATTTCCCTAGCAGGTCTTCTTCTACGGCGACGACTACTACCACTATTACTACTACTACTACTACTACTACTACTAATAATAATAATAATAATAATAATAATAATAATAATAATAATAATAATAATAATATCACTACTGCCGCTGCTGTTAGTAGTAATATTACTAACATTAATACTACTACTACTACTACTACTACTACTACCACCACCACCACCACTACTTCTACAACTACAACTACAAGTACGACTAATATTATTATCATTATTATTAATATCATCATCATCATCATCATCATCATCATCATCATCATCATCATCATCATCATCATCATCATCTCATTATCATCATCATCTCATCATCATCATCACCATCATCATCATCATTACCAAACCTAATTCTTCATCTCCTTTCTTTATAATTGAATGACTTCAACAACAAAAAATTATGCGTATTAAATGTGGAAACAATCTGAACAAAGTTTTTAAAAATGTTGTGTTCAATCATTGATCAGTGGATTGAGATAAATAGCAATTTATGTAAAAAGGGATAAAGATTGACGATGAATGATTGTAGATTGATGATGCATGATTGAATATCAATGATGAATGACTGATGAAGGATGATTAGATATTGATGAAAAATTATTGACGTGTTAGGTTTGGTCAGTCAAGCTAAGCTTTATCTATAGCCGCGTTGATAGACAAATCGCCTCACAAGAAAGGGACTAGGGGTAGAGTAGCTAAGCGGTACGGTATTTGCTTCGTACCCGAAAGGTACCGAGTTCGATCACCCGCCGCTGGGCTGTGTTGTTTTGAGCAAGTCACCTCGCCCTAACTCAATTTGCGGCGCTGCACTGCGGCTGACGCCTGGGTTTTTCCAGTCTTCCCTTAGAATAGACACTAAAGACAAATTTACCCTATGGGATGAATAAAGGGAATTCTATTTATTTTATATATTATTTAATTTAACCAAAACAATAGAGCTTTTATATAACGCAATATCCACTAAATGTGCTCAATGCGTTTTACAATGGGTCCCTGGCCAACAGTAACACGTAATAAGAAGAACGAGACATGACGCCTATTAGGCGATATTACAATTTTTCCGACAGAGACTAAGCTGTTAACAGCCAGGTACTCATTTTACACCCGAGTACGATGAGAGAATGTGAGTAAAGGGTCTTTTCAAAGGACTCAACTATGCGCCGAGCGAGGCTCGAACCCAGGACCTTCCGATCCGAAAGCGAGTGTCATACCACGAGACCACATAGCCGCACATTTACTAGTATGGTCCAGGATGTAGTCAATTTTTTTCCGGCTTAGGCTGTAAACTGAGTGCATACATTTTCCTCTCCGTCTGTCTTCGCCTCCATTTGATGTTTCCTCTCAGTCGGTCTCTTGTTTTATCATAGCAAAGTGAGTGTAACTCACTCGTTTTTAGTTGCCGAACAGAACAGGAACCGAACGCGAACGTTTTAGATCGGAATGAAAATTTCTCTCAGGTTCCTACCAGCAAAGTGAAACAACACACGGTGTTTCTTTGTTATTGTATTTAGAATACCTTTGGGTGATCAATTCTCACTAAACAAATGTTTGAATAGTAATATAAACGTTTTAGGTTACACGTAGTTTTGTTTGCTGGCATGTTTCATGTGTTTGTTGTGATTAAAATACAGAAGTGTTTCGCGTCTATGACACACTGGTTACTCACGAACATGAGACGAAATGAATGCACTCCTGTACAGCATTAGTCTGGTGGAAAGTATATCACAAAGATATGCAATCTATCCAAACAGAAGAACGTATCAAACAATGGTTTCTGTCCATTAAACGCTTGAGAAATCGGAATAAACTCTAGGTCTATGAAATTTGTGGCTCTGAATGAAGGAATACGTTTTACTCATCTGACAGTTGAGACCGTGTGTGAGATTTAATTATATATTATAGTGGAAAGTACTATAGATAGAGAAGTCCAAAAGGGAGCAAACAATTCACGATTTATTCAAAATGAAGTGAGATAAACTCAAGCCCTAGTGACTGTACGGTTCTGAAGGACTAGTATTTGACTCCTCACCTGACTGTCCAGACCCAGGGTGAGAATCATGAAGAAGAACAGAAAGGCCCAGATTGGAGATCCTGGTAGCCGGGAAATCCCATCAGGGTAAGCCACGAATGCCAGACCAGGACCTGGGGAGTATTTGGTTTGCAGGGGGGGGGGGGTGAAATGAAGTAAATAAAAATAATTGATAAAGAATATATGAACATTAATTTAGAGCATTTCGACAAATATTGTAAGATTGAAATATAATGTTTTTCTGCTCTGGATACACTTTTATGCTCGTCGGGGAAGTATTTCATAAGGGCGATGATAGAGATAATGGCGTCCGCCATTGTCCCGATAGTTTAGAATCAGTTTCTATGTGTCATTACGAGGGAAGTGATGTCATGACCGTTGATTCCTTTAACTGTTTAAATATAAAGGAAATAAAAACCTTACCGGAAGTAGCGACGTCAGAGACCTCTTGATTGGTCAGATAGGCCATGTGACCCAGCAGAGAGAAAATGGCGAATCCAGCAAAGATGGAGGTGCTACAGTTGATGAGGGCGACCAGGATGGCGTCCCTATAGCAGTTGTTGTTGAATTTGTTGTAGGAGGCCATGGTCAAGAGACCGCCGAACCCTATGCCAAGGGAGTAGAAGATCTGAGAGGCCGCGTCATTCCAAATCTGGGAGATGAAATTGTTTTTGTTAGTAGTTATGATATGAAATTAAGATAAAAGACTGATGAAACAGACGTGTTATGTTCTTTGATATTGATGAGATTATCCCGCTACAGAATGTATGTATACATAATTTTTTTTCTGATTTATAACATAGTAATTCTTACACAATCTTATTTTAATTGTTATAAATATCTAACTAAACGTTTTAACTTCAACAATTTTTTCTCTTTTCTCTGTTTTATGCATCAATATATCCAATTTGAAATATTTTCAAAACACCAATATAAGTAATTTTAAAAAATTAAGCTTTATATAGAGCAATATCCACTAAATGTGCTCAAAGCGCTTTACAAGGGGTCCCTGGTCAACAGCAACATTTAACATGTAGGACGGAACATACCGCCTGTTAGGCGATATTAAAAACTTTTCGGACAAAGACAACGCTGTTAACGGCCAGGTACTCATTTTACACCTGAGTACGGTGAGAGAAAGTGAGTAAAGAGCCTTTTCCAAGGACTCAACTATGCGCCGAGCGCGAGGCTCGAACCCAGGACCTTCTATCCGAAAGCAAGTGTCATACCACAAGACCACATAGCCGCAACATCCAATTAATAGTAAAACAGCAGAATCTAAAACATATAGCACCACAAGGACTAAACAAGTCGAGTTGCGAACTGACAGCCACGCGGTTCTTCATTTGTGCCCCAATTCGGAATTGGGACACGAGGTAGAGTTTTAACTTTATATAGAATACGGTCTAAAGAGTTCTCATATTGAACTTTTTTCAGAAAAAAAGTAAATCCCTAAATCCCCACAATGTCTGAGATTATCAGCAGAGACGTGTCGGTTCTACCCTTGTTTCTTTATTTTCAAACCAATAAAAATGAAGTACCCAATTTCAAAATAATTCAGTATCAGCATTCTGGTTAATTCAATTGAAACAAAAGTAGGCAGAAACGTCGGCCTTCTAGCAGCACGAAACCATATAAAAGTAGTCACCACCTATACTAACTTGGGATATGCATCAACTCGATTTTTGTAAGATACTCCAAATTCAATGAGTCTGTCCTGTTTAGCGATTTTACATAGCAGTTTAATGCATACTCTCTCTCTCTCTCTCTCTCTCTCTCTCTCTCTCTCTCTCTCTCTATCTATCTATCTATCTATCTATCTATCTATCTATCTCTTCACCTCCTCTGCCTCCTCCTCCTCCTCCTATTCCTCCTCCTCCTCCTCCTCCTCCTCCTCCTCCTCCTCTCCCACATCTCCGTTCTTACCTTGGCGTCAGTGAGTTTGTCCCATTCAGGGATAACATAAAAGTTAATTCCATCCTCGTATCCCTCCAGGGTGAGTCCACGAACCAGCAGAACAACCAGGATGACGTAGGGGAACGTGGCTGTAAAGTACACCACCTGTGGAAAGACGTGGGTAGGAACGTTATGTAACGAGGCATTCAAGTTCCAGTCAAACTTTGCAACAAGATTTATCAGTTTGTCTCTTGAAACACATATTTCGTTCCATAAGTAATGAAATTGACTTTAAAGCGACAGAAAATTGCATTTATAATAAATGTTTTTTAACTTTTATCAAGGGCAAAACACACTAAACGTGCTCAAAGCGCTTTACAACCTTATTAAAGAAAGAAAGAATAAATGCTTTGGGCAATTGGTGAATATGAAAGATGAAAGATTATTCTTATTATTATTCAAATAAAGTGACAGACTCAGTAGTAATACTATTGATGTGCATGACCACAACAGGCGTTAATCTTGCCGAGGTTTTTCTTGGCCTCGCTATTCTCCAAGCAGTGACTGGAAAACTTGAGATGGCGGAATGACATTTGAGCTAAACCACCCTTCCATCCAAAGGTTGTTTTGTTTCGTGTTCTATGGGGTTTACGGCGCCTGCGACACTTTTAGGTTATTTCAACTCCTGTAAAACGAAGGTGGGATAGTAAAAAGGCTGACAAAGGGGGCTGGACCAAAAAGGGAACAACGGAAGATTCCAAGAGCAATTACTGATTTCTTCTCAATTGACGACTCCGGCTAGCCGGAGTCGTCAATTGAGAAGAAATCAGTAAAATGTGTAGTATAAGTTTTTCGAAGACTATATTTTTCCCCCTTTGTAAATCACCTCCAGTTAGGTATTGTAACCATTTTTTGTGTGTCTTGAATATCATGTTTTCAAAGCATTTAGTGTGGTGTGATGGGATCCTGTGTTTGTGTCTGAATGGGAATTTTAGGCAATGCCGAACACGATTGATACCGGCTACGACCAGGGGGAAAAACAAAACAAATATTCCCACTCCAAAGCATAAAAGCAACCCGATTAGTAGGTTTTATAAGGTGATTGAAGATACAGCAAATGACCTCCTGTCAAGGGTTATTGAGCCTTGACATCTCTTTTACCTTCCCAGACGTCTTGATCCCGTTCATCAGACATACAAAGATGAGGAACCAGGCCAGGAGGAGGGTGAGACAAAGCTTGACGCTGACGTCACCAAGGTCACCGATGTCTGGGGAGTTTTGTTGACGAAGGACAAAGCGCCTGGTGGACGGATGGAAAAATTATATATATATATATATAGATATATATATATATATATATATATATATATATATATATATATTACTCTTTTTGTTGTAAAATTAACTTGCCAAATTATAAAAGTGGATGTTATTTAGTTTTGTTGCTTTTGAATATGTTACTGTCCCTAGAAACTTTTATGAATAAAAACAAAAGAAAAAAAGCAAAGGGAAACGGGATGGAGGTCGGTCAAAGCTGTGGGGAGATAGAGATAGAGAGAGAGAGAGAGAGAGAGAGAGAGAGAGAGAGAGAGAGAGAGAGGGGGGGGGGTGGGGAGGTCACACAGAGAGAGAATGCTTGATTTTCAAAGCAATTGGCCTGTCCTGGAGCGATGCTGAGCAAACAATCCACGACAGAATGACAGACTGTTTTGTTATGATTTTGTATTTGTCTTGTTTTGTTTTGGTGGTTTGTTTGTTTTGTTTTGTTTTGTTTGTTATATTTTTGTTTTGTTTTGTTTTTGTGGAGATTTTGGGTGATTTCTTCTTTTTCTTTTGTTTTGTTTTAAGTTTTTTTCTTTTGTTTTTTTTTTTTTGTTTTGTTTTGTTTTGTTTTTTTGTTTGTTTTTTTTGGGTTTTTTTTGTTTTTTGTTTTTTTTTTTTGTTGATGAGTTTGTGTTGGGGTTTTTTTTTGTTGTTGTTTGTTGTTTTTTTTTTTTTTTTGTTGTTGTTTTGTTTTTTTTGGTTAATTTTGCTCGTTTGGTTTTTCTTGGGGTTTTTGTTTTAATGTTTGTTTGGTTTTTGGTTTTTTAAGTTTGTCTAGTTTGCATTTTTTTTAATTGACTCCAAATGAATTTGTAGTACATAAATGACTAAAGCCAGTGAACATTCCAAAGCTGTATCTAGAAAACATTTATGTGTTGACACTATAAGTTTATTGTAACATATTGTAACAAGTATCGGGGCCCGTTCAATGAACGGTGTGATAGCTTGATCAACGCATAATTTTGCATTCAACACATTTATAGTAGTAGATGAACCAGTCCCAAAGTCTGAAATCTAAGTGTAATGTAATGGGAAGCGTCCTGTGGATTTGCCAGATCGATCGATTGCGCAGAGCTTTTCGTTGATCCACAGAATGCGCAACAATCCAGCAGTGGAAGTCGTAGTGGTGGCAGCGGTGGTGGTGGTAGTGGTAGTGGTGGTAGTAGTAGTGGTGGTGGTGGAAGTAGTGGAAATAGTAGTAGTAGAAGTAGTAGTAGTAGTAGTAGTAGTAGTAGTAGTAGTAGTAGTAGTAGTAGTAGTAGTAGAAGTAGTAGAAGTAGTAGAAGTAGTAGTAGTAGTAGTAGTAGTAGTAGTAGTAGTAGTAGTAGTAGTAGTAGTAGTAGTAGTAGTAGTAGTAGTAGTAGTAGTAGTAGTAGTAGTAGTAGTAGTGATGGACTGTTGCGCATTCCGTGGCACTTTATAACAGCAACCCAAAACGACACGGCTAGTAAGAATAATTAAAGATTCAAATGATATTTATAAAATGCATTATCGTTTGATGTGATAGGTGTGGCTATGTGGTCTTGTTGTTTGACACTCGCTTTCGGATTGGAATGTTCTGGGTTCGTGCCTCGCTCGGCACATAGTGAGTCCCTGGAAAAGGCTCTTTACTCACATTCTTTCACCGTACTCAGGTGTGAAATATGTACCTTGCGGCCCACAGAGTTGTCTCTGTCCGAAAAAATTGTAATATCGTCTAACAGACCATGTTACGAATTGCTGTTGGTCAGGGACCCTTTGTAAAGCGCTTTGAGCATGTTAAGTGGATATTGCTCTATATAAAAGCTCAAGCTCAAGTAGGTGTATCTGAGGTTTTGGTGGATTTTTAAAGTGAGGAAAATCTGACATTTCTTTGTATCCAATGGGTTGACATCTAAACCCTATCGCTGGGTTAACAATACAAATTGATGTGTTGATTGTATCCGAGTGTTGCACTAACGACTAATGGTGTGTGACTCCCCCTTTTTTAAGTCACCTGGTCCTCCAGGTTGGGGGGTTGTCGAAGGGTTAACACCCCTTCCGTAAAATTCAAACCGTTACAGAAACGCAGACAGACAAATCAAATCCTTTTTTAGCTTGGGCGACCGAAGAGTTTCTGCAATGACAGAATTTATGAAGGAAGAATGAAAGAAGCTGATATACAGAGAAGTGATAAGACATGGAACGAGATTAAAAAAAAAAAGTTAACTCAGAATAGAGAAGGATGGAAACTGTTGGTCTGTGGCCTATACCTGACCCAGGGTGAAAAAGGCAATGATGATGATGCAGACAAAAAAATATTTTTAAAATAGTTCAAATTATATCATGGCCTTACTCAAAAAATTCCTCCGAAGCGGAAGTATAGCTGATCTTACATCCCGAGAACCCCGAGTATCCTTGAACCTCGATGTGAGTCAAGGTTGCGAATGACGTCACGTTAGGATATTTGGCGATCAGTTTATCCCAGAAATTGTCGTACTTGACGCTGGTGTCTCCCACGGCAACGTAGTCCTTGTATGTGGATTTGATGAATTTGTTACTGACACACGTACGGTTGAACAAGTCACCTGGATGGATGGGGAGGAACACATTGGAAAAGGTGATAAATTAAATATTAAACAGGGTCCCAACTATACAGATCTGCCGACTTGAAATATCTAATTTCGTAGTTTCCAAGGGATAATAATAACATTCAACTTTAAAAAGCAATTGAAATAAATAAATTGCCTCGGCATGATTCAAAAATGCTCCTAAGGTCTAAATATTAGGTTTTGAGGTTCTACTACATTCCTTTTCAATAAGATTTATTTAGTCAAAGAGGAGAATGCAATTCTATCTATTCCATTTTATTGCAATGAGCACTCACTCCACAAGAGGTCCATCTTCTGTGTATCGTTGTACTTGTCGTCGGACAGTTTGGGCCAGGCCGTGTCACGACAGGAGTTTGTGTTCCACCAATTGTCACAGTCCGTCCACGGGACGTCATCGTCAAAGTATACAAATGACACGAACATGTAGTAAATAGCATAGGCGATTATCATGTTGTAGTAGAGGGCTACCACTGCGTTGATGATGACCATACCATAGCCAATACCTGGGGGAATAGATCAATGGATAAGACATTGGTTGTGTTGTTTGAGATGTCGACAATTGACACTGACGTGTAGCATATGACATTCGATACATTGTGTGTGGGGAGGGGTGGGGGTTGAATGGGTAGATCAATGGATACAATAATAATTGTGTTGTTGTTTGAGGGGTAGATAAATTTCACCAGAGTAACATGTAGTAAACGGCATGGGTTGTTATCTACCCGATAACTGTTCACGAACAATGCATCGACAATGTGATAAATGTACGTCTGCAAATATATTAAGATTAAATAGCGATAAGACCGAAGCCGAATTCATTGCTAGTTCCAATAATAAGACAGACCCATCTACATTGGCAGTGACAAACAATGATAATGATAAAATACAACTCACAACATCAGCAAAAAATCTCGGCATCACCTTTGGAGAGTGCTCTGTCTATGAACAAACATATTATTAACAGTGTGAAAGCAAGCGTTATCTGCATTCTAAAAAACATCAGAACAATCAGACCAATTAAAGAAACCTGCCACGAATTGGTAACAGCATTGATATTCCCGAAAATGGACTAGTGCATTGCAGTTTGTTGGTCTCACAAATGACAAAATAAACACACTCCAGAAAGTACAGAACATGGCATCCCGCGTTGTACTGAAGAAAGACAGGAAAACGACAGTTCCCCAATTATTCCACAGCTGCATTGGCTGCCAGTTTACCAGCGCATTAAATAAAAAATATTGCAACTATTGTATTCAAGTACTTGGAGCGCCAACATATCTTCAAGCTTTATTGCATGTTATATTCCACAGCGATCGCTTCCATCGACGAACGATCTCAAATTGAAAACACCCCGCTGCAGACTGAAAGCTGGCCCGAGGCTTTGGAATTTGACACCACTTGAGATACGTTCATCGTCTTCACTAGATAATTTCAAGCAGCGATTGAAGACATTTTAATCAGACAGGCTTTCTTTTAATTATGTGTATAATTAGCGTTGTTCGTGTACTGTGTCAGGGCTTAATCTTTGTTACGTACCCAGAACCCTCCAGATGAAGAGATTTTTTTGGCGCACAATAAATATATTCCATTATTATTAATAATAATACAGGGCTACCACTGCGTTAATGATGGCTATGTCATAGCAGATATCCAGTGGATAGACCAATGGATAAAGCATTGAATGCGTTGTTTGAGGGATAGATGATTAACACAAACATGTAGCAGATGACATTGCGGATACCAAAGAAATTGAAAAAACAGGCATCTACCTATTCATCCACTTTTTCATCCATCAATTCATCAATCCATCCATCTATCCACTCAACCAACCATCAAGCCATCCACTTACCCACATTCATTTATTGCTAACCACACTGACCTGTAAATAGAGGGGCCATCTTCCAGACGGTGATGGGGCCTTCTGAGGCAAACTGTCCCAGGGCCAGCTCCACAAAGAAGAGGGGAAGTCCAGCAACAAACAACATGATGATATAAGGCAGCAGGAAGGAGGCTGGGATGAAAGATAAATAACATTTCATATACGGAATGTGGATGACGTATAGTCATTTGGTGGTCTCATAACCCAAAATACAAAAAAGAATAAAACCATACCAAAAAATCAGTCGACCCTCCCAGTCGAGGTCGACTGATTTTTTGGGATGGTTTTTTTTTTTTCTTGTATTTTTCTTTCTTGCTTTGTCTGGCACCTTTCATACACACTTGTTCGGCTTTTTTTATCTTACACCAGTGCCTGCTCCTTAATTTCTTAATTTCATAACCAAAACTGTTATAATGAAAATACACTCACCAACGCAAAGCACTGTTCATTAAATTATTGTTAAACCAAGGCCGTAATTCCGTTTGGTTACCAGGCCTGCAAGTATGTAGACGTAGGGGTAGTGTTTTAAAATAAGGATGCTTACAATCGTGGTCAGTGAAATGATATGATTTTAAAAAAACGTTTTTGAAAGAGCCTTATATTTTAGTATCATGTAATTGAAGATGCTATCGCGTTTGCTTTGCTTGATTCATATGTAAAACAAAATTATACTCAGTCAATATTCTATTTGCAGGGAGATAATCCTTGAAGCTCTTTACACCATATCTGTATTGATTTGGTTGTTTCCCTTTGCCCATAAAATCGTCTGTATTGAATTGATATTAGTCTACCTGATAGATAATAATTTTGACATTTTTTATTTATGCAGTGCGGCACTGTAAATTATCTATAAGTTGTCTACCTAGCGTCCACAAAGCGCTGGAATCGAACAAAGCGCCTTCTTGGGTATGAAGCAAGGGCCACACCACTTTGCCACGATGCCCCATAATAATAAGTGAATACTACGCTGCTATAAGCTGTGAATTTTTCTTTTGTTTTAAGTTGCCAATTTCTCTTCCGTACATGACTTTTTACCTTCTAGATATACAAAAGTCTTAGCTTCACAAGAGGTATGACGTAATGAAGAGAAAAAAAGACTTTTGTTCCAAACAAAAATTCCAGACTTACCTCCCCCATTCCTGTAAGCCAAATATGGAAATCTCCACACATTGCCCAACCCTACGGCGTATCCAATGGATGACAACAGGAAGTCAAGCTTCCCTGTCCAGTTGCCTCTCTCCTGTGTTTCCTAGGGGAAGACACGATGAAAATAAATCATACTTAATTCTCACGATATGAATGGGTGCAAGGTTTTCAAGGATCGTTTGACACCCTAATGGCGTATAAACAAAGAACGATATCGCTAAGAACTCAGATGTAAGTACCTTGTATCTCTGAAGAAATAGACATAATATGATTTTTTTTTATCATTGGTCAGTATAATGGGATTGGTTTAGTTTAATTTTCGAGCTTTAACGGCCACTGTGACATTTTTAGTTCATATCAACGCCTTAAAAAAAATTCGTTATTACAAACATAAATGGTTTAGGGTTCAGGTTCTGCAAGAATCTAGACCATTAGTCCCTTTAAACGGTAAAATAAGTGGTAAAGGTTTACAGTAATAAATTTTAACTGCAATCAAACCCTTTTCCGGACTGAAGCCAGTGCTACCCTACTCATGAAAAAACGGATTTATCATTTAAATATTTTTGAAAGTGTCTTTTACTCAGAGATGACGAAATCGGAATCTATTGAGGGGTAAATAAACGATTTCTTACACTTTTGCGTTTTGGAATTCGTAATTAATTCCCAACGCGCATTCGCAAGCTCGTGTAGTGGTTGGAAATACGTCCGGAACTCCAAAAGTAAGACTGTAAGAATCGTATATTACACATTATCTACTATCACAGAAAGGTCACAACGACTAGACGTCACAGACAAAACGACACATTCAATTGGTTTCTTGTACACACTCGCACAGTTAAATTATATAAAATAGAAACAAAATTTGAGCTCCTATCATAAAACATCAGCTAACTCACATCTGCCTTTATAAGAGTAAAGGGCTTCAGCCAGGGCCAGGGCTAAACCACGTAAGAACATACTGGGAACAAGACAAGTAGTACATGAAAAATATTTTACTGATAATGAGTGAGTGTAGAAAGACTACCCGACCCCAACTCCCCTTGCGGCATTGATGCTATGCGTCTATCACAAACGTTCACAATATTGCCAGCCGGACATAACGTGCCAACACACAAAACTGTATCCTTAAACGTTTATAGTCTGAAACAATAACAACACGAGAATGAAGTTGAAGTCACTCGGGTCTTTTTAAGCCAAGCGCATACTATCTATAGATAGAATGCGCTTGGCTAAGAAGCTCATAACATTACCAGCCGGAAGTATAACGGATTAACACACAAAACTGTGTGTATCCATGAACGTTTATAGTCGGGTTAATACAGTTCAGTGAGCATTACTCATAAACGCGGAGGGCAAAAAACAATAACAAAGACCTGAGTGACGTCATCTTCGAACTTTCTATAAAAGGGGGGGGGGGACGATGTCAGAGGTGAAGGGTAAAAGGTCGGTGTGTCAACTGTCAACCAATAAAGGTAGGTCACCAGTGGTTTGATCGAGTCATAAACAGTTGGAACAACAATGGAAGGAATAAGATCAAAATAGTGGACGCCCCTGGTTTGAGGAGGGGACAGGGGGGGTCAGGGGTAGTTTCCTGTACCTGTTTGGGTAGATGTGAGAGTTTTTATCTACTGTATCTAAAGGGTCTCGACCGCCATTAAAACGCACGGCATCCATCATTGTTGTAGGTCGTAGGTACTCTATGGTATGATGGTATCGTCAACTGAATGGCTGGGCTGTGTTTTATAATATTATGATGGTGATGAATTGTTTTGATGGCCATTTTTATGGTCTTGCTTTGATTTTAGTTGATAGGGTTTTGTTGTTTTTTGTTTTGGTTTTTTTTTTTTTTTTGGGGGGGGGGGTTGTTTCTTTTTTATTTCATTGTTGTATTTTTAATTTATTTTTGTTGTTTTTGGTTGTTTTTGTTTGTTTTGTTTTGGGTTTTTTTGTTTTCGGAAGGTTTATCTGTTTTGTTTTCTTTTCTTGGAGGGGGGGGAGCTGTTATATCTGTTAAATTTTATTTTTTATATTTTGTTTTGTTTTGTTTTTTATTTATTTTGTTGTATTTGGGTTCATTTTTTTTCTGTTGGGGTGTGTTGATTGTTTTAATTAGCTTTATCCCGATTTTGATTGCATTAAACAGACGATAGCAACTACTTGCTACTCTTTGGATAGAAGAAGAAGAAGAAGAAGAAGAAGAAGAAGAAGAAGAAGAAGAAGAAGAAGAAGAAGAAGAAGAAGAAGAAGAAGAAGAAGAAGAAAAGAAGAAGAAGAAGAAGAAGAAGAGAAGAGAAAGAAGAAAAGAAAGAAAGAAGAAGAAAGAAGAAGAAGAAGAAGAAGAAGAAGAAGAAGAAAGAAGAGAAGAAGAAGAAGAAGAAGAAGAGAAGAAGAAGAAAGAAGAAGAAGAAGAAGAAGAAGAAGAAGAAGAAGAAGAAAGAAGAAGAAGAAGAAAAGAAGAAGAAGAAGAAGAAAAGAAGAAGAAGAAGAAGAAGAAGAAGAAGAAGAAGAAGAAGAAAAGAAGAAGAAGAAGAAGAAGAAGAAGAAGAAGAAGAAGAAGAAGAAGAAGAAGAAGAAGAAGAAGAAGAAAGAAGAAGAAGAAGAAGAAGAAGAAGAAGAAGAAGAAGAAGAAGAAGAAGAAGAAGAAGAAGAAGAAGAAGAAGAAGAAGAAGAAGAAGAAGAAGAAGAAGAAGAAGAAGAAGAAGAAGAAGAAGAAGAAGAAGAAGAAGAAGAAGAAGAAGAAGAAGAAGAAAGAAGAAGAAGAAGAAGAAGAAGAAGAAGAAGAAGAAGAAGAAGAAGAAGAAGAAGAAGAAGAAGAAGAAGAAGAAGAAGAAGAAGAAGAAGAAGAAGAAGAAGAAGAAGAAAAGAAGAAGAAGAAGAAGAAGAAGAAGAAGAAGAAGAAGAAGAAGAAGAAGAAGAAGAAGAAGAAGAAGAAGAAGAAGAAGAAGAAGAAGAAGAAGAAGAAGAAGAAGAAGAAGAAGAAGAAGAAGAAGAAGAAGAAGAAGAAGAAGAAGAAGATTAATACAATACTCCATATCCAGCTCATATCTAAGGTTTCAACTTTTTGTTGATCGATCGATTTCATATGAATATAAATGATATTCTCATATCTGTTTTAGCCTTTTATAGAATAGGATCCTGATAAGGCTAAGCAAAATTTGACCATGACAATAAATAAATACCATGTCCTGTTTTATTTAGGTGTCTTGGGTTGGTCGAATGAATTCCCTTACACGTACTCTGACACCAATGATGGAAACATCAACACTACAAATCAGACAGATGATGTTCAGGGAATGTCGTAGCGCTACCGCTGATCTCAACAAACAAACGGTGATGAATTGTTTTGATGGTCATTTTTATGGTCTTGCTTAGTTTTTGGTTGATAGGTTTGTTTGGGTTTTTTTTTTTTTTTTTTTTTTTTTTTTTTTTTTTTTCTTTTTTTGTTTTTTTTTTTTTTTTTTTTGTTGTATTTTTAATTTGTTTTTGTTGTTTCTGTTTGTTTTGGGTTTGTTTTTTTTGTTTGTTTGTTTTTTGGGGGGTTTTTTTGGAAGGTTTTTCTGCTGTATTTTGTTTTGTTTTTTTTTTTTTGGAGGGGGGGTGTCATCATTTCCATGTCAACAGTATTAAAGTCAACCTTTTACAGGAAAAGTTCGCTTTTACTACACTGACATAACTATATTCTTTAAAGATAAATATATATTGATTGATCATTATCCACTAAAAAAATCCGTTGGATAAGACGCTAGTCTATACTGAAGTACTTTCTACAATATTTAACAGCAACTCAATCAATGCTGGTTAGAAGGGAGATCAGGATTTCATCCGGGATCGATCTCGGTCCCTATACGTCTGAAGCGCGTGCTTTAGTAACTGGGCTATCGGGACCCCTGATTACTGTAAAGTCTTTTTTTTTTTTTTTTTTTGCTTTTTTTTATATAGCGCAATATTCACTAAACGGACCCAAAGCGCTTTACAAAGGGTCGCTGGCCAACACGTAACATAAAGAACGAGACATGACGCCTGTTAGACAGAGACAATGTTGTAAACGGCCAGGTACTCATTTTACACTTGGGTACGGTGAGAGAATGTGAGTAAAGAGTCTTTTCCAAGGATTCAGCTATACGCCAAGCGAGGCTTGAACCCAGGACCTTCCGATCCAAAAGAGAGTGTCATACCAGAAGACCACATAGCCGCACGTTGTCTTGGGTATAGGAAGCTACTAACAATTGAATGTTATTTTTCAACAAAGAACTGAACAAGTGTGTATGAAAGGTGCTAGACAAAGCAAGAAAGAAAAATACAAGAAAAAAAACATCCCACAAAATCAGTCTACCTCGACTGGAGATCGAACCTCAGACCTTCTGATTACTCTGTTGTGTAATGGTAGCACGTCTGACCGGTAATCAAACGGTCTGAGGTTCGACCCCCAGTCGAGGTAGACTGATTTTTTATGATTTTTTTTTCCTTGTATTTTTCTTTATTGCGTTGTCTGGCACCTTTCAAACACACGTTCAGTTCTTTATCTCGGTATATTTCATATGGCGAAGTGTGAGTTATTTACATAAATGTATAGCATCAGTAGAACAAATGAAGTTGACGTCTTTTGGCTAGTTATTGTTTTTAGATCGACGCCAGCTGAGTGTTGAGTTCCCACTAAAGTCACTCTCGATGACTATGAAAATAAAAAAATATAACATACGATTCTTTCATCTCTTTGTAATTATTAAATGAGTTATTTTTATCTTGCCCGATAATACAACGAGCTTGCGAGTATGTGTTATTGCACGAGAAAAATATAACCAGTTTAATAAATACAAAGAAATGATAGAATGCGTTTATTCTACGCCTCCAAGTAAGATTATTCGACATTTTGTGATCAAACTGCATGGTATTAGTACTTCTGTTCACCATAATTTGCATCTTTCTCCATCTCCTTGAATGACAATTTGACCCAAAAAACAAAAACGTTGGATTTGTATTCATGCTCACTAAAAGACTAATAATTGCCCACCAGCTGTCTTCTACACCTTATTTCACACCGATAAACCGATAAAATGTGCGAAATATTCTGCAACCGTTGAATGATTTTTTTATTCAACGAATTCAAAGCATTATTCAACGGTTATGTATTTACTAAGAAATGATAGGGTTTTCCAATGAGAGAGGTGTTAGTACGATTGGTCTGGTGGATAGAACTGGTGAGGATTTTACCTAAACGCATAGCATCAATTGATATAATAAAGGAAATGTTTTCAGGCGAACCGTTTAGATATAAGTTATTCTACCCCTCCCATGACTAGTAACGCGTAATGATATCAATTTTACAATTTTCATAATTTGTGACGCCAGATTATCAAACGCTGAATTTTTTTTTAAAATAGATTTTTTTGAAAAAAGAATATTTAAGTATTTTTGAAAATGTCTTTTATTCAGAGATATCGAAATTAGAATCGATTGAGGCGACGTATACATATTATTCAGGTCTGACATTCGAACCCACGTATGGGCCTAGTTTAACATCGTTGTAAATAGACAATAGTTTAAAGATTGCCATCTCAACAATGAGCCCATAAATGAATTGGGTTATCAGACCTACAAATAAATGAACGGTGGATTGAGGGGTATAATAAAACATTTCTTACACTATTGCGGTATAGGAATTCGAACTTTGTACCCAAGGCCACCGAAGGCTCGTGCAGCGGCTAGGAACACGCCCGGATTTTCCCGAAAGAAAGACAGAAAGAATCGTATATCCCGTAACACACTATTGCGTTTTAGGAATTCGAACTTTGTACCCAAGGCCACCGAAGGCTCGTGCAGCGGCTAGGAACACGCCAGGATTTTCCCAAAAGAAAGACAGAAAGAATCGTCTATCACTATTGTGTTTTAGGAATTCGAACTTTGTACCCAAGGCCACCGAAGGCTCGTGCAGCGGTGTAAAGTGCAACGCCCGGATTTTCCTAAAAGTAATTGTGAAAATCGTGACAGGGCATTTATAATGATAAACGAGCTGCCCTACTTTTGTAGTCAAAGCTAGACTACGTAATATTAATATGTATTCAGTGCGTAAAGGTTGATCTTTCATTTAGTAACTCAATCGGTTGACGTTTAAGTTATTGAATCAAGGCGTTCACAAAATGATTCATACAAATGTGTCATTCTCGGTAGTTCAATGGGGTAGGTAAATCATGATATCATTATTATTATTATTATTATTATTATTATTATTATTATTATTATTATTATTATTATTATTATTATTATTATAGTATTATTTTATTATTATTATCATTTTTATCATTATCATTATCATTATCATTTTTATTATTATTATTATTATATTATTATTATTATTATTATTATTATTAATTATTATTATTATTATTATTATTATTATTATTATAATTATTATAATTATTATAATTATTATAATTATTATAATTCTTATAATTATTATAATTATTATAATTATATATAATTATAATTATAATTATAATTATAATTATAATTAATAATTATTATTATTATAATTATTATTATAATTATTAATTATATTATTATATTATAATTATAATAATAATATATAATAATAATAATAATAATAATAATAATAATAATATATAAAAATTATTATTATTATTATTATTATTATTATTATTATTATTATTATTATTATTATTTATTATTATTATTATTATTATCAATATCTTTATTATCATCATTAGAATCACCATTAATATGATTTTAATCATCATTAAGACATATATAGACTTAATAATGATGAACATAATCTATAGACCATACCTATTATGTATTCCTTAAAAAGAACCAATTAATTTCAAAAGACTAATTAATCTAAACCATTCATAAAAACAAGAGTGTCTAAAACCTGCATCTAGAATGCCCCGCAGATAAAATGCATGCTCTATACAAATCCATCCCTTTCGTGAAATCTAAGTTGAAGAACCGGTGAGTACATATTCAGAATATTGGAAAACAGATTCAGATAGAGTCTAGGCCTGCAAATTTCAACAAAGGGGTTTTGAATTTCCTTTGATGTTACTCTCGATAAGGAGGACAAAGAAGAATGGAATGATCTTCCCCGTGACGTATTGTTTCTAGTCCTCGAGAGGATTATTTGAAAATGTTGTTGGGGGGCCACTCAGTGCACAAGAGGTGACAAAAAAAGAGGGGGGGGAGAGAAGGGAGGGAGGAAGAGGAGGGGGAGAAGAAGAGGAGGGGGAAGAGGAGGAGGTGGAGGAGGAAACGAAGAAGAAGATAAAGAAGAAGAAAAGTTGAGCTTTTATATTGCGCAATATCCACTAAACGTGCTCAAAGCGCTTTACAAGGGGTCCCTGACAGCAACACTTAACATGTATGACAAGACATGTCGCCTGTTAGGCGATAACACATTTTTTCCGACAGACAACGTTGTTAATGGTCAGGTACTCATTTTACACCTGAGTATGGTGAGAGAATGTGAGTAATGAGCCTTTTCCAAGGACTCAGCTATGCGCCGAAAAAGGCTCGAACCCAGGACCTTCATATCCGAAAGCGAGTGTCATACCACAAGACCACATAGAAGGAGGAGGAGGAGGAGGCGGAGGAGAGGGAGGAGGAGAAGAAGAAGAAGAAGAAGAAGAAGAAGAAGAAGAAGAAGAAGAAGAAGAAGAAGAAGAAGAAGAAGAAGAAGGAGGAGGAGGAGGAGGAGGAGGCGGAGGAGGAGGAGGAGGAGGCGGAGGAGGAGGAGAGGCGGATGAGGAGGAGAGGTGGAGGAGAAGAAGAGGCGGAGAAGAAGAAGAGGAGGAGGAGGAGGGAGAAGAGGAGGAGGAGGAGGGAGAAGAGGAAATCTCATTTAGAAAAGGAACTATCAAGCTCATTAAATGGTCTTTGAAATCCTTACATCTTCACCGGTTTGTTTTAATCTGTACTGCAGGCGTTTAGTTCTAAAGAAAAGGCGATTAATATGAATTGTTGACATAAAGCAATACCTACATTTCATGTCAATGATTCTCCTACACACTTCCTATATCAAGTGTATTAATTGTTAAGTTTATTGGGTGGGGGGGGGGGGGGATTTGTGTTATTATACGGATGTTGAAAAGGCTTTTGAATACAAAATGCCACCCTAAAAGTACAAATGAAGGACGAAAAGAAAAGTTTCTGATTCATTTGCAAATGTAACGTTAAATACGTGTAATTATATTTTTATATTAATCTCTCTCTCTCTCTCTCTCTCTCTCTCTCTCTCTCTCTCTCTCTCTCTCTCTCTCTCTTCTCATCTCCTTCCCCCCCCCCTCTTCTCAATCTCTATCTCCATCTAACTAGCTATTAAGCAATTTATCTATCTGGTCATCCATCTATCCGTCTGTCTGTATATCCGAAACCTTTTCAAGCTCCAGCGTGATTAATGAGACCGTATCTCTCTCTCTCTCTCTCTCTCTCTCTCTCTCTCTCTCTCTCTCTCTCTCTCTCTCTCTCTCTCTCTAATATATATATATTATATATATATATTATATATATATATATATAAGAGAGCGAGAGAGAGAGAGAGATGGGGGGGGGGGTGAGGGAGGTAGGAAATACGGAGAGGAAGATTTCCCAAACTCATCCAAGGACATTTGCAATTGATATCGGATTATATAGAAATAAATGTAAACTATACCCAGTGAAAAGTAAATAAGAGCATACAGTTTTACAGTGGATGGGCGGGGGGGGGGGGGGGGATTGGGAGGGATTAATTCAGACCACCCCCCCCCCCCACCACCACCACCACCACCACCACATCTCAATGGTTGAAATGGGTGTCAATAGGGAAGAAAAGTCGTAACGTCCTCCCACTTTCTACTTTTCTGGTTTCTAAATCCTTGGAAAATAAAATTAATTAGTAAAAGTATTGATGTTGACAGTGATGACCTATTGCGCAGAAGGATGGACCCTCAAGAACAAAAACATGAAACGTATAAACTCTGCTGAAATGTGGTTTTACAGACGGATGATGAGGATAAACTGGAGGGAAAGAAGAACAAACAACAGCAGGAAGTCATGCTAGAACTACTAAATATTAAAAGGAGAAAACTCAGTTGTTTTTTCTGTCACATATGCCGGAACCCATGAAAGATGTGGTACAGGGGAAAATGGCGGGCAAACGAAGAAGAGGAAGACAAGTTATATAATTTTTAAAATCCTAGAATGGCCAGATATGAATGGAAGAGAGCTGTATCGATACCGTCATAGACCAGAGGAATGGGCAGATATTTATGTCATCGCAGAGTGTGGGCAGCCAACGTCAATGAGGACGACGCTGGATAGTAAGTTAGTAAGTAGAATCCTCGGAAGTTTGTATGTAACCAGTGTTTCTGACGACATATTATAATGAATAGGTTACATATTGAATCATAAGGAGGCATAACTATTTTAGAAGCAGGGTGCAAAGGCAGATTTTAATAATCACGTGACGTTAAAGAGCGAGGATGGGTGGTCTTAATAATTGAAGACTAGAATATAATATTTAGACGAGAAAATAGGATCAGTTACACAAGGTATGTATTCAGTCCTCCGGAAGAGTAGTTTTGAACTTCCAATGAGATAGGAACCAGCTTTATTTTTTTTTTTGTTGTTGTTTTTGTTTTTTTTTGTTGTTTTTTTTTTTTTGACATCACACTTTTATTCCCTATTGATTTGAACGCCTATGTGACTATACCCCTCCCCTCCTTCCTCCTCCTCTTCACTTTCCCCATTAATTAACCATTGCTATAGAAACATTATAAAACATGTTTTACTTCTAGCATTGAGTTTTATATATAGTGCAATATCCACTAAACGTGCTCAAAGTGCTTTACAATGGGTCCCTGGAAGAGGAGGAGGGGAGGGGGGAGAAGGAGAATGAGAAGAAGGAAGAAGGAAGAAGGAAGAAGGAAGAAGGAAGAAGGAAGAAGGAAGAAGGAAGAAGAAGGAAGAAGAGAAGAAGAAGGAAGAAGAAGAGAAGAAGAAGGAAGAAGAAGAAGAAGAAGGAAGAAGAAGAAGAAGAAGGAAAGAAGAAGAAGAAGAAGAAGAAGAAGAAGAAGAAGAAGGAAGAAGAAGAAGAAGAAGAAGAAGAGAAGAAGAAAGAAGAAGAAGAGAAGAAGAAGAAAGAAGAAGAAGAAGAAGAAAGAAGAAGAAGAAGAAGAAAGAAGAAGAAGAAGAAGAGAAGAAGAAGAAGAAGAAGAGAAGAAGAAGAAGAAGAGAAGAAGAAGAAGAAAGAAGAAGAAGGAAGAAGAAAGAAAGAGAAGAAAGAAGAAGAAGAAGAAGAAGAAGAAGAAGAAGAAGAAGAAGAAGAAGAAAGAAGAAGAAGAAGAAGAAGAAGAAGAAAAGAAGAAGAAGAAGAAGAAGAAGAAGAAGAAGAAGAAGAGAAGAAGAAGAAGAAAGAAGAAAGAAGAAGAAGAAGAAGAAGAAGAGAAGAAGAAGAAGAAGAAGAAGAAGAAGAAGAGAAGAAGAAGAAGAGAAGAAAGAAGAAGAAGAAGAAGAAGAAGAAGAAGAAGAAGAAGAAGAAGAAGAAGAAGAAGAAGAAGAAGAAGAAGAAGAAAATACCCAATCTGAACTAATCTACTATAACGATAAAGCTCAAAATTCCATTACATAGATCAGCTTGTTTTGGATCTGTCGCATGAGACATGAGACATGGAGTCCATAAGTCTGTGATAGGGTCTGCCCCTGAGATCAATGAAAACAAGCGGTGGTCCTGAGTGTTGACACCGTGTAAACATCAGCGCCACTTTCCTGTGGTCATTGAAGCGTGACGGGTGATATAACTGTGGCCTTTCCACGACAGTATAACTACATTATACCATATCCCTGCTTTAATTGTGTCAACTGTGTCATATAAATGATATAATAACCCCACTCTCCTGTCAGGTCAACCAAAAAATTTTATGTCTTTGAGAGTTTTATGGCACTAGCTACATTTTGGGGGCATGTTGACCGAAGAAAAGGAAATCAATCACAAAAATGTCCTTTTGGATGAATAAAGTACATTATTATAAATTAATGATTAATAAATAATATAAAATTCCTTTCATGTATCTTCTGTGAAAAATTTAGAAATCTATCTAGCTCGACAAAAGGCCGAGATGACCCATGTGTTAGCTGCAGTGTAGCGCCGCAGAGTGAATAATTGGGGCTATAGTTTCTTGCCCATGGAAAAACGAGATGTCGACAGCGGAACTCCAGTGGAGGTGTACTACATTATTTACTCAATCTTCTCGTTCTGGGGGGAAAGTTAATTTATATAAATCCCAGAGTTTGTATGTAATAACAGGGGCCCACCCAAAATATAAAGAAATTAAACAAAAGGGTTGCTTTAGATATATAATAAGATAAGTAATTTAATGTGCTGTATATGTCTGTTTCTGATCCAAGTTTTGTGCGGCTATGTGGTCTTGTGGTATGACACTCGCTTTCGGATCGGAAGGTCCTGGGTTCGAGCCTCGCTCGGCGCATAATTGAGTCCATGGAAAAGGCTCTTTGGTATGACGCCTGTTAGGCGATATTCCATTTTTTTTTTCGACAGAGACAACGCTGTTAACGGCCAGGTGCTCATTATACAGCTGAGTAGGTGAGATAATGTGAGTCCTTTTCCAAGGACTCAAGTATGAGCCGAGGAACCTCGAACCCAGGACCTTCCATTCCGAATGCGAGTATCATACCACAAGACCACATAGCCGCACAAAATAAGTTCATGATCATTTTATTTCTTTGGTGATTAAATGTGGGTCGATGATGTTTGTTTTTGTTTTGTTTTTATGGGTTTTACGACGCTTGCAACACACTTAGGTCACATCAAAAGGATGAAAATTGGATAGTAAAACATTATAGACGCACAATTAAAAGGACTGGGGAAAAGTAAGACAAAGGGGAATGGTACCAATAGGGAACAGATGTATATTCCAAGAGCACACTATCAGTGTACTTAGTTTGAGATTAGCTAAAAGTCTCACCCAGACGCAAGCACAAGATCCTACTAAGAGCCATATGTTAAAAATAAAAAATAACATTACAACGTAGAGAGATGATTTACAAGGAAATGAATATCACCTCCCAAACCTATAACTATACATTCAACTGTTTCCCTCCCAGCCAAGGACTCCGGAGGACAAAACCAAGTAATCTCATTCCAAGACAAAGACATAAAGCATGTTGGAAAACAGATACAAGGAGATAGAAAACACAGCGAGTGCCCACTGGGTCGATGACTTATGGAAATAATTGTATAACTTAGAGAATGGTGAAAACCAAATGTAGATATCTATAATAGTTTTAGAATATTAAATACGTCTTTGACATCAGAGAAAGACTTTATGAACACTATCAAACTAAAACAAAATAGTGTTCATAACAACAATGTTAAATCAAGACCATAATTGGATTCAATAGTCTGATGTCACGTCGCCCAGCATCGGCGGCCATCGTGGTTGTAAACAAAGAAAATCAGTACTTTTTATTCTTCATGCTGGCTAGAACTTTTCATATGTCTTGTAATCAGAATGCGTAAAAGTCAAAACATGATCAGATTTATAATGGGTTTTTTTTTTCTCTGGATATGCTTTTATGCTCGTCGGAGAAATAATTCATAAGGGTGTCCGCCATTGTTCCGATAGTTTAGAGCCAGTTACTAAGTTACCATGCGTCATTAGAAGGGAAGTGACGTTAGGGCTGTTGAAGCGTATTCCGTGACGAAGTGAGACCTGCAAATAGTATGTGTATGTCAGGCTAGAGCACTCATGGACGTTTCAGGGTTATTCAATCCTACTGATAGCAAATGTATAACTTTTTATAGCTGAATGAAGTGACTACTAATTTACCCCATGTAAACTACCGATGTTTTAAAACTGTCATAGTCTTACAATGACTCTCTCTCTCTCTCTCTCTCTCTCTCTCTCTCTCTCTCTCTCTCTCTCTCTCTCTCTCTCTCTCTATCTATCTATCTATCTAGCTATCTGTCTGTCTATATATTTATCTATCTATCTATCTACCTATATATATATATATATATATATTATATATATATATATATATATATATATATATGCGCGTGGTGTATGTGTGCGTGTGTGTGTGTGTGAATGTGTGTTTGTGTGTGTTTATGTGTGATCATTTCTATTTACGCCCTATATTTTTCACCCCTTTCCCCCCATCACTGGCCCACTCCCCATCCCCAACCAAACACTTCCATCTCACCAAACTTATTGTATTATTGCGTTGTTTTAAAAAAAAAAAATCACGATTTTACGTCATTGTGTCTCTCAACAATAAAATTTATGACATTAAATGAGCAAAATAAGTCAAGCGTGAATGATGTCAGTTTATGCTTTAACTAGTTAACTGCCGTTATCAGTAAAATAAAAATAAAAAAACTATTTCAAACTTTGGCCAGAAAACTCGTCCTTCAAATATCGACCCTCATCTTGGCAGCAACAAAAATAAAATCTCAAGTCTGGGGATATCCTTGAAGACTTCGTGAAGTCCCAGGTTTGATAGTTTTTGCCAAGACGATGGTCATTTAAATCGATCGACGTGTTTTCTGGCCAATTCTTTCTTTTTTAAATTCGATTTTTTTCCAAAGTACGACAGTTAAGTGGTTAAATGCCCAACCACCACCACCACCAACCACACACCGCCCACCTTATTTTCATCTCTTACACGGTGAGATCAGAGAGGATATATTATTATAATATGGCTATAGCTATAAATCCTCTCTGGTGAGATTAACTCACTCAACCCAAACACCGACTATATCCGTAGTTTAACCGGGTTACTTTTACCCCGTGCCTATTTATTACATTTTTCTGAGACTAATTATAGGCGTAGTATCAAAGCTAATGTTTTTAGTTTTTACATGTGAATAAAACTTATCTATGTACATGCTCCTTTTTAATCCATTTTTTCCAATGTTGAGCAGTAGCAAAAATCTCTAGGATTGAGTGAGTTAATCAAAAATAACACAATATCTACCTACGTAGCTTGGAACACCACACACACCCCCCACCCCCATTTCCATCTCTAACAGTGAGATTAATCTAGAATAACACAATATCTACCTACGTAGCTTGGAATAATAACGATGTAACACACATATCATGTAGTATATAACCATGCGTATCAAATGATTTAAATCCAAGTGTGTTGATGTTAAGGGTTGCCAGTTTGGCATTTTAAATGCCAGATTCCAAAAATCTGGCATTTTGAAAACCGTTTGGCATTAGAAAAATCATTTGGCATTTGGCATTTTCATTTGGCATTTTCTTTTCTAGTATATTATACTTCAAATGACACCTTTTCTTAATAAAAAAATTACCCCAACAGGAAATTTAGTATAATTCAAAAAAAAAGAAAAAAAAAAGAAAAGAAAACACGCAAGCCACCAGGATATGATAGTAAATTGTCTATCAAAAGTGAGTAGTTTTCTTAGTGGGGGTGGGAGTCAACAGACTTTGGCATTTTTTGAGTGTTTTGGCATTTTTTGAGTCTTCCCCTGGCATTTTGTTGAAAAATAATCTGGCAACCTGTTGATGTTACACAATTTTCCATCCGCTCAATAAATATGCATGCATATTGTCACTCGATTTCGATTACTGAGATACAGGATTTAATGAGATTGAGCCCATAATGTCACAGTCTATTAATATTATCTACTGCCATTGAAATTGAAGCATTATATATATATTTTTTTTTTAATTGGAGCTTTTATATAGGGCAATATCCACTAAACGTGCCCAATAACATGTAGAACGGGACATGACGCCTGTTAGGCGATATTGCAAATTTTTTTTTCGACAGAGACAGAGCTGTTAACTGCCAAGTACTCATTTTACACATGAGCACGATGAGAGAATATGAATAAAGAGCATTTTCCAAGGACTTAATTATGCGTCGAGCGAGGCTCTAACCCGAGACCTTCCGATCCGAAAGCGAGTGTCATACCACAAGACCACATAGCCGTACATAGACACCAAATTACCATTGCCATTATAATATTGAAAACAACATCATAAAATCGATTTGGTTATTTTGTTTTGGTTTGCTTGTTTTTTTTAATGTTTCAAAACAAATAAAATATATTAATGAGCTAAACCGATTATGATTTAGTACGCATGTCAGAACCAAGTCGTGTTATGAAATGTTTTTGTTTTTGTTTTTTTTTTTCAGACAAGTCCTAAATGGACATTTCTGGAATAGAAATCAGTACCTACGAGATTTTTTTCTATGAGCTTTCGCTTTCCCCCATGCTTCAAATCCCCCAATTCCTTTATAATATTTTCTTCCCATAATCTGATTCGGCCTTGAACCCCAATCTTCATAGTTAGCGCAGCGTGACCCATTGTCAATCAACTGTGACGTACTTCCCTGGACGGGGTGTTGTATAGAATCCAATGCCGAAAAAATTCTATATGACATTTATTTGTAGGAACCAAAGATAATCTAAAGACACTAAAGGCACAACTTAGCCATTGGTCGATCACCCGCTGACTAGACCAAATAGAGGACACCTCCTCTTTCACCTCTAACCCCTCCTCCTCTCCCCCACCACAATTCCCACACACACACACACACACACACACACACACACACACACACACACAAACACACATTTTTTTTGTCATTTTTTGTGATAAACATTTTACTATCGTGATTTTCTTCTCCTTTATGTTGGGATTTTCCCAATTCTAAATGTTAACCATGGCAGATTTGGGGCGTAGGTGGTGGGGCTGTGGAGGGGGGGGGGGTGTGAGATAGTGAGGAATAGTGTGTCTGGAAGACAGGTCAAAAGACACCTAGTGGAAGGGAAGATAACCACGCCTCTTGGGCAAATGATAAGTTAAGATAAGATAAGATTAGATAAAATTTATTTATCCACTTCTGGAAATTTACATTGGGTTTTGCCACAGACTTTAATAATTAAGCAAATAAATAATAAAAAGGAAATACAATGACATGTAAACCAAGTAGATAAACCAACACAAAGCTTAACAAAACTCAACGCATCTCTCATACCTCCCAAATTCTCTCTCTCTCTCTCTCTCTCTCTCTCTCTCTCTCTCTCTCTCTCTCTCTCTCTCTCTCTGTTTCATTCACTCACTCTTTCACTACACACACACACACACACACACACATACACACATAAACAAACAAACGTATCATCTGGATAAATTAGAATTATCCTCGCTTTAGTCCTTTTTGAGAATCTCGATTGCTCAGCTGATATTTATAGCAATTGCTTCACACGGCACAAATAGGCACGGGATCGGTCCCGGGCTGACCCCTATGCCACACAGTGGGGATTAGGAAGCAGGGTCTGTTCGATTTGACGGAAAAGTACTTTCCAAGAGATGCATGTCCTATCCAAAGAGTGGTATGCTATTATAGTGTCGTCGCTATATTATAGAACTGGGATAAACTCTGGTCTTATGTGCGTATGGTCCTGGATGACTACTTTTGGTCCATTCTGTAGCAATACAGGAGGGCGTACCATCAACGTATCTCATTACATCATGGACATTCTTCCAGATCCATCATTGCCACCAAAACATTGACAGGTATCCACCTTCAACCTGATTCGATTCACATTCTATTCCCACTTAGTATATTTTAATTTTATACACACCTGTTTAAATAATATATTAGTAATAGCAGCATTAGTAACTTGTTTTTTAAGAATTTTACAGCGCTATCGACAATCTTAGGTAATAATATCAACACAAATGAAAAGGAAGAAAATGGAATAGTCAAAATATTCTAGAATTACAATTGAAGCACCCAAGAAAGGGGACAAAGGGGAATTTCGTTCAAGTAGGAAACAGGTGTAGATTCCAAGAGAATACTATGTACTTAGCCTAAGATCACCTACAAGTTTCATCCAATCACCAGCACAGGATCTCACAAAGAGGTACACACTCAAATGTTTACAAGATATGTTCAATACAAAAATATAACAATCCGTATATAACAGAGAGGTGATTCACAAGGAAAAAAGTATCACCTCCCAAAACTAACACTATACATTTGATTTGCTGTTTCCCTCTCAGCCAAGGAAGGACTCCGACAAGGTCCAGGACAAAAAAAATTTATCCCATTCCAAGACAAAGACAGAAAGCTACTCAGAAAACAGATATATGGGGATAGAAGACACAGCAAGTGACCCCCCCCCCCCCCCTTCCTGTCCACCATTGGAGTAACAACCACTTTTTTTCTTTGTTCCTTTTAAAATACGGGGCACATAAACAGTGATATCTGACCGATTAATGACGTGGTGCGTGCACAAACACATCATTTATGGTGTTACTTAATTACCTACTTATCCAAACCAGCGACCAGCTAGCTGAGCTTCAGTCCTTTATGTTGTTATGTTCCATTCGATTTGACCATTTATTTTGTATTTTTTGATATGAGAATAAGATGGTATGATACGTTATCACCTGGTATTTTTTCACCCCTCTGTTAATACCAGACCTGCCCAGCATTACGAAAAAAAAGCGAGTGTCATACCACTAGACCACATAGCCGCACAATTAGAATTTATTCAATAGATTTTTGTGTATAAAGAGGAAGAGAGATGATTAAATAATTTGGGAAAACAGAGAGGAGGAGAGAGGGACGATTAAGGAGAGAGAGAGAGAGAGAGAGAGAGAGAGAGAGAGAGAGAGAGAGGGAGAGAGAGAGAGGGAGAGAGAGAGAGAGAGTCGATGGGGTGGTAGGAAAAAAAACACAGAGAGAGAGAGAGGCAGAGATGGGGAATGGAGATGTTGGGGCAGTAAGGAAAACAAAATGAAAATGGAATTATTAAGTTGACGTCATTCTGAACATTGTTAGTGTTTTTAGACTGCCAGTTGCGTGATTAGTTCTCATTGACTTTTCTGAAACAAGACCATTAACTTTGGAGATTACACGTAGTTTTCTGTATAAAAGGCGAAAGCCTAAAAGTGAACAAACTTGAACTTGTGTAAGTACGATTTATCTGGCAAACAGATTTGATATTATCGATTGCATGCGCTTGGCTTAGAAGGTCACAAAATTGCCATCCGGAAGTATAACGGACCAACACACAAAACTATGTGTAACCATGTACTTTTATAGTCTGGTTAATATAGTTAAGTGAGAATTACTCATAAACGTGGGTAGCAAAAAAACAATAACAAAGGCCCGAGTGACGTCAACTTCATTCTATCTATAGATAGTATGCAGATGACGTCACTCAGGCCTTTGTTATTGTTTTTGTCATCCGCGTTTGTGAGTTGTTCTCACTAAACTGTATTAACCAGACTATAAAAGTACATGGTTACACATAGTTTTGTGTGTTGGTCCGTTATACTTCCGGATGGCGATGTTGTGAACCAAGCTCATTCTATCTATACTTAAAAAACATTCCATCTTTAAGAGAGAAAAGAGAAGCGAAGGGAGGGAATCTTCAATATAAACCTATGAGTAAACTGAGATTTTGAAAAGGGAGCTGAACCAAAATTGATTGTGAGTGGGTCTGGTGGGGGGGGGGGGGGTTGGACTTTAATAGTGTTAAAGGAAAGAGATGAAGTGGAAAGACGGGGTGGGTGGCGCAAACAATGTCCTGGTGACAGCGATTCACAGTAGAGTATACTTTCTTGATGGATGGAAACATGATCTGAACACACAAACACATTCATGTAGGTATACACACACACACACACACACACACACATGTATATATATATATATATATATATATATATATATATATATATATATATATATTGAATCGTGTTTGATACAAATATGGTACGAAAAGTGCTCGACATGTAGTAATGGAGCGAATTATTATTTAAAATATTTACCACAATGTTTGGGGCAGTCTACATCGATGTTTCAGGCTTAATTTGCCATCTTCATGACTGAGTTGTTTTTTTGACTGTCAAAAAAACAACTCAGTCCTGAAGATGGCAAATTAAGCCTGAAACATCGATGTAGACTGCCCCAAACATTGTGGTAAATATTTTAAATAATATATATATATATATATATATATATATAATATATATATATATATATATATAAAACATACACATACACAAACTCATAATGAGCACATATCAAATAACAGACTCCACGACACAAACACACACATACATACACACAAACAAGACAAAGACCACGTATTAATAACTGATACATAATATGGTTGAATTGATATGGACACAAGCATATGATATACACCGACACTCAAATACAAACACAAATACACATACACACACACAAAACAAAATACACACACGCACTGACAAACAAATATACATTCATTACTATTTATGTCTAATTCTGATGTGTACCAGAACATGGTTGAAGGCAAAATCCTAACATGCACACATAAATAACGAGACAAACACACATACATATTGACACACACACAGACACACTGATACACACACATACACATACACACATACACAAAGACATACAAAACTATTTATTTCTAATTCCGATACGAAAGCATGATTGATATAGGGAAAAGGTGTGTGTGTGTGTGGGGGGGGGGGGGGGGTGTCAGACTTGACAAGAGACTGAGTGCCCAAACCATGGTGGACAGAGAACTCGTTTACAACCCGTCATGCATGACTGACAACATCCAAATGGGAGTCCTTTTGCCAACCTATATTATCATCATTATTATTATTATTATTATTATTATTATTATTATTATTATTATTATTATTATTATTATTATCCCCATTATTATTATTACTATCATCATTATCATTATTAAAAAATAATAATCCGTTATATATTGTGGTTGTCATAGAAACGCCATTGTTTGAATGTCTGTTAAGGAGTTGGGAACTCTTTTAAAATGTCATATTTGTCATTAAAGTAGAAATGGAATTGAGAAGATTCAGACATGACACATTATAAAATTAAAAATTGAGCTTTTATATAGCGCAATATCCACTAAATGTGCTCAAAGCGCTTTACAAGGAGTCCCTGGCCAACAGCAACATTTAACATTTAGGACGGTATATTTTTAATTCAGAAAAGTGAGTGGAGCAGGCACTTATGTTGGTAACAACAAGATATGAAGTGAGTAGAAAAGTGCCAGAAGACAATAGAGAATAAAAAAAAATTTTAACATAAGTGCCTGCTCCACTCACTTTTCTGAATTAAAAATTCACCCCATACCGGAGCATACTCAATGTCTCAATCGTTTCTATGTTATATGTTTGTGTTGAGAATATTGGCTATTAAGCTTAACTGCTGGTCAAAATAACTTCGCGATGGTGGTGTGCGAACGAATCGGCGGTCTCCAGAAGTGGGTGAGAGAGGAATCTAGAAATGACTTGGGTTTGATACGAATATTTTTGTGTTCGTGGATAGCTCACACGGTAGAGCCACGCTCTCACCTGCCAGGCGTAGTTGTCGTACCAATAAGGTCGCAGGTTCAAACCCCACCACCGCCGCGAAAATTTTGTATTCTCTATTGTCTTCTGGCACTTTTCTACTCACTTCATATCTTGTAGGACGGTATATGACGCCTCTTAGGTGATATTACATTTTTTTTTTCGGACAGAGACAACGCTGTTAACGGCCAGGTACTCATTTTAACCCGAGTACGGTGAGAGAATGTGAGTAAAGAGCCTTCTCTAAGGACTCAACTATGCGCCGAGCGAGGCTCGAACCTAGGAGCTTCTGATCCGAAAGCGAGTGTCATACCACAAGACCACATAGCCAACTTTATGGAACGAAAGGGAATACGCACTAAGCTCTTTGTTATTGTTGTTTTTGTTTGATTTGTTTGGGGGTTTTTTTTGGAGGGGGGGGGGGGCGCCGGTTGGGTGATTAGTTCACACTTGATCACTTGTATGCCAATCACACTTTACATATGATTACAGGTTACACATAACTTTGTGTGTAAGAACGTTTCATCTGGCAAACATAGTATGTGAATATTTAACTTAAATGCATATCATAAATAAAAACCGATAGATAGTTCGAAGATGACGTCACTCAGGTCTTTGTTATTGTTTTTTGCCATCCGCGTTTATGAGTAATGCTCACTGAACTGTATTAAACTGACTATAAACGTCCATGGATACACACAGTTTTGTGTGTTGATCCGTTATACTTCCGGATGGCAATGTTGTGAGCTTCTAAGCCAAACGCATACTATCTATAGATAGAATGAAGTGGACGTCACTCAGGTCTTTGTTATTATTTGTTTGCCATTCATGTTTATGAGTAATTTTCACTAAATTGTATTACCAGACTATAAACGTTTAAAGTTACACATAATTTTGTGTGTTGGTCCGTTATATTTCCGGATGGCAATATTGAGACACCACCCATGCTTTTATCTTAAATTGGATTCACTAGTCTGATGTCACGTCGCCCAGCAACAGCGAGCAGCCTGGTAAATGGGTACTTTTTATTGTTCATGCTGGCTAGAACTTTTCATGTCATGTGATCAGAATGTATAGATAGTTCGAAGATGACGTCACTCAGGACTTTGTTATTGTTTTTGCCATCCGCATTTGTGAGTTGTTCTCACTAAACTGTATTAACCAGACTATAAAAGTTCATGGTTACACAGAGTTTGTGTGTTGGTCCGTTATACTTCCGGATGGCAATGTTGTGAACTCCTTGGCCAAGCGCATTCTATCTATAAAAGTCAAAACATGATCATATTTATGTTTTTCTCCTCTGGATACGCTTTTATGCTCGTTAGAAAAATATTTCATAAGGGCGTCCGCCATTGCTCCGATAGTTTAGAGCCAGTTACTAAGTTACCATGCGTCATTACTAGGGAAGTGACGTCATGAATGTTGAAGCATATTCAGGTTAGAAAATATCTCTATGAAAGGCTCGTGTCACTTAGCCTATTATTCTATACGTAAATATTTATATCTACCTTTCAGTATCACGGATCTTGTTATTACATTTCTCATACCAAAACAAGTGGGACAGCTGTAGACACCCGACACTCCACACGGAAACATATACATACACACACACACACACACACACACACACACACACAAACACACATATACAAACATACACTCCATTAACAAGACCAACAAGTGGCCGATCCTGATGGGTGATCACACGAGATGACACGATACGCCCGGGTGATTTAGGTTCAAGTTCCAAAGGATATATACAGTCGGGTTGTCCATGATACTTGGACAAGCACCTACGTATAGATAGAACGACATTGACGTCACTCAGCTCTTTGTTATTTTTTGAGCCAGCCATTTTAATGAGTCGTTCTTGCTAAACTCTATCAATCAGACGATAAATAATAGTATTCGCTTGGCTAAGAAGCTCACAACATTGCCATCCGGAAGTATAACAGACCAACACACAAAACTTTGTGTAACCTTAAACGTTTATAGTCTGGTTAGTACAGTTTAGTGAGAATTACTCACAAACATGGATGTCAAAAAACAATAACAAAGGCCTGAGTGACATCATCTTCGTTCTATATAAAGATAGAACGAAATTGACGTCACTCAGCTCTTTGGGGGTTTTGTAAGAGTGCTTGTATGTCAGTTAAACTTGGTCATTATATTGAGTAGTCTCGGATAGTTATACGTTCCAAAGTTAAAGGATTGGTCATTATATTGAGTACTAGAAAATTACTTTCTTTGATCAGTGTTACTTGAATTTGGGGATAATAGCATCAAATTATAGTCGGAATTTATGATTTGGGCGTACAAATTATTTGGGCGTACTGAACGTAAAACTAACGTTTACCAAAAGTAATATTACACCATAAAAGGCGGGGTTTAACATTAATATGTAGGAATTGACGTTTCAGGTTTGAATATGATTTGATCTTACTCTTTGGGGTCGGATTGTAGACTGACAGGAAACTGTCAAAACTAGTAAGAGGTGTGGCTTGAAATAATTTACGATAGGGGAAAAAAGATAGTGTTGCTAGATTCTAGGCTATTCTGCATTCTACTTCACTATGAGCTGCACTTTTCTAAGTATGCTGCCAGTGCTAACATCCTACTAAGAATCTTTTATTTTACGGACTTAGAAATATTCCACGTATATTGAAAATGGTTACTTAGGCAAAATGACTTTACATTTGGATTGCTTTTACGGATTTGGAATTTATGAAGCTGATTGAATTATGACCATGCTATTTGATTTGGATTTCGGAATTATCACAACAAATAAAATTGTAAGAAATGAAACTTGGAATCTGGACTTTTATTTGAATGTCTTGATGGTGTACATTCAATTATCATCATTGGCCCTTGAACTCTTTAGTCATTATTAACATCTACAATACAACGCAAAGGATAATACTACCATCTATCAAAAAACTACTATACGATCAAAAGCCATTACATATGTGTGCAACTACGCCACCGTTTTTTAAGCCAGTCATTTTAATGAGTAGTTCATGAATCAAACGATTATTGTTTAAGGCTACACATAGTTTTGTGTGCTGGTACGTTATATCCGACTGGCGGTTGTTGTGAGCATTTTAACAAAGCGCATATCATCAATAGAAGGAATGAAATTGGCGATTAATGCATTGCGTTTAGTCAAAAAACTCTTAACATCGCCAACCGGATATAACGTAGCCATCGTAAAGTTAACGATGGTTATGATATAACGTACCAACACACAGAAATATGTGTTACCTTAAATGGTTAGAGTCTTGATTGATAGAATTTTGTGTGAGAACTACTAACTGAAAATGGCTTGCTAAAATAACAAAGAGCTGAGTGATGTCAATTTCGTTCCTTTTATACGTGATATCCATACACACACACGCGCACACACACACACACACACATGTTTTTCGCTCAATTTTACTTTAAATTACCTTCTCTCTTTCTCCTCTCAATCCCCTGTCACCCCAACACCACAACCCCCCCCCCCCCCCCCCCTCACTTTCTCCCTCCGTAAAATCTTCATCAAATTACCAATCTGACCTCAACCAAAACTAACAAGATATTTTATAATCCGGTGTCCAAACCTGGACAAACAAGTGGACAGAATAAGGGTCAGCAGGTGGACACCACCATACACTCACACACTCATAAACACATATACACATACAGACACTGCACACACAATTACAAAACAAAAGAAATGAATAAGGTGGAAGTATCTAGAGTAAACGTTACTGGATAAAATATTAATAAAGAAGAGAAAATTATGGCAAGAAACAATGAAATACAAATAAACAGGTAAGCTTTTATTCATGCTGTGCGTTCTTGTAAAATACTCGTAACATCCGCCATCCCAGAAGTTCTAGTGTAGGGGGTTTAGGAGGGGGGAGACTTTAAAAAAAAGTTTCCCCCCTCCCAAACTCCCTACTAGAAAAAAAATAATTGGGAAGTAGTAGCTTATGGAAGGTCTCCCGAGAGATGATTTACAATGAAGAAAAAAAATGTCATCTCCCAAAACTTTTAACTATGTATGTCATTTGATTGTTTCCATCCCAGCCAAGGACCCCGACAAGGAAAAGGACAAACCAAGTAATCTCATTCCTAGACAAAGACAGAAACCAACTTGGACAACAGGTTTAGAAGACACAGTAAATGCCTCCCTGCCCACTAAGGGAGGTCAAGAACCCCACCCAAATAAATACGTATATAGCAAAGTTCCATACAGTGTCATACAAAGAAACTATCCCAAGGGAAACGTCCTTGGGTGGAAATCTTATCCCAGCCTTTGTGATAAGAAATTGAATAAACACAAATGGTTTTCTGAGGAGATTAATACATTAATACATGCCAACTAATACCCAATCAAGACAGCAACAAAAAAGAATCCTTTGAAAAATACTGTTAGGCTTTGCTATTTATTTCTGTATTATAAATACAAAAATAAATATAAAATTAGCTGTTATCCCCCAGTAAAGTGAGATTAGTCTGGCTCTTGATTAGAGCCTCGGGGCAGCCAGGGATTTTTTGTGGTTTACACTACGACTTTGACTTTATGACGATAGATCATAACCACCTTCACTACATGCCTACCAGCCAGATTACCCGTATTACAATAGTGTGCGCTTGGCGAAAAAAAAAACTCGCAACATTGCCATCCGAAAATATAACGGACCAACACACAAAACAAGGTGTAACCTTGAGCTTTTATAGATAGAATGCGCATGGCTAAGAAGCTCGAAACATTGCCATCCGGAAGTATAACAGACCAACACACAAAACTACGTGTAACCTTGAACATTGATAGTCTGGTTAATACATTTTAGTGAGAATTATTCATCAACGCGGATGGCAAAAAAAAACAATAACAAAGGCCGGAGTGACGTCAACTTCGAACTATCTATAGTCTGGTTATTGCAGTTTAGTGAGAATTACACATAAACATGGACAGCATAAAACCTGAGTGACGTCAACTTCGTTCTATCTTTAGACAAAGTACTGCGTAGATTTGAACTGGACCACCAGACGATTCCATGTGTCAATTTGACTATGTCAAAAATGTGAAAATTGTCATTAATTCTCACTAAACCCCTCTGACCGTCGCCATCGTAAACTTGGAGATAGTATACGCTTGGCTAAGAATCTCACAACATTGCCTTTCGAGAGCATAAGGGACCAACATATATATATATATATATGTGTGTGTGTGTGTGTGCGTGTGTGTATGTATAATATATTTATCTGATTTTGTAAAGCGCATAGAGCTCATATTGCATGAGATGGCACTATATAAGTGCAATATTATAAAGTACGACCTAGGCTTCAAACAATGCCAGCGAAATACCAAGTTGTCTCGTTCCAAGAGAAGCACAAAATCTCACAGAAGTAGTGTATGTGATGGATGAGACCTTACCAGCAGCCCGCTCTGATCACCAACCGTAACCAGAATCATGCTGACAGCACTAAATTATGAAATGACGATAGTTTGGATATAAAAATCAGACCTGCCTATTTGACATTTCAAAAACTCGTAGTTTCCGAGAGAAAAAAGAAAGAAAAATTCTCTTTAATAGCTTAAGTAATAAACAATTTGCTTTCAGCATGATTCAAAAATTCTCCACCTGAATACAGGTTCTAAGGAACTTATCTTTCCTTTTCAACAAGATTTATTGAGTCAAAGAGGCGAATACAGTTCTGTATTGGAGCCAAAAATTCGTGTTTCTACGAATTTTTTGTAGTACTAGTAAGGTCTGAAAAAGGGACGTTACTTGGTTACGACCTGTCGTCAAATGCCACCCCTTTGATCCAGGAAGCGATAGAATAATATGACACAATGTCAGTCGGACTATGGGGTTTGGTGGAGGGGAGACAGACAAATTGCAGTTAGGAATGTGCAACAAGTGAAATAATACATCGGTATAATCCCTCCCCAGCACAGAAAATTCTCTATTCAAAATAATAAATCAATCTCATGAAATATGCAGATCATAAATAAGACATAATTCCAATAGTTCTTGTGTTCATTTATTTTTGTATTATTCTATGGGGCAGTTTTGGAGAGGGGGAGGGATGTGTGTCAACACGGTCCCTGAATCCCGTAGGTGATGTCATGGAATGCAATCACGGAAGCAAAATATCACATGTAATAAATTAAACATTTGCTTTGCTGGGTTTTTTTCCTTAATCTTGTAAAAGTGGCCTGATTTTTGGAGGGTCTTTCATTTTTGGGGGGGTTTTAATCTTTTGTTTGTTTGTTTATTGTTGGTGGATTTGGGGGGGGGGGGGTTTATTAGTTGTTTTTTTGTTTTTGTTTTGTTTATTTTTTTTTTTTGCTTTGTTTTTTGTTTGTTTTTGTTTTTGTTTTTTATTTTTTGTTTTTGTTTTTTTTTCTTTTGGTATTTTTTGTTTTGTTTTATTTCTAATTGAAAGAGTTGAAATTGATGTCACTCAGCTCTTTGCTATTGTTTTGAGACCGCCAGTTCTAAGATTAGCTCTCACTAAAATACGTCAATCAGGCTACAAACGTTAAAGGTTACACGTGGTTTTGTGGGTTAATACGTATCATCTGGCGGATAGATGGTGGGAATATTTTACTTATTTTACTTAATCGCAAAGCATCAAAAGATTATCTGATCTATTTCCAGAGCCAACCAAATCTTTAGGCCTATCATGCAAATCAATGACAAGTAACGTAAAGCTTTCCATTGTTGTCTTTTTTTCAATGTCTAAATTATCTACACAAATCAAGTAAAAGTTTATGTCTTTGAGACATGTTTTGTTTGAATTATTATTAGTATTACTATTATTATTATTATTATTATTATTATTATTATTATTATTATCATTATCATTATGATCATTATCATTATCATCATCATCATCATCATCATCATCATCATCATCACCATCATTATTATTATTATTATTATTATTATTATTATTATTATTATTATTATTATTATTATTATTATTATTATTATCCCATCCCCCTAAATATTTTCTTTTCTTTTTAAGGGTTATATGGCGCAAAGTCCCAGGTTTGAGAGTTTTTTTCCAAGATGAGGGTCATTTAAATCGATCGATATCTGAAGAACTAGTTTCCTGGCCAAAATTTTAAATATGGATTTGTTTTTTTTCCACAGAGTACGGCAGTATAGCTCTCCCCCACTATTTATTCCACACTCATTGTAAATAAAACAACACACTGTGCAACACGGGGTCAGCATTCACGGAGAATATGCCATAAAACATTCTCGTTTTTGATGACCCTTTCATCTCCCTAGCCCAACATCTACCCACCCCCCAAATATCATTTCCATCAAAGCAAATCTATATATTTGATAAATGTCATATAACAATATAATTGTTGAAGAGCTCTTGACAAGGACGAATCCATAATTTATATATTTATTGTCTCCGAGAACGAATAGACATAAAAGAAAATCCTGATTATTGTCCTGGTGTCGTGTCTCTGAGAATGACCCCATGTGTAACCTGTGACTACTACAATACTATTTTGTTTTAACACAATTGATGCTGTGTGTTTAGATAAAATACAACATCCGCCAGTCGGATATTGCGTGCCAATACACAAAACGGAACCTTACACGTTTATAGATAGAACGATGTTGACGTCACTCTGGTCTTTGTTATTGATTTTTGCCATGCGCGTTTATGGGTAATTCTCACTAAACTGTATTAACCAGACTATTAACTTTCAAGGTTACACATAGTTTTGTGTATTGGTCCGTTATATTTCCGGATGGCATTGTTGTGAGCTTCTTAGCCAAGCGCATACTATCTAAGATAGCCAATGTATATATATATATATATATATATATATATATATATATATATATATATATATATATACAGATATATACACATTTGCATTTATATATATACAGATACATATATATACATACACATATATAATATATACATAAACACATATATATATATATATATATACATAAACACATATATATATATACATATATATACATATACATATATATATATACATATACATATATATATAAATATATATACATATACATATATATATACATATACATATATATATAAATATATATACATATACATATATATATATACATATACATATATATATATATATATATATATATATTATATATATATATATATATAAATTATAAAACAAAAACCATGAACAACAACGTTGTAGAAGTCAAACTATCTTAATTATATTTCAAATGTTTATATATATATATATATATATATATATATATATATATATATATATATATATATATATATATATATATATACCTAGTGGCTCAGATAAACGGTTCCCTTGGAGTTCTCCGACTTCTTCGTTGTCTCACCTAGAACGTTGAAATTATCATCACACAAAAAAGATCAGAAATTTAAATTAATGTTCTCAATATTTTTATTACATTGAAAAATATCTAATGTCTAATTAATTACTTTATGCAACAATCAGAAACATGATGCCTAATCGACTGATTTTAAAAGTGCGTGACTTCCTGCGTAATCGATTTCATGGGGTGGTTCATTATAATCGCTTGAAGTGGGAGTGGAGTTACTTTTGCGCCAAAAGAACCTATAACAGCATTTTTTCAAAAAAGAAACATTTCTCTTGATTAATTTTTTTAAAATGAGCTTTATATACCGCAAAATTCACTAAATGTGCTCAAAGCGCCTTCCAATGGGTCCCTGGTCAACAGCAACATTTTACATGTAGGACGGGACATGCCACCTGTTAGGCAGGCGATATTACAAATTTTCGGACAAAGACAACGCTGTTAACGGCCAGGTACTCATTTTACACCTGAGTACGGTGAGAGAATGTGAGTAAAGAGTCTTTTCCAAGGACTCAACTATGCGCCGAACGAGGCTCGAACCCAGGACCTTCCGATCCGAAAGCGAGTGTCATACCACTAGACCACATAGCCGCTGCATCACACAAGCAGTGCATTATCACGAAAACTCATGGCATCATGTTTTGTCTCCAGGATTCGCTGAGACCTTTTTCGTCGATCCCCAAAAACAAAGAAAGTCAATGCTTCGGTTTTCACAGGGCATTTATTACAAAGAGACTTGTCTGCTTATAAAAAGCTTAATCTCTATCCTAAATATTATTTGATTGAATTTCAAGACCGACCTCTAGAACTTGCCATGAGCACTGGCGGTCGGTCAATAGAGCGAAGTTGTTTTGTGCCGCCCTATATTTTCCGTAGATTAGCATGTCAACCAAACAAAAAACTTCAATTTTAAAATTTTGATAAAATTAAAAATTTAGCACATACTGCTTTTTGTTTTGAATTTAATATTTGATGACTCGTGCGTCGCTCCACGAAGGTGGCGTCAACTCGGCACGTTTCATCTTTCCCCCGTTGCCTGCGCGGGGTGACAATGAGCGGAGGGTGTGGTGTGGTGGGGAAGTTTTTTGTTTATATGAGCCAGTATTCGTTTGGCCGTCCTGTCCTTATCCTATACTCTGTTGTACCTTGAAGAAAGTTAGTTACCACTCCCCAATCTCCCTCCACCCTCCCTCCCCAACTAACTATTGTCTTTCACTGCTAAAATAATTAGGCCAAGACGGCCAATCTAGCGATGCACGCCCTGAGGTCCTACTTGGGATAAATTAAAACAATATCAGGTTTATCACTGAAAGAAGAGGCTTTGCTTCACTTAGATATACGGATGAAGAGAATGGCAATAAATATACATTTTATCATTGTTGGTTTTGCTTAAATATATATTAAATATCAAAAACAACAGTAAACAATGTATGCTTCGAGAAAAGCCCCATGGTACTATAAATAAAAATCCCTGACCCCACGGAGTCCTTCATCCCCGCACACTCCCAACGATCCCTACTCAACTTGTATTGTGTGCATTGTCTAATAATAGTATAATTATAAAGATGTCGCTGATTGTGTGTGAAGTTAACAAGTGCTTTGCGTTTGGAATTAAATGTGGATTTTTAAATTCAATTATTCTAAAGTTGTGTGTCATACCGTTAGTATTCAGAGAAAATGTATTATCGCTGTTGTCATTGTTTATGAAACCTACCTGTTTTTATCTTGAATCATTTTATTTTAAAAAGTTATTTCTGTAATTTGTAACCAACCATGAATCATGTTGATTTTTTAATTGAAAATCAATTCCGACACTTATCCCCTCAAGAGAAAATAGTGGTGAAAGATTTAGATCCACACAAACCAGTGAATTTTAACTTAGTTTCTAACACACCGAGGAGACAGCGCCGATTTAATAATGATTATTTTTAAAATGTTGAATGGCTTACTGCCAATGAAAGCCGTAAAACGCTTCATTGTTTTTATTGCTTGATTTTTGGTGATGTATGCTATAACGGACAACAGGAGGATTCAGTGATATTGCGCACATCTCTCAGGCACTGAAGAAACATTCTGAATCAAATAGCCATGTCACAGATGCTGTTAAATATAAACTTTTCAACATTGTAGATATAAGAAATCAGTTGGAAACAGGACATGATGCGTCTGTGAGTCGTTATAATGAACAGGTGAAAGTTAACAGACAAGTTTTGTCAAAGATAATTGATGCTCTTTTGTGAGTACGTCTTGTTAATATTCTAACACACACTCACACATACACGCACACACAAATACACGCACATATTCAACCAATTGCAATACCCCCGTCCACACACACACACACACACACACACACACACACACACACACACATACAAAGTAGGTCAAATTAAGTTAAATTAACTAGACCAATAAAATTTGATTCTGTATTTCGGATTTGTGCCGCCTTAAATACAATGTGACCAACCGCCCCTGGCCATGAGTTTTATGTATCGTCAATACTCTTCAACAGTCGTAACGTCACTTCCTTCCTAATGACGCATGGTAACTTTGTAACACTGGCTCTAAACTATCGGAACAATGGCGGACGCCGTATGAAATATTTCTCCGGCGAGCATAAAAGCGTATCCAGAGGAAAAAACACTCATAAATTTGATCATGTTTTGACTTTTACACATTCTGATCACAAGGCATAGGAAAAGTTCTAACCAGCAAGAAGAATAAAAAGTATTGATTTTCTTTGTTTAGAACCATGATGGCCGCCGTTGCCGGGCGGCGTGACATCAGATTACTGAATACAATTACTATGACGTTTCATTGACAAAGAAACGTGGTCGCCATATTCTGAGGGCCATATTCACTGGAATATTATTACTTCTAGAATGTCATTTCGACAGAAGTTTAGAAAAGTCAGAAACAAACATTTCATTTCAGATTTTGACAGAATTTTAGCAGAAAATAAAATATGTCTGGACAAAGGATGCTAGTTTTCAGGAAGAGTGATTCTTCAGTATCTTTCCCCTTTGCGTCAGATTGTTAAAATCAAGGCAGTGTCATAAAAATTTGAGCTTTTTATATGGGGCAATATCCACTGAACTCAAAGAGATTTACAAGGGGTTCCTGGCCATCAACAACATTTAACATTTAGGACGGGACATGACGCATGTAAAGGGATATTACCATTTTTTTATTATAACAATTCATTTTAGATGAATACATTAGATTTCATAAATATGCATCATTGTATTAGTACTTGTTTTTCTTATATTCAATATTCCGTTAATTTGATTTTCTAGTCGATAAGTAGAATCTCCTGTCTAATTCCCACCGTAATTAAACAATTGAAACAAAAAGAGACGCATATCTGTTAAAACACCCCAAAAATTGCCCATTTAGCCATGTCTGCTTCAACACCACTCAAATGATTATAATCGTTGAAATTATTTGAAATTTAGCATACTGAAAGTACTAGCATCCTATCCAAAGAGTAGCAAGTAATTGCTATTGTCCGTTTTACACTATAGAACCCCGAATAAACTCCCGTTCCATTGGCCCAATTGCTCGGAAAGACTGATGTGAATTAGCCTTCCAGATTTCCTATTTACAAATTTAAGACATTCGAATCCATCCTATAATGTTTCGCACGTTAAATTATTCATATCCGATTGACTTGGACAAAGTATATCGATATGCCATATCAAATTAACATACGCTATTTGATTGCAACGACACACATCCAGTGTGCTGCTGAAACGTGTAAATATGCTTCTTTTATGACGTACCTGTTTAACTTAGGAATTATTTAATATCATTACACATAGATATCAGATATTACTGCATTGCCTGTTTAGCAACTTGATTTTTAACGATTTATGAACACACCGATATTTTTTTTTATATTCGTGTCCCCAACCTCACACCCATCGTAAAGTTATGGCCTGACACTGACCAAAAAATGACGTCAAAATGCCAGTCTTTTGCTACAAAAGAAAACAAATCGTGAGTTGTATTCAATAGTTCAACCAATGAAATAACTTGTTTCCATGAGTACTACTAACGACAACTCACTAGGCGGTGCAAAAACCGAATAATGACGTCAAACTGCCAGTCCTTTTGGATTTCAGTGCCAGGCTATAACATAACGATGGCGACGCTCCCACTCGCATTTTTAATCACTAAAGGCAGTGAAAAAAAAATGTGACGTCACTGGAAAATCGACACTCATCTCGCCACCATGTCTATAGATAGAACGAAGTTGACGTCACTCGGGTCTTTGATATTGTTTTTTGGTCATCCATGTTTATGAGTAATTCTCACTAAATTGCATTAACCAGACTAAAAACGTTCAAGGTTGCACAGATTTTTGTGTGTTGGTCCGTTATATTTCCGTATGACATTGGTGTGAGCTTCTTAGCTTACCGCACAGTATATGAAGATAGTATGCGCTTGGCTAAGAAGCTCACAACATTGCCATCCGGAAGTAAAACAGACCAACACATAAAACTGTGTAACCATGAACTTTTATAATCCGGTTAATATAGTTAAGTGAGAATTACTCATAAACGTGGATGGCAAAAAAACAATAACAAAGACCCGAATGACGTCAACTTCATTCTACCTATAGATAGTATGCAGATGACGTCACTCAGGCCTTTGTTATTGTTTTTGCCATCCGCGTTTGTGAGTTGTTCTCACTAAACTGTATTAATCAGACTATAAAAGTTCATGGTTACACAGAGTTTGTGTGTTGGTCCATTATACTTCCGGATGGCAATGTTGTGAACTCCTTGGCCAAGCGCATTCTATCTATACACTGGTTACACCACAACTGAGAGTTCCATTGATTTTATTGTAGATAACAAACAATTATGGTCAGGCTTTGTTATCTTGTGGGAGGTCCCGAGTTCGAGTTCCAATCCCAGAGGCGCAAAGTTGAGTCATTGGAAAGGGCCTTTTACTCACTTTATCTCACCGCACTCATGTGTAAAATGAGTACCCGGCCGTAAACAGCGTTGTCTTGGTCGGGATAAAAATGTATAATATCGCCCCATTGGCATCCTGTCCCTTCTCACATGTTAATTGCACCTTGCAAATCACTTTAAGTGCGGAAATATTGCCCTATAGATAGAATGCGCTTGGCCAAGGTGTTCACAACATTGCCATCCGGAAGTATAACGGACCAACACACAAACTCTGTGTAACCGTGAACTTTTATAGTCTGGTTAATACAGTTTAGTGAGAACAACTCACAAACGCGGATGGCAAAAACAATAACAAAGGCCTGAGTGACGTCATCTGCATACTATCTATATAAATGCTCCTGTTTTTTTATATAAATCTTGTTTCAATTCCTGTTTCTTATACTTTGTGACTCACAGCCTGGAATCAGACTATTAGGGGAAAAAAGAAGTATTCAATGATCAACCGCCTATATGAAAAAAAAATTGAACACTTATTTAGCGTATATCCACTAAGGTACTCAAATCGCTTTACAAAGGGTCCTTAGCCCTTATAGATAGTATGCGCTTGGCTAAGAAGCTCATAACATTGCCATCCGGAAGTATAACGGACCAACACACACAAAACTGTATCCTTGAACGTTTATAGTCAGGTTAATACAATTCAGTGAGAATTACTCATAAACGCGGATGGCAATAAACAATAACAAAGACCCGAGTAATTCATCTTCGAACTATCTATATCTATGAATGAATGAAAATGGCTGCGCTGTCTCTATGGACGCTTGCCGTGAATGTGTGTGTTACTTCAAATGTGTCAATCTATTTCCAATATCCAGTTACTAATTTGTTTCCTTAAATCTCTGCTTTTGAATGTCACCATGTGTGTTAAGGTGCTGAGGCAATTGGATATTTCCTTATGTTGTTGAAATCAGTTCTTCTGTTGTTGTTTCTAAATATATTTGGGATTTTTTGAGATCTCGATTCAATGTTGTTGGAAGTGAAGTTGGTGTACGCCCTCTGTATTTGGCCGTAGCCATCGTTATGTTCTAGATAGTATGCGCTTGGCTATGAAGTTCATAACATTGCCATCCGGAAGTATAACAGACCAACACACAAACTATGTGTAATCATGAACGTTTATAATCTGGATAATACCGTTTAGTGAGTATTACTCATAAACGCGGATGGCAAAAAACAATAACAAAGACCAGAGTTGCAGTTTGACGTCATTTTTAGGTTTTTGCACCGTCTAGTGAGTTGTCGTTAGTAGAGCTCATGGAAACAAGTAATTCCATTGGTTGAACTATTTGGCCACGATTTGGCTCCTTGTTTGAATTAATCATCCATTGTGGTTTGTGCTGGAATATTTTCATCTCGTCGGAGCACGTGTCCGAACAGTTTCCTTCTTTGTGTCTGTATTCGTGTACTGAGTTATTGTACTCTGCATCTGTCATAATATAGATAGAATGCGCTTGGCCAAGGAGTTCACAACATTGCCATCCGGAAGTATAACGGACCAACACACAAACTCTGTAACCATGAACTTTTATAGTCTGGTTAATACAGTTTAGTGAGAACAACTCACAAACGCGGATGGCAAAAACAATAACAAAGGCCTGAGTGACTTCATCTGCATACTATCTATATACATCCTCGTTACTGATTTTGTCTGGCCAATGTACCTCAATAACTCGTCTCAATTGTTTGCGATGAAGGGCTTCCCGGGTGTCCAAAATCTTTTTTGTAAGACCCCAAGTACCACAATTGTACGTAACGATTGGCACCACTCGCACTTCATAAAAGTTGTATTCTTTTATTCTCATTAATGATGTTCGTCCTGTTCCAAACGTTGTGTAGTTCTGATTGCAGTTTGAGCTAGCAATTTTCGCTGGTTGATGTTTTCAATCAAGTTTCCAAGGTTTTTTTTTACATTTTTCCATTCCGCTTGTTTCTTGTTAATCACTGTAATTTCTGCTTTGGATTCGTTGACCTTCCGATCCGAAAGCGAGTGTCCAACCACTAAACCACATAGCCGCACTACATGCATAGCATCACTATAAGTAATATATATATATATTATTTCCGACATTCCAGATGTATATAAGCGCGTTACAGTCCTACTGTCTCCAACTGGTCCGGGAATGACCTTTGACATCCATAGCGAATCGTTTAGACAAGCCGATGACGTCCGTGGAAATTAGACGGTAATCAGTCTCATTATTCCTACTGATATTGTTCTCATGTCTAATTTAATAATAATAATAATAATAATAATAATAATAATAATAATAATAATAATAATAATAATAATAATAATAATAATAATAATAATAATAATAATAATATAATTATAATAACAATGATAATATTTATGATTATGATATCAATGAAGAAGAAGAAGATGATGATGATGATGATGATGATGATGATGATGATGATGATGATGATGATGATGATGAAGACTAAGATGACGAAGAAGACGAAGAAGAAGGAGTAGAAGAAGAAAAAGAAGAAGACGAAGAAGAAGAAAAAGAAGACAAAAGAAGAAGAAGAAGAAGAAGAAGAAGAAGAAGAAGAAGAAGAAGAAGAAGAAGAAGAAGAAGAAGAAGAAGAAGAAGAAGAAGAAGAAGACAAAAGAAGAAGAAGAAGACAAAAGAAGAAGAAGAAGAAGAAGAAGAAGAAGAAGAAGAAGAAGAAGAAGAAGAAGAAGAAGAAGAAGAAGAAGAAGAAGGAAGAGAAGAGGGAAGAGAGAAGAAGAAGAAGGAGGAGGAGGAGGAGGAGGAGGAGGAGGAGAAGAAGAAGACTAGTGTTCGATTACAAAGAGAAAAAAAGTCTTATTATTCCAACCATTGTTCGTTATATACAGTTTTCATTCTCCTATTAGAGAGTAATCATAATAGGCGTTTTAAAAAAAAAATTATAATAAATTATATTACATTATAATAAAGGCGGAGATTTGCTTAAGGCGACAAATCTGAAAGTTTGCATTATGTGACAATTTTGAAAGAATGTGTGCAGGCAAGGCCTTCTATATAGACGGCCTTGGTGCAGGCCAAAGGGATTTTTTAAAAAAGAAATATAATTGAGCACTTTTAAGATTTGGGGTTTTGCCAATTTTTGTCATAAGCGGTTCTCGTTACATCTGTCGGGCACATAATAGAGTATTAAACGCATAAAAACAGGGTGTTCACAAAAACGCGCCACTGTTTATTTCTGTCTATTGTAAAACGTTATAAAGATATCTTTTCCAAATTTTTGCGACTGTTTGAACTATTCTTTGTTAATACAATTGAAAAATATCAAAATAATTGAATGAGTTATATTTGAATCATATAAAATGTTGTAACACCAGCTAAAAATGTCGATATCGAAGAAAAGAGGGCGCAATTAAATGTGGCATTTGCGCCTATTAAATAATTCATTAAAGAAGACACGCGTTGTAGTGCATTGGAAACTGTATTCTACATCCATTATATATATATAGTGTGTACGTTAAGCAACAAATTTCACTGGAACTATGCACTTCTTAGTTAAAGCAAACCCCTTTTATAGAACACTCAAGGGACCGTATAGAATGCATTTTTTTAATAGAGGCAAGCTTTATTGTCATTATTTGTGGAATATCCACCGTTGGAAGTAATTCATCGGTTCTGTATAATAATCGGCTACTGTCTGTCTGTTTTTGTGTGTTTATTTGAGTTTAGCGGATAAACGCTTTGACCGATTTGCACCAAACTCGGCACAGACCTAGAGGGAAACATTGGAAGTGACATGGGCTGACCGGAAGTGACGTCACAAAATCGGAAGTGACGTCATAAGTCAACACCCACTTTTGAGAAATTCAATCTGTCCTTAGAGACTAGGGAATTGTCGGATTGCCCTCAACGTTGCATAATCATGAAGCGATACCTGGGGAAATAACATAGTGGTGCAGAAAGTGACATCACTAAACCGGAAGTGAACCCTTGAAACAGGAAGCTGATCATAAAAGACTGGGAAATTATCCGATTAGCCACAAACTTGAATAAAACATTGAAATACACTTTAGGAAGGCTTAAGCACCAAAAGTGATATAATCAAAACTGGGCATGATAGACAGGGGAATCGTCATATTTTCTCATAACTTGTTACAAACCTAGAGTGACAAATAAGAGAGGCTATAAAGCCACAAGAAGCGATGTAATCTACACTTGAAATGACCTTTAGAATCCGGACATGGGACTAAAAGAGTGGGGAAGCCTAAAGTAATACATAAGGGAGACTTCATTTCATTATATGCTTATAAAACTCAGATATGGCTGTTATTCTTGACTGCAGTCTCCTCTACGGTGGCAAAGAGCTGTGCAGGGAAGGAGGGCGCTGGCACACTTGACATCGTGTCTTGCATCCATAACGAATCAGTTCAAGACATGTCTCTCCTCTATAGGTGGTAAGGTATATCTCAGTATCTCATCCTATTAGAGCATGGGAGATCGGCAGTGCGTCAACGTTGTCTGCTGGAAGTCTGACTGCTATTTCGTGGGCTGCAATATGACAATGGTTTCCTGAGCCAAATAAAATCCAAAGTTCCTTAGATTTTAGCTTTTCAGCAAAGTGAATGGCTAGCACAAACACATCAGTATTCGCTGTTCTTTTTAAATCCCTTGCTGAATGCAATCTTTGGCATGCAGAAATAATCGTTTGTCAGCTTCTTCGTGTTTTCATTTATAAATGGCAGGTTATGGTTGAAGTGCTGATGGCTTTATTTTTTTTGGACAAGTTGAGATTATTGATCTCATATAACGTCTAGTCTTTGCACTAATTGATGATAAACGGAATGAATACATTGTCTGCATATTCTTGGAAAGTGCACGATGCACCGGTGGATGGACGACAAATGCACAATCAAGCAGTTTTGCTTCTTTAGGTGACGTGCCAAATGACTGTGTGGAGTTGTTTTCTATCTGCTCAATGTTAGATGGATCTGCTAATGATTTGTCAGTGACAAGCTCGTCATCATCCATAAAACTCTAGAGACTTGTTCTTACATAAAAACATTGTTCACCTTCGCGTAAAAGCTCTGAGTAATGTTCTACCTCCCTCCCGGAGTAGAGAATAATAGTTTCTCTTGTGCTAGTTTGCATCATTCCAGCTCCTGTCCACCCACTCTCGCTAATGCCTAAGATATCTAAGTCATAACGTCGCATTTCAACTGTGACTTGTGCCAGCTTGCCAGCACTGTAATTGTTCAAACATTCCAAAATCTATTTTCGTCTCTGCTTTTGCGGCAAACAGATATTCTCTCATTTTCCTGTCATTAGCTTCATTGTGGCTTTCCACACTGCCATTTATAGGAGCCTCTTCCGTTGGCTCTGGGGGTCCAGTGTTCGTCTGTGAGTTCATTCTAATTTCCTTCGTTGCTGTTTCTGTAACAATGATGCTGTTTTTTCTCCCTTGGATGGGGTTGTTAGCCCTACACAAAACCCCCAGACTTGGAGGACCAGGATTTATTTTGGAGATTCACTCTTAGACTTGTTGCTCTCCCGAGCTATAGAGTCCTTCCTACTCTTGGTATAATTTTGGAGTGACCTTCTCCTAGATTGATTGCTCTTCTACCTGAATAATCTACACAACGTTAGGCTAAATCTGTTCTAGATCTCGAGCTAGACATAGATCTATATATTGTTCTAGACGGTATGAGTACAGTAAACACTTTCACCCCACAGTCTTCACACAAACCTGAAGATTTTCTTAACATTGGAAACTACATTAAAAAAACATAGTCAATTTTAACCTTGTCTAAATCCTGGAATCCACAGTGAACTGATGATTAGAGCGTTACTAAGCACTGACTTATCAGAATATTTCCTACCATTTAGCCCGTTCCGTCCACTTGATTATCTATTTCTAGTCAACGAAAAGACATAGCATGCAATCTGTAATTTCATAGCTACCTAGTATAGATAGTATGCAGATGACGTCACTCAGGCATTTGTTATTGTTTTTGCCATCCGCGTTTGTGAGTTGTTCTCACTAAACTGTATCAACCTGACTATAAAATTTCATGGTTACACAGAGTTTGTGTGTTGGTCCGTTATACTTCCGGATGGCAATGTTGTGAACTCCTTGGCCAAGCGCATTTTATCTATATGCAAAACAGAGGAACATAAGTCATTTCCACAGTTAGTTATTCATCACAATATTGTTACACATTGATGAAGGAATTGCATCGCAACACCTCATGACCCTGTGTATCTTTTTTTCAATCATCTGTTAAATTTGTGAGTGGTGCTCAGGATCTGTGGGTTGTTTGCTTCGGTTGAAAGGTAAGTACTCAGGTTGCTTCGGGTCGTTGGTTTACGATTATCGGTTGATATCAGGGGCAAAATATATTCAATTTTAAATTTTCGAGTCAAAAATAAAACCACTGAAATGTGTGCTCAACTAATTTTAATAAAATACACGGTAATTGACGTAATTTCCAATAATGTATGAATTGTATGTTGATTGAATAACCCAAGACTCATACTATATGGTTATAGCTTTTAAAAAAGGCAACAAGCGGTCACGGAGGAACCATCAATTGGAACAATCAATTTCCAGCTTTTTATGTCGGTTGAATAACCCTGGACAAATACTAAACAGCAATTGTTTAAAAAGGCATCCATTTAAATAGTTTGAAAGGCATAGCAACAAGAGGTCACGGAGGAACCATCAAATTCCCAAGAAACTAGGTCAGTCGTTCATGTCCTTGTTAACAAAAACTACGTCACAATCGAGCAAAACTGATGTATGGAAAGCCATTAGTCCCATCAAAAATAGGATGTCTACAGGATTTTGAAACCGCTGTATCTCTTTTAAATGAAAGAAATAAGCTTGCCTCTATTAAAATTATTAACCTGGAGATTAAACTGCGTATATTACATATGTTTAATCACTTTAACTAAAAAGTGCAAAGTTAAAACATTTACCGTACACACTAATATGTGAAAGCCATAATGAACCATTCTGCACTATTTGAACAGTTGAAGAATGCTATCAAAATAAGCTATTCTCAATCCAACAATTTCAAAAGTTGTCATTTTCCTCTGATATTGTATTTCAAACACGGTTTTGAAACATCATTGTATCTGTTTTTGTTTCTCAATTCATATTCATAAAATGTTTACAGTCGACGTATAACGATTTGTTTTGTTTGTGTTTTAAATTTGAAAGAAATCCAATTAAGAGTTTTAGAGATACAATACAAGCCGACAATGAGCGGCGCGGTATGTTTGTTTTTTTATGGGTTTTTTTTATTGTTGTTGTTTTGTTTTGCTTTTTTTTTTGTGACATCAATTCTTGGGCAGTATCAGGCTTTAAGTTAAGGGTGAGTGCATTCATTTCTCGTCTCCGTTCAGGTCCCAGTGTGCCACAGACGCTATGTTTTGTTTTTTTGTTTGTTGTTTTTTGTTTGTTTTGTTTTGTTTGTTTTTTCCATCCACGTTTATGAGTAATTCTCACTTAACTGTATTATCCAGACTATAAAAGTTCATGGTTACACAGAGTTTTGTGTGTTGGTCTGTTTTACATCCGGATGGCAAAGTTGTGAGCTTCTTAGCCAAACGCATATTATCTATACTTAGTGAGAACTCGTCATCCAAAATGTGTTCTAAAATCAATAACAAAGACGTTACCTATGTTGTTTCACTTTGCTCGTAGAAAACTGAAAGAAATTTAATTCCGAGATATAACATACGCGTTCAGTTCCTGTTTTGTTTGGCACACTGAAAACGAGAGGTGGGGTGGGGGGGGGGGGGGGGTTATTCATTTGCAATGATGAAACAATGAGATCGACTAAGAGGGTAGGTCAAACTGAGAGCAAAACGGACCTGAAAGGATAATGAATGCACTCAGTTTACAGCCTCATGAAGGCGGCGACACATCCCGACACATGATACTACTTTGAAACGTGGGTTCACATATTTTCAAGACCATAGATGTTTATTTAGAACTAGATACCCCCACGCCTCTTCAAGAACTGCGAGAAATGTCAACCTTTTTAAGAACTGAGTTGATAGGGAATTAGATCACCTTAAGTTTAAATTCGATGCGTAATTTATGTTTGTTTTTTTTATAATTGAAATCCTGTACTTTATATCTTATTAATGCATATCATTTTTTTATATCACTGTGATGGGTCACCCAAATGCCACACTGTTGGGCCTAATATAGCTCTTCTTAGGTAGAAATAAAAGGTATAACTCCCCTCATGAGTTAAAATACCTTTTGTGCATAAAATCTTGAGGTGCCTATAGATAGTTCGAAGATGACGTCATGCATGTCTTTGTTATTGTTTTTTGCCATCCGCGTTTATAAGTACTTCTCCCTAAATTGTATTAACAAGACTATAAACCTTCAAGATTACACACAGTTTTGTGTGTTGGCCAATTTTAATTCCGGATGGCAATGTTGTGAACTTCTTAGCCAAGCGCATACTCTCTCTCTCTCTCTCTCTCTATATATATATATATATATATATATATATATATATATATATATATATATATATATATATTTCGTGTTTACTTGAAAAAGGCCAAGGCCGAAACATCGTTTGTTTTGTGTTGTTCCCTTATATACGAGTCACATCTACTCCCTTTATCTTTCTCTCTTTTGTGGACAGCTTTGAATTTAATGGAGAATCGGGTCAATATTTCTCTCTCTCTCTCTCTCTCTCTCTCTCTCTCTCTCTCTCTCTCACACACTCTCTCTCTCTCTCACACTCACTCACTCACTCACTCACTCACTCACTCACTCACTCACTCACTCTCTCTCTCTCTCTCTCTCTCTCACTCACTCACTCTCTCCCTCTCTCTCACACACACACACACACACACACGACACACACACACACACACACACACATACACATAAATAACTCACGTACATCATTGGCAAAACGATACATATACATAAGTACACCTACATAATATAGAAATACACATGGACTACTCGTAAATATATTGTACACAAGTAAATATAGATAGAATGCGCTTGTCCAAGGAGTTCACAACATTGCCATCCGGAAGTATAACGGACCAACACACAAACTCTGTGTAACCATGAACTTTTATAGTCTGGTTAAAACAGTTTAGTGAGAACAACTCACAAACGCGGATGGCAAAAACAATAACAAAGGCCTGAGTGACGTCATCTGCATACTATCTATACACGGATGAGCATGAGCGCAACTCCAACTTTGTTAGTGTCCAAGAGCTTTGTTCATTATTATTATTATTATTATTATTATTATTATTATTATTATTATTATTATTATTATTAATTGAATTATCATCCGCATGATAATCGTTAAAATAATTATCATTATCATTACTATTATTGTCGAAATAGCTGAATAAATTGCGACAAATGAATCGGTAGATCTATTGATATGTAGATAAAAAATATATATTGATAGGCAGGCAAATAGATAGATGAACAGATGTGTAGACAGACAGATAGATAAATAGATTTAGATCTATATTAAATTAACTTTAATTTAATTTAATTACATTAAATCAAATTAAATCAAATTTAATTAAATTAAATGAAGTTTAAAAATTAGATTACATTAAATCATATCATATTAAATTATATTATATTATATTATATTATATCGATGTTAGCTTGGTAGATATAATATAGATAGATAGATTATAACACGGCCTGTCCACTCACCTCCACCATTTTCCAGCGTCCAGCAATGTCCAACTATTGTCCCAACGATAGATTTTCTCTCCACGTACTGTCCAAAAAAGCGAAATATATTATTATAAGTTATCTGTTCACACCTGTAGAGAAACCGTCTCCTCACCTGTAGGTTCCGAGAGACGATCTGAGTCCGAATTGTCAACCTCTCTCTCACTCTTCCAATCTCTCCCCGCCCCTACCACAAACGCTTGCCCCACGGAAGGTAGAAACTGCTCTGGACATAAAAATCATGGAAAACTTTTCCATGAGCTGTTTGTCACTGACAGCTGGATGGTGAATTTGCATATTTTTATGTTACCGATATGTGTGTATATGTGTGTGTGTTTGTGTGTGTGTGTGTGTGTGTGTGTTTGAGTGTCTGTGTCTCCCCTCTTCTCTTATTTTTTCATTCGATATCTTATTGATACGTACCAATTTACTGTCAATAAAATAAACAGATTGAGTCATCGGTGACGATATATCGTATATATCAATATCGATATATAACGGGCACCCGAAAGGTTATACAGTAACACATATCAATAGACTTTTAGTCTTCCGCCTTCTAATCATTCGACTGGAACGCCTCGACATCTTCTCTAATTTATGGTTCCTCTGTGACCTCTTGTTGCTATGCCTGTCAAGCTATTGTAAAGCGCTTTGAGCACGTTTCGTTTAGTGGATATTACGCTATATAAAAGCTCAACTTTTTTATTGACATGGATGTCTTTTTAGCTATTATCTTATTAGTATGACCCTTCAGTTCTTCAATCAACCTACAGTGCATACACTTTTGAAAATTACGTCAGTTATCGTATATTTTATTAAAAACAGTTGAATAAACATTTAAGTTGTTTTATTTTTGACTCGAAAATTTAAAATAAAGTATATTTTGGCCTTGAAATCAACCGCTGACCGTGAACCGAAGACCCATAGCCGCCTTAAGTGCTTGCCTATCACCCTGAGTCAACAGCCAACAGATCCTGAGCATCACTCACAATTTAACAGAGATGATTGAAAAAAATGCATCCTGTCGTCAGGTTTTGCGATGCACATTTCCTTTATCCGTGTCTCAGAATATTGTGAGAGATACTCACTAACTGGGCCTGACCATTTTGTATGTTTGACATGTACTAAGGGTATCTCAGCCCTTTTCATACAGGAAATAAATAGTCAAAGGGACGAAACGGGGTAAATATTCTGATTGGTTAATGCTTAGCAACGGGAAAATCATCAATTCTAGTGACCAATTTCTTCCATTGGACTCAATCTTTGAAGAATAATGATAATAATAATGATGATGATAATAATAATAATAATAATAATAATAAATAATTTTATTATTATTATATTATTATTTTATTATATTATTATTATTATATTATTATATTATTATATTATTATTATTTATAATATAATAATAATATAATAATAATAATAATAATAATAATAATAATAATAATAATAATAATAATAATAATAATAATAATAATAATAATAATAATAATAATAATAATAATAATAATCATAATCATAATCATAATTTTGATTATGGACGATGTGGCCGAGTGGTTAAGGCATTGCACTGTGGCCCGGTTCGAGCCCCGCTTTAGGCACTTTCGTTTTTTTCCTTGAGCAAGATTATTAACCCCCAATTTGTTCACTTGGACAACATGGGTGATTCCTGTTGACATCAGACATCTTGTTTGATGAGTTGTCTATATTCCTTCGTGGAATGCCTAGGCGACGATGTCTTACGATGTTGTGGCGGGAAGGGCATAATTTTGATTTTTTAATCATAATAAAAATAACAAAAAGATACTTGTTGGGCTCTTTCCATGAAACCAAACATCTCAAAGCGCTTTACAGATAATGAATTACGTTTAGAATATATGTATAGTAAAAATGAAATATTGAACCAAAATACAAATTGCTTGAATAGTAGTTGATATACAAACATTACAATCGGCATGGTGTAAAATGACTTTTGAAAAAGTGGGCTTTTAAAGCAGATTTGAAGTTTGAGATATTCTCAATTTCTCTAATGACTTGGGGTAGGGTATTCCATAGTTTGGGGCCATAACATTGAAAAGAACGATTACCAAGAGATTTTAACTTACTTTTTGGTACAGATAATAAAGTGGTGTCACGTGATGATCGAAGGCTTCTGAGAAGCACTGGCAATCTTTTTCCTACCATCAATCTTGATCAGCTCTTGATGGTTCTTAAGGCGTTTGGGATCTATATTTAATTTATTACTGCGTGAATGGTTGTTGCTTCAATATTTGTCTTGACCAGATTGCGTAAAATTCCATTTCATGGCGTTGATTGCTGGAATATTGTTGTCTTTTCTTAGCATCCGTCTGTATCAGATAGTCAGTAATAAAAATGTATAGATAGTTCGAAGATGACGTCACTCAGGTCTTTGTTGATGTTTTTTGCCATCCGCGTTTATGAGTAATGCTCACTGAACTGTATTAACCCGACTATAAACGTCCATGGATACATACAGTTTTTTGTGTTGGTCCTTTATACTTCCGGATGGCACTCAAAATTCAAAGAGGCTCACGTTTCATGGATGAGAACGTTATGAGAATAATCAATAAAATCAATACCTTGTTTCTTCCTTTTTTCTGAAAATGTATTCTTTAATCTAACAGCTGTTAACGTCTTCTTTTTGAGGGTATGCGTTTTAGTTTAACTAGTTCTGCCCGCCAGATCAACTGTAACCAAAACCAAAAAAAAAATAAGCAACCTTCAAACTTCATAAACTGATTAAGAGAATTTAATGAGAACTAATCACACAAATGGCGGTCTAAAAACATTAACAAAGAGTTGAATGGCTGTAATTTTTAAAGAGAGTAAAGAGGCATCATGATTTGGAAAGATATTTTATTGTGGGCTGAATAGGGGTTTGATTCTGAAACTTTTTTTTCTATCTTTTTTCTAAACTAAAAAAAACTTGAGCAATGTCCAATGAATATAGTCAAATCGCTTCACAAGGGGTACCAAGACAGCAGTAATACTTAATACACAGACGCAATATGACGCCTGTATCTTTCTTTTACTATAAAATTAAAGGGCTATCGTCAGACGAGAATTCATTTTACACCTGAGTTCGGTGAGAGAATGTTAGTAGCTAGCCTTTTCCGAGGATTCATCTTTGCGCGGGCCAAATCTACATAGGCCCACTAGATAAATAGCAATATTATTTAATCCCAACAGCCCGCATATATTAGGGGGTGCCATATATTCAATACGCTTCAACATTCATAACGTCACTTCCCGCAAAATGACGCATGGTAACTTAGTAACTGGCTCTAAACTATCGAAACAATGGCGGACGCCCTTATGAAATATTTCTCCCACGAGCATAAAAGCGTATCCAGAGGGGGAAAAACATTATAAATCTGATCATGTTTTGACTTATATACATTCTGGTCACAAGACATGAAAAGTTCTAGCCTGCATGAAGAATAAAAAGTACAGATTTTCTTTGTTTAAAGCCATGATGGCAGCCGTTGCTGGGCGACGTGACACCAGAGTATTGAATCCAATGTAATTGCTGAAATACCCTGTATAGCCAAATGCGTTTATAAATCCTAGTCATTTGATGTCAACCCTTGATATATATAATTGAACAATATGTCGCCATTTTATATAAAAGGTTGAGCGATACAAGTACAATTAATGGTTTTCAAATGAATTTGAAATAAACCAGTTATCACTTAAATCCAATTTTATCGTGAATCCACTCTATTGTAATAA
>NC_088363.1:41911819-41921819 GCF_034508935.2 Berghia stephanieae
GGACGCCCTTATGAAATACTTCTCCGACTAACATAAAAATGCATCCAGATGAGAAAAACATTATAAATCTGATCATGTTTTGACTTTTATACATTCTGATCACATGACATGTGAAAAAGTTCTAGTCAGCTTGAGAGTAAATAAAAAGTACCGGATTTCTTTGTTTAGAACCAAGCTGCTCGTTGGTGGGCGGACGTGACATCAGACTAATGAATTCTGTTATCATGGGCTTGAGTTAATGTTGTTTGAGTGCACAATATTTTGCGTTGGTTTTAGAGTATACTTCTATTACAACAATGGCCCCATAATAATCTCGGTTATCAGACCTGCAAATAAGTATGCGTCGGATATCTATTCATCTTGTTCTGTTTGATTTGTTACGATTTCTTCAGTCAAGTATTTTTTTTTATTGACGGAACGGCATTCTTTCTATCGGAGATGGAATTAAAGACGTTGTTTCACTTCAAAATAACGAACATTGAGATAAGTTGTAATAAGGCTGTAATTACGTATTTTTTCGTAAACTATCGACTCCTAAGTGACGGTTTAAATAAAATTTAATTTATGATTTTTAAAATTTTGGGGCTTGAATTTCATAAGTTCATATATATATATATATATATATATATATATATATATATATATATATATATATATATATATATATATATATATATATATATATATTTATATATATATATATGTTATTTCAATATTTACCACAATGTTGGAGTCTTTCTACATCGATGTTTCAGGCCTAATCAGCCATCGTCAGGACGGTGTGTTACAAGAGTTTGGTTTGTTGTCTGTGGTTGTTTGTTGAAGTGGTTCCGGTTTGTAGTTGATTAATAAGAACGTCCGGCGATGTGGACACGTATTGTACATCTCATTTTTTGTGTTGAGTGTGGCTTCATGAGGGTGTTTGATTATAGTATATTTCTCTTCCAGGGATAAGCTACATTGTTTTGATGTTGGTGTGTATCCTGTTGCTTTAGATAAAATTTTCAATGAAATGTTGTGGTCTAGTTTGTTGTCTTTTAATTTCCAAATATGTTCGCTGAGTTTTGTGGATGTTTTTTTGTTAGTGTTTCTAAATGTTGAGGTGTGGAGGTTGTATCTTGTTTTGAAATTATTTTCCGTTAGTCCTACATAATTTTCTTGCTTGTTTGTTTTAGTTTCGGTGACTGTGGCTTGGTAAATTAAACTTGATTCTAAACATTGTTTGTTTATCGGGCAATGTTCCTTATTTCTGCAGTTGCATTTCTGGTGGGTGGGTTTTGCTCTTGTCGGTGGTTTATTAATATTTTTTGTTGTGGCTTGAAATCCACATCGCCGGAAGTTATTTTTAATCAACTACAAACCGGAACCACTTCAACAAACAACAACAGACAACAAACCAAACTCATGTAACACACAGTCCTGACGATGGCTGAAAAGGCCTGAAACATCGATGTAGTCTGACTCCAACATTGTGGTAAATTATTAAAATAATAATTCGCTCCATTGCTACATGTCGAGCACTATTCGTACCATATTTGTATCCAACACGATTCAATTATATATAATATATATATATATATATATATATATATATATATATATATATATATAATATATATATATATCAATAATGATATTGTATATATTTAACCTATATTACGATTGGTTTAAAATGGTTGCTGTTCGACGTATTCAAAAATAGTATAGGCTGCTTGCCGTAAAACCCAATTTCATATTGATACTATAAATAGGACTATCACATAAAAGAAATATTATGCCCCACTTCACGGTCAATGTGGAGACTTAAGGCGGTACTAGTTCTAATTTGGTGTACAATAACAAAACACGTATTTCCACTTTGAGCAGAAAAGTTCTACTTCATACATCGATAAATTGAAAAAACTTGAGAATTTTTACATAGAGCAATATCCAACAGCAATACTTAACATGTAGGACGAGACATGACGCCTGTAAGGCGATAGGAGAGACAGCGCTTTTAACGACCAGGAACTCATTTTACACCTGAGTACGATGAAAGAATGTGAGTAAAGAGCCTTTTCAAGGGACTCAACTATGTGCCTCTCGGGACTCAAACCCAAGAGCTTCCGATCCGAAGGCGAGTGCCATACCACTAGACCAATATAGCGGCACATGGATAGATGAACCAGGTTTGTCATGAAGAGTTAAACCTGACACTCCTTCTTCTGACACATCACTTCTTTTGAAATATCCGATTGAAATCATGGCGGGGTCGTCTAAATCTATTGATATAATAATATGACATAATATAGCTTTTCTGGCCAAAATGAAATAAGACGTTTTAACATATTTTAGCAGTAGGTATCCCCCGCTACACGCCGATTATACGTCAGGCTTTCCTTCAAAGAAGTTTTTGGGTCTAAAGAACTCTTTTGACAAGAACCTAAGAAAGTGCCCGTGGACAAAAGAGAACCTTGACACTGCCAACACAGAGACTTAAGGTAAATACACACTGGGCAGTTTGGCCGTAGGTGGTCTCGGAGTGTTTGTCTATCATGAGTACTCATTGATATCGCTTAGGAAATAGCATTGCCAGGCATTTTTGGAAATAGGTGGCCATGTTGATTTATTTGTTATAACTTATAACCAATACGAATAGTTAAAATAATATGTTGATGTACAGTATACAGTGTCTACAACACATCAAAAATAACGAGCGCTTTGTTTATCTATATCATCATTGGCAACAAAACACAAAAACTGGAATAATTGAAATATAAAATTGTCAGGCGTCAAGTCTCGTTCTACATGTTACGTGTTGCTGTTGGTCTGGGGCCCTTTGTAAAGCGCTTTGGCCACATTTAGTGGATACTGCTCAGTATAAAAGCTCTCTTTTTTAAATTAACACATACATGGTAAGCAGAGAGGTCACGTGCTGTGTCTGTTCTACTCTCTTCTTGTGCGGCTATATGGTCTTGTGGTATGACACTCGCTTTCGGATCTGAAGGTCCTGGATTCGAGCCTCGCGCTCAGCGCATAGTTGAGTAATTGGAAAAGGCTCTTTACTCACATTCTCTCACCGTACTTAGGTGTAAAATGAGTACCTGGCCATTAACAGCGTTGTCTTTGTCCGATAAATTGTAATATCGCCTAACAGGCGTCATGTCCCGTCCTACATGTTAAATGTTGCTGTTGAGCAGGGACCCCTTGTAAAGCGCTTTGAGCACATTCAGTGGATATTGCGCTATATAAAGCTCAATTTTTAAAATATTTTTTCTCCTTTTTCCAGTTCTCTTTCTATCTATCCATCCATCTATACATCTATCTGCATATTCATTGTATATTTTTTTACATTTTTGTGCATTTGCATATATATATATATATATGTATGTATGCATTGTCGCCATAGGTTCTCAAATTTGTGTTTATACGTTTTTATACATGCCACGTCTGTAAACGAATTTCCATTTTTTTGGATGAATAAAGTATATATTATTATTATTATTTTATTATTATTATTATTATTATTATTATTATTATTATTATTATTATTATTATTATTATTATTATTATTATTATTATTATATTTTATTATTATTATTATTATTATTATTATTATATTATTATTATTATTATTATTATTATTATTATATTATTATTATTATATATTATTATTATTATTATTATTATTATTATTATTATTATTATTATTATATTATATCTCTCTCTCTCTCTCTCTCTCTCCTCTCTCTCTCTCTCTCTCTCTCTCTCTCTCTCTCTCTCTCTCTCTCTATTTTTTGTTTTTGTTTTTTGTTTTTTTTAACTATCCACTTGTCGAATTGATCTCTCTGACTCTGTGCCTTCCTTATTCTCTCTCACACACATCACAAAAACCGCGCACACACACACACACATACACGCACACACACACACACACACACACACATTTCACACACTCACATTTTACACACACAAAAACATCTCACACAAACAGATCTTACACACAAACCTCACAAAAAATGCCTCCCACACATCTACACACACAACACACTCACCTCACAAACAAGCACATACATACACCTCACAAACAAATGCACACAACACAAACACACACACACACACACACACACACATCCACACACCAAGATATCTCAAGTACCCACACACTCAGACAAAGAATGACCACAGAGCTATCCATAATGTTGGTTATGAAACCCAAGCGTGACCGTCCATAACACACACTGAGATCAGGAATAAAATTAACATTACCATAACTATTAACATACCATTAACATGGCATTACATTATTATCGTATATCATTATCACCATCGTCGTCTTCGTCGTCGTGTGCGGAGTTCTGTATCTGTAGCTGTACGTCAGCCGATCCCAACGCTATCATCTTCCTTTTTACTTGTTTCGGAATAAAATAATTTGTTCTAAAACAAAATTGAGCTTTTGTAATGCGCAATATCCACTTAACGTGCCCAAAGCGATTTACAAAGGGTCCCTAACCAACAGCAACACGCAACATGTAGAACGAGATTTGACGCCTGTTTGACGCCAGAGACAACGGTGTTAACGACCAGTACTCATATTTTACACCTGCGTACGGTGAGAAAATGTGAGTAAAGAGCCTTTTTCAAGGACTCAATTATGCACCGAGCGAGGCTCGAACCCAGGACCTTACGATCCGAAAGCGATGTAATATTATTTACGATTAAAAAAAATTCACCTTCTAAAACTAAAACTGTACATTTCGCTGCTTCCCTCTCAGAAAAGGACTCCGGCAAGAGACAGGACAAAACCAAGTATCCCATCCCAAGACAAAGACAGAACGCATTCTAAAAAAAAAAAAACAGATGTAGGGGAATATAAGACATAGAAAGTGACCTCCTGTCCACCATGGGAGGTCAAAAGTCCTCACTCAGAGACATCTAAGTTGTTCCGACATGGTACCATATTAAACTTTTAAGGCGGTGGTTACAAATAACATGCGACGTATTCGTTTTTTTAAACAGCGCAATATCTACTACACATGCTCAAAAAGCGCTTTACAAGAAGTCCCTAGCCATTTGTTAGGCGATATTACGATTATTTCCAAAAGAGGCGACGCTGTTAACGGTCATGTCCTCATTTTTTACCTGAGTATGGTGAGAGAATGTCAGTAAAGACACTTTTCCAAGGACTTAAATATGCGCCGCTCAGAGTGATCCTCGAACCCAATACCTTCCTGTCCGAAGGCAACAGCCATACTAAAAGGCCACATAGCAGCAAATGTCGCATACAGATCATAAAAATCGAATACATATTTATTCAGACTGACTTTTTATTTGCTCTTACTCAAATGTACCCCTAGTAAAATGCAACGTGATCCGAAAATAAGATATTTTGAATTCAACTCAAAGAATGACCTAGGCACAGGGACAAGGTTCACATGAAAAGTAAATACACCTACTTAAATTCTTACAATATACACATTACGGCTGTGTTTGTTTTTCAGAGTTTTACGCGCTTACAACACATTAAGGTCATATCAGCGCCATTAAAAAGGAAGAACATGGGATAGTAATACGTTCTAGAATTACAATTAAAGCACCCAAGAAAAAGTAAGACAAAGGAGAATTGTTGAGATCACCTAAAAGTCTTATCCAGTCACAAGTACAGGTCCCGACTGAAAGAGGAACACACTCAAATGTTTACAAACCATAATATAATATGTAAACTAAACATAATACATTACATAACAGAGAGATGATTTACAAGAAAAAAAATATAATCTCCCAAAACCAACTCTACATTTGACTGTTTCTCTCTCACCAAGGGTATCCTGTCAGGGCCAGGACAAAACCAAGTAATCTCATTCCAAGACAAAGACAGAAAGCATATTGGAAAACAGATATAGGGGGATAGAAGACACTGAAAGTAACTATGGGAGGTCAGGAGCCCCACCCATTATTGCTGTGTATCAAAAATGCGTGATATAGATAGAATGAAGTGGACGTCACTCGGGTCTTTGTTATTGTTTTTTGTCATCCACGTTTATGAGTAATTCTCACTTAACTGTATTATTCAGACTATAACAGTTCATGGTTACACAGGATTTTGTGTGTTGATCCCTTATACTTCCGGATGACAATGTTGTGAGCTTCTTAGCCAAGCGCATACTATTTATAGAAAGATTATCTACAGTTAAGATTTACACAAACACGATTTGTAAAACTTTTGGCTCAAAAAGTGATTTATGATGATGAAAATAGTGAGCACATTTTCTAAGATTGCGTTGGCATCGTGTCTCCATTGTGATGTTATTACGTAAACAAATCAATTTAGAAGAAGATGATAAGAAGTTTTCTGATTTGTCTAAAATTGACATTTCAAAAGTTGATCTTTTATATAGCGCTATCTCAACTAAACGTGCTCAAAGCGCTTTTCAAAGGGTACCTGACCAACAGCAACACGTAACATGTAGAACGAGACATGACGCCTGCTAGGCGATATTACATTTTTTTCGGATAGAACAATGTTGCTAGCGGCCAGGAACTCATTTTACACCTGAGTACGGTGAGAGAATGTGAGTAAAGAGCCTTTTAGCAAGGCTCGAACCCAGAAAAGCGAGTGTCATACCACAAGACCACACAGCCTCACTTTAACCCGTGGTAAAACTGACCTGCCCTATTCAGCTTAGGGGTAATTGTTTGTTTGTTTTTAAGGGTTTTACGGCGCTTTCAATTCATTAAGGTCATATCAGTGTCAGTAGAAAGGAAGAAAATGGGATAGTAAGCAATATAAATTACAATTAAGTCATCTAATAAAAGTTAAGAGAAAAGGGGAATTGGTTCAAATGGGGAAACAGATGTAGATTCCAAGAGCATTCTATCAAAGTACTTAGTTTGAGATTACCTAAAAGTCTCAGACAGACACACGCACAGCTACCCACTAAGAGGAACACACTCAAATGTTTACAAATCAAAAATAATATGTTAACAAAACATATTACAGTGCATAACAGAGAGATGATTTACAAGGGAAAAAACATCATCTCCCACAACTAACTATACATTTGTATGTTTCCCTCCCAGCCAAGACTCCGACCAGGGTCAGGACAAGTAATCTCATTCCAAGACAAAGGCTGAAAGCAAGTTGGAAAACAGTCATAGGGGGATAAATTTGGAGGACAGAAGACGGGTAGATAATTACCCCCCAAAAATAGATTAATTTTCTTAATTAAAATACATAATTCTAAGAACTGGGAGTTTACTAACAAGAAGGGAATACACCCCCCCCCCCCCCCCCCAATACAAGCATGTCCAGATGTACCAGATGCATCTCCTCTAAGAATCCCAGCCAGTGCTAGAGCAAAAACAAGTAATCCCAGTTAGAAAACAATATAGACAGGGAAATCAGAAGACGTAGTATGTGTTACTGCCGATGCCCATCATATGGAAGTCAGGACACCATCCCAGCGACACTTTTAGATCGTTTAGGTGTAAACAACAAGGAAGACAAGGAAACAGTCAGATACTCAATATTTCAGATCTAAAGTGTTTCTAAAGAAAGAGATTTGAAAACAAAGCACGTATTATAAAATATAAATGGTTTATTTTTTACTTAATTTTTAATATTTCAAGTAGATATCAAAACACACGAGAGAACATGAACGGTGATGGGGGAGAGGGGAGGGGGTGCGGCATTCGGGGATTTAGGAGGGAGGTGGGGGAGATGGACGTTTTGAACTGCGAATCACTGGAGTGAGGTTAGACATTTCTGACATTATATTAAAATTTGCATAAATCTTGTTGATAACTGGTAATCTAAGGTAATAATATTGTAACAGTAAGATATATTTTATTTATTTTAGCAACACTTGTATGTCAAACTGTTGTGATTCAAGAAGTTAAGCGGAGCTTGCACTTTTTTATAGTCACTTCAGTGTCATTAAGTCATATTTACAGCAAACGTGTCAATTATAGTATTTATCGATAACGCTTACAAAATATCATTTTACAGTAATCGAAATCACTCCAAAACTTTCCACGTTGCGGATAAGAACACCAGTCCAACCCAATACATACACAGTCAAGATATCAAAAATCTAAAGCTCGGTCATCCTGTTTAAACTCCGCCGCAATAAGATTTAATTTTACATCATCTTACATATTATTCTAATCCGGTAGTTTTTTTTTTTTTTAGTTTTTTTTTTAATTAACCTAAATCGAAAAAGAAATTGTTTCAATTGATGTTAGCTGCAATTCCAACATCCTTTGACTCTCTACGAGTCACAATCCTCGGCCAATCCATCTCACAAAAAATGTTTGTTGTAATAACTAATAATCTCAATTGTTTTTGGTAAGAATGGCATTGCATGAAAAAAAAAATAATTAAAAATTAGTGTCGTAAAAAATCTATCTTCTAGTTTTCAAACATTTAGCACAAGAGTTTTGAAAAATATTAAAATGAAATCTTCCAAGTACTTCAAGGACCGGATGGGTTTTTTTTAAAGCTATAAAATTTGGGGGAGGGAAAAAAGTTTTCACAAGGATTTCAAAGACATGACATAACTGTCAAAGAGTTTTTGTGAATTGCTGGTCAAATTTATTTGTACTGGCGTTGAATTGCAGCCCAAATAATGAATCTTACACAAATTTCCATTGAGCATTTTAACTGCTTATCATTTCAAAAAAAACACACACAAACACACACATACACACACACAAACTGAAATGGATAGTGTTATTGTTTTTTAACTAGTTGAAGATATATTAGACCAAATATAAAAGGCACTTGTATCTTTATATAAAAAGTTGACAAAATTCCTGTCCATGAAGTCAAGGGACTTCCACACAAAATTATTTTCAATCGGTCGTTAATTTTTTATTCTTGACAAATCCATTGTTAAATCATAGCATTGTTTTAACATAAGAAGGAATTTTTGAGGAAAAAAAATGTTGACAATTTTTATTTGATGTAATTCCTGTCAATATTCCAAAAAAAATCAACTGTTGTGAAAGGCAACTATTCAAACATTCAAGAATTAAATAATTTTACTCAGTCATACTTAATACACAACTATACATTAAATTGGTTTTTAAGTACGCATGCGCAGTGAAAATAGAGTTAAGTAGTTTAGAAAACGATGCAAAAACATAAATAAATACATACATGATTAATTAATACAAGAAAACAAAAAAAAATTATTTATATTTTAAAATTCCAATAATCGCCGCGTAGAATTTAAACGATGAGTCATTTGTGTTGTGGACAGACGTATCAACACCTACACCACCGACGTTACCAAGGGCCTGTTGTCTTCATCAGCGTAGTGTGGATTACAAACTATTTGTGTAAAGGTGGAAGAGAAAAAAGAAAATGGATATCTATGGATTTGAGAGTACAGCGAGGCGACCCAACCCTCCTGAAATGCCTCCTAACCTCTCACAAAACTGGTGTGAGATCTTAAAATTAAAAGTTTGTATATATAATTTCTTTTTACAACAAAGTTTGTCATTGAAGTAGAATAATTATGTTTCCTGTTGTGATAAAGGGAGGGGGGAGGATTGGATGAAAATGAGCATCTAACTCTAGTTTATGGCGGTTCCTTTTTTTTTAATCGAAAATTTCCTAAATTGACTTGTGTTTAAAGATTGTAGCACATGCACAATGAGACCAGGCAAATAGAGTGGTGGAATATAGATGTTTAAATCGGGTGGCCATAAACACTTTCAAAAACACTTTGACGTGGCGGAAGGTTGTCTTAGTTGATCACACAGAACAATTTGTTAGTTTAACTTAATCTAAGTTGTATTAGGTATAATAATTCATTCTATACAATACATTGCATCAAATCTATCATATACAGTATATTCATATATTATGTATATTGACCATATAAAAATGACCAGAGCATAATATACAAAATAAAAGAGGAAGAAAATGGGACAACTACACCTCTGCTATATTTCTACCTTGACGGCCATTTTTATAAACACACATTATTTAAACCAACTTCCGGTTTTTGACAAT
>NC_088363.1:41929319-41971819 GCF_034508935.2 Berghia stephanieae
TTGTTACTTGTTATGGTGATGATGGCGATAATGACGCTCTGGGCCCGTTTTTATGAACGTGGACTAGCGCTTAGTCTTTGATTTTAGCCAAGGACTTGAAAAAATCGAATTATATGTGAGCTGACCAAATATTTCCCAGACTAAAATCACGTCACCTTCAGACTAAGTTTGATTAAGTTTTAGTCATTTATTGCTGAGGCCGGACTTTAAGCTTAGTCTGAGACTAGTTTTCTAGGATACGTAATATCGTCGATAAACTATTTTTAGATAGAGAGAGCTTCGATTCGGAAGGAAAATACTTCGGTTACGAATGACAAAGGCAAAAGGTGTCCTGCTGGTATTGTCACTACTTTTTAAAAAATGTAAGATATGCTAGACCTTCGAAAGTACAATTTTTTTGTGAGTAAAAACTAGGGAAAAAACCCAGAATCTAATCGGTTAGCAGGTTGCAAATGAACGGAAACTCGAAGTGGAAGGGTTCGCTTCAAAGAACAACCAAAAAAAAAACAAAAAAAAAAACAAACAAACAAAAAACAAAACAAAAAAAAACAAAACAAACGACTAGAAAGTATAGTGGAGACAAAAATTATTCTGTTGGCATGACACTGACTGGAATAATGTGATTCGTCAGAACACATTTTCCGTTGTTTTTTTTTGTTTTTTTTTTTAAGTTCAATTTGTTTGATTTTCACTGACACTTTCATTGGCCTAAATTTATAATTGACAGTCGACCATGGGCATCATTGTTGTCTGATCAGTCGACAGTCAATATCACGTGATTTCATTAATCACGGCAAAAGTAAGTTCAATTATGAAACGGAACGGAGGTGTTGCTAATTTCTTCTTTGGAAATCTTTTGCGTTGAAAATATCAAGGCTGGTGTCTTACTTGCCATTGTGTACTAGAGAGCTTGATGTTACAAGCACAAAATAGCTGAATTAGGCACTGTCCTAACAACGCCCACTTCTCGGCAAGAGCCTCGCTAGTCAGAGACTAGAAAACGTTCATGAAATCCCACTTTTTAGTCACCTGTTCCGCCTCCGCTTAAGGCTAGCAAATCATTTACTAGACTAGTAAATAACTAAATCTAGTCTGCTTACATAAAATTGGGCCCTGGTGGTGGTAGTCGATGTTGTGGTGATAGTAGTTAGTAGTGCTAGTGGTGGTGGTAGCAGTGATGATGCTGTTAATTTTGTTGTTTTTGTGATGGTCGTGATTGAAATGATGATCACTGATTGAAATGATGATGATGATGATGGTGGTGGTGGTGGTGGTGGTAGTTACAAAGCTGATGCATTGGTGATGTTGATAGTGATAATAAGAATAATGTGGTGGGGACGATAACGACCATAATTTACTTGTAGTGGTGGTGTCAATGATCAAGAAGCTGAAGTGATAACATTGAAGGCAATGGTGACGCTATAGTGTACGCCTGTGATATTGGTATTTAAAATGATTGTTTTCTGGAGTGGTGGTGGCTGACATGATAGTTATGCTTTTGCTAGTGGTGGCAATAGTTGATATGACCATGGTAATGGTAGGTATAATGCTGTGGTAGTGATGTTGATGGTGGTGCTGATACGTATGATATTGTGCAAATGATGGTGGTATCGATTCTGATGGTAATGAGGCTGTTGTAAAAGTGCTTGTGGTAGTGATTATTGTCTGTGATGGTGATGGTTTTTAAATTGATGTGGATCGACGTGCACTTATTTTCAGGTCTGATAACCCATTTCCTTATTGGCTCATTGTTGTAATGGAAATCTAAAAAAAAAAAAAGACGCAAAATAGTGTCCATTATACAACAATGTTAAAGTAGGCCGAAAAGTGGGTTCGGATGTCAGACCTTCGTATTTGTACACGTCGATGGGGATGATTTGTTAACCTACAACGCAGCACAAATCCCTTTCGAAATGGTATTCTGCCATCCCACTATAATACAATAAGTCGAATGCTTGGCAGGTCTGTATCACTGCGTACATAGACACAAGTTAGTATTAGTAATATCTATTGAGTTACCACATTGAGTGGTGATAAGCCAAATTACACATCTGGAATACAACATTTGCATACAAAGTTGTTTGAATACAGAATTATTGAGAAAAATCGTGTATTTTTTCTTGTAACCATTGTTTAAAATATATAAAGCTTATTATGTATATATTTCCGTGTTTTTATTTTTCAAATTTTAACTAAAGTTAGAAATATATTTTTGGCCAGTAATCTTAGCTTTATCAGACGTTAGAGACGTTTCTAATATTGGTGTTGTTATCTATAGACCCCTACCCAGATCAAAATAACAATCCCAACACCCCTGATAACATGACCCATTGTTCTGAGTTTAAGAACATAGGCAAATTATTGTTCTTAGGCCGAACTGGGCTTTTATGTTCTGTATCATCCTATTTCATCCAGTTTCAACCCATAGACATTTCAAAGCCCAGCCCGTTGACATTCTAACTTCTCGTCAGGGCAAAAGTGGATACCAAATACTTAATAGTATTAGCTAACGAATGAAGTACTGAAAATATTGAGGACTTGGTATTAGTGTCCTTTATTAATCTTTAATATATTTGACATCGTAAATGTAGATTAGATTACATGCAACGTTGTGCTTTCGGCTTTGGAATTAATTTGCGTGTTGTAAAGCCGCTAAATTCCATACCGTCTATACCATTACCTCGTTCACTGCCACTAACTCATTGAATTCTCCGTGAATTAAATCTACAATTCTGTTATACAGCTCGTCTACTCAAGACGGTACAACTTATAACAAAATTTTCTGAAGTTAAAGGACATGTATCGACATTGTTCAAATAAATGAAAAATCTTGGCTAAATTCAAGCCAATATTGATGGCCCTCACTGAATTATCAAGATTATAATATTTAAAAAAAACTGCTTCTTAAGAGATACGTTGATGTTATTGGGCTGCTTATATTACTATGACTAATATAATATTTTTGACAATTTTAATACTAGTCATTTAAAACAAATAGTTATTGAGTGTTAAACCACTATCATAGATAGAAAACATGTAATAAAGGCAACCCCCCCCCCCCCGACACACACACACACATACACACAAAAAATATTTATTTTTAAAGAAGAAGAAGAAAAAAAATACCCCCCACCACAAAAAAAAAAGAAAGAAAAGAAAAAAAGAAAAGAATACCTGACGAATCTTCCTCTGTGCCCAACCAACCCAAACTTTCGAGCAGGCATTTGAATAGGATACTTGCCAAAAGGAGAACACGAAAATAGTTCCTAATAAGGAAACGATCACCATTCTGGAAAAAAATCCCAGAAGAAAACCAAAATAAACAAAAACAACCCCCCCCCCCCCCCCAACAGAAAACAAAAAAACACCCCCCCCCCCACACACACACACACAAAACTAACACATACACGCACACACACACCTACACACATACACTCCACTGATTATTTGACTCACTAACAAAAATTTAAGACGATACGGATATATCATGTAATTACGTAGAATCGAATCTATCTCAGTACAAACAGAAACGGAATAGTGCCCAGCTGTAGTGTGAAGTACGAATAGTGCAAGCAACACTATTTGTCCTTACGGACGGCAATGGCGGTTGATGCTATTCGACCTTAAGATGATATAATATAAAAATAGATAAATAAACAGATGATATCGATAGATAGATGAATAGTATCGATATATATTTAAATAAATATATGATATCGATAGACAGACAGACAGACAGACAGACAGACAGACAGATAGATAGATAGATAGATAGATAGATAGATAGATAGATAGATAGATAGATAGATAGATAGATAGAGAAATAGATAGATATTCCTTACCCATCCATATCGGTACATCTGGACAAATCCCACGAGGACGATGGCCAGAATTGGAGCACCAACCATCATCCAGCCCAGGGCTTCTGCCCAATCAGGAAGGGATGCACCACCGTAGCCAGCGCTCTCATACTGCCAGGCGGATACAGCTATGATGAACTGGTAGAAATAGAAAGAGGGAATTAGTACATATCGTCGTCTGATTAGGATAAATCACTTGTTCTTTGGATTCGTACAATATTTTTTAATCGAGGTTTTACATTGCGTAAAACATGCCCAAAGTGCAACCAAGCACCACAAGATGCAAACCACCTCGTACTAGATTGCCCAGAGAAAATACTAGAAGGGGGATTTGAAACCATCAACAAATGTGATGATGACTTCCGAACCTGGATTGATACCTTGAACATAGAAGTGTAGCCGAACGATACTACTACTACTATTGCGTAATAGCCGCGAAATGAACTCAATGCCCTTTACAAGGAGTTCCAAGCCATCAGCATTACTAATCCTGTTAGGAAAAGACTCCCGTTATTTAAAAAATAAATAAATAAATCCAGCAGGATATGGTGATATTATGCTGCTGGAAGATGTGGACTATGAACAGAAGTGAACAAAAATTAATAGTACAGCTTCGAAACAGAACTTAATACCAAACACGAACGTTTTCGTCTTAAAACGCTCCTTCAGTCATTAACAAAAATTATAAAAAATATTAATATATCACTTACAATCCAGCAGACGGCAGAGACATATTTGGAGTGGTTGTTCGCATGTGCGGCTATGTGGTCTAGTGGTATGTCACTCGCTTTCGGATTGGAAGGTCCTGGGTTCGAGCCTCGCTCGGCGCATAGTCCTTGGAAATGGGTCTTTACTCCTATTCTCTCACCGTACTGTAAAATGAGTACCTGGCCGTAAATAGCGTTGTCTATGTCTGAAAAAATGTAATATCGCCTAACATGCGTCATGTCTCGTTCTACATGTTACGTGTTGCTGTTGGTCAAGGACCCATGTAAAGCGCTTTGAGCACGTTTAATGGTTATTGCGCTATATAAAAGCTCAAGGTTATTTTTGTTTGTTTTCTTTTAACTGGATTGAAATCTCAAGGAGGATGAGTCCAGTAGCTCAACAAGAGGTATTATACTTACAATAATGGCCAACGGGGTGATGACGAGCCAGTTCGCCAACCAATAGATCTTGGGTCTGAATCCGACCATCATTTTGATGTCTTCACGGAACCTTCCAACACCTGAATAGATTGAGGTAAACAATATATGAAATAAGCTGTTCGTTATTTTTCTTCTTCATCGAAAATTTCAGCCATATTCAATATTCATAAACGAGTAGAAATTTTATCCCCATAACCTTGACAATAGATTTTTCGAGGTGTGGAATCATGAAAAAAAATATCAGATGGTAAATTAAATTTTCATTTTCAAATTATTCCATTTCGTTTTTCATAGTTTTGGCCCGAATACCTCGTCAGTGGGAGACTGTATTTTCAAGTTCGTGCTATTAGCAGTACAGAATCGGAAATTGTCAAATCCTTACCTTACGCCATGGGCAGGAGGGGACGAACTTTTACTTTCAGTGTGTATAATTCAAAATTATTTAGAATTGATGAGCTCAAATCAATTTCACTCGTACAAGATAGAGATGTAATCACTATACAAATTAGTACGAGGTACTCAATATAGACATTTGTACGATGTACTCAATATACACATTAGTACGATGTACTTACTATACGCATAAGTACGATGTACTCGCTATACACATTAGTCATTAGTACCATGCATTATATACACATTGGTACGATGTATTCAACATACACACGATGTACTCAATGCACACATTAGTATTGTGATAAAATGTGAGTAAAGAGCTATCACCAAAATCTCAACATTGTCGCTCTCCATAAAGGGCGTCGAGCCAGGAAGTTACAGGTCAGAATATAAGCCCACACATACGTTCTAGTCTTTCTGATTGTCGAAAGCATCACGCATACAGACACACACACACACACACACACACATACACATACACACACAATTATTCCAGTGACGTCAATTACAAAGAATGTATATGAAAATAAGCGGAAAAGGCCTCACCATAGACGTAGCACAAACAGATAAGCTCAGCAAGGGCCACCACCATCAAGTTATAGCTACCACTGTAATTATTCATCAAAGTCAAGACACGCATACCTCCCTGTGGATGGAACCGGACATCGTCGCTACTTATACCGTCTTCAGTTAAAATAAATATACCAAAGTGCCTACTCGTCAGTGATGACGAACTGACACAATCGCCTATTCGTCAGTCCTGACAAATACCCCCTGACAAAGACATGAATTAAAAAACAAACAAAAAATTCGCCAGAGAACTTGTCCTTCAATATCCATCAATTTAGATGACCCTTATTTTGGCAAAGGTGATACCGATAGCTCAGTAGGTAGAGCATTCGTGTCACACGCAAAGGGACCGAGATCGATCCCGGGTGCAGTCGAGATTTTTTTCTGATCCCCTATCTACCCAGCAGTGAATGGTTAGCTGGGTTTGTTAAAACTGGCGTAAAGAACTTTGCGATAGACTAGCGTCCTATCCAACGGAGAGCAAGAAATTGCTATTGTCCGCTATAGAAACCGGGATAAACTCTAGCTCCATTATTATGCCTCGACACAATACCAGTTAACCGTCGTGCTTTGAACCCCCCCCCCCCAAAAAAAAGAACCCAAAAAAAACATAATAAAAATCTGGCCTGAAAACTCGTCCTTCAAATATCGATTGATTTAAATGACCCTCGTGTTGGCAAAAACACTAAACCTTTGAAAGTTTTTGCCAAGATATGAGTCATTCAGAGTCACAGCACAAGACTGAAAGGCTAGAGCTCAGCAGCTGGAGGCTGGCTAGAATAAGTGAATATTATATTCATTTTACACCGGTAGATTATATTGCTATGTATAGTAAAATAAAGGGAGTAAAATGACTCTTATAAAAGAAGATAATTTTAACGCCATTTACATGTATTGTTAATCATTCGTTGCAGTCAGGTGCTGTACCAAACAATTGCAAAGTTGCTCATGTCAAACCCCTTTTGAAAAAACCTGATCTAGATAAAGAGAACTTTAAAAAACTATCGCCCTGTCTCTAATCGTCCTTTTCTCTCTAATTCTTAGAAAACTTTGTTTTGAAACAATTACTGTCTCATCTTAAAAATAATTGTCTTGAAGAATAATTTCAGTCGGCTTATAGGCAACATCATTCGACGGGAACCGCACTTGTTAGGGTTGTTAATGATCTCCTCTTTGTTATAGACAATGGTCCATTTCTTTGCTGAATTTGCTTGACCTATCGTCTGCTTTTGATACTATTGATCGCAATCTTCTCCTCAACGTCTTGAAATTACTTATGGCGTGTCTGGTGCAGCGCTTGATTGGTTTAGGTTTTATTTGTTTAATCGTAAGCAGATTATTATGGTAGATGAATATAGATCTGAGGAAATCATTCTTGATTGTGGGGTTCCTCAAGGTTCAGTACTTGGACCCGTTCTTTTTGTTCTGTACGTTGGCCCCCTGTTAAAATCATCAGAAGTTTCGGTCTGTCTTACCATCAATACTCTGATGATACGTAATTGTACTTCGTTTCCAATACGAGAAATTTACAAGAAGAATCAGCCGATAGTAAGAATTGTATCCAAAGTGTTAAGAAATGGATGAATGAGAACAGACTGAAACTGAATGGTGATAAGACGAAGGTGCTGTATGTGGGGAACAGGAAGTGGAAAAGTGAAACAGATTTGAAACTGGGGGATGCCTCCATTCAAATTGTTGACAAAGTGAAAAACCTTGGTACATTCTTAGACTCTGGACTGTAGATGGAGCATCAGGTTAATAATTTGGCTAGATCTCTCTTTTTCCAACTAAAAAAGATTGCTTCCATTAGACGGTTCATATCTGAGGATGTGACCAAACACCTGGTTGTGTCCCTCGTACTATCGAAATTGGATTATTGTAATGCTCTGTTGTTTGGCGTTTCGCAATATAATCTGAGACGTCTTCAGATTGTCCAAAACAGCGCTGCCAGACTAGTATTCATGAAGCGTAGGTGCGATTTTGCCGGACCTCTACTTCATGACCTGCATTGGCTGCCTGTTGAGACAAGGATTAAATTCAAAGCTTGTGTTTCAACTAATTGAAATATATTCAAAACCCCGACCCTTGCGTTCGGCCAGTGATTCTACCAAACTAGTTGTCCATCGAATACGGGAAAATGCTGGAATGAGATCCTTTTCTCATTTCTGACCCTCTGTTTGGAACGCCTTACCATAGAGCATTCGTGAAAAAAAATTTTGTCTATTTTTAAACGTTCGTTTAAAACATTTCTGTTTCGATTTTAGTAGATGGTATGAGAAGCGAGATAGGTCTGGTTTGTGTTGTGTTGTGTGTGTGTGTGTGTGTGTGTGTGTATGTGTGTGTGTGTGTGTGCTTATGTGTGTAAATGATTATGTTTCAGCCAAAGTAATTTTTTAGTTTAAGCGCTTAGAGTCTGGTGTCTCGGAGTTATAGCGCTATTTATTATTATACAAAACAAAGTTAATGAGGTATCGGCCTTTGGCCTTCTTCCGGTAATCAAGAAAAGGCAATATTACATTGGCATTTAGTTAAAACATTATAATGCCTATAATACCTATACCTATAATACCTATATTTTCCTATAAAGTTTTAACTATAATGCCAATGTAATAGTACATATTTCCTTTTCTTACCCCAAGAAGGTCAAAGGGCGAACGTCATTTACTTTGTTTTGTATCTTTTATACGAGTCATTTTTACTCCCTTTATTTTACTATACATTTTACTGACTCATTTAATACACCTCTAGATTTTCATTGTTGTTGTTGTTGTTGTTGTTGTTGTTGTTGTTGTTGTTGTTAAGTTTATATAAGTATAAGATGAAATTCTATTTTTAGACTAATACTCACGTGGGTTGTTTGGGGAATTCCCAGCAAGAAGCCAATGATACACAGGAGGAGGGTGAAATGAGTCTTGTATTTTCGGAGAGTTTGGGGGAACAAGTCGGATATGGCCGAAATGACGGTCTCCATCATAGCAAACTGGACGGACAAACAGAAAGATTTTATTGAACCAAAAGTAATATGAGCGTTTATATATTATATCAGGCATGCATGCTCCGTAGCCTATTGTACGGCAGTGGATCCAGGACAACATATGCCAGAATGGAGAACCGCCTGGAAAACTTCCACATTCGCTATCAACGACGAATTCTCGGCATCAGTTGGCAGGATAGACTCACCAGCAATGCAGTGCTAGAAAGAGCTAACTCCCTCAGTATGCATCTCATGCTCTGCCAGCGACGTTTGCGATGGCTTGGTCACGTACACAGGATGGACGACTGGACGCATACCCAAAGACATCATGTACGGTAAACTAGTTTCTGGACGGCAACCAAACGGCAGTCCAGCTCTGCGTTTCTATGATGTCTGCAAACGAGACATGAAACTGACAGGCATCAACTCAAACACGTGGGTATCGCTTGCTGACGACCGCAGCGGCTGGAGATATGCGGTGACCGAGGGAGTGAAGAAAGATGAGGAGAGGAGAAAAAAGAAGTTTGAGGAGAGGAGAGAAAGGAGGAAAGAAAGGCAGCAGAACCAGGCACCAAAGACACAGCCAAACTACGTGTGCAGCAACTGCGGTAGAGACTGTCATGCAAGGATCGTTCTGCTGAGTCACACCCGTCACTGCTCTCAACAAGACTGATGACACCAAAGCCATACAGGGCGCAAACCATCGTCTCCTGAGACGGAAGGATGCCTACTAGAATTAGTAACAGTAGTAGTAGTAGTAGTAGTAGTAGTAGTAGTAGTAGTAGTAGTAGTAGTAGTAGTAGTAGTAGTAGTAGTAGGAGTAGCAGTAGTAACAGTAGTAGTAGTAGTAGTAGTAGTAGTAAAGTAGTAGTAGTAGTAGTAGTAGTAGTAGTAGTAGTAGTAGTAGTAGTAGTAGTAGTAGTAGTAGTAGTAGTAGTAGTAGTAGTAGTAGTAGTAGTAGTAGTAGTAGTAGTAGTAGTAGTAGTAGTGCGACTATGTGGTCCAGTGGCATGACACCCGCGCATAGTTTAGTCCTTGGAAATGCTCTTTACTGCAGTCTTTCACCGTACTCAGGTGTGAATGAGTATCTGGCCTTTAACAGCGTTAGCTCTGTCGGGAAAAATGTACTATCGCCAAACAGACGTCATGTTTCGTTCTATATATTACGTGTTGCTGTTGTCAAAGGCCCTTTGTAAAGCGCTTTGAGCATGTTTATTGGATATTGCGCTATATAAATGCCCACGTTTTTTAGAAGGGGGGGGGGGTGTTTGTTTTTTAGTAGTAGTAGTAGTAGTAGTAGTAGTAGTAGTAGTAGTAGTAGTAGTAGTAGTAGTAGTAGTAGTAGTAGTAGTAGTAGTAGTAGTGGTGATGGTGATGATGATGATGATGATGATGATGATGATGATGATGATGATGATGATGATGATGATGATGATGATGATGATGATGATGATGATGATGATGATGATGATGATAATGATAAAGAATATCAATTATAAAGAAAATCACCCACCTGACTGTCCAAACCCAAGGTGAGAATCATGAAGAAAAACAGCAAGGCCCAGACAGCTGATGCCGGTAGACGGGCGATTCCATCGGGATATGCTACGAAAGCCAGACCAGGACCTAGGGGTGGGGTTCCAGAGAGACATATTGTCACTTAAAACAGACCGGCCTAGTACTACGAAAATTCGTAGAAATACGACTTTTTGGCTCCAGCTACAGAGCTGCATAGGTCTATTTGACTAAATATTCATGTGTTAGCTCGACTCAATAAATTGTGTTGAAAAGGAAAGTCTAGCTTCTCAGAACCTATATTCAGGACTTTGGTTCATTTTAGATCATGCTGAGAGCAAATTGTTTATTTCTAAAACTATTTAAAGTGAATTTTTCTTCTTTTCCCTTGGAAACTACGGATTTTTGAAATTTCATGTTGGCAATTCTGCTTAAACGTAAGCAAAAAAATTAGCTTTTATATAGCCCAATATCCACTAAAAGTGCTCAAAGAGCTTTACAAGGGGTCCCTGACCAACAGCAACATTTAACATGTAGGACGGGACATGACGCCTGTTAGGCGATATAACATTTTTTATCGGACAGAGACAACGATGTTAACAGCCAGATACTCATTTTACACCTGAGTACCTGCTTTCGGATCGGAAGGTCTTGGGTTCGAGCCTCGCTCGGCTCATAGTTGAGTCCTTGGAAAATGCTCTTTACTCACATTTTCTCACCGTACTAAGGTGTAAAATGAGTACCAAGCCATTAACAGCGTTGTCTCTGTCGTAAAAAAATTGTAAGATCGTCATGTCTCGTTCTTCATGTAGTAATAGTAGTAGAGTAGTAGTAGTAATAGTAGTAGTAGTAGTAGTAGTAGTAGTAGTAGTAGTAGTAGTAGTAGTAGTAGTAGTAGTAGTAGTAGTAGTAGTAGGAGTAGTAGTAGTAGTAGTAGTAGTAGTAGTAGTAATAGTAGTAGTAGTAGTAGTGCGACTATGTGGTCCAGTGGCATGACACCCACGCATAGTTTAGTCCTTGGACTTCCATATCCTTGCGTCATACGACATTTTGCTGTTGGTTAGGGACCCCTTGTAAAGCGCTTTGAGCACATTAAGGGGATATAGCACTATATAAAAGCTCAAGTTAGAACAATCACTCTTACAATATCCCTCACTTCCTTGTAGCCAGGTGTTCTTCACTCACACCCGAGTCGAGTGGTGTCATGCGTGCAAAGAACATTCATTATCCAATTAAACAAAGCTTTGTAACCCATCTGGTCACTGAACTTACCCTATAGATAGTATGCGCTTGGCTAAGAAGCTCATAACATTGCCATCCGGAAGTATAACGGACCAACACACAAAACTGTGTGTATCCATGAACATTTATAGTCGGGTTAATACAGTTCAGTGAGCATTACTCATAAACGCGGATGGCAAAAAACAATAACAAAGACACGAGTGACGTCATCTTCGAACTATCTATAGATAGTATGCGCTTGGCTAAGAAGTTCATAACATTATTTATTATTATTTTTAAGTGTTTTACGGCGCTTGCAACACATTAAGGTTATATCAGCGCCAGTAAAAAGGAAGAAAATGGGATAGTAAAAAGTTCTAGAATTACAATTAAAGCACCCAAGAAAAAGTAAGACAAAGGGGAACTAGGAACAAATAGGGATCAGATGTAGATTCCAAGAGCATACCACCAACGTACTTAGTTTGAGATCACCTATAAGTCTCATCCGGACACAAGCACAAAATCCAACAAAGAGGAATACACTCAAATGCTATTATACATTAAAAATAACAAATATAATAATACATAACAGAGAGATGATTTACAAGGAAAAATTATCATCTCCCAAAACAATAACTATGCATTTGACTGTTTCCCTCCCAGCCAGGACTCCAACCAGGGCCAGGACAAAACCAAGTAACCTCATTCCAAGACAAAGACAGAAAGCATGTTGGAAAACAGATATAAGGGGATAGAAGACACAGTATGTACCTTCCTGCCCGCTATGGGAGGTCAGGATCCCCACCCAGAAGTTCATAACATTGACATCCGGAAGTATAACGGACCAACACATAAAACTATGTGTAATCATGAACTTTTATAGTCTGGATAATACCGTTTAGTGAGTATTACTTATAAACGTGGATGGCAAAAAAAACAATAACAAAGACCAGCGTGACATCAAATTCATTCTATCTATATCGTTTGATTTTTTTACAAGATCTTCACACAGAACAACAGCTAAGCAACCGATGCCACTACTACCAGCTTCGCCATCAATCTGTTTACCTGATTGAGCCACGTCTTCGACGGCTTGGTTGGTCTCGTGTGCCATGTGACCCAGCAGCGCGAAGATGGCGAACCCGGCAAAGATGGAGGTGCCGCAGTTGACAAAGGCTACGATGATGGAGTCTCTGTAGCAGTTGTTCTTGAACTTGTTGTAGGAGGACATGGTGAGAAGACCTCCGAACCCAACGCCCAGGGAGTAGAAGATTTGCGTGGCTGCGTCGTTCCAAATCTGGAGGGAAGGGGATGTTCAAAAGTAAATGAATGTGAATTTTTATGTAATACGTTTCCATATCCTTGCTTAATGCAATTTGCAATATTACATATATTACACCAGCAGGCCACACGGAACCATATTTTCCATTTCATGCAGTCACGGTCGTATGTTAGGCGCCCTTTGTAAAAACACTCACGCAATATCCATCGTGGACCATTGTCTTTAACATTCGAAACAGAAGCACATGCGAAATATCAACCCCTTACACACACACACACACACACAGACACACACACACACACACACACACACATACGCACAAGCACGCACACAAAAACATACAAAAACGCAAAAATAAAGTCAATCTATTTATTTCCATGGAAGACTCTCTACAACAAGAACATAAACACAGCATCCTAACCAAATATCAAAGACCAAATATGGTGAAACAGCCTCATTGTCATCGGCCACATTGCTTATGGTTAATTCTGATATTATTACTGCCCTTATTAACTCTAAAGACTGCAGTAATTAAGTACTATAATATCATATATATATATATATATATATATATATATATATTATATATATATAATATATATAATATATATGCTCGATATATATATATATCTGTATATATATATATATATATATATATATATATATATATATATATATATCCCTCTCTCTAAAATTCTCCCATCTGTGAATTTATCCTATTCAGAGAAAGTATAAAAGTTGATTTAACTTCCCCTTTACCTCCTTCTCTCCCTCTCCCACATCTCCCTTCTTACCTTGGCGTCAGTGAGTTTGTCCCATTCAGGGATAACATAAAAGTTAATTCCATCCTCGTATCCCTCCAGGGTGAGTCCACGAACCAGCAGAACAATCAAAATGACGTAGGGGAACGTGGCTGTAAAGTACACCACCTGTGGAGTGTTTGGTGTAAACCTCATCGGTAAACAAGAATATCATATCGTGTCTAAACATGTAAACTGTTGTGTATAGTTCAGTGTAAAATGAAAATATTTCTTTTTACTCTCTAATTGTTTAGTGTCTAGAGCCTGCTGTCTGTGGAGATTGGCATGTTGTTATTGTCATCCATAGTTTTTTTATTATTAAACAAAGAAGTCCTCAAAATATGTTTTATATAAATTAAGCTTTTATATAGCGCAATATCCACTGAACGTGAACAAAGTGATTTACAGGGGGTACCTGGCCAACAGCAATATTTAACAGGTAGGAAAGGACATGACGCCTGTTAAGTAGTGCGGGGCGGTCCTTGGCAAGCTTAAGGACCACGGTCCTACGGTCCTTGGGAAATGAAGACCGCAAGGACCGGTCCTAGGACCGGTCCTTTTCGACATTGAACATTCCTGAGAGACTGTTGGAAATTCGAACCGGTTTGACCTTTGAGACCATGGGATCGTTCATTCTTGAACCGTTAAAGACCGCTACACGATGAAAACCGTGGTCTACAGGAGTAAAACACACGGAGTAGTCACACTCATTTCAAATTGTAACCTAATTAGAGAAGAGGGGTGATGCCTTCTTTATTTGCTCACCGTACTTCATTGTTACTTCGATAATTTAATAAAATTTGAAATTTATCCCCATTAACGGAGATAATGGCATCGCCCAAGGCGTTGATCGAGTTGTTCGTGGCGTTGATACACACACGCAACTCCTACCCCCCCCCCCACCCCCCACACACACACACACACACACATTAGAGGGCAGCGAGCATTGAAGAGTAAGAGAGAGACGTGAAGTTATAATAAGAGGGGGTGGATGAGGTAATAAGAGGGGTCGATGGTGACTTTTCGCCAGATCTAACAAACTCAGCTACCCATTCATTGCTGAGTAGACAGGGATTCAGAAAAAAATCGACTGCACCCGGGATCGATCTCTGGCCCTTTGCGTATAAAGAGAGTGCTCTATCAACTGAGCTATCGGGGTCCCCAAATATTCTATTGGACTTTTTTAAAATTCAGACGTTATAACTGGGTTTTTTGGAAGGAAGAAACTAATGAAACTCATATTATTTGATTAGTAAAAACACCAACGAAATTTTAATATTATTGTATTATTTTAAATGACAACACTGCGATAGAAAGGAGTGGTGACAAGAGATGGACAAAAGAAAACAAAAAATCGGATTTGCTACTTGCTAGGTTCGACACACACACACACACACACACACACACACACACAAACACACACATCTTTAGTAGTCACATACATTTCAAACAATAACCCATTAGAGAAGAGGGGTCATGCCTTCACCATAGATCATTGTCATTGTGATCATTATGGTGTAGTAAATTTTGAAATTTACCCCGTATAATGGAATCGTCCAAGGCGTGGGCCTCCTGTTCCCCCCATCTCACACACGAAAGGGCGGTTTGCGGAGTGGAGGTTGGTGGTCGTCTGCCTGTATGGTCGTCTGTGTCGTTTAGTGTATGGCAAAGGGGGGTGGGTGCGATTAATTAAGTGGGATAGGTGGTGATTGGTGGAAGATAGGCAACCGAAGCAACGAATCGCTGGGGCAGGGTTGCCAGTTTGGCATTTTAAATGCCAGATTCCAAAAATCTGGCATTTTTGAAAACCGTTTGGCATTAGAAAAATCATTTGGCATTTGGCATTTTCATTTGGCATTTTCTTTTCTTGTATATTATACTTCAAATGACACCTTTTCTTAATTATTTCTAAACGCGTAAAAACAAACATCTTCACATTTCTTTTTCATTCTTAAAATCCAACCGTGGTGTAGTGGTTTAGCACTCCACTTAGTAGTCAGTAGGTAAATAATTACCCCAACAGGAAATTTAGTATAATTCAAAAAAAAAAAAAACAAAAAAAAAATAAAAGAAAAAGAAAAGAAAACACGCAAGCCACCAGGATATGGTAGTAAATTGTCTATCAAAAGTGAGTAATTTTCTTAGTGGGGGTGGGAGTCAACAGACTTTGGCATCTTTTTGAGTGTTTTGGCATTTTTTGAGTCTTCCCCTGGCATTTTGTTGAAAAATAATCTGGCAACCTTGCGCTGGGGAAGTTGTAGGCTATGGCGCGAGACCGTAGGACCGTGGTCCTTGCAAGGACCGCCCCGCACTAGTTGAAAGGTGATAAGAAGTGAGGACCGCCGCCGATCTTCCCCTATGGGACCGGTCTTCGGTTCACAGCTAAAAGACCGTCGGACCTCGGTCTAGACCGGTCATCAGCGCGGCACTAATGTTAGGTGATATTCATTTTTTTCGGGCAGAGACAACGGCCAGGTACTCATTTTAAACCTGAGTACGATGAGACAATGTGAGTAAAGAGCCTTCTCCAAGGACTCAACTATGCGCCGAGCGAGGTTCGAACCCAGGACCTTCCGATCCGAAAGCGAGTGTCATACCACTAGACCACATAGCCGTTTTATATAGAGTGTAAAGTGAACAGGTGTGACCATTTTAATCTTGAGATATCCTGAAGTAAAATTAGCTAGGTGTTAATATACGATTTCTGACCGAAATCAAAATTCTAATGACCAGAAGCAGACACTTTGTAAACTGAGTTTTAGTTCTGGGGTCAATATAATTCCTGATGTCGGTCAGGCATCTTATATTATGGTTCAGACATCTTAATTAATACTATCTATATAATTGATAACTTGTATCTATGCATAAAAGTTAACCAGAGCATTTAAAGGTTTGTAGAACCTATTAGCTCTTAAACGATACGATACGGTACGGAATAATGAAAAAACAAACAACAAAAACAGAAAAAACTATATGATCTATCTCAAACATGAACCAAATACGTAGCAAAAACATATGTTACATGTCATTGTCCGAATGGAACAAAATGGTATTTAATTGTCAAAGGCAGAGATCGTTCACATCTCGGGCAACATCTTCTCCATCCCTGCCCAAATATGGACAACACACAGGAGCATTCGATACAAATGAACATATGGAAAAAAACATCAATATTCGATAACATGGAAGAACACAAGGTTAAAGGTCTCTGGATTAGCAGCAACAACACAATGACAACAAACAAACAAACGTCTTCTACCTTCCCAGAGGTCTTGATTCCTTTCATCAGGCATCCAAATATAAGCATCCAGGCCAGAAAGAGAGTCAGACACAACTTGACGCTGATGTCTCCAAGGTCACCAATATCCTCAGAATGTTGAATTCGTAGAACGTAACGTCTGGGGGAACACAGAAAATCAATTGACTCAATGACCTATTAGAGCAAAACATTTTACCCATTGTCCCAAAACGGGACTATGTCGGGGTAATCTAGATGGTAACAATTTATTAGTTGAATGTTGTTGGCGGGGGGGGGGGGGGGTTGTTGGTTTGGGGGGGGGGGGGGTTGTTGATTTTTGTTGTTGCGTTTTTGTTGATTGTTTTTTCATTATTATGAATAAATCGACTTCAAGTCTCTTTGCATGTGAATCGAGCGCTCCACCAACTGAGCTATCTCACTTTAGCGTTGAATTCAACATTAAACATTAGGTTCAACCCGACTTAATACAGTATTGAGACGAATACTAACAAATTATGATAAGGGCAGGCAGATCAACTTACTCAAAATACTCCTCGGAGGGTGATGTATACTTGTATTTACAGTCGGCGAATTTAGAGTAACCTTCAATCTCTTTGTTCGTCAAGTTAAAAAAACCGGTGACACTGCTGTATTTCTTTATCAGGCCGTCCCAAAACGTTTCATACATTTCACTGGTGTCGCTGGTAGCCGAGTAGTCCTTGTAGGAAGACTTGACGAATTTCATCTTCACACAATCCTCTTTGTAAAGGTCGCCTATAGAAAGAGTATCGAAAAATAAAAGTCCCTTTATTCATCCGTAAGGTGAGATTTGTATCTGTGGTATTTTCAAGGAAAGACTGAAATGATCTAGGCGTCAGCCGCAGTGCAGCGACGAAAAGTGAGCTTGGCAAATTTCACATATAACGAAGGTCAATGGCACTCGGTAACTTATGTGTACGAGGCAAAGACCATACCACTGTGTTACGCTACCACTTAAAAAAATACTAGCTGAAACAAAAAAAATGTAAAATCAAAATATGACAAGCGCAAAAGAAAAATATGAAAAACGAAAAAGAGAGTCAAAGAGGAATCGCGTTGGATTGGATACACTCTCAGAAAGGAATCATCAAATGTAGCCAGACAGGTTATATATTGGAACCCTCAGAGTAGAAGTAAGGTCGGAAGACCCAGGGAAGCACGGAGAAGATCGATGGACACAGAAGAGAAAGAGATAGGACTGGGCCCCAACTGAAGCAGATGACCCAGAATCGAGTACGCTGCAGAAGTACGGTTGCAGCCCTATATATTGTGCTAACAGGGCCTTAGAGGATTAAGTAAGTAAGACGAAGATGGCTTGAGCACACTATATCAAATACCACAAGGCAGGATCTGACCTGAAATCCGCAGGGTACGAGAAAAAGAGGGGCGACCAAGAAACGGCCTGTGGGGTAAATTCATGGAAGGTTTGAAGACGGAAGCAGTTATTGTAGGTTTGTTTTTTGTTTGTTTGTTTTTGTTTTTTCTTTATTTTTTTAATGGTTTAACGACCCCTTTTTACGACAAATTTAGGTCATTTCAGCGCCAGTAAAAAGTAAGAAAAGTAAGACAACGGGGAAGTTCAAATAAGGAACAGATGTAGATTTCAAGAGCATATTATCACTCTACCTAGTTTTGAATCAGCTAACAGTCTTATACAAACTCAAGCACAGGATACCACTAAGAGGAATACATTCAAATGTTTAAGCACAGTTATATATTCAACATAAAAAAGTATATTAATAGATAGCAAAGAAATGATTTACAAGAAAAATATATCTCCCAAAACTGATACTACACAATTTACGGTTTCTCCCTCAGCCAAGGACTCCGGCAAGGTTCAAGACAAAACCAAGTGATCCCATTCCAAGTCAAAGACAGAAAGCAAGTTGGAAAACAAATTTAGGGAGATATAAGACACAGTAAGTGACCTCCTGTCCACCATGGGAGGTCAAAGGACCCGGCCCAGACAGAAGCCTTTAAATGGAATGAAGCAAGAGGAGATGGCACAGAGCTGGACACAATGGATGGGATTTAGTGATGACCTGTGCTCCAGATTTAAAGATTAAAGTAAGTATCTAATTTTGCAGATTGAAATGAATACACTACATACATTTCACAACACTTTTGACAAGTTTTGAGTCATTCTGATTAATTACAAAGCTTTCTTCTTCAATGTCGCCTTCTGTCGGAACCTCTAAGCGCTTTACACCACTCAAATTTAAATGAACAATAAGAAAAAAACAGACACGAGTAAAAATATTTTGTAATATTAAAATTAGACTCGGGAGATAATTACAAATAAATGTTTCGAGAGAAAAACGACATCAGACTTTTCTTGAATATTACACAACCACTGGAGTTATTGTTTTCCACCTAAAATAAAATGAACGGCAATGTGCTTAATGGCTAGAGCCCAAAAACAATCATGAAAGAAACGAGGAAAAATTTGAAATCAGTTGTATCAAAACCTTTTTGAAAATGGCCTAGAAGTGATATATAAAATTATAGAATAGTTTATTGGGACCATTTGTTTACTCCTTTGCAATTGCAAAGGCTTTTTTTTTTAAATATGATATCTGCAAGGATTTTCTTTTATCCACTTTTTCTTTCTGATTCTTAGTTATTCACAACTGTTTCATGGTTTTCTCGGAAGGACTTTGCGTTCCACCAATTGTCGCATTTTTTCCGAGGGGAGGTCATCGTCAAGATTGACGAAGGACACAAACATGGAGTAGATGGCGTAGGCGATGATTCTTAGTTTTTCATAACTGTTTGTTAGTTTAGATAGAAGATTTATACAACTAGGAGATGTTCAACAAGCAGTCTTTGTGTGCATAACTGAAGATCAGAAATTCATCTTTGAGTCTAGATGATAGATTAGGTTCTAAAGTTGTGTCTCCACAAGACGTTGCTTCTTTTCTTAACTCTCTCATTTACGCGCCATTTTCAGAATTTTCCCTGAAACTGCACACCCACCCAACACACAAATATTTTTTTTCTACTCAACCAGAATAGTAACAAGTACATTCCATACATATAATTGTCCAGTGTCTAATTTTTATCGCTAGAACAAAATATATTCTTTGTAATTTGTGATGTATAAAAATATCAGAATGAGAAAACTGTTGGTTGCATCGTAACAACTGTGACGATTTTCCTATGGATGGTAAGGAGAGGATTAATACAGGCAATGGCCTCGCTTTTTCGTGCACGATGTATATAATCACGTCGAATGATAACTTACTCCACAGCAAATCCATCTTTTGGGAAAGGTTGTATTTGGAATCAGACAGGTCAGGGAATGCAGTGTCTCGGCAGGTCTTTGTGTTCCACCAACTGCCGCAGTTTTCCCAGGGGAGGTCATCGTCGAGGTTGACGAAGGACACAAACATGTAGTAGATCGCGTAGGCGATGATGACGTTGTAGTAAACACTGACCACAGCGCTGATGATGACCATGGCATAGCCGATACCTGAAATATAAGGAGAAAAAAATGTGGTCAATCGTTTATAAACAGTATTGTGTAGAAGTGACCCCTCTGCTTAAAATTGACTTTTAAGCACGGTAAAACATATAATAATATTTGTGTTAAAGTCTAAGTGCACATATTGGTAGGTCTGACAACCAAATGCAGTTTTATGGGCCTGTTTTAACATTGTTGTAATTGACATTTCTTTTACGTTTTTTTTTAGAGTATTTCCATTATAAAAATGAGCCATAACAATTTGGGTTATCAGACTTGTGAATAAGTACACGTCGGTTAAAGTAATAATAAATTGCGCTAGCATTAAAGGGCATATTCCTGTTTGAGGACTCTATGCGCTTTACAATAACACCTCGAGAATAAAAAGAAACATGAAAGCATGACATACAAATATTAGAAACAGGTCTATATATATATTATATATATATGCAAGTAATTATATATATATATATATATATATATATATATATATATAATATATATATATATATATATATATATTAAAAATCCAATGCAAAACATATCACACGTAACAGGGACATAAATAGATACATTAACATTGTATAATAAGTTGAAATATTAGGTGTGATTATTTAAAACCAAATTATCATGTAGGGGCTATAAAAATATAATTATGTCACAACATTTCTTGATTTCTTAATGATCAAATCTTATTGTATGCAATAAAAATATTTTAAAAAGTAAATGCCGTAGTGAAAGAAAGTGAGGTTTGTGTCCCAAACATCAAAAAATAAATTGTCCTTATTCTGATCATTTCGATTCTGTAACGTATTTTTGTTAATCAAGTCTATTCCGATATAATGCCAGATCAACACTCACTCACTCAATCCTCTCCTGCTAGCACACGAGGCGATGCAAAAAATCTCCACCTGGTCCTGTCAGGAGCTATCTTTGGGACCATCTCGAGGGACAGACCTCTCTGTTTTAAGTCCCTCTCTACGGTACGTCCCCAAGTCTCCTTGGGGCGGCCTCGCTTCCTCTTTTCTTGGGGTGTCCATCGCAGAGCCTTTCTTATCGGTGTTTCATCAGGTCTGTGGCAGACATGCCCCAACCATTGCCATCTTGTCCTTTTAATGAGACTGTCCAGAGACTCCACTTCAGCTCTCGCTCTCAGGTCCTTATTTGAGATTGTGTTTGGCCAGAAAATCTTGAAGATTCTTCGGAAACATTTGTTTTGGAATACTTCAAGTTTCTGGCTGCTACTCTCTGTGATCTCCCAACATTCTGATCCATAGAGCAAAACGCTCTATGGAAGATACTTAGGCATTATGGTATTCCACAGAAAATTGTTAACATTATCCAGATCAACACGGCGAGTCACAAATTTTGCAATTGCATTGTGTAAATTAGACAAATGCGACCCATCGTCTCCAAATGGTTTTATGTCTGGATACAGTTCAATAGGTGAAAAATGAATTTATAGCCAGAAATAGGGGACCTGTGCCAAAATTCAAACGATTGTTCACCAAATAATAATAATAATAATAAAATAATAATAATAATAATAATAATAATAATAATAATAATAATAATAATAAAAATAATATAATGATAATGATAATAATAATAATAATAATAATAATAATAATAATAATAATAATAATAATAATAATAATAATAATAATAATAATAATAATAATAATAATAATAATAATAATAATAATAATAATAATAATAATAATATAATCATAATCATAATCATAATCATAATAATAAAATAATAATAATAATAATAATAATAATAATAAATAATAATAATAATAATAATAATAATAATAATAATAATAATAATAATAATAATAATAATAATATTAATGATGATGATAATGATGATGGTGATAAGAAGAAGAAGAAGAAGAAGAAGAAGAATGTAATTTATTCATATAGAGCCTATTCCTTACAATAATATAGCTCTAGACGCAAAATATACCTGGCATACATTATACATTGTATGGTCCAATTTTGTGGGATGTTTTAGCTTTAAATAAGATTGTTCTGTGGCTATAAGATATTAGATTTCTACTTTGAAAATAGGGATATATAAGGCCATTTAAATATGCAGGGATTGGCTGTTTAGTGTTTTATAGACAATGGAACATATTTTTTAGGTGAAGCGTTTCTCAATAGGCAACCAGTTCAACTCTCTAAGGAGGTCAGAAGTAGATGATTATTTATCTTTATTTCAAAACTAGTCTAGCAGCGTTGTTTTGTGCAACTTTAAGATATGCGTGGCTGGCTCAGAAAACCCGGAAAGATGCGCAAATTTCATAAATTGAGTTATGTATACAATGGTGTAGACCACATCTTTCTGATCATTTACTACTTTAAATTGTCATTCTATATCGATTAGGACCCAAGTTATGAATATTTTTCTGAAAAAAAAATTGTTGCAATGGGAAACACTTTCTCTTCGATTCGATTTTGGCTCATATCTCAAATCGAAGCTTGCCGCATCTTCCCGAGTTTTCTCAGCAAGCCTCACATATATGATGTTTCCGGGTTTGTTTTTTTCATTTACCCATAACTTGTAGGAGGTCATCCAGTTCTTAACATCAGCGATACAACTCTCATATAAAATGGGCAGCATCGATTTTACATTACTATCTGTGCACGACGTTCAGATCTGCGTATCGTTGACATCCATCATGCGAATCAAAGAGGGACCCATAATGATCTCACAATATACGGTGGTAAAAGCAAACAAAGTAAATATCATAATGGCCGATTAGCTATATCATTGTTTGACTGACCTGTAAAGAGTGGGGCCATTTTCCAAACGGTGATGGGTCCCTCCGAGGCAAACTGTCCAACGGCCAGTTCCAAGAAGAACAGAGGCAAACCGGCAATGATCAACATGACCACGTAAGGCAGCAAGAATGAAGCTGTGAAAAAAAAACATGACTGCGTAAGGCGGTAGTAAGGCGTCTCTGTAAAAAATGACTACATAAGACAGCACGATGAAGGCTGAAGAAAAACATGACAACGTAAAGCAGCAGGAATGAGGTCGTGGAAAAACATGACTACGTAAGGTAGCAGGAAGGAGGCTGTGGGGACTATCATTACATAAGGCAACAGGAAGGAGGTCGTGGACTACATAAGGCAACAGGAAGGAGGTCGTGGAAAACATGACTTTATAAGGCAACAGGAAGGAGGTCGTGGAAAACATGACTATATAAGGCAGCAGGAAGAAAGCTGTGGAAAAACATGACTATGTGAGGCAGCAAGAAGGAGACTGTAAAAAAACCACGACTGAGTTAGGCGGTAGGAACGAGGCGGTGGAAAATCAGCAAATGTTGAAACATACAAACATAACACAGATTATTTTAATGAAAATACTTTGGTAAAGAAAAGGGGATTTTTAACTGATTTTTTTTTTTGGAGGGGGAGGTGGCTGATTTCTCTTCCAAGGTTTGGGTTTTATTTGTTTGTACCTTGTTTTTTGTTTTGTAATTTGTTTTTTGTTTTTTGCGTGTTTTTTTTCTTTTTTTTTTTTTTTTTTTTGGTTTTGCTTTGTCAGTTGTTTTGTGGGGGTGGGGTTGATTTGTTTTGGTTTTTTTGTTTTGTTTTGTTTTTTGTATTTTTTAGGGTGAGGGGGAGGTGGTACACAAGATTAATTTTCTCTTTTCTCCAATCCTACCAACCATAATAATTTCACCGTTCATTTGGACACCAACGTATCAGGGGAGTATTACTGTGAAATTGACTCGAAAGTCATGTTTCAGAGGGTTTTCTCCCTTGCTATTGTGACTTTTTTGTTTGTTTGTTTCGTTTATTTTCCTATTGAAATTCCTGAGAGACCGAGAACCGTCAAAATCAATATATATATCTCAACAATGGTATTTTTAAAGGATAGTTTTAACATATTAGTAGTAGACAGGCTCCATTTTGTTTGTTCGTTGTGTGTAGTTATTGTTGTTTTTTGTTTTGTTTTTAGTTGTGTGACTAAGAGATTTTAGTGTGTCTATAAAAAGATAAAGATATAAGATAAAGTGAGAAATGAACGAATCCGAAGGTTGACTGAAGTGAAGAATGTATCAATAAAGATGAGAGAAGATAGATTGAAATGGTTCGGACATGTAAAGAGACGAGAGAGGGAGGGTGTGGGAAGTAAAGTATTGGACTTAAAAATAGCGGGAAAGAGGAAAAAGGGACGCCCAAAGATTAGATGGTGGAATAAGGTAAATGATGATATGAAAGAACTGGGCCTGGAGGAAGATGATGCGCGAACCGAGATGAATGGAGATGTAGCATTCATTATGGCAACCCTGCAAAATGCGGGATTAGCTGAAAGAAGAAGAAGTGTGTCTATGTGGTCCTGTAGTATGACACTCGCTTTCGGATCGGAAGGTCCTGGGTTCGAACCTCGCTCCGCGCATTGTTTAGTACTTGAAAAAGGCTCTTTACTCAAATTCTCTCACCGTACTCAGTTGTAAAACGAGTACCTGGTCGTCAACAGCGTTGTTTCTGTCTGAAAACAAATTGCAATATCGCCTACGTGTTAAGTGTTCCTGTTGGTCCGGGACCCCTTGTAAAGCTATTAAAGTACATTTAGTTGTTATTGCGCTATATAAAAGCTCAAGATTTTGGGGGGTTTTATTTGTTTTTAGTTATGTGACTAAGAGATTTTAGACAGGTTTTTGTTTTATATAGTGATATTCTTTATTGGTCGTGATATATGTAATAACATACTTTATGTTGATGGTTCTTCTCCTTGTCATCATCATGTATGTTTTAATCTCTTTCTTCATACCAACAATAGGTTATAAAGTCAGCGAGGCGTGACAACGTTGTTGTCTAGTTAGTTGTAGGAAAAGTCATAGTAGTCCTGATTCACTCAAAACACACTCAACACACACACACACACACACACACACACACAAACACACTAACAAACCCATAAGCAAGCATATATGCTGGCAGTAATAATATAGAAGTTTATATTTTTGTTGATCTGACTGGTGTGAACATACAGAGAGAGAGAGAGAGAGAGAGAGAGAGAGAGAGAGAGAGAGAAATAGACAGAGAGAGAGAGAGAAATAGACACACACAGAGAGAGAGAGAGAGAGAGAGAGAGAGAGAGAGAGAGAGAGAGAGACAGACAGAGAGAATGTTGTTGTGGAATATTAATCACAAGTATTTTATAAAATGATTCTTTGCTATTTGTTTTGAAAGGATACTTTATTTTATGTTTATCTAGATAAGAATGTTATTCATTTATCTGTTTATTTATTCATTTAAAAAATAGTTCTTATTGTACACGAAAATAGAGAAAGCCTATAAATAAACTTGAACTTGAACTTGCGGCTTTGTGGTCTTGTGGTAAGACTCTCGCTTTCGGATCGGAAAGTCCTTGGTTCGAGCCTCGTTCGGCGCATAGTTGAGTCCTTGGAAAAGGCTCTTTACTCGCATTTTCTAAACGTACTCAGGTGTAAAATGAGTACCTGGCCGTTAACAGGCTTGTCTACGTCCGAAAAAATGTAATATCGCCTAACAAGCGTCATGCCCCGTCCTACATGTTAAGTGTTGCTGTTGGTCAGGGACCGATTGTAAAGCGCTTTGAGCATGTTCACAGGTTATTGCGCTATATAAAAATCTTTAAAAAAGCTCAACTTGAACTTGTTTCATATTTGTTTATTTGTTATTGTTTTGGCTGGGAAAACTAATGAGCGTTTTACTTCACAGCAATGCATCAATAACTGAATAGTTATAATATACAATGAATGAACGGGGTGAGCAAAAAGTGCACTAAAGATCTAAAAACTCTATTGTTCTCTTATTTGCCTGATTGATGTGTGCAATTAATGACGTCATATTTGTACAATGTGTTGCCTAAGATGAGATGAAAAGACGCTATCGTTGTCTAAACAAAACAAATCAAAACAAAGTTCCCATGCATTTCCATGATAAAGACTGATGAAGGGCAAACCCACCTCCTCCATTTTTATAAGCCAAGTACGGGAATCTCCAAACGTTCCCCAAACCGACGGCGAATCCGATACAGGAGAGGATGAAATCCAACTTCCCTGTCCAGTTCCCGCGCTCCTCCGTCATTTCCTGTTTAAGAAAACAAAAGAAAACGTGTAATATTATTGTGGGTAAATTGTTTTGATAAATACATCTCCAATGGATGGATGGATGGATGGATGGATGGATGGATAAATAGGTGGCTGGATGGATGGATTGAAAGATCGATGGAAGGATGAATGGCTGGAGAGATGGGCGGGTGGATAGATGAAATGCACTATATTATATTATGCGCGGCTATGTGATCTTATGGTATGACACTGGCTTTCGGATCCGAAGGTCCTGGGTTCGAGCTTCGCTCGGCGCATAGTTGAGTCCTTTGAAAAGGCTCTTTACTCATATTCTCTCACCGTACTCAGGTGTAAAATAAGCACCTGGCCGTTAACAGATTTGTCTCTGTCGAAATAAATATTGTAATATCGCCTAATAGGCGTCATGTCCACATGTTCCGTGTGTAGCTGTTAGTCAGGGACCCTAAACAAAGCGCTTTGAGCACGTTTAGTGTATATTGCGCTATATATATAAAAGCTCAATTTTTTTTGTTTTGTTTGATTTGTTCTTTTTACTTTTATTTTGTTTGTTTTTTTAATATGAAAAAGTTTAGGATACGGCAGATTAAGCATGCAAATGGATTAATGAGTAAATTAAGGACTGAACAAAGGATTCCTTTTTCTGTTTAACGTGAGTGATCTAATCATACAAACAAACAAGACAGTTGATTGGATGGAAAGATGACAAAGACATATAAGTATACTGATATAATTGGAACAATTCTCGTCTCCTAGAACATTCCAGTCCAATCCCCATTGGGGGCATGTATAATAAAATCTCTTTGTCAATCTAATCTTGTACCAAGTTTCAAAATGAAAAGATTACGTCTGGGATTTCGATTCTTTTCAGCACGGCATAGTTCTCCTTCTCTTTTTGTCATATTTTATTTTATATTATGTTATATTATATTATATTATAATATATTATATCATACTATATTTTATCACATTATATTTTGCTATATTATACTATATTATATCAGGTGGTCACAAAAAAAACGCGCAGCTGTATATTTCTTTCTTTTGTAAAAAGTTATAAAAATATCTTTTCAAACTTTTACACACTGTTAGAACTATTCTTTGTTTAATAGAATTGCAAAATATCAAAATAATTGGATGAGCGATTTTTAAATAATATAAAATGTAACACCACCTAAAAATGTCAGTATCTGCGAGTAGATGACGCAAATTATTGTGGCATTCGCTCGTTGCAACTTATTATTTCTCTCCTTACCAGCTGTTTTTCAGAATCTTCCCTGAAACATCACACGACCCAATGCAAAACAGATTCTTCTCACTCAAACAGAAAAGCAACAAGTACAGTCTATACGTAATACTGTTCATCTAAATAAGGTCTACAACGCAGTGGCAAGTTTTTATAGCCAAGGCGAAAACTTTTCTTTGAATTCTGTGATATACAAAAGAAATTAGAACGGTAAAATTGATGATTGTATCGTAACGAATGTGATAATTTTTTTTATAGGTGGCAAGGAGAGGGTCAAAGAAGACACTTGTTGTTATGCCTAAGAAACTCTATGCACCTCCATTAGTTCCATATCTGTCAAAGCCATGATGAACCATTCTGCAAATGGGATTTCATTTTTCAACAAGATAATGCATGCTACATTCCATACGAGCAAAATAACCCAAGCTTTTCTTCCAGTAAGACTATTCATTTCGTAGAGAAAGACAACTGGCCGCCTCAATCACCCGACCCGAATCCACGGAATACGCAATTTGGAATTCTTAGACCGAAATGGTTTATAGTGGACAAAAATCCGCATTCACAGAAGAGACTTTTGAGAGAAAGAATTATTTTATGCTGGGAGGTTTGTTTTGTTTTTAAGGGTTTTACGGCGCTTGCAACACATTTAGGTTATATCAACGCCATATGCTGGGAGGAGAAAACCATTGACGAAATTTCGGAAGTGCATTTCAAGTTGGAAAAAGAGACTACGTTGGGTCATTAAAGAGGACGGCGGTGCTATAGATCACTTCAAGTGCTAACTTTGTAATCATTGAACCAAAATAGGTATATGTGAGTTTGTTACATTGACGATTTCTTACAGAATGAGGAGAATTATGATATAAATAATGTTTAAGGTTACATGATTAATGTTTGCTAAAAATGGCAACTAGAGTTAAAATCATCGAAAACTTTACTCTCTCCAATGTTGCGTCATTTCTCTCTGATATTGTATTTCTGAACACGGTTTTGAAAAAAAATCACTAACTTTTTTTTTTCCTCAATTCATATTCATAAAATTTTGAAAGTCTGCATATAAAGATGTTGTTTTGTTGTTGTTTTTTGTTTTTTTTTTGGGGGGGGGGGTGTTTTGAATTTAAAAGAAATCTAATCGGGAGTATTAGAGACACAAACCGACAAAGAGCGGCGCGTGTCTTTGTGACAACCCAATATATTATAATAGAAACCATGTGGCGTGCATTCAATTTTTCTATTACTATTACCACAGGGGGGCGAAGTGGCCGAGTGGTTAAGGCATTGCACTGTGATCCGGAAGGTCCCGGGTTCGAGCCCCACTTCAGGTCCATTCGATTATTAACCCCCAATTCGCTCACTTGAAAAACATGAGTGATTCCTGTTGACATCAGACATCTTGTTTGATGGATTGTCCATATTCCTTCATGGAATGCCTAGGCGAGAGGATCTTATGGTGCCGTTGCGAAAGGGTGTAATTCTATTATTACACATTGCTACCGCTTTACAACCTTTAGTTTTCTTAGTAGATTTAACGTATAGAGCGATACGTGCAGTCTTTTAAGCAATATTTGAAAGGTTTCTAGGCAAAAACAATGTCATTTGACACAGAGAGAGAGAGTGTGTATGTGTGTGTGAGAGTGTGTGTGTGTGTGTGTGTGTGTTTTAGGAGGGAGCCCGAGAAAGAAGGACAGTAGAGGATATAGAGAATTAGCTAGGAGAGTCAGAAATAGAGGAAGAGAGAGACACGGAGGAGCCAGAGAGAAAGGCAGAGAGACAGAGAGAGAAGTATGAGGGAGAGAACGACACAGAATGATTTTACTCATATAATATTTATATAGATATTCATGTGTATACACAAATATATAGATAATTCGAAGATGACGTCATTCAGGTCTTTGTTATTATTTTGTGCCATCCGCGTTTATGAGTAATGCTCACTGAACTGTATTAACCTGACTATAAACGTTCATGGATACACACAGTTTTGTGTGTTGGTCCGTTATACTTCCGGATGGCAATGTTATGAGCTTCTTAGACAGCGCATACTATCTATCTAACTATCTATCTATCTATCTATCTATAATATTTCTATTGATGTTGTCATTAGACAAAAACGTTCAAAAAGATCCCATAGAACCTGGATAATGTCGTCAGGGTCGATCCTAAACAAAATAAATATGTAAACATTTGGAACTGTGCACAATGAGGCAGTGCTTGTTATGGACGAGACACCCTGACACAAAACACGACATGATAATTATAGCCGTGGCCATGAGAATCGTAAACACGATTGTATACACTATTATTATTTGTGTGTGTGTATATATATATTTGAAAAGTTTTAAAGCCAAAATGAAAAAAGTGTTTATTTAGGACCGAGTAAGTCAAATGTGTATGTATTCTATATATGCAACTTTGTGTTACTCGAACCTACAAAAAAAAAACACTTTTTTTTCATTTTGGCTTTAAAACTTTTCCTTCAAATATCGTTCGATTGAAATGACGGGGGGGGGGGGGAGAGAAAAAAACTCGAGCTTTTATAGAGCGCAATATCCACTAAATGTACTCAATGCGCTTTACAAAGGCTCCCTGAGTAACAGCAACACGTAACAAATAGAACGAGGCATGATGCCTGTTAGGCGATTTTGAAAAAAAAAAAAAAAGAATCCGACAGAGACAACGCTATCAACGGCCAGGTACTCATTTTACACATGACTACGGTGAGAGAATGTGAGTAAATAGCCTTTTCCAAGGACTCAACTATGCGCCGAGCAAGGCTCGAACCCAGGACCTTCCGATCCGAAAGCGAGTGTCATACCACTAGACCACATAGCGGCACAACAAAATCTGGGAGTTCAAAAAAGTGTCAGAATAGAATTCAGACCATCTGACAAGTTTGTGGTCTATCAGGGAGCAGCGTGGCTCAGCGGTACGATCTTTGCTTTGTACCCGAAAGATACGGAGTTCGATCACCTCCGCTGCACTGTATGGCCTTGAGCAAGTCACTTCGCCCTAGCTCAATTTGCGGCCCTTGGATTAGACCCAAGAGACAAATTATCCCTATGGGATGAATAGAGGGATTTTTTTTTGTACTCGATCTAAAAATGAAATAAAAATTTCTTTTGGCCAAAATGTGTTTTGTCAAAAGAACATCACGGAAGCCATGCTTGGGTGAAATTAAAGACCGTGACCGAACGTAAACGGCTGATGAAACAGATGGGGTTGTGAAAAATTTCATTCACCAAAAAATTAAAAAGATAAAATTCATCTACGTCATGAAATAGAATAATATTAGAGTGTTTTATCGTTTTGTTGGTTTTGTTTTGTTTTTTTTTAAAGATGTTTACGGCGCTTGCGTCAATTAATCTTGTCATTTAAGCGCCAGTAAAGAGTATAGTAAGATGATGATAGAGGAAAGGTTGATCTGATGCTAATATTTTCCATCGAAAAAGTTAGACAAAGGGGACTGATTCAAACACGACGAGACGATTCCTCGAGTCCTATCGATTCCCATATCAATGTGCCAGTCCCATCGGGACCCAAGCAAAGGACCCCGTTTTGAAGGGGAAAGTTTTTGACGTGTTTTTATTTTTCTTACTAACCAAAACATGCTTTAAAAAAAGAACAAAATACCAAACACAGAACTTTTCGGTAAATTCCAGAGAGGCTTTGAGCTTTTTTACATCACGCAATATCCACTAAACGTACTCTAGCGCTTTACAAAGGGTCCCTGACCAACAGCAATACGTTAAATATAGAACGAGACATGACGGCTGTCAGACAATATTACATTTTTTTTCTCCACAAGACCACTTAGCCGAATTACATGCATTACTGTAGCTGTGTAGCTTTTGTGGCTAAATAACATTTATTACGGCACCGTGAGTGTAATTTGGCCGTAATCAAATAAACAACCTGGCCAAACAACGACGTCGATGGTAGAACTCCGTGGATTACCAAATAGACCAGAACGTTTTTGTTCAAGTTCCCTGGAAAGCATTGTCCGAATATCTACCGCGTCTTGCTTGCTATGTCCGTTACATAGACTTGCTGGCTGGGTGGTTGGTGGGGGGGATTAACTGACCAAAACAACACAGGTTGTAAATACTCTAGACTGGTCAAGCGTGGCTGAAAGGGTTGAAGTGCTGGGCACTGATGAACTTCGCTTCAATGACTCCAGAGGCACCAGGGTTAAACATTATGGAGGTTGTTGTGTTGGAATCAGTAGAGCAATGCCAGCCACAGAACTAACACACGTTTTTTTTAAAACTTACACACCTACATATACACATTTACACAACATACTTAGGGATTCAAGAGACATTTTCTAGCAAAGAATTGTGATCCCGACAACTCAGTTGGTAGAGCACTCGCTTCACACACAAAGGGACCGAGATCGATCCCGGGTGCAGTCGAGATTTTTTTCTGAGCCCCCTGTCCTCTCAGCAGAGATTGGGTAGCTGGATCGGTAAGATCTGTCGTAAAGTACTTTGCAATAGACTAGCATCCTATCCAAAGGGTTGTAAGCAATTGCTATTGTCCGTTTCACGATATAGAAACCGGGATAAACCCCGGCTCCGTGGGCCTAATAGCTCTGAAGGACTACTTTCAAACAATCTTTTGGACACCTTAGAATAACCATAGAGGGTATTTTTGGCCTGGTACCACATCTCTGCAGACCAAACTGTATGGGCCCCTGACAGAGCTGAGGAAGACAATGGCGTTCATTCACCAACTAGACATTCAAACCTGAAGACAATATTATGAGGGGAAACGAAGAAGAAGAAGAAGAAGAAGAAGAAGAAGAAGAAGAAGAAGAAGAAGAAGAAGAAGAAGAAGAAGAAGAAGAAGAAGAAGAAGAAGAAGAAGAAAAGTAAGAAAAGTAAGAAGAAGAAGAAGAAGAAGAAGAAGAAGAAGAAGAAGAAGAAGAAGAAGAAGAAGAACGATAGAAAATGTGAAGTTACAAAATACCCAGGAAAATCGATCCATACGGCAAACAAGACAAGACAAGACAAGTATGTTCCTGTTAATCTCATTAAATTAATAACCAAACGTGCAATTTTCCCTGAATTATGAATACTCGACTTAGTCGGGTTTGAAAGTCACGTGATCATACAATGCCAAATAAAGCAGCATGAAGATATAAAAAAGTCCTGCAGAGCCATTAGGTCCATGGAGCCGGAGTTTATCCCGGTTTCTATAACGTATTAAACATTTAAGTGTATTCCTCGAAGTGGGATCATGTGTTTGTGTCTGGATGAGACTTTTAGGTGATCTCAAACTAAATACACATGTTATGCTCTTGGAATCTACATTTGTTCCCTATTTGAACCAATTCCCCTTTGTCACTGGCAATTGCATGCTATCCTTTGGACAGGACTCTAGTCTAGCGCAAAGTACTTTCCGCCAGATCAAATAAACCCAAACTACCCATTTATGGTTGGGTAGACGGGGGATAAGAAAAATAAAACAAAACTTCCGACTGCACCTGGGATTGATCTTGGTCCCTTTGCACGTGAAGCGAATGCTCTGCCGACTGAGCTATTGGTTCCCCCAGAATGAAGGTATAAGAAAAAAAATAATCATGAAAAAATGTGACCAATCGTCCTTAAACGGTATAATACCAAGAGTTGATCTAATGCTTAAAAGTGAATTTTAAGTCTAACTTTTAGAACTTGATTTTAAATAAATGCCTTAATTGAGTTTTTGTTTATTAAACATCAAAAAAGTTTAAATCCTATCAGTTCTTTAATTTTTGTTTTAAACTTCATTTTAATTGTTTGTTTGTTTGTTTTTAAGGGTTTTACGGCGCTCCCGACACATGTAGCGTCAGTAAAAAGGAAGAAAATGGGAAAGTAAAAAGTATATAAATTTACATTTGAAAGAACACAAGAAAAAAGTAAGACAAAGGGGAATTGGTTCAAATAGGGAACAGATGTAGATTCCAAGAACATACCATCTGTGTATTTAGTTTGAGATCACCTAACAGTCTCATCCAGACGCAAGCACATGATCCCATTTATAGGAATACACTCAAATGTTTACAAAAACACACAAAATATATAACTATCGGTACAGAGAGATGATATACAAGGAAAAAATATCACCTCCTAAAACTATAACTATACATTTGACTGTTTCCCTCCCAGTCAAGGATACCGGCCAGGGCTAGGACAAAACTGAGTAATCCCATTCCAAGACAAAGACAGAAAGCAACTTGGACAACAGATGTTGGGGATAGAAGACAGAGCGTGACCTCCTGCCCACCATGGGAGGTAAAAGATCTCACCCAGTCATTTTATTTGTCAAGTTCATTCCAATAGGATACAGTTAGAACACGATAGGTCATAAATTAGAATTCTTCCACGGGGAATCGAACCCAAAACTTTCTGATTACGTTTCATATGTGATTCCATTACACCATGGAGGAAATGAAATAGAATGACGTGATGATAACATTTGTAAGGTATACACACCGTTTAAAATCAAGTAAGATAAATATGAAGAATTCATATAGATAGTAGCTATGAAGTGGACATCAATCAGGTCTTTGCTATTGCTTTTTGCCAACCGGGTTTATGAGTAATTCTCACTAAACTCTATTAACCAGACTATAAACGTTCAAGGTTACACATGGTTTTGTGTGTTGGTCCGTTAGACTTCCGGATGGCAATGCTTTTTCGTCAAGGGCAAACTATCTATACTGTAGCTCTGTAGATACCACGAGTAGTTCGCTTCACAATGATGATGTTTTTGTTGTTAGTAGAGGAAGGATTTTGAACCCGAAACGCTCCGTGTTAAGTATTTCTGTCTTTTTGTTTTTTGGGGGGTTTTTGTTTTGTTTTGTTTGTTTCGGGGGTTTTTTCTTTGTTTGTAGTTGGGTTTGTTTTGTTTTTTTTGTTTTGTTTTGTTTTTTTTTTTTTTGTTTGTTTTTTTTTTTGTTTTTTTTTTGTTTTGTTTTTTTTTTTGGTTTTTTTTTTTTGTTTTTTTTTTGTTTTTATTATATTTTTTTTTTTTTGGGGGGGGGGGGGGGGGTTGGTAGCTGTTTCGTCATCAACCATGCTCAGTTAGTTGGCAACCACTGATTTATTTCCAACAAGAGAAGGTCATGTGGAACCATATTGCAATTCCATACAATACAAATGGCCCGTTCAAGGTCTCTGCACGTCGTGTCAGGAATGTCTTCCGTCAGAATGTATTCCGACAGAAATCTTTTCTCCTGTCTACCTAAATTTTACGTTTTAATCTGTGTTAAGTAAATTTGGCCATATTTGAAGCTAGTTTATTCATTTTTATTCAATACTTTTTATTCAGGGTAGATAAGATTTTAAAATTTATCTTCTCTTTTGTCGCTTCTAACAGCTCGCCTATAACAAGGGTTTGAGTATTTTTAGAAATGTGTTTATTTATCATTACGTTACCCTCCGTCATAAGAAGGACTTTATATATTTAATTTTTGGTTCATTTAATATTTGTTTGTCTGTGTACTGGAGTTCTAAAGATTGAATCAATTCACAACGTTGGCAAATTGCCCAGAATAAGCTTCCAAACCTTTTTTTTCGTTAAAAAAAGGAAGTAAAAGAAGTGCAACTGTCAATAACTCATTCGGTATCATAGGTCATCGATGTATCCAACCGCGTGGAATATGTCATTAGAGTTTTCCCTTAAAGTTTTCGTTCAAATGCCTGACTGCATTGCTTTCAAACCGTTGAAATTTACACTCAAAAGATTTCAAAGCCTGTTGAAAATGAAACATAAGTGTTTGTTTGTCACGCAACCCGATGGGACCCAGTGACCTTGAACATAGAACGGTAATATAATAATGTATAGCTTCTTTTATTTTTTTGTAATAGTGTTAGATTGCTTATGGGTTAGAGTGACCAGGGACTCTTTTTTTAAATTTTTGTTCGTTTGTTTGTTGTTGTTTTTTTTTGTTATGTTTTGTTTTGGTTTTTTTGTTTTGTTTTTTGTTTTGTGGGGGGGTTTTGGATGGTTTTACGGCTTGCAACATATTCAAGGTCACATCAGCGCCAGTAAAAAGTAAGAAAATGGCATAGTAAAAAGTTCAAGAATAAGAATTAAAGCACCCAAGAAGAAGAAGACCAAAGGGGAATTTGATCAAATAGGTAGCAGATGTAGATTTCAAGGGCACACAATCAATGTACTTAGTTTGGGATCACCTAAAAGTCTCATCCAGACACAAGCACAGGTCCCCACTAAGAGGAATACACTCAAATGTTTACAAATTATTATTGTATATATGTCACAAAAAGTAAAACAATTCATAAAAGAGAGATGATTTGCAAGACAAAAAATATCATTTCCCAAAACTCTAACAATACATTTTACTGTTTCCCTCCCAGCCAGGGTATCCGACCAAGCACAGGAGAAAACCAAGTCATCTCATTCCAAGACAAAGACAAAAAGCATGTTGGAAAACAGATCATCATCATCCATCGTGGCTTGTGCTCTTGAGTACGTTGCCGGTCAGCTGTCTCCACGAATCACGATCCTCTGCGGTGCGCATGAAATCTTGTTGCTTTTTAAGTCACATTTGGCCATTCTTAGGTTATTTAGATAAGTCATTCTTTGTCTTCCTCTAGCTCTCTTTCCTTCGATCATCCCAGATGTTACCAACTTTTCTATTCCGTCTCTTCTCCACACATGTCCCAGAAAGCGTAACTGCCTCTTTCTGATGTTATCGATCAGTATTTTTCCATTTCTCACCTTCTCCAACACTTCCTCGTTCGTACACCTGTCTGTCCATGATACCCTCAACATTCTTCTATACACCCACATCTCAAATGCCTCTAACCTCCTCGTACATTTTTTGTCAAGTGTCACGTTTCACAACCGTATAAAAGGGTACTTATAACATATGTTTCTACTACTTTCATTCTAGTCTTCAAGTTTAGGTTCTTGTTTGATACAACTTGACAAAACAGATATAAGGGGATAAAAGACACAGTAAGTGCCACCCAACTATGGGAGGCCAGGAACCCAACCCAGCAGTTAGTAGAGCATTGGCCTCAAAAAGGGTTGGAATTGTACATGTCATTCTGTATGTGGGAGGGGTTTTTTACACTTCTGTCCAACAAGCAGAGGTTGGATCTCTTTGATCTGATGGAAAGTATGTTTGTTTTTGTTTGTATTTAAGGGTTTTATGGCGCTTGCAACACATTAAGGTATTACCAGCGCCAGAAGAGAATGGGATAGTAAAAAGTTCTAGAATTACAATTAAAGCACCCAAGAAAAGGTAAGAAGGGGAATTGGTTCAAATAGGAAACAGATGTAGATTCCCAGAGCACACTATCAAAGTACATAGTTGGAGATCACCTTAACGTCTCATCCAGACGCAAGCAGAGGTCTCAACTAAGAGGGATACACTCATATGTTTACAAATCATATATAATATGTAAACAAAACAAAACAGGGCATAACAGAGAGATGATATACAATGAAAAAATATCATCTCCCAAAACTCTAACTTTACATTTGACCGTTTCCCTCCCAGCTAGGGTATCCGGCCAGGGCCTGAACAAACACCAATTTATCTCATTCCAAGACAAAGACAGAAAGCATGTTGGAAAACATATATATATATATATATATATATATATATATATATATATATATATATAATATATATATATATATATATATATATAGGGGGAATAGAAGACAGTAAGTGCCTCCCTGTCCACAATGGGAGGTAAGGAACCTCACCCAGTGATGAAAAGTACTAAACGAACATCCTGTACTAATGACACCAGCAATTGGTACTCTCAATTTAGCGCTACAGATATCGGGATAGACTCCGGGATTATGGTTTTTACAGTTTAAAGGACCACTGCTTTGAAATGAGTATGGCGATAAGATTGGAGTTATGCGAGCCTTTTCATTAATTTCACTGAGATCTTGGTGTCTTCGTTTGCGCGTGTGTGCGCGCGATTGTGTGTGTGTGTGTGTGTGTGTGTGTGTGTGTTTATGTGTGCGTGTGTTGTATGAGTGTTTTTTTTCATTTCCATGTCATTTCAAGCATTCTAGATAATGAAAAATAATTAAGAATTATTTAAGTTGCGTGAAAATATTAATTATATCTATAATGAAAGTTCCCGACTTAACATAAAGTAATATACAAAAATGAATATAACAGATTCACACACAAAAAAAAGAAGAAAAAAAAACTAACTCGGAACATTTCGGGTTCAAAACACTTATAAAGCCAACAACAACAAAAATAAACAATGAAAATCCGTCGATCTGGGTTTTTTTAGTAATGTATTTATGGTTTCATTGTTTTGTTGGGGGGGGGGGGGGGTTGCTGGTTGAAGAAGGTTTTTGAGCCCGAAATGTTCCGCGATTGGTATTTTGTTCTTTTTTTAATTAAACCTGTTATAATATTCAGTTTTTATTACTTTTTACAGTCCACAGCTTCTAGTAGTAGTAGTAGTAGTAGTAGTAGTAGTAGTAGTAGTAGTAGTAGTAGTAGTAGTAGTAGTAGTAGTAGTAGTAGTAGTAGTAGTAGTAGTAGTAGTAGTAGTAGTAGTAATAATAATGATAATAAATAATAATAATAAATGTACATACATATAGCACGTATGCGGAAGCTTCGAAGAGCTTCACATTGACCATCAGTAAAAAAACATTACACACTGCGGATTCGGACATACGAACAAAAGCTCACACGCATCCAATTACACACACACACACACACACACACACACACACACACACACACACACACTTAGTAGCTTAGTATCACTTCGACTTCTCAAATCAAAGGGCGTTATCAACAGCAGATCATAGTATTTATGTCAACTGCCTTAAACAAGAATTTAAGCCGGGGCAAAAAATTTGCTCCTGCATCGGTTCACTTGTCTCAAATTTCAGAACTGGTTTTACAAGTTGTTTTCTGCATTGACGCTGAAAAAAATACGTGATAGACAGAGTGAGATAAACAGATAGAAAGATAAGAAAGGCATGACTTTTCAAAATCAATGATCAGAACATCATTCAGTACGGTTGTGTCGTGAATAGGCATTATGTTGCCGATGGTTAGTTCTAAAACATTAACTTCGCTTTATGGAACACGCCTCTCGTATATTTTAAAGTACGCCACCAATTCCTTATTTCACTATATATATTTATGGTCAAGTTTTATGGTTATTTATTCATTTATTCACTTATTTATCTATTTATTTTTTCTATTTATTGATTAAATTTATATTTATTTATTTATTTATTTGATTATTTTGGTAGTTTCCGTTTACCTGCATTGGTTTGAAATTATATGTAAATGCACGGTTCATTTTGGCAATTGTCTACAATATACCTTTGAATTGAATTGAACTATAAAATATATATATATGAAGTGTCAAAAAGAAAAGGAAAAAAAAATTCATTAAAAAAAAAAAAATACTTGAAATAGTAAAATAAAAGACACTAAATAAACATGTCAATTATTAATTTTTTTAAATCGAAATTTATGATCAGAAATGTTAGATTTTAAATCTTTAGTTGTTATTTCATTTTTATTATCATATTAATTATTATTTTCAATATATCGTTATTATTATTGTAATCGTTTTATCATTATCATCATCATCATCATCATCATCATCATCATCATCATCATCATCATCATCATCATCATTGACAGTATCTGTTCTCCTCTATAACATATATAAATCCAACCATAGATTCATCCAACTGACAATATTCCTAAATTAATGTGAACATCTAAACCACTCCGACATCAACGGGACAACGGTGTGTCTTTTTTACGAAACTCGCCGAAACCCGCCGAAACCCGCCGAAACCCGCCGAAACCCGCCGAAACCCGCCGAAACCCGCCGAAACCCGACGAAACCCGACGAATCCCGACAAAGTTATGGGAAGTAGGTGGCTGTGGGGAGTGAACCTAGGGAAGTGTACACCATTGGGGAGTGAACCTGGGAGTGGGTTTCGGCGGGTTTCGTAAAAAAGAACCAGTGCTTTTTTACGAAACCCGCCGAAACCCGCCGAAACCCGGCGAAACCCGACAATATCCAGCAAAGTTATGGGAAGTAGACAACTGTGGGGAGTGAACCCGATACTCAGGGAAGTGTACACCAGTCGGGAGTGAACCTGAGACTAAGGTTATCGGCCGGTTTCGGCGGGTTTCGTAAAAAAGAATTAGTGCTTTATTACGAAACCCGCCGAAACCCGCCGAAACCCGACAATATCCGGCAAAGTTATGGGAGTTTGGCAACAGTGGGGGGTGATCCTGGGAGTCAGGGAATTGCACACCAGTGGGGAGTTAACCTGGGACTGTGTAAAAAGGATATCAGTGGGAAATAAACCTGGGACTAAAGGGAGATGGATACCATTGAAAGTTGAAGCCGGATATGGGAATTGAGTACCAGAGGAGAATGAACCTGACACTATAGAAGGTTGGCGCCAGTGGGGAGTGAACCTGGAACTCGGGGAATTTCACACCAGTGGGGAGTTAACCTGGGACTCTGTAAACAGGATATCAGTGGGAAATAAACCTGGGACTAAAGGGAGATGGATACCATTGAAAGTTGAAGCCGGATATGAGAGTTTGGTACCAGAGGAGAATGAACCTGACACTATAGGAGGTGGGCGCCAGTGAGGAGTGAACCTGGGACTATGTAAACACGATATTAGTGGGAAATAAACCTGGGACTAAAGGGAGGTGGATACCATTGGGAGTTGAAGCCGGATTTGGGAGTTGGGTACCAGAGGGGAGAGAAACCTGACACTATAGGAGGTGGGCGCCAGTGGGGAGTGAACCTGGGACTATGTAAAAAGGATATCAGTGGGAAATAAACCTGGGACTAAAGGGAGATGAATACCATTGAAAGTTGAAGCCGGATATGGGAGTTGAGTACCAGAGGAGAATGAACCTGACACTATAGGAGGTGGGCGCCATTTGGGAGTGAACCTGGGACTCTGTAAACAGGATATCAGTGGGAAATAAACCTGGGACTAAAGGGAGATGGATACCATTGAAAGTTGAAGCCGGATATGAGAGTTTGGTACCAGAGGAGAATGAACCTGACACTAGAGGAGGTGGGCGCCAGTGGGGAGTGAACCTGGGACTATGTAAACAGGATATCAGTGGGAAATAAACCTGGGACTAAAGGGAGGTGGATACCATTGGGAGTTGAAGCCGGATTTGGGAGTTGGGTACCAGAGGAGAGAGAAACCTGACACTATAGGAGGTGGGCGCCAGTGGGGAGTGAACCTAGGACTCTGTAAACAGGATATCAGTAGGAAATAAACCTGGGACTAAAGGGAAATGGATACCATTGGGAGTTGAAGCCGGATATGAGAGTTTGGTACCAGAGGAGAATGAACCTGAGTGGGCGCAGTGGGGAGTGAACCTGGGACAATGTAAAAAGTCCCAGGTTCACTCCTCACTGGCGCCCACCTCCTATAGTGTCAGGTTCATTCTCCTCTGGTACCAAACTCTCATATCCGGCTTCAACTTTCAATGGTATCCATCTCCCTTTAGTCCCAGGTTTATTTCCCAATGATATCCTGTTTACATAGTCCCAGGTTCACTCCCCACTGGCGCCCACCTCCTATAGTGTCAGGTTCATTCTCCTCTGGTACCAAACTCTCATATCCGGCTTCAACTTTCAATGATATTCATCTCCCTTTAGTCCCAGGTTTATTTTCCACTGATATCCTGTTTACATAGTCCCAGGTTCACTCCCCACTGGCGGCCACCTCCTATAGTGTCAGGTTTCTCTCTCCTCTGGTACCCAACTCTCAAATCCGGCTTCAACTCCCAATGATTATGGTATCCACCTCCCTTTAGTCCCAGGTTTATTTCCCACTGATATCCTGTTTACATAGTCCCAGGTTCACTCCTCACTGGCGCCCACCTCCTATAGTGTCAGGTTCATTCTCCTTGGTACCAAACTCTCATATCCGGCTTCAACTTTCAATGGTATCCATCTCCCTTTAGTCCCAGGTTTATTTCCCACTGATATCCTGTTTACATAGTCCCAGGTTCACTCCCCACTGGCGCCCACCTCCTATAGTGTCAGGTTCATTCTCCTCTGGTACCAAACTCTCATATCCGGCTTCAATTTCAATGGTATTCATCTCCCTTTAGTCCCAGGTTTATTTCCGATATCCTTTTTACATAGTCCAGGTTCACTCCCCACTGGCGCCCACCTCCTATAGTGTCAGGTTTTTCTCTCCTCTGGTACCCAACTCCCAAATCCGGCTTCAACTCCCAATGGTATCCACCTCCTTTAGTCCCAGGTGTATTTCCCACTGATATCCTGTTTACATAGTCCCAGGTTCACTCCTCACTGGCGCCCACCTCCTATAGTGTCAGGTTCATTCTCCTCTGGTACCAAACTCTCATATCCGGCTTCAACTTTCGATAGTATCCATCTCCCTTTAGTCCCAGGTTTATTTCCACTGATATCCTTTTTACAGAGTTTCAGGTTAACTCCCCACTGGTGTGAAATTCCCTGAGTCCCAGGTTCACTCCCCACTGGCGCCCACCTTCTATAGTGTCAGGTTCATTCTCCTCTGGTACTCAACTCCCATATCCGGCTTCAACTTTCAATGGTATCCATCTCCCTTTAGTCCAGGTTTATTTCCCACTGATATCCTTTTTACACAGTCC
>NC_088363.1:41976819-42039319 GCF_034508935.2 Berghia stephanieae
TGGAAAGTGGGACCTACTGATTCGAAGATGTGTGTCATATCACAAGACCACAAACCACACATCACACGTCAACACTGACTATGTCTTCTCCTCCTCATCCTCATCCTCATCCCTCATCCTCATCCCTCATCCCTCTTCCTCTTCCTCTTCCTCCTCCTCCTCCTCCTCCTCCTCCTCCTCCTCCTCCTCCTCCTCCTCCTCCTCCTTCTTCTTCTTCTTCTTCTTCTTCTTCTTCTTCTTCTTCTTCTTCTTCTTCTTCTTCTTCTTCTTCTTCTTCTTCTTCTTCTTCTTCTTCTTCTTCTTCTTCTTCTTCTTCTTCTCCTCTTCCTCTTCCTCTTCCTCCTCCCCCTCCTCCTCCTCCTCCTCTATTACTCTCTCTTTCTCAAAGTTGACACCTTCTTTCCTAAAATGCAAACGATATAAATCCATCTCCCTTATCACTGCTGGGTGGACAGAGGGTCAGAGAGAGAGACAGGGGGATGTCAGAGACAATCTTAATTAGATCTGAAGGTTTGAACCAGCGAGTAGAAAACTCAACGGTACGTCTTTAGACAAAGTATTTTTGACAAAATATATTTGCCCTATCAAAATATGGACATTCAATTCGGAGATCTCCCCCCCCCCCCCCTTTCCCCCCATACTGTTCTATCGAAGCACTTGATTGATTGAAAGAGTCTATAGCATGGAATTATCGTATATCAGATCTAGGATGAAAGGAATCTTTTTTAAATACTTTTATAACTTCATTCCTTCTTTGGTCTGATCTGAACCCCTCCCCCCTCCCCCGGCCCAACCCACACCATTTCCCAATCGTAACTACACCATAAACTATTTACGTCTATTGAGAGCGATTTTTAATAAATGAATTCATTTATTATATCAACAGGTCAGGTCTTTGGTGGTCAGTCAGGCGTGACGAAAGTAAGTACAAAGTTTAAGCCTTACCCTGTTTTTAGTATAGGTACGTAGACTTCAAGTCAAAGGTTCCAGTGATTCCTTCACAGGTCAAAAGCCGTCAACTAACAGACCCACCCATCAGTCAACACACCCACTGACTCACTCATCTATACACCTATCCATCATTCAACACACCCACCGAGTCATTCATCTAAAGAAATACGTGCACATATAAATAGCTCAATTTCCACTAAACGTTCTCAAATATACAATTTATTTTAACCGAAACGGAAAATATAGCAAACCCGAGACTTAATCGGAGTTATTTTTTTGTTGTTGGCCAAAATGTAACAAAAAAGCGTTTTGTCAATGTGTGACACTTTAAGCTACACATCAAAAAGTCTTTACATCACCATTCCCTTCCTGGAAAAAAAACTATTTATAAAGATACCATAGGCATGCCTTCTATTATTAGATACGAAAAATTCGTAGAATTGCGTCATATAATCGTGCGGCTATTTGGTCGTATAACACTCGCAATCGGACCAGAACGTCCAGTGGATTCGAGTCCCACTCAGTGCAGCGCATTGTTGAGTCCTTAGGAATGGCTCTTTACTCATATTCTCTCATCGTACTCTGGTGTCAAATGAGTATCTGGCCGTTGTCTCTATAGACAAATTTATAATAATAATATCCTCGCCCAACAGGTGTCATGTCTCGTCCTATATGTTAAGTGTCTCTGTTGGCTGGGGACCCCTTGTAAAGCGTTGAGCGTGTTTAGTGGATATTGCACTCTTGCACTATATTATAAAGGCTATGGGGTTTGGTTTTTTTATATATTAAAAAGGAAAATAGAAAAATGGGTTATCCTAAAGAACGCCATCTAGCTGAAAAGCTTGTTTACCATGTTAATGATATGAAGTGAAAGTCGGGAGTTTTTATAAAGCGCAAACTCCACTAAAGTAGATCCAAAATGCTTTATAGATAGTATGCGCTTGGCTAAGAAGCTCACAACATTGCCACCCGGAAGTATAACGGACCAACAACCAAAACTCTGTGTAACCTTGAACGTTTACAGTCTGGTTAATACAGTTTAGTGAGAATTACTCATAAACGCGGATGGCAAAAAAAAACAATAACAAAGACATGAGTGACGTCAACTTCATTCTATCCATAAGGGGCCGAAGCCAAATTCAACAGTTCATAAGTAGGTGGAGACAACCTGAGGCCTGTTACGGGTTATTATAATATTTTTTGTGAAAAAGACAACGCTGCTACGTGCCGGGTAATCATTTAACATCTGAATGTGAAGAGAGAATGTAAATAAAGATCTTCCTCCTAAAGATATGCGAGCCCAGACCGAACATAGCTTGAACCCTGGACCTACTGACGACCACAAGGATGAAAGTTAAACAAAATATTTTCTGACCAAATTTAGAAAGTATCTTTTGCCAAAACATGACATTATAGATTGGGGGGAGACGTAATTAAAATGAATAGAAAATGATTGGCAGGAATGTTTAATAGCTATTTTATTCTGCGTGCTTACGTAATTCGTCATAAACAATTTGAATGATTTGGTTACGGTTGTGAACATGAAAAGTTAATAAATTTAAACGTAGAAAGGAGCTACTCCTTGGATGTGATTCATGAAGGGGGAAAACCGTATTTTTGTTGATAAGGGTCGATGATGGAATGTTGGATAGATTTATTGGGTGTATAAATGTCGTAATAAATTTTGTTGAGCGATTTCCATGAACCAAACATCTCAAATCGCTTTACAGATAATAAATTACGTTACGGACACAGGTAGTCAAAGTTAAACATTGAAACATACATGTTGCTTAATTATATAATAGTATACAAACAACACGGACTGTATGGTGTAAAATGATTTTTTAATAGTGGGAATGTGTAAATAGCTAGAGTAACGGATGGATAGGTGGTTGTGTCGGGCGTGGCGCTGATTTGTGTCTGAGATAGACCATTAAGAGGAAATTTAACATGGATTAAATATAGCAGATTTTATCATTTTTCTTACATTGATATCTCCCTGGATGATTTGATAGTTGAGAGGCTATATGGTTATAAGAATGAACGAAGGGCGGTTGGATGGATGGATGGATGGATTTATGGATGGATGGATGGATTTATGGATGGATGGATGGATTTATGGATGGACGGATAGTCGATGGATGGATGGATAGATGGATGGATGGATGGTTATATGGATAGAAGAATGAACAGAAGGGTGGTTGAATGGATGGATGGCGGAGGGCGAGATGGAGGAAGGGGTAGGTAATTTGAATAAAAGCTGGATCTGAATTTCAAATAATTGGAATTGGTACAAAATCGAATTATGCCTCATTGGAGATCTGGTTTGTACAAATGAAGAATAAAAAAGCTTATAGTTATAGACAGATGAACAGTTCAGGGAAGGACTTCATAGTTTCACAACACCTAAAGAAACGTATCTCTTACAGTAATAATTTATTTGACATTGCAACTAAATTAAATTCCATAATCGCTAAAAGATTAAGTAATATAATAAAAGTGTTGTGAAACTATGGAAGTTCTGCCCAGTTGAGTAAATGGGTAAGTGAATGAATGAACTGATGACATAAACAGCTTTAAAAGCCAAATTGACAGTTTCCTGCAGGATCTAAAATACAGTACCGATTTCCCATTGAAGCCAGCCTTTCGACCTCCACAAGTTGGTGGACACCGAACTCATACTCATGACTAGAAAATAATCTTTGATTGATGGAAGCGTGCATCGATGGATAGATAGATGGACGGATAGATGGAGGAATAAGATAAAGCTTTGTAGATGGATGGGATCTGTAGGTGCATGCAAAATATTATGAATAGCAAAGCAGAGGAGGGAATGATTATTTAACGTTAATTCCTACCCTCTTCGTTGTGATGTAATAATTTCTTTCTCCCATCGATCAACTATACGGACTATAATATTCCAATTAAAAGAAGTAAAAGCCTCAAACAGTCACAGACGATAATCAGGTATTACAGCAAAGAACAATATACACAGATACAAAAACTGACACACACGCTTAAATTGACGTGACAGTGCATACCAAGTACACATCGACATAAATACGACCTCACATTGGGAACACGGTTATTGTGTGCTAATTTACAGATAGCATGCGCTTGGCTAAGAAGCTCACAACATTGCCATCCGAAAGGATATCGGACCAACACACAAAACTCTCTGTAATCATGAACTTTTTTAGATAAAATGAAGTTGACGTCACTCGGGTCTTTGTTTTGCTTTTTGCCATGGCGTTTATGAGTAATTCTCACTATACTGTATTAACCATACTATAAACGTTCAAGATTACACATAGTTCGTGTGTTCATTATACTTCCGGATGGCAATGTTGTGAACTTCTTAGACAAGCGCGTACTATCTATAGATAGAATGCGCTTGGCCAAGGAGTTCACAACATTGCCATCCGGAAGTATAACGGACCAACACACAAACTCTGTGTAACCATGAACTTTTATAGTCTGGTTAATACAGTTTAGTGAGAACAACTCACAAACGCGGATGGCAAAAACAATAACTAAGGCCTGAGTGACGTCATCTTCGAACTATCTATTAACCAGACTATAGATAGTATGCGCTTGGCTCAGAAGCTCATAGTATAACGGACCAACACACAAAACTGTGTGTATCCATGAACATTTATGAACTGTTAAAACAGTTCAGTGAGCATTACTCATAAACGCGGATGGCAAACAAGAATAACAAAGACCTGAGTGACGTCATCTTCGAACGATCTATAGATAGAATGAAGTTGTCGTCACTCGGGTCTTTGTTATTGTATTTTGCCATCCACGTTTATGAGTAATTCTCACTAGCTGTATTATCCAGACGATAGATAGTATGCAGATGACGTCACTCAGGCCTTTGCAATGTTGTGAACTCCTTGGCCAAGCGCATTCTATCTATACAGTTTAGTGATAATTACTCATAAACATGTTTGGCAAAAAAACAATAACAAAGACCTGAGTGACATCAAATTCGGTATAGATAGTATGCAGATGACGTCACTCAGGCCTTTGTTATTGTTTTTGCCATCCGCGTTTGTGAATTGTTCTCACTAAACTGTATTAACCAGACTATAAAAGTGCATGGTTACACAGAGTTTGTGTGTTGGTCCGTTATACTTCCGGATGGCAATGTTGTGAACTCCTTGGCCAAGCGCGTTCTATCTATAGATAGTATGCGCTTGGCTAAGACGCTCATAACATTGCCATCCGGAAGTATAACGGACCAACACACAAAACTATGTGTAACCATGAACTTTTATAGTCTGGTTCATACAGTTTAGTGAGAAGTATTCATAAACGTGGAAGGCAAAAACAATAACAAAGACTTGATTGACGTCATCTTCGTTCTATCTATATCTATATTTCAGTGAACATTTTTCATTACATCTAAAAGTAAGTAGGATTTCGACACTTCAAACCGACATATGTCCCTCTAGCCATCTATTGATACTATGCGTTCAGGTAAAAAAAAATACTCACAACATTCGTCACTCAGCTCTTTGTTATTGTTTTTAGCCATCGTTACTTATAGCCTGACACTGACCAAAAAATGACGTCAAAATGCCAGTCTTCAGCCACAAAAGAAAACAAATCGTGAGTTGTATTCAATAGTTCAACCAATGGGACAACTTCTTTCCATGAGCTTTACTAACGACAACTCACTAGGCGGTGCAAAAACTAAATAATGACGTCAAAATGCCAGTCTTTTTGGGTTTCAGCATAGCCTCCGGTTTCAGTGTCAGGCCGTTACGTGTTGCTGTTGGTCAGGGATCCCTTGTAAAGCGCTTTTTAAGCACATTAAGTGGATATCGCGCTATATATAAAAGTTCAATTTAAAAAATGACACTCAACCAAAAAAAAAAAAAAACCATAAATATTAAAGGGTCGAAAATACAGCTGGATAGATACATTCACAAAAAATACGTCTTCCACCACAACATCATAAGATACTGTCGCCTCTGCATTCAAGGAAGGAATAATATAGATAATCCTCCATCAAACAAGATGTCTGATGTCAACAGAAATCGCTCATGTTGTTCAAAGTGATAAAACTCGGGGGTTAATAATCTTAAGAAAAAAAAACCGAAAGTGCCTGAAGCGGGGCTCGAACCCGGGACAGTGCAATGTTTAACCACTTGGCCGCTTCTTCCTCTAAAACTGACACACTGTCTATAAATGTTATTTCAACACTGTAACAAGCTATAACTGGAATACTTTTGGTGCCATATGTGTATTGGCACGTTATATATATCCGGCTGGCGGAGGTTGTGAGTTTAAAAATAAACGCATAGCATCAATATCCCTCCAATGACCTCATTCATAATAATTTCTGATCAAAACGTACTCGTTTGGTTTATGATCTACACCACTTGGTTCTCAACTTTAACCATTTGACGTGAAGAATTGTCATTGTGGTCAGGATGTTATTATTAAGTGTCAAATTCTATTTTAAGTAAAAACTTTTGCGTGCTACGGAAAAAAAATATTGAACTGCTGAGTTTTGTTTGGGGGGGGGGGGGGGGGGGGGGGGGGGGGGGTCTGCTTTTTGCAGTAATTTTTTTTTTTTTTTTTTTTTTTTTTTTTTTTTTTTGTTTTTTTTTTTTTGTTTTTTTTGTGTTGGTTTTTTTTTTTTTTTACTAAGGAATATATGGACACGCCTCGTAATATTTTTGTTATTACGCTATAGTAAAATACGGTTTTCCCCGAAACCATAAAGGTATGATAATAATATACAATTCTTTCATTTCTTTGTTTTTATTAAATGAGTTATATTTCTCGTGCCAGTAAAATTACGATTTGCGAGTATGTGTTATTGCACATAAGAATATAACGAGTTTATTAAATATAAAGAAATGAAAGAATACGTATATCCCACCCCTCCTTGTAGATAGATGTTTAGATATTTCGTGACCAATTGTATGGTATTAGTATTTCCATTATCATAAGTTGTATTTTTCTCCATATGTTTAAACGACCATTTGACCAAAATTAGAAGAACGTTTGATTTGTTTTCATGCGCACTTAAAGATTATTTTTAAATAACAATCAGTTGTCTTTTTTACACATTATTCTAAACAAATAAAATGAGCGAAAATATTCTGCATTTGTTGAATAAAATGTTGATTTAACGCGTTCAAAGCATTATTCAACACGTATTTACGAGAAATGATATGGTTTTCCAATGAGAGGGATGAAATAATATACGATTCTTACACTTTTGCATTTTTGATTTGCGGACGTGATCTCAACTGCTGCACGCGCTAGCGAGTGCGCGATGTTGGGCAAAGTTCGAATTCCAAAACGCAAGAGTGTAAGAAATCCTTTATTATACCCCTCAATCGATTCCTATTTAATCATCTCTGAATAAAAGACATTTTCAAAAATATTTAAATGATACTACTTTTTTTAAAACTAATTTTAGTGAGATTTAACGATTTAGAATCGGACGTCAACAATATTATTGTAAACATGATATCATTACGCGTTACTATTTAAGGAGAGAGGTAGATTAATGTACATTATTTAAACCAGAAAAATAAATGAAACTAAAACCTTCAGTATTTTTTAACACAAGTTAATATTGATATTTGTATATCTTCTATTACAAAATCCATAATCTGGCAAAGAGTCAAATATAACTGTATTTGTATGCTTTAGAGGTTTTTCACAAATCAACAGATCAACAGACCCCCGAGGTGATATCCGAATGGTAAAATATGCATTCAAGACAAATAACAAACATAACATTTAAAAGATCATGAAACTGAAAGAATTTCTTTTCATGAATAAAAACGTCTTGTTACAAGATATCATATTGAAAACAATCTGACGCAGACGTGAACCGAGTCCAATGGTTCTCTCTCTCTCTCTCTCTCTCTCTCTCTCTCTCTCTCTCTCTCTCTCTCTCTCTCTCTCTCTCTCTCTCTCTTACTCTCTCTCTCTCTCTCTCTCTCTCTCTCTTACTCTCCCTCTCTCTCTCTCTCTCTCTCTCTATATATATATATATATATATATATATATATATATATATATATATTATAATATATATATTATCGTCAGAATCGCTCGACAATGTTCAGGACATTAGCAAGTTAGGCGCATTCATTTAACAAAGAGGATTCAGGCCCCCCGTTGACAAGCATTCTTAAGTATAGATAGTTCGAAGATGACGTCACTTGGGTCTTTGTTATTGTTTTTTGCCATCCGCTTTTAAGAGTAATTCTCAGACTATAAACGATCATGGTTACACACAGTTTTGTGTAGACTTGTGTGGCTATTGGTCCAGTGGTATGACACTCGCTTTCGGAACGGAAGGTCCTGGGTTCCAGCCTCGTTCGGCGCATAGTTGAGTCCTTGGAAAAGGCTCTCTACTCACTGATTCTCTCACCGTTGTCATGTGTATTATGTGTACCTGGCCGTTAACAGCGTTGTCTCTGTCCGAGAAAAAATTGTAATAACGCCTAATAGGCGTCATGTTCCTACATGTTAAGTGTTGCTGTTGGCCAGAGACCCTTTGTAAAGCGCTTTGAGCGTTTAGTGTATATTGCACTATATAAAAGATGAATTTTAAAATTTATTTTTGAGCTCTATGCCTTTGGGACCAGAAAATGTCTCTGTTTAAAAATATATAAACTTATTATGTGAAATCCTTATTTCAAAGTTCCATCAGGTAACATACATTTTTCATACAAAGCTTTCATGTAAACAGATGGATGTTGCTCGTGTTTGATATGACTTACTCACAAAACGTGCGCTCAATATTATCAGAAACTGTTATCAGAAAGATCAATAGTATAAACCAAATCAAATACATAGCTTTTTAAAAACTTGAGCTTTTTAATAGAGCAATATCCACTGAAAGTGCTCAAAGCGCTTTACAAATGATAGCCAACAGCAACACTTAATATATAGAACGAGACATGTCGCCTGTCAGGCGATAATACATTTCAATTTACAGAGACAACGTTGTTAAAGACCCGGTACTCATTTTACACCTGAGAACGGTGAGAGAATGTGGGCTCAACTATGCGCCGCTCGGGAATCGAACGCAGGACCTTCCGATCCAAAGGTTATTGTCATACCACTCGATCACATAGCCGCACATATAGATAGAACGAAGATGACGTCACTCAGGCCTTTGTTATTGTTTTTTTTTTTTTTGCCATCCATGTTTGTGAGCAGTTGTCACTAAACTGTATTAACCAGACAATAAAAGCTAATGGTTACACATAGTTTTGTGTGTTGGTCCGTTATACTTCGGGATGGCAATGTTGTGAGCTTCTTAGCCAAGCGCATACTATCTATATTATTATTCAAGCCTAATATCTATAATCTTCATTCATTTTACATTTGATAATAAAAACAAAATACTCACCTCCCCCATGGTGACTCAATAATCTCCAGACAGCCAAAGACGAAAACCTCCTCCTCCAGATCTGAAATCAACTTCCAACAACTACAGATCTCACCAACAGTACCAAACAGATCTGGGACTTAACACCCCAGAGAACCCTCCTGAAAAATGCGTCGGAGCGTCACACATCGAAGACTTTATCCCCCTGAAACCCAGCACGCCATTGACTTATTTAATTCAAATGGAATCTCACACTATTATTAATGGCTTTGCACAATGCCAAAATCATTTTCTCATTTTCGCCAGAAAACCTTTGCGTCATAATATTACATAATGTATATACGTCTAGTCATTGATAAAATTGAAGTCCAACTTGCCAAAGTTTCTTAATTCGGATACCTAAAAGTTTAATGTTTATTTTCTGGCGAGTGAGAGTAATTAGAAGTTAAACATTTTCAAGCCAAAATAAGAAAAGGTTGTTTTTGCCACTGTACGGTTTAATGAGAGCGACGGGTCCTTCGTCAACCAATGAAAATGCCACTGTCGCTAATCCTTTGATCCCCGCGTTCAATCTAACCCTTACCAGACAGCATATCGTTTACCGTTTTTACCAAGAGAGCAGTCAATAACAGTCACGTTGTAGTTACTGCTCGCTTGGTGAAAACGGTTACGTTTGTATTTGTAAGCAGATGATTACTTGTAAAATGTTACCATTGTAAAGTAATGAAGATTAGCCGCGGAAGAATTAACCTCGCATTTGCGATGACAACAGACCAAGAATGGTCATGCTCCTCTGACCCTGTTGTTGTTCTCAATGAGAATTTATTGGGGGGGGGGGGGGGGGGGGTTGTTTGGTTGTTTTTTTTAATTTGTTTTTTGTTTTTTTGTTTTTTGGTTTTGGGCTTTTTCTGGGGGGGGCGTACCTTTCGATTGGGGACTGGGCCTCGTAGGAGGAAATTATTCTATTTGATTACACCTGATTAGTACCCAGATTGGATTTTTTGAAAATAAACAAAATTGTTTATAATACAGACCTGGGTGGGGTTCCTGACCCCCCATAGTGGGCAAGGAGGTAGGTACTGTGTCTTCTATCCTACTATATCCGTTTTCCAACTGTCTTTCTGTTTTTGCCTTGGATTGAGATTATTTGGTTTTGTCCTGGCCCTGGCCGGATACCCTGACCGAGAGGGAAACAGTCAAATGTATAGTTAGTTTTGGGAGATGATCTTTTTTTACTTGTAAATCATCTCTCTGTTATGCGCTGTATTATGTTTCGTTTATGTATTATATGTGATTTGTAAACATTTGAGTGTATTCCTCTTAGTGAGGACCTGTGATTGTGTCTGGATGAGACTTTTAGTGATCTCAAACTAAGTACTTTGATAGTGTGCTCTTGGAATCTACACCTGTTTCTTATTTGAACCAATTCCCCTTTGTCTTACCTTTTCTTGGGTGCTTTAATTGTAATTCTAGAACTTTTTACTATCCCATTTTCTTCCTTTTTACTGGCGCTGATATGACCTTAATGTGTTGCAAGTGAGTTAAAACCCTTAAAAACAAAAACATAATGCAGACGTTTTTCAGATAGGCTACTTTTAGTTACGCTGGTTACACAAAATGGTCACAGTGTACTCTGTGAAATTGTAAACAAAGAGCGCCTGGCGCCAACGCCTTCGGTATACTTAGAGTTCACGAAGGTTACCCTGGCATCCACCTCGCCAGATATTCTTGAAGAATTATTTCATTTTGAAGAACAAAATTGAGAGTTTTTATATAAAGCAAATCCACTCGAAGTCTCAAAACGCTATACGAGGGTCCCAAGCCAACAGCAACATTTAACATGACGCCTGTTAGGCGATATTACATATTTGCCGGACATTTTTAGAACAATGCTGTTAACGGGCTAGTCCTCAATTACACCCGAGTACAGTGAGAGAATAGGAATAAAAAACAAAACTGTCTGTAACCTTTAACATTTTTAGTCCGATTGGTTTTATTTAGTGAGAACATAATTACTTACAGGCTGTCTAGAAATAACAATAAAGAACTGAGTGACGTCAAAGTCCCATGTGAGTTGATCCTAATGATTAATACTTAGTCACTGACCAAGGGACTGAAACAGGTGGTAAACGCTTTCACTCAATAGGAGCTAAGTATTCAGTTCAAGGGGAATAAACATTATCCGACAGCGGAGGAGCTAAGTTATTCACTCAATAGGAGCTATTTTTTTATTTCAAAGGAAAAAAACATATTCCGACAGCGAGACTCGAACAAGGTTCCTCCAGGTGTTGATAGAGTGTTTTACCTATTCGGATATCCCGTCGTTGCCTGCTTGTTAGAAAATATAGAAACTATGAATGGACCTTTTAAAGCCGCGAAGGTGGCTTTGCCTCGCTGAACATCTCACCTCTTTTCGAGTCTCGTTCCGCCAAGGATCGTTAAATCCTGTATTTACATAATCATCACCATACAGGTCAGCCTCAATAAATAAAATGAAGTTGACGTCACTCGGATCTTTGTTATTGCTTTTTGCCATCCGCTTTTATGAGTAATTCTCACTAAACTGTATTAACCAGACTATAAACGTTCAGGATGGCAATGTTGTGAGCTTCTAAGCCAAGCGCAAACTATCTATATATAGTATGCGCTTGGCTAAGGAGTTCACAACATTGCCACCCGGAAGTATAAACCAACACACAAAGCTATGTATATTCATAAGCGTGGATGGCAAAAAACTATAACAAAGACCTGAGTGACGTCAACTTCATTCTATCTATACCACAAGATGGGTGACTAGTTATCAAACGATTTTCTCGATCATATTATAAACGTTTAAATTTATACATTGTTTTCTGTGTTGGTCCTATTAATTAAGCGGTAGAAGAGTGGGAATTTTATTAAGTCTCATGCCATCGATAGTAAAACGAGTTGTTCTCTATATTAACCAATCATTGCCATTGTTTACCTAATGACGACTGTCCGAGAGGCGTGGTTATCTCGGTGTCAATTATTTATTGTCTTGAGCATTTCTGACAATAACTCACCGTTGTCTTCTTTTATGCCGTGATTTTTGGGCAGAGTCAGGCTTTAAATCGTAGCCATCGTTGACTTATAGCCTGACACTGACCAAAAAAAAAATGACGTCAAAAGACAAGTCTTTTGGCCGCAAAAGAAAACTAATCGTGAGTTGTATTCAATAGTTCAACCAATGGAATCACTTGTTTTCTTGAACTCTACTAACGACAACTTACTAGGCAGTGCAAAAACCAAATAATGATGTCAAAAGACCAATCCTTTTGAGTCTCAGTGTCAGGCTATAACTTAACGATGGCTACGCTAGGACCCACCAGGACTTACAGTTTGACGACATTTTTTAGGTTTGTGCAGCGTTTACTGAGTTGTCGTTAGTAGTTTGTTTGTTTATTTATTTGTTTGTTTGTTTGTTTGTTTGTTTGTTTGTTTGTTGGGGGGAGGGGGTTTGCTGTTTTTTGTTGTTGTTGTTTTTGTGTTTTGTTTTGTTTTTTTGTTTTTTGTTTTTTGTATTTTTTACTTTGCTCGGACAGTCGAGGTGGGCGTGGTTATGTTCCCTTCGACTACAGGTTTATTCAATTGTAAGCTTTACTTATAAATATTGACTTCAAATAAATGACTTTATTCAATATAATGAGTTTTACTTTTTAACTTCAACAATTTTAAAGTTTCATATCTCATCATTGTGACTTGAAATAGATGTGAACATATTTTCAGGTCTGATAAGCAAAGGCTATAGGGAACAAAAGAGTGATGTCAAAAACTGGTATTCCAATCTCATTGGAAGTGTAAAATCACTCCTCCGGTGGAGCGGATACATACCTTGTGTAATTGATCGTCTGTTTCCGGAGTGATGGTATCTTATTTTCTTGTCTAAATATTATATGCTTGTCGTCAAGAAAGATCACCCATCCTCCATCTTGTACCTCCCGTAGCGTAATCCTTAGAATCTACCTATACATCCTGCTACTGAAATAGTTATGCCACCGTAGGATTCAATTGGTAACCTAATCATAATTAGTCTTCCGAAGAACTGGTTACACATACACTTCCAATGATTATGGAAGCGGAAAAGTAGAAGGTGTGATTTTTCTGTCCTGTAATGGGCTTGAGTTAATTGTTGGAATGGACAATACATTTTGTATTGGTTTGAAAGTAATTTATTAGAGCGATGGACCCAAGACAATTTGAGTTATCAAACCAGCAATGAAGTATTCGTCGCTCGGAAACCAGTTTTTGTTTTGTTTTGATTTTGCGCGGTAAACATATTTTCAGTTCTGATAACCGAAAGCTTGAAATGGAAGATATTTTGTGCTGGTTTGTGTTGGTATGAGCGATGGGCCCATGACAATTTGGGTTATCAGACGTGCAATTAATTAAGTAGATGTCGCTTAAGAATCAGTTTTTGTTGTCGGGGGGCTTAGGAGGTTGTCGTGTTTTTTTCTGGCATTGTACCAGATTGATGTGGTGGGAAGCATATGAAATGACACTATTTATTCACTAGCTTGACCTTTAGTTTGTATATACGATGTTGTCTACTTATAATATCCATGCATCACTTTGGTCTTTTCTTTTTTTTTGTATCAACTATTATAGATTGATATTTGCAAAAACAATAGCTTATTTAGGGGGGGGGGGGGTTGTGGCTAAGTTTACTACATAAATCAATATTGTATCTATGCTGCTTGTTTATATAGATAGAATGTGCTTGGCCAAGGAGTTCACAACATTGCCATCCGGAAGTATAACGGACCAACACACAAACTCTGTATAACCATGAACTTTCATAGTCTGGTTAATACCGTTTAGTGAGAACAACTCACAAACGCGGATGGCAAAAACAATAACAAAGGCCTGAATGACGTCATCTGCATACTATCTATACATAAATGTAGTTGTTTGCTTGAAATAAGATACTCTAAACCTTCAAAAAAGTGTTTCATGTTTTTCCATCCGGTGGTGATATGGTTAATATGCTGACTCAGCGTTTTACTCATTACATTATTTTGAGTAGATCTCAAAAGATATTCTAGTTAAAGGCCTGATATTTGGCATGCCAACTCCTCAGGACATCATCTAAGACCATGCAGAAGCTGATTTTGAGTTTTTCTTTATCATACTTTTACATATTCAGCCTTAAAGTGTCCTATTGCTTAGGCAATACCGAGGTCTTTGAGTTTAGAGAATAATTTCAGAAAAAGTATCTTAACTCAAAAACTATAAAAGTTAATTTTAAAATCTCTTTGTAATGTGATAACTATACACATATTAAACATTGTAGCAAAATTACAGCCAATTCTAGTAGTTACTCTTTGCGATCTACTTAAAATAGTGAGACAAGTTTATCAAAGAAGGACTTGAGAAAAACGCAAAATACATTTCATAGGTCAAATTAAAAAAAATACTCGACTTATATTTTGTGCACTAATCTATATTTTTTGTAAATGCTGCTGCTCGAAGCTCAAAGAAATAAATAACAATATGAAATGGAATGTAAGATTCTATTTAATAAACGAAAACAGTGGACGTTTCGGGTTTCCACTTTATCAACAAAGCAGGATGAATGAAACCTACAGAAGGATCCCCTTAAAGGTCTTTTGACATATGAAACCCTTATGATTATGATAATATGGCTATTTATTGTGTAGAGAGTTGTGATTAGATGAAAGCCAATGTTGAAACCGGTATGCTAAACCATCATTCTCGTTTCGTCTTATCTGTCATTGTTAATAGTATTATGTTAGTACGTAATAATTATACAGTAAACCTCCTTGGTCATGGTTGGTTTGGGACTAAAGGAACCTAACTAGTAATGAAAACAAGTCAGTACATGATTCATATATTCTGGTGGTTTGCGTGGGTAATAGTTGAATTTTCACTACGAGATGTGTAATCCTATAGACGATGAGAAATAGACTGTATGAAAAAGCGCCAGATGAAAACAGAGAATATAAGTATCATGTTGTCTGAGAGCCACATTCGGAATCCAATTGACACGGCACCCTTCACCTGGCTGAGAGAGAGAGAAGGATATATATATATATATATATATATATATATATATATATATATATATATATATATATATATATAAAGCATATTTATTTGTCAAAGGACACTTTCCATTGGTATATCTTCGCTGACGATAACTCCGTAGTTGCATAATGAGTTCGTTGTATATATATATATATATGTGTGTGTGTGTGTGTGTGTGTGTGTATATATCGAACCAGCCACTACCATACTTTGTCATCATTTTATACACAACCCTATGGATACTGCAATATGGCGTAATAATACAGGGTGATTGACAAATAAAAAATAATATTTAAAAAACAAATAAATAAATATATGGACCACATAGCCGCACTGGACTGTAACACTTTTATGTCTGTTTTGGGGGAAAATATGCACATTTAAAATGTATTCTTCATACTAAACTTAATATTCATTTCTTTTATCTATTATTAGTCACTTATCCCGTCTTAACTAAACATTGTAGCCAAAAGGTTAATTTGGCCCATTAGACTGGGTGAGAAATTCGTTCATGTCAATATTTATCTCTCAGCGTTATTAAAATTTTCTATACTTTTGTTTAATTTGTGCTGTACACATATAACGTTTTATATATATATATTATATATATATATATATATATATATATATATATATATATATATATATATATATATATACAAACATATATATAAAATAAATAAGTACCCACGAGCACTCACATATATATATATATATATATATATATATATATATATAATATATATACAATGAATATAGATATGATGTCATATATAATAATATATATATATATATATATATATATATATTATATATAAATGTGTATGATGTCATATATATATATATAAACGACCACCGACTCAAAACGGTGTTATATTGGAGTGATTTAGATGCTAAGAACCATATTAAGTCTATAGTATAAATTTATGAATTTTGACCTAGGTTTACATGCCTTGTTGTGGCCATTAGATATTGTTCCTTCAAGAAGCCAAAACTAAAATCTCGTATTTCAGGAGACTTTAACTTTAATATCACTCTTGACATCTGTATCATTTCGATATGACACCATTTCGATGTGCTAGGTTACAAGTTATAACATATCGTGATACTAACGCTACTGGGACGATTAAACATTTCCTAAGTTTAGATTAAATATTTGTCGTGATTGCCAAACTTCTTTATAAGAAATTGGGTTTGATCGGAATGCACTTATTCTATGGTCTTGTGATGGATATGTGGTCTAGTCGTATGACACTCGCTTTTGAATCGGAAGGTCCTGGGTTCGAGCCTCGCTCGGGGCACAGTTGAGTCCTTGGAGAAGGTTCTTTACTCAAATCCTCTCACCGTACTCAGGTATAAAATGAGTACCTGGCCGTTAGTTAACATCGTTGTCTCTGTCCGAAAAAAATGTAATATTGCCTAACAGGCGTCATGTCCCGTCCTACATGTTAAATGTTGCTGTTTGGCCATGGACTCCTTGTAAAGCGCTTTGAGCACGTTTAGTGGATATTGCGCTATATAAAAGTACCATTTTTTTCTTTAATAAAAGGTCTGATAACCCAATTTGTAATGGGATCATTGTTGTAATGGAAATACTCTCAACCCAACGAAAAATGGTGTCCATTACAACAATGTTAAAACAGGCCTTTAATTGCGTTCGGTTATCAGACCTGCTAATATGTGCACGAAGGGTTAAGTATTTCTATACTTGCTAATGACTAGTAAATAATCAACTATGTGTGCTGATTATACACACACACACATATATATAAATATATATAATATATATATATATATATATATATATATATATATATATATATATATATATATATATATATATATTCAGTTATGTGTACCGAATTTATCGGTCTATATACTTCACAATTTTATGAAAGAGATTAATACAAAAAGGGGACCGATTCCTTTCATATTTAGTAATTAAACGAAACAAACGTAAAGTATTATAGCACACGAGATTGTCACGAATCGTAAAGGAATTTCTCTTGCCATTCATCCATAACTTTTACAAACTCGATCACGCCTCATCGATTTAAAATTGTTTAACTCTTCATTTCCAAATCGTGCCTATGCAATATTCAGCATTTCCATACAACAGTATATGTCATTTATCTTCTCAAATCGGTATTATAGCCTAGTGAACAAAATATTTAAAAAGTGACCCAAAAAATATGAGATCTTAATAGGGAACACCAGTGTGGTGTCAAAAAAACTGGTTCCTAACTCATTGGAAGTGTAAAACCACTCTTCAAGAGGACTGAGTACATACCTTGTGTAAATTTCTTCTGGTTTCAGAGCGATGGCATCTTATGTTCTAGTCTAATAATGCTGATAGTCAATAAAGATCATCCATCCTCGCTCTTTTAGGTCCCGTAATCCTGCTATAAAAACAGTTATTCCATTTTATGTTTCAATATGTAACCTATTCATTATTAGTCCCCCGTAGTACAGGTTACATACACAATTCCAAGGATTTCGTCACGACTTCGACTTTTTTCCCCTATTATTATCACTTTAAAAAACGTTATCAGCTATCGTCATCACAAAAACATTAACTTGACATAAATTATATTTCATATTGTTTAATTATAAAATCCTTTTTTACATCTAAATTCACCAGGTCCTAGTATCGTTTTGTGGAAATTATTTTGCTATAGGCTAGCTTCGTATCTGAATGGAAGCAAGCAATTGTTATTTTAAGTTTAGCTTTTAAAAACATCTTTATTTATAGATAGATCGAAGTTGACGTCACTCAAGTCTTTGTTATTGTTTGTTTGTTTTTTTGTTTGTTTGTTTTTTTTTTTTGGGGGGGGGGGTTTCCGTTATTTTATTTTTTTTATTTTTTTTATTTTTTGCCATCCATGTTTATGGGTAATTCTCACTAAACGGTATTAACCAGACTATAGACGTTCACGGTTACACATTGTTTTATGTGTTGGTCCGTTATACTTCAGGAAATGTTGTGAACTTCTTAGTCAAGCGAACACTATCTATTAATCAAGCGATAGAAGAGTGGGTATTTTACTTAAACACATACCATCGATATTAAATCATGTGTAATTTGTTGCTATGTTAACCTATCACTGCCATTGTTTACCTTATGTCGTCTGTCCGAGAGGCGTGGTTATCTAAGTGTCTATTGGAAACTTCTCTGGCTGGCAATATACAACTACAAACAGTAGTGTGTCGTCATCTGCAAGTTATCAATACAACAACAATAATATTGTATTTAATAATTATTTCCTCTCCGTATGAATGTGTTGACACGATGAAGACAAGCTACACAATACACTCTATTACCAAATCATTTTATATAATGATATGTTATATATCGCGACAAATAAATTCATATGTATAAGTATAAGGGTTGATTGAGGGGAGAGATAGGGAGGGGGTTGTGAGAGAATTTCATTATTTGACAATTTTCAATGGAAGTCGATTTCATTCCAAATAACTTTTCGTTCCGCCAATTTTGAATTATAAAAGTGACAAATTAGGGAGCAGCCAATGGTGTAAGATAAACATTTGACCCGTCGTCTCAAAACGGAATTATGTCGGGATGAACAAGATGCTGAAAGGTCAATTTTAAGCTTAACTGGTCAAGAAAACGAAATTTCGGTTTTCAGCACTTTAAAATTCTATTTTTTTCTTCAATAATCCATACATGGACTCAACACAAGTCTGATGTTTTTGTTCGTACATTCTATTCTCATCTCTTTGATTATCCCGACTTGATACCGTTTTGAGGCGGCGAGTCGGAAATCTGAAAAGTGTGTATGAAAAAGTGCTATACGGAGGAGGAGGAGGAGGAGGAGGAGGAGGAGGAGGAGGAGGAGGAGGAGGAGAAGAAGAAGAAGAAGACGAAGAAGAAGAAGAAGAAGAAGAAGAAGAAGAAGAAGAAGAAGAGAAGAAGAAGAAGAAGAAGAAGAAGAAGAAGAAGAAGAAGAAGAAGAAGAAGAAGAAGAGAAGAAGAAGAAGAAGAAGAAGAAGAAGAAGAAGGAGAAGAAGAAGAAGAAGAAGAAGAAGGAGAAGAAGAAGAAGAAGAATAGGATGGAGAAGAGGATGAAAAATTAGAAAGAAAAGAAAACAAGAAAACAAAATCATCCCAAAAGAATCAGCCAAACCTCGACTGGGGATTAGTATTAGTAATCAGGAGAAGTCTGAGGTCCGATCCCCAGTCGAGGCAGGCTGAACTTTTGGGAGGATTTGTTTTCTTGTTTTGCTCTTTCTGTTTTGTCTGCTCATAGCCATCGTTACTTTATAGATAGTTCGAAGATTACGTCATTTAGGTCTTTGTTATTGTTTTTTGCCATCCGCGTTTATGAGTAATGCTCACTAAACTGTATTAACCAGACCATAAACGGTCATGGTTACACACAGTTTTGTGTGTTGGTCCGTTATACTTCCGGATAGCACTGTTGTGAACTTCTTAGCCATGTGCATACTATATATAGATATTTTGCCATCCGGAAGTATAACGGACCAACACATAACTATGTGTATCCATGAACATTTATAGTCAGGTTAATACAGTTCAGTAAGCATTACTCATAAACGCGGATGGCAAAAAACAATAACAAAGACCAGAGTGACGTCATTTTCAATCTATCTATTGATCAAGGGGTAGAACAGTGGGTGTTTTATTTAGACACATTCCATCGATGAAGTTTGCTATGTCAACCAATCACTGTCATTATTTACAGTATAACGACTGTCCGAGAGGCGTGGTTATCTAGGTGTCTATTATCACACGGCTATGGACACACACGTGAAGACACACAAACATACACATGCGCAGTCACAAAAACACACACACACACATACACACACATACATACATACATACATACATACATACATACATACATACATACATACATACATACATACATACATACATACATACATACATACATACATACATACATACATACATACATACATACATAGATGCATAATATAGAGGATTTACACATGGACGAACATTGCGCTCTAAATTGTAGATTAGTGGGTACAGATCGTATGATTGTCACGGAATTCCAAACATCTTTATGGTGATTACTGGTTTCAATGTGTGTCCCCTTTCGATGGAACACTTTAGATAAAATACTCACCTGTTATTCATAATATGTGAGTCTGTCGTTTTATATAAAGAATGATAAGAAGGGGATGAAGAAGAAGATGAAGAAGAAGAAGAAGAAGAAGAAGAAGAAGAAGAAGAAGAAGAAGAAGAAGAAGAAGAAGAAGAAGAAGAAGAAGAAGAAGATATTCCATTTCATGCAATAAAAACTTGCTCGTCAAGCGTCCTTTTTGCAAATGCATTCTAACATCTGTCGGGTAGACATTCACACCTCAGTCTAATGGCATGGGGTATAACATGTGAGGTCAATTGCTTAGCAGTGGAAAGGAACAAAATAAATTCAAGTATTTAAAACCCATTAAATGTTATATAAACGATGTTGAGAAGGTATATCTTTTATATGAGAAATTGTGTATGAGAAAAATAACTAAAACATTAAATGACCAGCATCATCCACTAAGATCATCAGTTACTATGTCAGGAAGGAGTTGTTGCCCTTTCTCTATTTCAACTAAAACAGAGAGACACCGAAAATCTTTTCTGCCATCCAGCGCTTTAAAATGAGATCCCTAGAAAACAGCAACATGTAACATGTAAGACGAGACATGATGCCTGTAGGCTATATTAAAATTTTCTGACAGAGACAAGACTGAGAACTTTCAAGGACTCAACGATGCGCCGCTCAGAGCGGCACTCGAACCCAGGACCGTCTGATTTGAAGGGTAGTGTCATACCACAAAACCACATAACCACACATACCTCTCATAATGTTTTGACACAGTAGCTGTAGTCTTCCAAGCCATGAGGCCAATGGAGCAGAAGTTTAAGATTAATAAATAAATAAATAAAATCCCCTTTATTCATTCCCAAGAGGAAATTGGTCTTTTAGAGTCTATTCCAAGGGAAGACTGGAATAACCCAAGCGTTTGTCGCAGTGTAGCGCCACAAAGTGAGCTAGGACTGGGTACCCTGTGTGAGTAGTCGAACTCGGTGAGGTTACGAAGAAGAAGACCGTCACGCTGCTACGTAATGATCTGGTAATACCAGACCCGTATGCATAAGGCATTGTAATTATTACTCAAGTCACCAACTAATGGTCCTTTTAGACGTACAGACTTTTCGTACGCGGTCCGACGAACGTGGATTTGACGCGGTTCAATTGGATGCCGGTCACCGCGAATCGTTCCATTTAGACGTACAGATAATTGCTCCGCATCGGATCTGGGACAGCACACACACACACACACACACACACACACACACACACACACACAGACACACTACCTCCACCATCACACCACCGCCACACACATCCACACAGCACAAATAAATGAATGAACTTCACTCACTCAATAGAGAGAGACCCCTTTCCGTAGTTTGAAGTAAGAGGGACTTCAGTGAAAACTAATCACCCGCGATGATCCGTAAACGCGACGACAGGAAAATATATGGCGGGCCCTGATATCAGAAGGTTGGGCGGACATCCGGCGGACGAGATTGAAATTCCTCGTTTACACGCTCAGTTTTAGTGAGTTTTGGTCTATTTTCCACAATTTGTGGAAATCTGTCGGACCTCGTACGAAAATCTGTACGTCTAAATGGGCCATAAGGGACTGAATCACGTATCAAGCACATCCATTCCATTATACACACCAGACAACCCAATCAATTAGCTACACACGTTTATACACACACCTCATAATGTTATCCCGGTTTCCATAACGTCAAAAGCAATCTTGAGTATGCAGTGGAACCTCAGTATAACGGGCATGGTGGGACCAGCCTAAAATCCTTGTTATAGCCAAATTTAAAGGAAAACAGCCCAAATGGCCTAAATCGCCATTTTTTATCATTTGTACTCTCTCTCTCTCTCTCTCTCTCTCTTTCTCTCTCTCTCTCTTTCTCTCTGAGAGAAAGAGAGAGAGAGAGAGAGAAAGAGAGAGAGAGAGAGAGAGAGAGAGAGAGAGAGAGTATTCATGAGTTTGGCATAGCCTAGCTCTCCACTCCGTTGCCTTTAGCTATAGGCATACCTGAGCAAATTGTTGGCTAATTCATTGTATTTGGAGGTATTAAGTTGATTTCTGCTTCCCTGTAATATTCGAATAGGCTCTTGTAACTCCATGTAATAGCCGGTAAATTTTACTAAAGGAAATAGGGAAAAAGAAACGTGGACTTTAAAATCACCCGTTATAACCGGATGCCTGTTTCATCCGGACCTGTTATACGGAGGTTCCAATGTACTTTCCACCCCAGATATGACTGATCCAGCAACGCACTTACTGTTGGTTGGACAGGGAGAGGGGTGGTGTTAGGAAAAAATCTCGATTGCACCCGCCCTAAGAACTGTTTCATAGCCACCTTTAGTTACTGGACAGATGAGGATGATGTGATTGCTGGTCTCTCTGGAGCTACCTGACATTTCCGGCAGGCATCACTGTTCCCAAGTTTCCATCTACATATATTTGATTTAGATAGCTATGAAAGGACCTAAATCGAGGTGCATTTATATAGATAGTGTGCGCTTGCCAACGAAACTCACCACATTGCCATCCGGAAATAGAATGGACCAACCCACAAAACTCCGTGTAACCTTGAACGTTTATAGTCTGGTTAATACAGTTGATTGAGAATTAATCAGAAACATGGATGGCACAAAACAATTACAAAGAATTAAGTGACGTCAGCTTCATTCGATCTATAGATAGTATGCGCTTGGCTAAGAAACTCATGACATTGCCATCCGAAAGTATAACGGACCAACACACAAAACTCTCTGTAACCATGTTCTCTTATAGTCTGGATAATACAGTTTAGTGAGAATTACTCATAAACGTGGATGGCAAAAAAACAATAACAAAGACCTGAGTGACGTCAACTACATTCTATCTATACAGGTCTGATAACCCAAATTGTTTTGAGTTAATGGTTGCAATGGAAATTACACTCTCAAACCGACACAAAATATTGTCTATTACAACAATGTCAAATTGCAGTCGGTTATCAGTCCTGCAAATATGTGAGCCGCCGCCCCAAAACGGTATTAAGTTGGGATGATCAAATTGCTGAGAATAGAATGTATGACCAAAAACATCAGCCTTGGGTTGAGTCCATGTACGTATTATTGAAGAAAAAATATAGAACTTTTTAATTTTCTTGACCAGTTGAGCTTAAAATTGACATTTCAGCATCTTGTTCATCCCGACATAATACCGTTTTGAAACGATGGGTCACATAATATGTGCACGTTGATTTGAACTGATGACTAACTTTAACTCATTCCAGTGATAAAAAAGGCGTACCATCATAATAATATAAACGGGTGATGACAATTAAGTGTAACTTACGCCCATTGTTGGACAAATCGTCCAAAATAAATAATATACCAGGATAACGATGATAGATAGTAAGTGCTTGTAGATCGTGTCACGAAGTGATTTGATAAACAAATCATTAGAGAATGTTATCTAAAACGACTTGCTTTTACAGAGTCATTAGTTTACGTGTAATGTGTAACTGTAACATTGCTGACTGAGTAGAATAGATATAGAAAGATAGAAAAGAGGATTTTGTGTTAGTTAGCTTGTCTGTGACTGATATTTTCCATTGGATTATGTGACATCAAAATTTCAGTCAAGTTATTTATTTACACCATTTCAGGTTTGTAGATATTAATTACACGCACATTATATTTGCAGGTCTGATAACCGAATGTAATTATATTATGGACGTGTTTTAACAGAGCCTATGGGCCCGTGGAGCCGCAGTTTATTCCGGTTTATATATCGTGAAACAGACAATAACAATTGCTTGCTACCCTTTGGATACGACAGTCGTATGTCGTAAAGTACTCTGTAAACTGAGTACATTCATGTTCCTCTCCTGTTCGTGAATAATTAGTGTGTCATAGATGCTATACATCTCTGTAATTTACTCACAACAAACACATGGAACATACCAGCAAACAAAACTACGTGTAACCAAAAATGTTTATATTACTATAGATAGATCGAAGTTGACGTCAGTCGGGTCATTGTTATTGCTTTTTGCCATCCGCGTTTATGAGTAACTCTCACTAAATGTATTATCCAGACTATAAACGTTCAAGGTTACACATAGTTTTGTGTCGGTCCGTCATACTTCCGGATGGCAATGTTGTGAGCTTCTAAGCCAAGCGCATACTATCTACACATCTCTGTAATTTACCCACAACAAGCACATGAAACATACCAGCAAAAATAACTACTTGTAACCTAAAACATTTATATAACTTTTCAAACATTTATTAAGTGAGAACGGATCATCCACAGGTGTTCTAAAAACAATAACAAAGAAACTTCGTGAGCTGTTTCACTATTTTGGTAGGAAACTGAAAGAAATTTTGATTCCGAGATAAAACGCGTTCGATTCCCGTACGGTTCGGCAACTAAAAACGAGTGAGTTGCACTCACTTTGCTATGATATAACAAGAGACCGACTGAAAGGAAAGGTCAAAAGGAGTCCAAGACGGAACGGAGAGGAAAATGAACACTCAGTTACAGCCTAACTCAGTCTTTGACAACCATTTTCGTGAATAGTTCTTTTCTGGTTTTATTTTAAATATTATATAGATAGTATGCAGATGAAGTCACTCAAGCCTTTGTTATTGTTTTTGCCATCCGCGTTTGTGAGTTGTTCTCACTAAACTGTATAAACCAGACTATAAAAGTTCATGGTTACACAGAGTTTGTGTGTTGGTCCGTTATACTCCGGATGGCAATGTTGTGAACTCCTTGGCCTAGCGCATTCTATCTATAATATAGATAATATTCTATAGATAGAATGCGCTAGGCCAAGGAGTTCACAACATTGCCATCCGGAAGTATAACGGACCAACACACAAACTCTGTGTAACCATGAACTTTTATAGTCTGGTTAATACAGGTTAGTGAGAACAACTCACAAAGGCGGATGGCAAAAACAATAACAAAGGCCTGAGTGACGTCATCTGCATACTATCTATAGATAGTATGCGCTTGGCTAAGAAGCTAATAACATTGCCATCCGGAAGTATAACGGACCAACACACAAAACTGTGTGTATCCATGAACGTTTATAGTCAGGTTAATACAGTTCAGTGAGCATTACTCATAAACGCGGATGGCAAAAAACAATAACAAAGACCTGAGTGACGTCATCTTCTAACTATCTCTAGTCTCAATTTCAGCTAAAAACGATCTATATATTTTAGGTTTTCGTCTAACCGAGTCATCGATCATATGATTTTTTGCTGTCAAAGGATTGGATGTTTCTTAATAAATGCAAACGCCGCTTTGTTTATGAAAGTTGTAAAAATAGATAGAATTAAGTTTACGTCACTCGGGTCTTTGTTATTGTTTTTTGCCATCCGGGTTTATCAGTAATTCTCACTTATCTGTATTATCCAGACTATAAAAGTTCATGATTACACAGAGTTTTATGTGTTGGTCGTTTATACTTCCGGATGGCAATGTTGTGAGTTTCTTGGCCAAGCGCATACTATCTATAGGGTAAAGTGGGGGAATTCCACAGCCGGGGTAATTCCATACCCACATTCATTATATCAAGCTCTTCGCAGAAAGAATGCAAAAAGGTCCATTGGATACTGGTCAAAGTTTTAACTGCCTTTGATTTCTATTTCCTGTTTGAGCACAAGAAGCAGTCACTTTTACTACTGTTTAATTCTGACAATTTTTCAAGTTTTTATAAGCCCGTTGAAGGTAAGTGCAACACTCGTTGTTTTCAAATATGGCAAAATGTTGTTACATTTTTTTCAACTTTGAAGCTCAAGCTAGAAATGCTTAATCATTCATCGGATATGTAAAATTTACCCCCAAACCTTTCTAGATGTCTTAATTAAGCGCTGTTCCTATTTTTGATTCATAAAGGTCATGGAAATTCCACACCCTACAGGTTTCGAATTCCTTGTGTCTTTTTTGTGAAATATTTGACCAAAATCCTATGTCTTACTCTATCTTATAAAGGCTTAATATAGGAATTATCCTTTAAACGCCTTATACAATAGTTTATAATTACAGAATCTCATATAGCTTGCATTGTATCATTCACAGACGGTTTTACACAACTTTGAATGTAAAGAAAAAATATATCAATACGGCAATGCAAAATTGAAAACTACTATCATAGAAAACTGGTAATTGAAAATTGGTCATGATCGAATGATCCTAAATGTACAAAGTTCAAAGTACAATGTAATATTAATGACAAAAATAATCATGAACGCAATAACGTAATAATCATACATAAGTCTCTGATAAATTATCATGATTTAACATTGGTTCAGACGTCATGAATTTTACTTGTCAAAATTTACAAATCATGAAAGTAATGGAATAATCATCCACATGATAATTTAAAGTTAAATAGGTAAATAAATAAATGGATAAATAACTAAATTAAACAAAGAAATAATTGAATAGAATAAAAATTATCAAAATCAAATTGAATTCAGAAATTAAACAATTATTAATTTTAATTTATTTTTTAGTAAAATAGAATAAAATATTTTAGTCATACTTAAATCTCAGAGACTTTAATTCCCTATCAACTAAGATTTTAAACTGATTCAAAGAACATGCATTTTTTGTGTTAAAATAGAGACCATTCCATGTTTTCACTATACATATAATAAATGAGTTCTGTCTTGTTTTGGTCTGAAATCTTGGAATATATATTTTATATTTGTCGCCTCTGGTATACGTAATCTTGGAAAATGTAAACAAAATTGATGGATTTATATCATTTATATTTTGTATTATCTTGTAAGATGAATTAAGTCTCCCCTAATTCCTTTGTATTGGAGACTAGCTAGATCGAGGAATGCTAAAAGTTTGTCATATGACATGTTCTCAACTCCCATAGCCATGTCAATGGTTTTATTTTACAAGGAGAGGCCCCAGCTATCATTTCAAGTAAATAGTTATTCCACACCAAGCGTCTGTGGAATTACCCCAACATACTAATTGTTTTTCTTAGAAAAGCACATAATCCACAATTCTTGGAAGCCTATTAATACGCTTTGAATAATAAACCTTATTGTGGGCCTACATGATGTCACTTATGTATGTCCATGCTTTAAAGCTGAATCTAGTAGGGATTTCTGTTCATATTTTTCTCCTTTTTCTATAGAGATTAGCTAATCATGGTGATGAATTACAAGAAAAGACGGTGGCGTATGGCCATGCAGATATAGCGAAAGCGGCCGATCTCGTTTGCGTGTTCACCTTATCAATTTCTTTATGGCAATAAACTGAAAAAGTTGGGAGTGGAATACCCCCACCTTGCCCTACCCATGGGTCAAGCTGAACAAAATAACCAATTGCGATATCGGATATTTTTAGAACGGCTGAAATTCCACATACAGGGGCCACTTCAGTGATTAATAGTAATTATACTGACGTGCTCACGTGAAGCTAAAGTGATATTTATCTGAAGGAAAAAAAACAATATTTATCTATATTAGACCAGAAAAACGGCTTATTTTCAATTATTTCATCGATTTAGATTTGCATTCGATACACAGCCGTGCGGCCATCTTTTAAAGTGTTGCCGTAGCTTTAGATATCCCAGCTTATATCTTTATCACGCAAAAGCAGCCAAATTAACAATTAAAAGTAGCTGAAACATTACTTTATATAATTAGATACGTGTTTACTTGAAAAGGCCAAAGGCCGACACGGCGTTTATTGCGTGTTGTTCCCTTGTATATGAGTCACATTTACTCCCTTTATCTTTCTGTCCATTTTTTTTCAAATCTTAGTCGTCTTTCTCAAGTTTCGTAATGTCGGTTTTATCGACGTTTACGAAGAGATTGTGTTTCTCTAACTCTCTATATTTTTCTACTTGAGAGAAATGATTTGCCCAGTTCACGGATAGTTTACGGCAAACTCCGGTACTCTCAAGAATATAGATATGGTAAAGAAGAACGCTAATCTATCTTTGTGAACAAACTTTGGGGTACGTCATGACCAAATAATGTTACTAAAAGTAACTTAGAACACCATTGTTATAACCCACAACAATAGTATTATCTCATGTTTTCCTCAGAAAATGTCCAACCCGTCATCACCCCTTTGTCTTTCATGGAGTATGGCAAGCGTGTTTCTCGCCATTCCCATAATCCTTCAACTCCTGAGTTTTCCACAAAGAGCAGCATCTGAACCAAACAGCAGCAAAAAGGCACCAAACATTGTCTTTATCTTGGCTGATGACTTGGGTAAGCAAATTATTATAAATCATTACATATTACCCCTCAACCAAAACTACCGCAAGCAGAACCATGGGGTAAGAACAAGGCACCAAACATTGCCTTTATTTTTGTTGATGACTTAGGTAAGCAAAATATTATAAATCATTACATATTACCCCACAACCAAAACTACCGCAAGCAGAACCAAGTAGTAGGAACAAGGCACCAAACTGTGTCTTTATCATGGCTGATGACTCGGATAGGTAATTATCAACGATTATCACAAGTCATTGTTTATTACCCCTTAAACAACACTATCACAAGCAGAACCAAGGAGTAGGAACAAGGCACCAAACTGTGTCTTTATCATGGCTGATGACTTGGATAGGTAATTATCAACGATTATCACAAATCATTGTTTATTACTCCTTAACAAGGAGGATGTAGGAACAAGGCATCAAACATTGTCTTTACGTATCTTGGACGATGACTTGAGTAGGCATCTAATATTATAAATCACTGTGAACTACTTCTCAAACAAATCTACCACAAGGAGAACCGAGGGTTAGGAACAAGGCATTAAACAGTGTCTTTATCATGGCTTGAGTAGGCATTCATATTGAATTATCATAAATCATTGTGAACTGCCCATCAATCAAAACCACCGCAAGCAGAACCATGGAGTAGGAATAAGGCACCAAACATTGTCTTTATCTTGGCTGATGACTTCGGTAAACATTTATCTAATTATTATAAATCATTACATATTACCCCTCAATCAAATCCACCGCAAGCAGAACCATGGAGTAGGAACAAGGTACAAAACATTGTCTTTATCTTGGCTGATGACTTCGGTAAACATTTATCTAATTATTATAAATCATTACATATTACCCCGCAATCAAATCCACCGCAAGCAGAACCAAGCAACAAGGCATCAAATAATTGTCTCAATCCTGGATGGTACATTTAATTATTATAAAGCATGGGAGTTACTCTTCAACCAAAACCCCCCGACAGCAGTAACAACAGAAGCTGCCGTACTCTGAAAAATACAAAACAAAACAATATCAAAAAAAAACATAACAAAGCAAAGCACGCATCAGAATTTTGGCCAGAAAACTCATTCAGACATCAATCGATAAAAATGACACTCATCTTGTCAAAATCTCTCAAACCTGGGACTTCACGGAAATCTACTACCACTTCACAATTTTGTTCATTTTTTATCTTCGTATTGCTCTATATAACTTCAATAAACTCTGAAAGCGTGTTCACAGCTCTCTTCTACAAAAGAGGCACTTAACTGGTGACAAGTATTGTATGCAATTAAAAATTTTATGAAAATGAAAATTTTGTCACGCATTAATTGACTGCTGGAGTTGAATGGAGCTGTTAATGGCGCATTGGACAAACATCATCATCATCAACATCATCATCATCATCATCATCATCATCATCATCATAGTCGTCGTCGTCGTCGTCTTCATCATCATCCTCGTCCAGCTGTTGATCACGATAATTATTTTTCAGGGTCGAATGATATCGGCTTTAACAACCCTGAAATAATCTCTCCACACATTGATGGTCTGGCGAGGTCAGGGGTCATTCTCAATCAATCCTACGTCCAACCACTGTGTTCCCCGTGAGTATTCAATTATATGATAGCGGCGTGTTTTATCGTGGTCTAATCAAACAACATATTGTTATAATCAGTTTTTCCAGACAACTTTTAATTCAAGTATCAATCTATAAACGTTTATACATCAAGTATCAATCGAGTAGTCGTCCTTCAGAACCATTTGGCTCATGGAGCCAAAGTTTATTCGGGTTTCTATAGCGTGAAACGGACTATAGCAATTGCTTGCTACCCTTTGAATATGATAATAGTTTATAGCAAATTACTGTCCGCCAGATTGAACAGATCTAACTACCCGGGACGGACCTCGATCCCTTTGCGTGTGAAGCGAGTGCTCTACCAAATGAGCTATAGGAACCCCATCAATTAATTGAAAAGTCTTTGAACTTGCCAAAAAATCTCATTCTGGGTTGACACGACGTGAATTTGTTTACAGGTCTGACAGCCCAGATTGTTATGGGCTCGTTGTTGTAATGGAAATACTCTCAGATCAAAGCCAAATCTATTCCATTGCAACCTGAATTTAAGCCCAGATTTGTCTTTGGTTGGTTATCAGTTCTGCAAATATGTGCACGTCGATCTGGGACCCTATTGTATATCGTATGGTGTAATAAATCATGAGCATTCTTTCAAGTTTCTGATTAATTTGAGAATTTTATTGATGTTATACGTTTAGGTAAATTACTCATCTGTTCTGCCCGCCAATTCAAACATATCAACACACAAAACTATAATCTGTTAGGACTTTAATGATATCTATTCACTCAACTGGTGGCCTGAAACCAACAACAAATAGCCGATCGACGTCAACTTAATTCATTCAAAAATAATGATCAAAAGTAAAATTACATTTTTGTTTCCTGTGACCCTCTTTACATACAAAATAAATCTACAAGTATTTACATATCAACTGAAAGAAGAATGTTAGAGGATTCATAAAATCACAGCAATATTGTCGGGTATGACGCCATTGATGTACAGTTTAAAAACTGAAAACCGCAACGTGGCAGAAATGGTTTTACTAATTAATCCTTTATGTGACCTTCCAGTATCAACCAAGGGCCTTCATCGTCAACAATATAAGACTGTAGACAGTTTCGGTAATTATCTTGGTTCAAACTTCAGTTACAAAAGTAAAAAGTTCACCGTTGTCACTTCTTGAAGGTGGGCGATTTTTACTTGTTTAAATTTGAGCTCGCATAAATTTGTTCCACGGGATTTGTATCTGGTGACAGGGCTGGCCGCAGTAACTGACCCACTCAAAGAATGCGTGTGGTTTATCTAAGCAACAGCTATCATTTGACATAAGTTTAAAATATTAGCCACCCTATTTGCATCGAATCCAATTTCCAAATTTCCAAGCAACCTTGTCCATTCTTCACAATTCACTTTTGGAATGGTAGTGTTGTTCGGGTGTTAAAAGATCTTGTCATAGAAACTTTAGGGAGATTAGATCTCGATGTCAGAGCAAGATTTAAAAAATCAACAGTCAACAACAGAAAGCTGAATTTGTTGTCAACGAATGTGAAGAAAATAAATGTGCAACTTATTTGAACCCGAATGGGAAAATTTGATAGATACATTGAATGCATTTTTTTGTGTTCAGTTCTACTTTTTCCAAATAGAGATCATTAAATGATTACTTTCAAACTACAATATTTTGATTGAATTGATGTAATAAATGAATATATTTGGTACCATTGTAAGCAGAATTTAATTTCCTTTAAAATGGTATAAAATTCAATTTCCTTTAATGCATATTATTTCTTGCCATGGAGAACATATCAAAAATGTAGCGTTACTTTTGATCACTATTTAAGAAATTAAGGAGCAGGCACCGGTGTAAGATAAAGAACTGGACAAGTGTGTATGAAAGGTGCCAATGGAGACAAAGCAAGAAAGAAAAATACACGAAAAAAAAAAACCACCCCAAAAAATCAGTCGACCTCGACTGGGGAATCGAGGTCGACTGATTTTTTGGGATGGTTTTTTTTCTTGTATTTTTCGTTCTTGCTTTGTCACCTTTGGCACCTTTCATACACACTTGTCCAGTTCTACTTGTTTAGTTCTTTATCTTTTGATGACTGCTAATGTATAAGTGTCGTTTTTAATTTAATGATATTGGTAGTAAAAGGTTGCTTTTTTTAACTAGAGAAAACAAAGTTTTAAAAGCAAACATAAAAAACAACAAACAAACAATTAATGTGATTTGTTTATTCTCCAGCATGATGAACATAAAATAACTGCAAGTTTCATTTGAGACGATGGGTCACAAATATTTTGTGAGAGTATTGCAGTGCGTTTTGTCGTTTATCCCCAGGTCACGTGCTGCCTTGATGACGGGCGTGTATCCATTCAGACTTGGATTGCAGGTACGTGGGTTGATGTTAAAGTCAGTCGTATTATTATTATTATTATTATTATTATTATTATTATTATTATTATTATTATTATTATTATTATTATTATTATTAATATTAATATTATTATTATGTGATTTTCAAAAAATAAATACATAAATAAATCGCGGACGTTAATTGGTTAACAAGTAAAACAAATACATAGATAGTACAATTATTTTTATTCAAAAGACCTTTAAGAGGAATAAAGTTTAAACATGGACCTAAATGACATTTAGGTCCATGGGTTTAAACGTGTTTTGCTAGCACAATGGCAGATTAAATTTTGGTGAAAACAAATGGATAAAACTATCAAATTTAGAAATTATGAAGCAGGCACTGGTGTAAGACAAAGATCTGAAAAAGTTTGTATGAAACAAGAGTCACTGTTCAGATCATTTTGGATAAAGCTCAATAACAGATAAAAATAAACATAAAATAAAATAAAATTATGATCTCTAAGAAAGGAGTTCTACAGTTGATGCAGGAGTTCAATGGGAATAAAACCTCTGGCCTGGACGGAATCTCCGATGATAAATGTATCAAGCTCTTTACACAAGGATTTTGTAAAGACTATGAGGTTTAGTTTTATGAAATTTGGCTTGTGGCCTGAAGGCCGAAGGTTCGAGTCTCGCTGTGGGGCGAGGTAAATTTGAGGCCTGGAAGAAACAGCATTACTCAAATTCTGACTATACTCTAAAGTAACACGAATTTCTGGCTGGTAAGAGCTTTTCTTTGTCGTAGAAAAAGTATGAGGCGATGCAGGTCTTCGTTCAATCGAGTCATCGGGCACGTGATTTGTATCTGTCCAAAAAATCGGATGTAAATTCACCGATTTGTTTGTGGAAGTTGTAAATATACCCATTGGTCAAGCTGAACAAAATGATCTATTGTGATGTTGAGTATTTCTAAAACTGACACTTTATTGCAATGTGACCGCGACTTCAGCTCATAGAAAAATAGTTTAGCTCTTCCCCATAAATAGAGCCTTACGCCCTACTTGTTCTTTGTTGATGTTGGTTCGGGGCCCCTTGTAAAGCACTTTAACATTTAGCTGATATTGTGCTATATATAAAAAACTCAAGTACCTACGTATTTTTTTTAGAAAGAATGCTTGCCTCTGAAAGTCTTAAATAACAAAATCATCACTATTTATTTGAATTGTTTCATCTAGCACTTGGTCATCTTAAGTAGCCAGGCAGTGTGTGTTCCAAGGGACAGACTATTTTTATCAGATGTGTTGAAAGCTGCTGGATACGCTACACACATTGTGGGCAAGTAAGTACAAATAGGATTGTTCGTTGGGAGAGACTGTTTTTATCTGATGTGTTGAATGAAGACCCAAATACGTCACAGACATCGTGCCTCTGTCATTCGTAACCTACGTATTTTCCTTCCAAATCGAAGCGCTCTCAATCTAAAAATAGCTGCCATCTTGTTGACGCCATATTATTATGTCCTAGTAACTTGTCTCAGACTAAGCTTGAAGTCCGGCCTCAGCAAATGACTAAAACTTAGTCCGAAGATGCAGTGATTTTGGTCTAGGACTTGCTTGGTCAGCTCACGTAAAATCCAATTTGTTCAAGTCCTTGACTAAAGTCAGAGGCTACGCGCTAGTCCGCCATCATGAAAACGGGCCCATATTATGTATTAAAAGCGGCTGAATAGTTTCACATATTGTGGGAAAGTAAGCAATTGTTGGTGTGTGGAATGCTTACTGATGTTGGAACAAATATTGAAAATTAAATTCTAATAAATATTCATTTACAGAATGTTTTGATCATATGTCTTGAAAGCTTGTGGAAACGTTACACTATATATATATATATATATATATATATATATATATATATATATATATATATATATATATATATATATTATTTAAAATATTTACCACAATGTTTGGGGCAGTCTACATCGATGTTTCAGGCTTAATTTGCCATCTTCAGGACTGAGTTGTTTTGTTGGCTGTTGTTGTTTCTTGAAGTGGTTCCGGTTTGAAGTTAATTAAGAGGAATTTGCGCCGATGGGGACACTTTCCGTAGATCTCATTTTTCATGTTGAGTGTGGCTTCATGAGGTTGTTTGATTATGGTATATTTTTCTTCCAGGCATAAGCTACATTGTTTTGATGTTGGTGTGTATCCTGTTGCTTTAGATAAAATTTTCCATGAAATGTTGTGGTCTATTTTGTTGTCTTTTAATTTCCAAATATGTTCGCTGAGTTTTGTGGATGTTTTTTTGTTAGTGTTTCTAAATGTTGAGGTGTGGAGGTTGTATCTTGTTTTGAAATTATTTTCTGTTAGTCCTACATATTTTTCTTGCTTGTTTGTTTTAGTTTCTGTGACTGTGGCTTGGTAAATTAAACTTGATTCTAAGCATTGTTTGTTTAGCGGGCAATGTTCTTTATTTCTGCAGTTGCATTTTCTAGTGGGTGGGTTTTGCTCTTGTCGGTGGTTTATTAATATTTTTTTGTTGTGGCTTGAAATTATTTGTTCTATGTTGCGCATACACGAGTAACTTATTTTTATGGTATTCCTGTTGATAATTTTATGTAGCTTGTGGTTTTTTGGAAACCAAAAAACCACAAGCTACATAAAATTATCAACAGGAATACCATAAAAATAAGTTACTCGTGTATGCGCAACATAGAACAAATAATTTCAAGCCACAACAAAAAAATATTAATAAACCACCGACAAGAGCAAAACCCACCCACTAGAAAATGCAACTGCAGAAATAAAGAACATTGCCCGCTAAACAAACAATGCTTAGAATCAAGTTTAATTTACCAAGCCACAGTCACAGAAACTAAAACAAAAAAGCAAGAAAAATATGTAGGACTAACAGAAAATAATTTCAAAACAAGATACAACCTCCACACCTCAACATTTAGAAACACTAACAAAAAAACATCCACAAAACTCAGCGAACATATTTGGAAATTAAAAGACAACAAAATAGACCACAACATTTCATGGAAAATTTTATCTAAAGCAACAGGATACACACCAACATCAAAACAATGTAGCTTATGCCTGGAAGAAAAATATACCATAATCAAACAACCTCATGAAGCCACACTCAACATGAAAAATGAGATCTACGGAAAGTGTCCCCATCGGCGCAAATTCCTCTTAATTAACTTCAAACCGGAACCACTTCAAGAAACAACAACAGCCAACAAAACAACTCAGTCCTGAAGATGGCAAATTAAGCCTGAAACATCGATGTAGACTGCCCCAAACATTGTGGTAAATATTTTAAATAATAATTCGCTCCATTACTACATGTCGAGCACTTTTCGTACCATATTTGTATCAAACACGATTCAATATATATATATATATATATATATATATATATATATATATATATATATATATATATATATGAAATATTAATCATGTCACTCACTTATATATGGCCAAGACGTACGTTTCTGTGGCTTTCGTCCACGTCTTCAGTCGGCATAATGTCCGAAGAAAAAATGTATTCCGTTTGAGGTGTTTACACTCCTTATGTTCTTGCTTCCGTTGTGTAGTGGTGATTAGTGTTGATGTGTTGTGACATTGTTGTAGTGTACTCTCATTCTTTGAAGTTAATGGTAGGAATTAGGTCGAATAAGTCGTATTCGAAAGCATTTAGGTCTTTGTGGGGACGTGGGTAGTTTGCTGTGTTGAATCCGAAATTTTCTTTTGTTGTTGGGTCGTCATTTTCCTCGTTTTTTTCGAAGTGGAACACCTTCCATCTCAGGCGTCTCAGGAAGTGTTCCATTTTGTTTAATAGCTCTTTAAGGTAAGTGTATTTGTTTGGGTTGGGGACGTTTTTCATGGAGTAGTCTACGGTTTTTTTTCTTCAATGTTGTCATGTTGTGAGTGGTGTGTTGGCGACTAATACCGAGAGTGCTCAACTGTATGGAGCTTGGTATTCATGAGTGTTGGTGGGTACTCGTAGGTACGAAAGTGCTCGATAATGATGGTTAGAGCTAATATAAAATATAAATTATGTCACTCACTTATATATGGCCAAGACGTACGTTTCTGTGGCTTTCGTCCAAGTCTTCAGTCGGCATAATGTTCCTCATGCCGACTGAAGACTTGGACGAAAGCCACAGAAACGTACGTCTTGGCCATATATAAGTGAGTGACATAATTTATATTTTATATTAGCTCTAACCATCATTATCGAGCACTTTCGTACCTACGAGTACCCACCAACACTCATATCGCGGGTCTAGAGGCATATTATTGTAACTGCAAACTTCCTGTTTTGAGAAAATTAACTTTGAATGTTTAGCTATTCTTGTAAAATCAGAGATGAAAGGGTGGCAATAGATTGCCCATCAAATTGATAAATGAGAGGACTAAAAATGATTTAAAACCATGACTAACATGATTATGCAACAAGTATAGCTTTTATCATGATTATAATCACTTACAATAATTTGCCTCTCAACATGTCATAGTGGGATGTTATGAACCTACCACTTACAATAATTTGTCATTACCCAACTAAGTGTCACACAACATCAAACAAGCCAAAAAATGATAACAAGTAAGTTCAATTATAATTTATAATAAATTTATTCAGTTCTGGATAAAAAAAAAATAATGTCAGATTATTTCAATGAAATGTACATTGAAGGTAAGACTGGCAAACCATGTAAGTCGCTTTCAACTCAGAGGCCTAACCCTTTCGCGGCTAGGCTGTATTTACGTCAAACACCATTCGATCCTCTACAGTTTTCATCTAGAGATTGGTCCCTGTGATAAGCTTCGAGTGATCGAGCGCGCATCACAGGGACTAAATCTCTGGATGAAAACTGCAAAAGTCAGTTATAAATCGACAAAAATAAGTTGAATGTCGGTTCGGTCGAAAGATTACCTAGCCGTGAAACAGTTAAAACTTTTGACATTTAAAAGAATCTTATTAAAATTAGCATTGAGTACTATTAAAACAATAACAAAAAACGTGTCAAAAAGACTAAGGTGAAGGTAATTGGAAAAGGTGCAATGCATGGAAGTCTTTTTCTGAGGTCCCGAGTCTGATTACTTCGGTGGACATAATATTATGAACATTTGTATTTACTATTCGCAAAGATGAGTTATGATGTAGTAAAATATATCTACAAAATAAGAAATGCAAGCAATTCTGAAATATGTATTAATAATTAGAATATTAATGAGGACACTTTAGAGCGCATTCTCCCAACAATATGGGCTCTTTGCGCTTAACACGACATGAACATAAACGCAACCAGGGAAAAAAACATTTTGTACATATTATTATCAAACATACAGAGGAAAAAATGATATAAATTCATTTTCCAATTCTGGTGGATTCTGTTGCTGATTCACTGTTTCAGGCATGTCAGTTGATGGTAAGTCTGAAATAGAAAAAAACATTGGGGAACAATTATATTACTCAGACAATGAAGATACAGTCCACTCTGGATAATTGCAACTTGGTTTAATCGCAATTTTCGGTTAATCGCAACATTTCCCAAGAAACAGAATTAATTCTATATAGAAGTCACTGGTTAATTGCAACAAACTTCGGTTAATCGCAACAAATTTTTGCCCTCAAAAAGTGGTAAATTCAAGAAATCAATCAAACAAAATATCATGATTTCATCGTGGAAGAAATCGTGACATGTTGAATAATTGAGAGTAAGCAGGATTTAATGCTACAGTAGTTTGTCACCACTCTATAGGAGATAAAAGAGGGCGGGGCTTTACAACATGGGTTTGAAATGTCATCTGTGACCATTAAATAGGAGGTGAGGGGCTGTGCATAGTTTTGACAAAAGGTAGACAATGACAGTTGTAAAGAGAGACTGAGCGATATCCTTTGTTATGGGATTGACATCTGTGCATTGTGACCAACGAGTTTGGTGAAAGCTTATTGGCTCTCACCAGGGCTAATCTCTTTGAGTCTTACAAATATTGAGAACAAAAGAGTGAAAGTGAATCAAATCAGAATAAAAGATGGCAACTTGCATCAAAGCTGCTTTTGCTTGACAAAATCTATACAGGACTGCCATATGGTTTTTATTTCAATCATATTGCTCAGTCTGTGGACACTGTTTACAACTAGTACGAGATAACCATATATGTGTAAAATGTTGCAACAGGGGATTGGAAACTCATCTTCTGTTAATTGCAACTTCGGTAAATCGCAACATTTTCGTGGATCCCAAGGTGTTGCGATTAACCGGAGTGGACTGTAAACTTACATTTCCTATGTTCAGTATTGTTGCTGTCATTCAGCTAACATGGTAACTTTCAAATCACAAGATAAAACCTGAGGACAACTAATGGGAACCCTTTCAAGTTATGAAAAGAAAAGTAACAAACTTATCATAATTACCTGTATCTTCACATTCCATGGAGATAGTTCCAGTTCCAGGCGAGCTTTGATCCTTATCGGGACAAGGCGGTGGAGACAACGAATGGATAGTCTCCCCAAGCAAAGCAGGTGATTGTGCTGGGTTGACCTCAGGAGAGGGCTCAGTGACAGGAGCAGGTGTGTATGTTTCCTGCACTGTGTGAGGTGATAGTGTATCCATAGACTAGTCTGAATCATCTAATAGAGACGGTTCATACAAATCATCAGAGTCCGAAAAAGAACTGGGGAAATTCTCATCTTCATCACTGGACTCTGAAAAATGAAAACAGAACAATCAGGAAAGTTAGTCAGATTGGTATAGAAAACAAGGTCTACATCGTTACAACAAGATATGAAGTGAATAGAAAAGTGCCAGAAGACAATAGAGAATAAAAAATTTTCGCGGCGGTGGTGGGGTTTGAACCTGCGACCTTATTGGTACGACAACTCCGCCTGGCAGGTGAGAGCGTGGCTCTACCGTGTGAGCTATCAACGAACACAAAAATATTCGTTTCAAACTCAAAGTCATTACTAGATCCCTCTCTCACCCACTTCTTGAGACCGCCGATTCGTTCGTACACCACCATCGCGAATAATTTTGACCAGCAGTTAAGCTTAATAGCCAATATTCTCAACACAAACATATAACATAGAAACGATTGAGACATTGAGTATGCTCCGGTGTATGGGGTGAATTTTTAATTCAGAAAAGTGAGTGGAGCAGGCACTTATGTTGGTAACAACAAGATATGAAGTGAATAGAAAAGTGCCAGAAGACAATAGAGAATAAAAAATTTTCGCGGCGGTGGTGGGGTTTGAACCTGCGACCTTATTGGTACGACAACTCCGCCTGGCAGGTGAGAGCGTGGCTCTACCGTGTGAGCTATCAACGAACACAAAAATATTCGTTTCAAACTCAAAGTCATTACTAGATCCCTCTCTCACCCACTTCTTGAGACCGCCGATTCGTTCGTACACCACCATCGCGAATAATTTTGACCAGCAGTTAAGCTTAATAGCCAATATTCTCAACACAAACATATAACATAGAAACGATTGAGACATTGAGTATGCTCCGGTGTATGGGGTGAATTTTTAATTCAGAAAAGTGAGTGGAGCAGGCACTTATGTTGGTAACAACAAGATATGAAGTGAATAGAAAAGTGCCAGAAGACAATAGAGAATAAAAAATTTTCGCGGCGGTGGTGGGGTTTGAACCTGCGACCTTATTGGTACGACAACTCCGCCTGGCAGGTGAGAGCGTGGCTCTACCGTGTGAGCTATCAACGAACACAAAAATATTCGTTTCAAACTAATTTTTATTCTCTATTGTCTTCTGGCACTTTTCTATTCACTTCATATCTTGTTGTTACCAACATAAGTGCCTGCTCCACTCACTTTTCTGAATTAAAAATTCACCCCATACACCGGAGCATACTCAATGTCTCAATCGTTTCTATGTTATATGTTTGTGTTGAGAATATTGGCTATTAAGCTTAACTGCTGGTCAAAATTATTCGCGATGGTGGTGTACGAACGAATCGGCGGTCTCAAGAAGTGGGTGAGAGAGGGATCTAGTAATGACTTTGAGTTTGAAACGAATATTTTTGTGTTCGTTGATAGCTCACACGGTAGAGCCACGCTCTCACCTGCCAGGCGGAGTTGTCGTACCAATAAGGTCGCAGGTTCAAACCCCACCACCGCCGCGAAAATTTTTTATTCTCTATTGTCTTCTGGCACTTTTCTATTCACTTCATATCTTGTTGTTACCAACATAAGTGCCTGCTCCACTCACTTTTCTGAATTAAAAATTCACCGTCTACATCGTTGTGTCATTGGTAGGTTGGTTACCAAACATTCAATACTAATTCCATCAAATTTCTTTCACACATCAGACAAGGCTAAGATTCTTTGCCTTATCTTATTACATCTTGAAAGTTACTAGTATGTACTATCTATCTATAGTAAATATAAGTAAGTAAACAGTAGGATGGAAAGTGAAAGTGAAAGTCAATGTCAAAGTCAAGTGCAGCGAGTGCACTCATTTCGTAGCTAAAATATAATATTTAACAAATTTATGTCATCAATTATGCTTCTTTTGGTTTATACAATTGGAAAAAACTCTAATTTGAAAATAAATTATCAGAATAATATAAAAACTTACCCAAAATAGCATCCAAAGCCTCTCGAGCCGACAGCTTTTTTATGGGCGCAGCCATTTTGTTTTCATTTGTTGTGAGATGAAAATGCGGAATTCTGGGATAGCTTTGGTCAGTTGCAATAATTTGCTTCGCAATCATTCACACTTACATCAATTTCCCTCCCAATGAAATGAATTATCAGTTGTTGCAATAATTTAGCATTAAACATATTGGCGAATCCTGATGCATTTTTGCAGTTACAATAATTTTATGACAAAACTGTACCAAGATTGTTCAAGACTGACAATAATCTCATTTTCTAGGAAATTGCAGTTACAATAATATGCCTCTAGACCCGCGATATATATATATATATATATATATATATATATATATATATATATATATATATATATATATCATTTTATAGGTATGAATAGGATTGTTGGTGTGTAGAATGCAGATGTATAGATTTAAAAATTAGAGAAAAGCAAATTCCTATTATTGAAAAAACCTTAACATTTAAATTGCGCAATATCCACTAAACGTACTCAAAGTCAGTGATCAAACCTTATTATTCCTAGGTGGCACCTGGGATTCTGCAACAAGGACTGCACACCAAACAATCGTGGGTTCGATTCCTTTTACGGCTATTTCAGCGCTATGGAGGACTACTACAACAAGACGACAGGTGTGAGAATGACAATCAATTAAACAGTCCGTCAATCATTCCAAACGAATTAATACATCAATCAATACATTAATCAAGAAATCAATCATTCAAAAAGTCAATCAATCAATCAATCAACCTATCAATGTCTCAAACATTCATTCAATCAATCAGTTTAAACCAATTATCAGTAAATCAACCAGTCAATCAATCCACTAATCAATCAATCAATTGATCATTCAGTATTAACGAAACAATAGTCAACAATCAACCAACAATCCATTAATCAATCAGTTCGTTATCCTAAAGCCACTTTTTCCGATAAGAACCTCTAAATCGTTGTCTTCATCTTCCAGGTGGGGGCTTTGATTTCCGTGACAACGAGAAGGTAGAAAGATCAGGAGCAGGGAAATACTCTACGGTATGTTGTTTTAAGTCGTACCTTAAGCAATGACTCGGGTTTTAAATAACAATATCATGTATTTACAATGACAAATTAAATTACGGCTGGAAATATTCATTACGTCTTTAGGTTGAATGACTAAATTTTTGAACTCATTTTCCACATTTGATGAGAGCTTATTTACCTAATTTAGCTAAATTTGCCAACATGATTCTATCGCTGATTTATTTATTTTATCGAATTCCCTTCCAGACAACTTTGTAAATTCTGACAGTTATGCCAAAATTACTTGTCAATTATAAAGCATTTTGACACAAGAGATCATAATAATTGAGATAAATCAAAACCGAACACCACCCCACACTACACAGATGTTGGTGTCTATCTTCAATGTGAAGGCTGCAAACATCACCATAACACTACACAAATGTTGGCGTCTGTCAAACACCACCCCACACTACACAGATGTTGGTGTCTATCTTCAATGTGTAGGTTGCAAACACCACCCTACACTACACAAATGTTGGTGTCAATCTTCCATGTGAAGGTTACAAACACCACCCCAATACTACACAAATGTTGGCTTCTGTCAAACACCACCCCACACTACACAAATGTTGTTGTCTATCTTCATTGCGAAGGCTGAAAACACCACCCCACACTACACAAATGTTGGTGTCCATCTTCATTGCGAAGGTTGCAAAAGTATGGATTGGACTGGATTGGTTACCTATTCCTTGTATATCTCCTCCGGGTTTGATAACTGATCGGCGCATAGTTGAATTCTTGGAAAAGGCTCTTTGCTCACATTCTCTCATCGTATTCAGGTGTAAAATGAGTACCTGGCCGTTAACAGCGTTGTCTCTTTCCAAAAAAAATGTAATGTCGCCTAGCAGGCGTCATGTCCCGTCCTACATGTTTAGTGTTGCTGTTGGCCAGTGGCCCCTTGTAAAGTGCTTGAGCACGTTTAGTGGATATTGCTCTCTATAAAAGCTCATTTTTAAATTATAACTATATCAATAAAAATTTTCATTTTACATGTCATTATATTTTTATCAATCTTTCAATAATGGTCGAAGTTTGAAAACATTTATTTTTAATTTATCTTTTTTTTTTAACTTTTCATTTTTTATAATACTTTGTATTCTAATTGGTAAATTCCACTATCCAGTATCAGTACAGGGATAGAATGCGAAAGATTATTGACGACCACGACACCAACAAGCCTCTATTTCTGTATCTACCCTTCCAGAATGTTCACCAACCTTTAGAGGTAATGGCAGTTAAACATTATACTAACCAAAAATTACTAAGACTTACATGTTTTGGATATGATAGATACCTCTCGCAAGACACCGCGTGCTGCCTCAAGTAAATATCAAAATGTAGTACAGTATTATGATCTTATTATCAAAATATGAATGAATTCCTTGTGATAAACAAACAACCGCCAAAACAAAGGGCGTCGCGTCACGAAGGGATATCTTAATATTAGTTGTGTGCACGTTATAATGGGTTGGTCCATTGTTTAATTTTAAAACTGGTCATTTGATGATTACGTAATACAACTTGCGGCGTAATGCTGAGACGTTCGTGTTGAATGTCTTCTTTTGGGTAAGATTCTCAAAACATTCCGTTCTCTTTTTTATTTTAACTGGATATCTTAGATATGTTAAGATAATAGTTCCAAACAGAAAAATTGTTTTTAAAAAAAAAACATTGATATCACCCTATAGGCGACATGTCTTGTCCTTCATATACATTTTTGCTGTTGACTTCAGCACATTTAGCAGATATCACTCACTCAATCCTCTCCGGGCCTGCTGGCACTTGAGGAGATGCAAGGGATCTCCACCTGGTCCTGTCAGCAGCTATTCTTGGGGGCCATCTCGAGTGACAGACCTCTCTGTTTTAGGTTCCCTCTATACGGTACATCTCCAAGTCTCATTGGGGCGGCTTCGTTTCCTCTTTCCTTGGGGTGTCCATCGCAGAGCCGTTCTTATCAGTGTTTCATCAGGTCTGCGACAGACATGCCCCAACCATTGCCATCTTCTCCTTTTAATGAGACTCTCCAGAGAATCCATTTCAGCTCTCGCTCTCAGGTCCTCATTTAGCAGATATCGCTCTATGAAAAAAACTCATGATTAGAAGAAATAAAAGGCTGCCTGGTAGTGAATTGAAATTTAACTAGATAAAATTATATTGACCGACATGCACTCATTTGCAGGTCTGATGATCCAAAATTTTGAGGGCTCATGGTTGTAATAAAAATACTCTGCAACATAATGTCCATTCCATAATTGTTAAAACAAGATCATAATTCTGTTTAGCAATGAGACCTGTACACGTCAGTTTTTACACATTAATATCCCGTATTGATATTAGGTTTGATGCTTAAATGTCTTCTTACCAAAGTATCTACCACCTTTCGTTAAATCTAAAATGTGCATTGAGCCGATACCTAAATTAAATACACGTATACTATGTATCATTCAGGTACCAGAGAAATATTTGGACTTGTACCCAAATGTGAAAGACAAAAAGAGGAAAACGCATAATGGTAAGTCATTCATTTTACTTAGGTCACATTGAGTTATTGCTCTGCCGTACCCTTAAAAAACAAGTATTTAAGATTTTGGCCAGGAAACGTGTCTTTCAAATATCGATCATTTAAAATGAGCCTTATCTTGGCAAAAGTTCTCAAACCTGGGACTTCCTTGAAGACTTTCTGAAAGCTCCGGGTTTGAGAGTTTTTGACAAGATGGGGGTCATTTTAATCTATTGATATTCTGAAAGACAAGTTTGCTGGCCAATGTTTTTAAATTGTTTTTTGTTTGTTGTTTTTTTTTTGGTATTTTTATCAGAGTAATATTATTTTTCTCTCTCTTCATCCACAAGGCATGGTGACCGCTCTAGATGATGTCGTGGGAGACTTGGTGACTTCTCTCAAGACGAAAGGGTTGTATGACAATACACTCATTGTCTTTTCTGCTGATGTAAGTATAGATCGTGTGCGTTTGGCTAAGAAGCTCACAAAATTGCCACTGGGAAGTATAAAGGACCAACACACAAAACTAGGTGTAAAAAGATTTATAGTCTGGTTAATACAGTTTGTGAGAATTACTCATAAAGTTGGATGGCAAAAAGCAATAGCAAAGACCTCAGTAACGTCAACTTCCTACTATCTATACAGGGAATGGCCGTTTGACTTTATAAATTCTGTTAGGCATAGTAATATGGTTTGCCCCGACATAATACCATTTTGATGTTTGGAGATGAGATGATATGATGATGATGATGATGATGATGATGATGATGATGATGTTGGTAGTTTAGTGGTTAAATATGCATATTTGTGACCCTCCGCCTCGAAACGGTATTAAGTCGGATTTTTCAATTTTGGGTTTCTGGTACCCAATCATAGCTTATATTATGCTTAAAATTTTGATACCAAATTTATAAAATTCTGATTATTCATTGCCCAACTATGACCGTTTGAAGTAGGGAGAGTGTAAAAACCAAGTTTTGAGAAAATCGACTTTGAGGTGAGGCACCGTTTTCACACATAATCAAATCAATGGGCAAAGATAACTCCTCAGATACGGGCATTGAAAATTTGACTAGAATAGTAAAATTTGCAGATACGCCAATTTTCAATTTGACTCACAGGAATTTCAGACACCACTCGGAGGAATTTCAATGCCGAAAGAGGAATTTCCGCACACACAAAAAGGGAATTGTGGTGATATTTGGTATTGTGTTTACATATTGTATAGATCTAAATAGATAACTGATTACAAATATTTTCTGATATATGAACACATTGCCAAATACAACCCCAAAGATTCCTTATTTCAAGTGAAGAAAACCTCCAAAACATAATGATAGTAGTGAGGATGATGTTGTGTTGGTGGTTGTAGTAGTAGTCGTAGTAGTAGTAGTAGTAGTAGTAGTAGTAGTAGTAGTAGTAGTAGTAGTAGTAGTAGTAGTAGTAGTAGTAGTAGTAGTAATAGTAGTAGTAGTGATGATGATGATGTCATAATGGCTGTTGTAGTAGTAGTAGTGGTTGTGATGATGATGTGGTGGTGGTGGTGACTGTGGTTGTAGTAGTGGCAGTGGTTGTAGTAGTAGTGATGATGTGGTGTGGGTGGTTGTAGTAGTAGTGATGATGTAGTGGTAGTGGTTGTAGTAGTAATGACGATGTGGTGGTGGTGGTGGTTGTAGTAGTAGTGATAGTGATGATGATGTGGTGGTGGTGGTTGTAGTAGTAGTGATAATGATGTGGTGGTGGTGGTTGAAGTAGTAGTGGCAGTGATGATGCGGTGGTGGTGGTGATTGTAGTAGTAGTGGTCGTGATGAAGATGCGGTGGTGGTGGTTGTAGTGTGTGTGGTGTGTGTATGTGTGTGTGTGTGTGTGTTTGAGAGAGAGAGAGAGAGTGCTAAAAGTGCATCAAGTGATAAGTAGAGCAACATGAACTTTAAAAACTAACGAGGCTAAAGTTTGAGGTCAAAATATTTGTTATTAGCTATTATTAGCAAGTGCAGCCTTGGAAATGGTGGCTCTCTGAGAGAAAGTCAACTCTTGTTTTGAATATTTCACTGATAGTTGCTTTTTTAAACTTTAAATATATATAACTTATCGTCAATACTTATGTTGAATTATTATGTTTTCGTGTAGAAAAATGATTGTAGTTTATGAAACAACCAAAATCTGAAATTTGATCATTTTGACCATTTCCACTTTAAAACCGGTTTTCTTCGTTTTCCAAATCCCGACTTGATACCGCTTCGAGGCGTAGGTCACATTTGTGTTGCACGTCCTCATGAGTTCACAATATCCATTGCGCTTTTAAAATATAGTGCTTCTAGCAGGCAGCTTGTTCTGTATGAAATATTTGATTCGAATTGACCTGCTGTTGACACTATATATATAAATATATATATGTATATATATATATATATATATATATATATATATATATATATATATATATATGTATATATATATATATATATATATATATATATATATATATATATGTATATATATAAATATATATATGTGGCCTGTTAGATACATCTTATTATACAATTGCTCTTGCAATATCTTAAAGTACTTATTACCAGTACTCATTCAGATATGAGTCGAGTGAGATCGTGCATGTAAAGCGCTTTACCATATCGTTTGTTTCTTTTTGAAATTAACATTACCTCTAATTTTAGTCTCTTTTCAAATTATATTGAAATATACCTGTCAGAATGGAGGGATGGTGGAATTCGCCGGCAACAATTACCCTCTAAGGGGCAGCAAGTTCACCGTATTTGAAGGCGGAACCAGGGCAGCAGCTTTTGTTCATGGACCCATGTTCAACGAGACAGGAGTCAAATATGAAGGGTGAGCGTGGCAAGAGGAGGCGTGTCTTCACATAGGTTACATTATATTATTGAATTATCGAGTGGCATATTTTAGCAGCAGGATCCATAGGCATATTCTTATGATTACGAGGCGTAAAAGAGTGAGGTTGAATGATCTTTATTGATGACAGCATTTATCTAGGCCAAAATATAAGATGCCAAAACTCTAAAATCCCGTAACCAGTCCTCCGGAGGACTGTTTTCACACTTCCAAGGAGATTGGAACCAGTATTTTGACACCATATTATTGTTCACTATTACTTTTCAGACAGAAATTCGTTCATGGGAGGTGGTGAAAAGAGTTGATTGATATGTATGGACCAGATTCAAAATGATATTAAATCCTTAACGCGGAAAGTTTTGGGATCACAACATACTTTAGCCAACAACAACAATAATAATAACAACACCAACAACAACAACAACAATAACAACAACAACAACAAAAGAAAAAATCCCAAATTACAATGGTAAATACTTCACATAAGATTCAGAATAACAAGAGTAATCATGTCTTTCCGTCTTGTTGATACAAATATCTTCACCACGTCGAGTATCTATGATAATAATATTACTTTTTTCTAACACAGATTGATGCACCTCGTCGACTGGTTTCCAACACTTGCAGAGGCGGCAGGAGCTACATACAACGGTAAGGCAATAGTCATCCTTCTTTTTCTTATCACCTTCATCATCATCATCATCATCATCATCATCATCATTATCATCATCATCATCATCGTAGTCGTCGTCGTCGCCATCATCATCATTATCATCAATATCAATACTGTTATCATTACTGTAAACAGCATCCTAAGTGACAAGGAAATTAACATAGTATGGGTAGCCTGAGGGGGGGGGGCGAAGTGGCCGAGTGGTTAAGGCATTGCATTGTGATCCGGATGACCCGGGTTTGAGCCCCGCTTCAGGCACTTTCGTTTTTTTCCTTGAGCAAGATTATTAACTCCCAATTTGCTCACTTAGACAACATGGGTGATTCCTGTTGACATCAGACATCTTGTTTGATGAGTTATCTATATTCCTTCGTGGAATGCCTAGGCGACGATATCTTATGATATCGTGGCGCAAACGGCATAATTTATTTTTAATTTATGGGTAGCCTAGGAATCCAAACCCATTAAGGGCAAGTCAACCTGTTGAGTCAGAAATTATTAACAACACTTTTTTATTCAATGTTGTTTGTAAAATAGTAAGAGTTCGTCATAACATTTCACAGACAATGTATTCGATTTTAGCCCAAATTCATACATCTCACCCATTTTAACCAAGAGGGCAATGCTAGCAATGCTTTTACAATATATTCGATTTTATCCCAAATTCAAACATCTTCACCATTTTAACCAGGAGGACAATGCTAGCAATCTTACTCTGGCGACAATCACTTAAAACCCGACAAATAACAAGAGTCAATAAGAATGATTGGAAATTATTTCAAGTTTTCAGGGGCTTAACGTAAAATTGAGTCGTAGATGTTTACTGTGAACAACTAAGACATAGAAGTAGTCCTTCCGAACCGGAGTCTACGCCACTTTCTGTAGTGTGAAACTGACAAAAACAATTTCTTGCTTTCCTTTTGGATAGGACGATAGTCTATCGCAAAGTACTTTTCGTTAAATTTAACAAACCCGACTACCCAATCACTGCTGGGTGGATGGGGTAGACAGAAGAGAAAAAAACCGACTTCACCCAGGATTGATCTTGGTCCATTTGCGTGTGAAGCGAGTGCTCCATTAACTGAGCTATCCGGATTCCACGGGATAATTCAAAACATACATACATAATATTACATTTTTCTGACACTATGGTCATGTCATGTCAAGAATTCTTTCACCAGCTCTAAATTCCACGGCTTCGTGGTCCTCTGGTTTGACCCTCACCTTCCGATCCCCATGGTTTCAGTCCTGCTCTGGTGGCACACAGTTACAGGTGAATTGTTGGGAAAAGGCTCTTAACTCACATTCTCTCACAGTACTCAAGTGTAAAATGAGCATTTAGTCGATGACAGCGCTGACTGTCAAATAAAAAGATTATATCACTTTACATGCGGTATGTCTTGCCCTACATGTTGTATGTTCCTGTTGGCTTGCAGACATACCTACTTGAAAAAAAAAAATTCGTAGTTTTTAGGAGACAAAAATTGTAGTCGCTATAGTCAACTTTACAGATTAACAATTTACCCTGACAATGATTAAATAACACTTCAAAATTCTTAAAATTACGCTCTCTGAAATTAAATTTAATTTTCAATGACTTTCAAAGACTGAGACGCTCTTGAAGTTCTGAAATTGGAGCCAAAATTTCGTAATTCTACGAATGTTTCGTAGTAATAGGAGGTCTTTGCTTGGGACTCCCAGAAAAGCTCTTTGAGCACATTGATTTAGTGAATATCACTCTATAGATAGTTCGAAGTTGACGTCACGCAGGTCTTTGTTATTGTTTGTTTTTTGCCATCCGCGTTTATGAGTAATTCTCACTAAACTGCATCGTCCAGACTATAAAAGTTCATGGTGACACAGTGTTTTGTGTGTCAACTCCGTTTTACTTCCGGATGGCAATGTTATCAGCTTCTCAGCAAAGTGCAAACTATCTATATAAAAGCTCAACTTTTTCATTCCTTATCTCTTCCCATCCAAAAATAACTTCTCATCTCAACAGCAACAGACCAGGACGGAGTGAGTCAGTGGAAGTCTCTGCTTGATTTGACTATGCCCTCCAAGCGTGAGGAAGTTGTCTACAACATCGATGACTCGTTCTTTCCAGTTCAGGGAAAAGCCGCCATACGGTATAGTAATATCCGTAGGTGTAGGTACTTAACCTTTTGTGGGGTCTCGATAGCTCATTTGGTAGAGCACTCGCTTCACACGCAAGGGAACTGAGTTCAAACTCAGATGAAGTCGAGATTTTTTTTTATCTGACCCCCGTCCACCCAGTAGTGATTGGGTAGCTGAGCCTGTTAAATCTGACGGAAAGAACTTTGCGATAGACTAGCGTCCTATCCAAAGGGTAGCAAGCAATTACTATCGTCCGTTTCACGCTATAGAAACCGGGATAAACTCCGAATACATGGATCTCATAGCTCTGAAAGACTACTTTTAAAAGATCATTTACAAGTCTGACAACACAAAACTGTTTTGATCTCGGTGTTGTCATGGAAATCTACTACCAATTCAATACAAACTATTCTGACGTACTCTGAAAAAATATAAATTTTAAAATTTTGCCAGAAAACTCATCCTAAAAATATCGATCGATTTAAATTTTTTTAAACTTGAGCTTTTATATATCGCAATATCTACTAAAAGTACTCAAAGCGCTTTACAAGGGGTCCCTAGCCAACAGCATCACTTAACATGTAGAACGAGACATGACGCCTGTTAGGCGATATTGCATTTTTTTCGGACAACGCTGTTAACTGCCAGTTACTCATTTTACACCTGATTACGGTAAAAAAAATGTGAGCAAAGATCCTTCTCCAAGAACTCAACTATGTGCTGAGCGAGGCTCGAACCCAGGACCTTCCGATCCGAAAGCCAGTGGCATACCAATAGACCACATAGCCGCACATAGTAATCTTTACAAAGATAATTTAATCAATCTTCATGATTTTGAAGCCTTATAGATCCCAATGCTGGACATGAGGTCACGCGTTGTGTCTTCTATCCCCTATATAATATTTGCTTTTCGAGTTGCTTTCTGTAATGGGATTGCTTAGTTTTATCCTAGCCCTTGGCGGAGTCCTTGACTTGGAGGGAAACAGTCAAATGTAAAATTATAGTTTCGGAGAAGGTATGTTTCGTTGTAAATCATCTCACTGTTGTGTACTATTACACTTTTTTTGTTTAATTGTGTAATAGTTTGTAAACATTTGAATGTATTTCTCTTAGTGGGATCCTGTGCTTGTGTCTGGATGAGATTTTAAGTGATCTCAAACTAAGTACACTGATAGAGTGCGCTTGGAATCTACATTTGATTCCTATTTGAACCAGTTCCCCTTTGTCTTACTTTTTCTTGTGTGCTTTCAATTGTAAATCTACAACTTTCGACTACCCCTTTTTCTTCCTACGTGAAAAAACCCTTAAGAACGAAAACTAACAAGTCTAATAGAGTCCCCAAAACATACAGCTGGAGATTTGCTCAGAAACCATTGTTTTACTCTTTCAAGTCCGTGGATTCTGGTATATGACAAGAGTATTTAATTATTCTTTTTTCAACAAGTATCAATCTTAGTTACCCATTAACATAAGTAGATACGGATATGAAGACAAGTTGAATAAATAAACTTAGGCGATTACTATTTTATTTTTTAAAAACAATTTCTTTTTTAAATGTTACTTTCAATTTACAATATCTGTTAAATTAATTTATTTATTCAATCATTTATTAATCTATTCATTCATGTATTGATTTCATCATTCATTCATTAATAAACAAATTGCTCTTCTTATACATGATATTGTATTATTACTTTAACTCAAACTTGGTTAATGAAAAGTGCGCGGCAAATTTTAGCAAATAAAATAAAATGTTGTTCTCGCCCCCCCCCCCCTCACTCTCTTCCCCCCCTCTCTCTCTCTCTCTCTCTCTCTCTCTCTCTCTCTCTCTCTCTCTCTCTATCTATCTATCTATCTCTATCTCTCTCCCTACCTCTAACGCTCTCAACTAGCCTGATTAACTTTTTGAATTATTGAGAATAATTTCTTTCAGTATCGGAGATTACAAGTTGATAGATGGATTCCCTGGCCTTTTCCCGGATTGGTATAAGCCATCACAATACCACGATAGAGTGGGCAATGTTTTAAAGAGAAGGAACCTAGCCAAGGAAGGGCAGAACCCAGACATGCTGTGTTCCCTTGGAAGCTACAAAGCTCTATTTAATCTGAAAGGTAAATAAATATGAACATTAATTTACAAAGCGCATATTCACGGATTTACCTAACTCAATGCGCTTCACTGTGTTTCATTTATTTCTCCAGTAAAGTCCATATAGAAACATATTGATATTTCATACAGTACCAGTCGCCTGTTAGGCGTCCTTTTGTACTATCACTCCTACAATATCCGTCACTACCGAAAGCCAGGGACACATTCACATTTGAGTTGAATGGGATCATGTTTGTTTGTTTTTTAAACCTTACCCAAGGATACAACTTCGGGGAAATAATTTTCCACGATCTCTGTCACTCATCCGGTTAGTAACCACGCTTGATATTGCTTGAAAGTTGTGACAAGACAATACACCATACCGCTGAATCATCGAGCCACACAAAGTATCTCTATAATTTTATTCTTAAATCATGTGTGACCCACCCTCTCCCACCAGTACGATGTGGTCTAGTGGTATGACACTCGCCTTCGGATCGGATACTCCAGGGTTAGAGTCCTGCTCTGAGTGGAGCATAGTTGAGTCCTTGGAAAAAGGCTCTTTACTCACATTCTCTCAACGTACTGAGGTGTAAGACGAGTACCTTTCCATCAACAGCATTGTCTCTGTACGAAAAAAAAATTGTAATATCCCCTCATAAGTGTCGTGTCTCGTCCTACAAATTAAGTGTAGCTTTTGGCTAGGGACCCTTTGTAAAGCACTTTGAGCACGTTTAGTGGATATTGCTCTATATATATAAATGCTCCAGTTTTTATTTGGCAGTGATTTAGACACTGAACGTTGATTTTACGATCCAAAGTACAAGACAGGGTTTATCCTTTCATGTTTTAAAAAATGTTGAAGAATAGATAATGTATCTGTGTTGTTTCTTAACCCAATGAAAGCTTAAATTACGCAAATCTTCTGGTCATTTCTAATATCAAACCGCTTTTTAGCACCTGGTTCGCCAAGAATAATACTGTTTTTAAATGATATGTCATATTTGAGTGTTTTCCTCTTAGTGGGGGACCTGAGACATTTAAGTGATCTCAAACTAAGTACTTTTATAGTGTGCTCTTAGAATCTACATCTGTTTCCTATTTGAACCAATTCCCCTTTGTCTTACCTTTTCTTGGGTGCTTTAATTGTAGTTCTAGAACTTATTACTTTCCTATTTTCTTCCTTTGTACTGGAGCTGATATGACCTTAATGTGTTGCAAGCACCGTAAAACCCTTTTAAAAATTTGTTTACAAAATATTCTAATCGATCGATATTTGAAGGACGAATTTTCTGGTCAAAAGTGTAAATGTGGCCCCTCGCCTCAAAACGGTATTATTTTGGGATGATTAAGATTCTGAAAATTGAATTTATAACCAGAAATATTAGACTTGGGTTGAGTTTATATGTTTTATTGAGGAGAGTAAATATGAATTTTCATGGAACCAATACCAAAAATTAATATTGTTGACCAGTTTAGCATTAATTTTGTGTTTTTAACATCTGGTTCATCCCAACATAATACCGTTTTGATACGATGGGTCACAAAAAACATCTTTTTTCCATAGTCCGGCAGTGTTAATGCTATACGTTTGAGAAAAACACTCACAAGATCCGCCAGCCGAATATAATGTACCAAAGCACAAAACCACGTGTAACCTTGAACGTTCGTAGTCTGATATAATTTTTTTTAATTTAATTTTTAATCGTAAAAGTAGCTGTCTAAAAAGTATAACAAAGAGCTGAGTGACGTCATTTTTATTTTTAGATGGAAAGAAATTGACGTCACTCAGCACTTTGTTATTGTTTTTAGACAGCCATTTTAATGATTAGTTCTCACTAGATTATGTCAATAAGACTATAAACGTTAAAGGTTACACGTAGTTTTGCGTTCGGCAGGTTATATACGGCTGGGGGATGTTGTGAGTATCATAGCTAAACGCATGGCATATACTGGGATAAATCTCTTCTTCTTTCTCGTATCTTTCATCGCTGTCTCATACTATATAATTTATCTCACCAGATGACCCTAACGAGCATATCAACTTGTACGACAAACACCCTGACATCGTAAAGCGATTGGAGTCCAGTTTACAAGAACACCGTAAAAGGTCTATTCCTGCCAACTTTCCTTTGCCCGATCCTGGTTCGGACCCAAAGCATTATGAAGGTGCTTGGTCGCCTGGGTGGTGTTAAAAGGACCAAGACTGGGTGGGGATCCTGACCTCCCATAGCGGGCAGGGAGGTACATACTGTGTCTTCTATCCCCTTATATCTGTTATCCAACATGCGTTCTGTCTTTGTCTCGGAATGAGATTACTTGGTTTTGTCCGGGCACTGGCCGGAATCCTAGCTGGGAGGGAAACAGTCAAATGCAGTTATTGTTTTGGGAGATGATATTTTTTTCCTTGTAAATCATCTCTCTGTTATGTATTATTATTTTTATTTTGAATGTATAATGTAAGCATTGAGTGTGTTCCTCTTTGTTGGATTTTGTGCTTGTGTCTGGATGAGACTTGTAGGTGATTTCAAACTAAGTACATTGGTGGTATGCTCTTGGAATCTACATCTGATCCCTATTTGTTCTCAATTCCCCTTTGTCTTACTTTTTCTTGGGTGCTTTAATTGTAATTCTAGAACTTTTTACTATCCCATTTTCTTCCTTTTTACTGGCGCTGATATAACCTAAATGTGTTGCAAGCGCCGTAAAACCCTTAAAAACAAAAAACAAACAAACAAAGGACCAAGACATTTGACGTTTTAAAGTAGATTTATTGTTTTGATGCTACGTGCACATATTTACAGGTCTGGTAACAGAACGCAATCGTGCATAGTTCCTGTCCTCTATCCCCTTATATCTGATTTCCGAGTTACTTTCTGTTTTTGTCTTGAATGGGGATTACTTAGGTTTGTCCCAGCCCTGGCTGAAGTCCTTGACTGAGAGGGAAACAATCAAATGTATAGTTATTGTTTTAGGAGATGATATTTTGTTTCCTTGTAAATCATCTCTATGTTATGTATTGTTAGTTATGTATTATGTAAATATTTGAGTGTGTTCCTCTTATTTATTATATTCATATAATATATATATATATATATATATATATATATATATATATATATATATACTTATCTATTTATTTATTTTTGGTAATTTCCTTTGGCTGATTATTGATTTACCTGTATTGATTGGAAATTCTAGGTAAATGTATGTTTCATATTGGCAATTGCCTAAAAGAAATCTTTGAATTCAATTGAATATAATATTGTATTCATTGCCATTAAAATATACATTACAACGGTGTCATTCCAAGATTTCAACCCCCTTCCCTATTTATTGGAGCCCAACCCCTGCCATTTTCTTTCACTAATTTGTCAGATTTTCTTCAAATAAATAACATTGTGAAATTGAATGTAAGCTCCAATTTAATATACGAAAACCGATAAAATGGACGTTTCGGGTTTTCCCTTTATCAGCAAAACAGGATGAATGAAACACTACAGACGAATGAGATAATAATGTGGCAGTGGCGTTGTTAAGATGAATCATTCGCCCTTATCATATCAAAAACTGAAACTTTTGAGGTCTTCGTTCTGTCCCAGGTTTAAGAGTTTTTGACAAGATGAGGGTCATTTAAATTGATCGATATTTGAAGGATGAGTTTTCTGGCCATTTTTTTTAATACTTGTCTTTCTGAAGTATGGCAGTAACTGGTTCAAGATGTATATATATCAAAGTTTGGTTAAGCAAAACAAAACAATAAGCAATTTGGTTTTATTGCCAGTACACATTCAGGGAAACACCAGGCAGGCATTGGTCATTCGGGCAGAACTGATGCGCTTTACGTAATCAGCATTAGCAGTGACAACTCCGACCACCGAGCTGGACCAAGCTGATATTATCGGCTCTCTAACCTGACCAAACACTTTTCTGTCATCTTGTTTTAAAAAAGCTTGTATTTCACATATAGATCCGGTGATACAACTCCCTTCTTGTAAAAATGATGTCAAACCTCGGATTTATAATTTACTAAGTCAATGGTGGGACATTGTTTGAAAAGGCGGCGGTCACCTTAATCGATCGATATTTATAGTCATAGTTTTCTGTTTAAAATAATAATAGCGTGTTTGATCAATTTACCGTAGATTGTGTTTAGTGTGATGCCCTAAATAATAACTCGTTACCCGCTTAGTTCCCTGCATTGCAGGCCTCCTGGGATCTTATTGACCAGGGTCCATTCAAATCACAAAATCTCATGGAGTCGTAGATCAAGGCACGACCCTTAGTGGCTCGGCTCAAAACTTTTTCCTGGATTGGTGCAGGGTCGATTTCTAGATTTTGTTGGGGATTTGGTTGAACGTTGGAAAACTATAGTATTCTTATTAATATTAATTAATTCTATTTACAAATTCTGTGAGTTCTGTGTCCCCATCAAAATTGGACCTAGACTATTTGTCACGTGACCATGGGGGAGGTGGGTCGGTTTTTATTTTATTTTATTTTTTGTTCTCTATTTTTTTTTTCTTTGGCTGAATTTTATTTTTGTTATACATTCGTAGAATCCAGATAGGCAGAGAAAAAGTCTCTATCACGATAAACGATAGCGGAAGTTCTCCTGTCTATTTAGATTTCACGGAAAGCAATACCGTTTTCATCGCTTGGTTGTTGGTTGAAGAAAGGTTTGAAGCCCGAAACGTTTCATGTTAAGTGTTTTAATCTTTTTACAATTGTTATATTATCGATGGTCTTATGAACAAACCTCTGAAGTAGCCGTTTCACCAATCGGCCGATCAAACCTCTGGTGTTTACATCAGAGATAAGTGCTCCCTCTTGCCTTTGTATTTTGGGTTGATCAAACCTCTGATGATAGTTAAGAAGATTTACCATCTGGTTTTCAATACACATTAGACCGAGAAAGGATTGCTATTGTCTTATAATTGATCAAAGTACGTCAAACTGTGAATCAATTTTTTTAAAACTACAATCTAAATGTCATTGCCATTGTCTTAAAATTGATCAAAGTACGTCAAACTGTGTGTGAATCAAAAACTTTTTCATTAGAGATCTAAATATCATTGCGTTTGTCTTAAAATTGATCAAATTATGTCAAACTAGGTGTGAATTAAAACTGTTTAACTAAAGATTTAAATGGCATTACTAAAAAATAAAAAAATAGATATTATCTTAAAATCAATCAAAGTACATCAAATTAGGTGTGAATCAAAAACGTTTTAACTTGAGACCTAAATGACATTGCTATTGTCTTTAAATCGAAGTAACGTCAAATTAGGTGTGAATCAAAAATTGTAAACTAAATTCCTAAATGACATTACCATTGTCTTAAAATTGATCAAAGTACGCCAAACATCTTCTTTTTCTCGTATGCTTTATTGCTGAAGTCCCGTTTCGAAGATGAAGGTCTCGTCATTTTTAGTTCATCTATCGGGCCGAAAAGTTTTTCCTTATGTAGAGAAGTTGCAGATGGCGCAAAGTGTACGTCAAACTGTGAATCAAAAACGTTGTAATATAAATCTCATTTAATCAAAAAATCAACCTTATTTTATTCTTCGTCCATATATTTAGAGCACCAGTTTGGAGACTAGTCAATGGGCATGATCTATATTACCTTTCCATGTGCTCGAGGTCATTGGTCACATTGCAAAATGTACTCAAAGTGACCCACGTAGTGAAAAGTGTTCACAGGTTTTGAAATATCTAACATCACGAATGGTCATTTTGTTCAGCTTGACACACGAGTATGTTTACAATTTTCATAAACAAAGCAGCGTGTTTACATTTCTGAAGAAATATCCAATCGTTGGACAGCACAAATCATGTGATTGACGACTTGGTTGGACGAAAACATGAATATAGATCGCTCCCATTAATCATTCCAGCAAAATTAGCTTTAATCGTCGTGCACGTATTTTCAGGTTTGATAACCGAACGCAACTTTGGGCTTGTTTTAGCATTGGTGTAGCGGACAATATTTTACGTTAGATTGAGAGTATTTCCATCACAACAATGAGCCCATAATGATTTGGGTTATCTTTTCTGCAAATAAATATACGTCGGCTTTAATCCTAATGATGTCATTGGTTTTTATGACTTCAATAAATTATCCACACCGCGTACTATTACCAACCCATAAGCCAATGTTTATATAGACGAATTGATGTCAAATTAAATTTTAGACTAAAAATTGATGGCTCATCTGTGACCTCTTGTTGCTATGCCTGTCAATCTGTCAAGCTATTGGCATGGATGCCTTTTTAACTATTATCTTATAGTATGAGCCTTCAGTTCTTCAATCAACATACACTTTTGAAAATTACTAGTCGAACAAACATTTAAGTCGTTTTAATTTTGACTCGTAAAATTAAAATAAAGTATATTTTGGCCCTGAAATCAACCAGTGACCGTGAATCGAAGACCCATAGCCACCTTAAGTGCTTGCCTATCCCCCTGAGCCAACAGCCAACCGATCCTGAGCATCACTCACACGTTTAACACAGATGATTGAAAAAAACGCATCGTGTCGTCAGGTTGTGTGATTCAATTCCTCCATCAGTGGATCAAAATTTGTGAGAAATACTCACTAACTGGGCCTGATCTTTTCGTGCGTTTGACACTAGGGGTATCTCAGGCCTTTTCATACAGAAAATAAATAGTCAAGGGGTAAATGGTAGGAAATCAGACGAGCCATCAATTAACCGGTAGATTTTTTACCAATCAAAACAGAGAATTTGTGACACACCTTCACACGAGCTCGGACAAGCATGGTTGGTTGTTTATAAACTCCATCTTGAATGAAATCAACTTCTGATCATTGTTATCCTTTTTATACCGCCAGATGGGTGACAAGTTATCACACGATTTTCTCGATCATATTATAAAAGTTTGAAATTACATATCGTTCTCTGTGTTGGTTCTATTGATCACATACCATCGATAGTAAATCCTGTGTATTTTGTTATGTTTACCTATCACTACCATAGTTTACAGTATGACGACGGTCCGAGGGGCGTGGTTATCTAAGTGTCTATTACAGAGTGAGAAGTATTTCTCAACCCACGTTTACACATCGTTGTGAAGGCATCAAAGCGGGAATGAGACGTATTGATATTGATATTGATTTATCAAAGTGCAATGTTCTAACCATCTCAAATAAGAACGCACCGATTACATTTGAATACCAACTTCATGGTCAAAACCTGGAACGTGTAAAGACAGCAAAATACCTTGGCATTGAGTTTGCTAAAAACCTCAAATGGAACGACTTCATATGTCAGCTGGCTCCAATGGCAAATCAAACAAGCGCTTACATCACCGCAATTTAAAAAGATGCCCAAACCCTTGCTTTTAAAACTATTGTGAGACCCAATTTTGGAGTATGGCAGCTCAATTTTGGGACCCATATACAAAGAAAAACATCGACACCTTGGAAAACATCCAAAAAAAAACGGCAAGACGCATCACAAACATATTCGATCCTTTCTCAGGTGCGTCTGAAATAACACAACGGATTGGCCTTGAACCTCTGGAAAATAGAAAAAAGATAGATAAACTTAAATTGTTCCACAAGATCTAAATCAAAAATTCGTGCCTTAAACTTCCAAACGACATCAAAAATATCGTCACAAGAACTACGAGGGGACACACAGCAAGAGTAACCATCCCAACATCAAAAACAGACGCCCACCTGTATTCGTTTTTCTCTTCCACTGCCCGACTATGGAATAGCCTCCCAGCTGAAGTAGCTGAAAACGGCTGCCAACATGCCTTCACGCGATTGCTAGAGTTCACAAAGTGACTTTTTAATTCTATGTATTTTTTATTAGTATTATGTGCAGAGATTTAACAAGTTTTCAATGTAAAACCCTACAAACTGTGGAGTGATCCTCGCAAATGTTGGAGGTTTCTTCAAGACGAAGAAAAAGAAGAAGAAGAAGAAGAAGATACGGTGTGATAACTACTCATAAAGATGACTGATTTATAAAAATAGGGTATGAACTCTAAACATTAAATCCCGTTCGTGAGGACTGTGCTCAACAAGTTGTGACAAAAGTCCTTCAGAACCATTAGGCCCATTAAGCCGAAATTTATCCGGTTTCTATATCGTGAAACTGACAATAACAATTGCTTGCTATCCTTTGGATAGGACGCTAGGGTATCGCAAACCTCTTTCAGAACCAGCTACCCAGTCATTGTTGGATGGACTGGGGGTGGGTCAGAATAAAAAATCTCGACAGTTCCCTTGGTCCCTTTGTCTGTGAAGCGAGTGCTCTACCAGCTGAGCTATTGCAGGCAAAAGACTCTAGGATATTTCTTTGAAATTTAATAATCCATGCCTTTAACTCTCATTTTCATAATATCAGAGAACGCCTTTTGAAAGGAACGATCGCTGTTATCATTTAAATGGGTTATAGACAAATGGAATGACATCAAAAGATTTGATATGACGATACCAGAACAGACTTGTACATTTAAAACGCGGTATTGGTTTCGATGAGGTCGACTACAGTCCTGAGTCAATGACCTGAGGCTATAAGAGATCTGGGAATAGAAGAGGTGTGTGGTTGGGGGTGGGGGGTGGGGGGTCATGTACTTTAAATAGTGGATTGTGAAATTGTCGGGGCTGCCAGTGACTTGTAGATGTGTGACCAGATGTTATCTTTCTCTCTCTATCGATCGATCTATCCATCTATCTCTTTCTGTCTATCTATCTATGTATCTATCTTCCTATCTATCTATTTATCTATCGATTGATCTCTCCATCTATATAGAACGAAATTGACGTCACTCAGCTCTTTATTATTATTTTTAGCCAGTCATTCTTAAGATTAGTTCTCACTAAATTGTATCAATCAGACTATAAAGGTTTAAGGTTACACGATGTTTTTGTTTTGTTTTGTTTTGTTGTTTGTTTGGGGGTTTTTGGGTTTGTTTTTTTTTTGCTTTTGTTTTCTTGTTTTGTTTATTTCTTGTTGTTTTTCTTTGTTATGTTGTTTGTTTGTTTTTGTATGTTGGTACGTTTTATTCGGCTGGTGGATGTTATGAGCTTTTTGGTTAAACGTAATGCATTTCTCAATACTTTTCTCTTTCTCCCCCATCCCCACACTTCCCATTCTTTTCATCTGTCTCGATGTTTGTCTGTGTGTATAGTGTGTATGTGTGTGTATGTGTGTGTGTATTGGTAACTGTTTGTCTGTGCTCTTTCAAACAGAAACAGAAACTATTTAAAGGCGATATTAAATTTCACAAAATCAGATCGTCTAACGTGATTTGAAAGAGGGTTCCAAAGGTAATGAAAACTGAAATAATTCATCACCCAACTTACGGCGCATTTTATAAGAATCATGACGACGGCAACGATAATCACAAACTTGTAGAATTTTTCGTCGGTGTTAATAATCAGATTAATAAATTATTTCAACTTTACTTCTTTTCTGATTTTTTTGGGGGGTATATAGACAAAAAATCAGAACCGATTGTTTAACGCTGTTCATACATTGCCCACATCAACACTAACTCAACCTTTTTTTTTGCATCTACACAACCGATTGCTTAAAGCCTGCTCATACATTGCCTACATCAACACGAACTCAACTTTTTTTTGTATCCAAACAACCAATTGCTTAATCCCTATCCATACATTACCTACATCAACACGAACTCAACTTTTTTTTGTTTCCACACAACCGATTGCTTAAAGCCTGCTTATACATTGCCTGCATCAACACCAACTCAAATTTATTTTTTGTTTACACATAAATATCCAAAATATAGTGTTTAACGCCTTAACAGGTCCAGGGTTCGAGCCTCGCTCGGCGCATAGTTG
>NC_088363.1:42044319-42054319 GCF_034508935.2 Berghia stephanieae
TAAAGTGATATGAGCATTTGGTGTAGATTTTGCACTAAACCAAAATGTTCAATAAAGTACAAAACGATTCACACTGCTTATAATTTGAGCTTTGTTGTTGTTGTTCTTACCTTTGTTTTGTTTTTGTTTTAAATCGCCATTATTTTCAAGTTGGTCAAGCCAGTACGTCTATAACCTCCCACAGTAGTTTTATGAATTCACCTCTCTATGTCTCTCCATTGCTTTTCTTCAAGCCGCGACAATACTGTTATTCTAAACTTGTATGCCTCTTTGAATGTCCAGAATATTTCAATTTCCTCGTTTTGGTGTTTTGCAAAAGAAAATTTAAAATCAAACAGCTACACTGTTAAGTGTAGGTTGTTTCATCTTTAAGCGAACACAACTGTAGTGCGTGTAGAGCATGGTGTGGGTGGATATACGCCATCTAAATGCAATCCTTCTTTTCTCCATACCAGGTGACTTGTACAAGAGAAATTGTGTAAAAATGAAATTTGCCCTCTCTTCATACAAAGACTTCGATGCTCAGACACAAAAAAGTTCCCTTTACGACAAGTTCTGGACTGGCCTGGCAGACAAATACCCTTTAATCACAGGGTTCTCTGACCTCACTTTGAAGGAGGTGGCGGGATACAAAGGGTTTGACAGTTGTCAGATTTCATACACCACAGCCTCGGAGGAATTTTGGAAGTAAGAATGATTCTATAGTGGTTAAAAGCAAAACCTTTCCAAAAAATAATCTCGAGAAGCCTACCTATAATCTAACCACAAATCCATTATTAAGCGCATTTAATGTAATACAATTGATGAGCAGTTTTCCAAATCTCATTTCCTCTGTTCTTACCATTTTGAGGTATTTAGTATAATTTCCCTTAAAATTTCCACTATCCAGTCTATCATTATATCTTATATTTGTGCGGCTATGTGGTCTAGTGATATGACAATCGCTTTCGGATCGGAAGGTCCTGAGTTCGAGCCTCGTATAGTTGCGTCCTTGGAAAAGGCTCGTTACTCACATTCTCTCGCGTACTCAGGTGTAAAATGAATACCTGGCCGTTTCTGTCGGAAAAAAAATTGTAACAGAGGTCATGTCTCGTTCTACATGTTACATGTTGCTGTTGGTCAGGAGCCCTTTGTAAAGCGCTTTGAGCACGTTCAGTGATTATTGAGCTATATAAAAAACCTCAAGTTTAGAGCAAAAAAATGCACCTCGTGAAAAGAACAATACAATGAGATACCGAAGCCCCAGTAAAATATTTAACTAGCAGTCATTATTCAATCTCAAAAAGTATTTAAAAATCCACTTAGTTTTGGGAAACCAGCTTTAAGTGTTAAAATACAGAGGCAAAATATTTCTTGTCTGTTACTCATGTTATCTCTTGTTTTTTATTGTATCAACCCAATATTATGATCAGCGTCATATTTCATTATCTTTTGATCATGTGACATATTACCACTGTATCTCCGATCCACTACGCCCACCCTAGGTACTACGTCCTCAGACAACAACACTCTGACGACATAGGTGACCTTGGGGACATCAGCCTCAAGCTGTGTCTGACTCTCCTTCTGGCCTGGATCCTTATTTTTGGTTGTCTGATGAAAGGAATCAAGACTTCTGGGAAGGTGAGACGACAGTGACTGTGGCTGGTGCTTTATTTTCAACTCTAAGAGCGAGACCTATTATTGCTCTTATTGTCACACTATGAACAGACCAGCCTACTTTTACGAAAAATTCGTATAATAACGAGATTTTGACTCCAAATTCTGAACATCACGAGCATCTCTAAGTTATTAAAAAATTATCAAAACTGAAGGGTGATGACAGAATTCATAATTTTAAGAATTTTGAAGTGATATTTAATCCATCTGTTGATTTTTAAAGTTAAACTATAAGGACTACGATTCTTATCTCCCAAAAATTACGATTTTTTAAATTTTCAAGTAGGGAGGTCTCTACAAATGCAGATCAAATAATTGTCACCAAAGGAAAAGTAGCAACAATGTTGTTATGGGATTTTTGTACTCATGACTCACTCATGCTGTTGACTTTGACTTAAGAAAGAAATGAGCTTTTATTTAGTGCATTATCCACTAAATGTGCTCGTCGGGCTTTACAATGGATCGCAAGCCAAAAGCAAAAATTAACATGGAGGACGAGACAATTGTAATTTATCTACAGATAAAGCTCGGAAACATGTAGATATGATAATGAATTATTGCTAGGTCTTGTTTGTTTGTTTTTTGTTTTGTTTTTTGTATGTTTATTTTTTATTTTTTTTTGTGTTAGGTTTTTTTTGGTTTGTTTTGGGGTTTGTTTTTTTGTTTTTGTTTTGTTTTTTGTTTAATTTTATTTATGTTTTTTTTTGTTTGTTTATTTTTGTTTGTTTGTTTTCTTATTTAACATTTGTTGAATTTTTGTTTGGTTAGTTTACTTTGTTTATTTTTGTTGAGGTTTCCATTTTGTTTTCTGTTTTTCTTTTTCTTTTTTCTTTTTTTGATTTGTTTCTGTTGTTTTTTGTTTTGTCTTTGTTTGATTTTTGTTTTTGTTTTTTGTTTTATTTTGTTTTGCTTTTGTTGGTTTTTTTGTTTTTTAGTTTTTATTTGACTGTTGTTGGATTTTTGTTGGGTTATTTCATTTTGTTTATTTTTGTTGGAGTTTCCATTTAATTTTCTTTCTTTTCTTTTTTTTTTCTTTCTTTTTTTTTTTTTTTTTTTTTTTTTTTTTTTTTTTTTTTTTTGTCTGTCTGTTTTTGATTTTAAGTTTACTTCTTAAGTTGGTTTCTCTTTTCTTTTATTTTTTTTTATTTTTTGGTGCTTCAGATGTTTATGGGATATTAAATAAATATAGTTACTTTGCATCATTGATATAATTACAGGGAAACCCAAACTTTTGTATTTGTTGTCTTGACTGAAAGCTTGAAGTTACTTATGTTTTCCAACCATATTTGTCCACGTTTCAGGTTGTGTATTTCACGGCCACCTTCCCCTACGCCATCCTCATCGTGCTGCTTGTCCGGGGTCTGACACTTGAAGGTTATGAGGACGGCGTTGAGTTCTATATCGTACCGGAGTGGGATAAGTTGAAAGATGCCAAGGTGAAGGCCATAAAGATATAATACTGCAGATTGTTTGGTGCTGCCTAAAAATAATCCTCTCCGGATTGATACGTTATGATACGGTTGGATATAATACTAAATAAGGGACTGAGTGCTTATGGACGTACTGTGACCTGGGAGGTCCCAGGTTTTAGTCCTGTTTCAGGAGGGAATCTGAGTAAAGAGTCTTTTCCATGTCCTCAACCTTGCGCTAACCACAGGACTCTAATCAGGAACCTAGAGGTCACACCACTAGACTCACAATACATTATATTTTTTTATTTAGAACCAAGATTGGCAAGCATCGTGTAATATAAAAGGCATAGTAAACGCCTTTACTTTTCAGTATGTTAAAACATTTAAAACAAGAAAAATCATCTCTGATTCCTCGTTCTAATACATCAATTGTGTTTTTTTCCTATGCCATCATAGCTAATATCAAAACATAAAAAGTCTTTTAGTATAATATCTTAGCGAAAATTTAGGGAGCAGGTTATAGGCTAGTGCTAGACAAGATACTAACAGGTATTATGACACAACACCAAACAAAACATGTTTAAATAAGAGGGGACAAAACAATCATCCACTGGAGGGCACAATATAAGAAGGATAACTTTTCTTTTGTACGATTTTCATTTCTCTGAGTCTGACACTGTGTCACAGATCTAGTATCAAACAAGACAGACGCTTTTTATTGAGCTCATTTGTCTTTTTGGAATATAATATCATTTCCCTTCAGATTTGGAACGACGCGGCAACCCAAATCTTCTACTCCCTGGGCGTTGGGTTCGGAGGTCTTCTCACCATGTCCTCCTACAACAAATTCAAGAACAACTGCTACAGGGACGCTCTCATAGTTTCTTTCATCAACTGTGGGACTTCCATATTTGCCGGATTCGCCATATTCTCCTTGCTTGGTCACATGGCCCATCAGACTAATCAAGAGGTCGAAGACGTTGCAACCTCTGGTGAGTCGAGTTGACAAAGGAAGGACTCCGTGAATGTTCATTCAAAGTTATTTGTAACCAGTCGTCTCAAAATGGTACCATGACGGAGTGAACCAAATATTTCTAGTTAAACTTTAAGCTCAAATTATATATTTTAAGTTTTTGAAAATGTCTGTTTGTCTTAAATTAAAAAAAAAAACTTGAATGTCTTAATTCTAACCATTTTTACTTTAAACCGAGGTGTTCGAACGTTCAGGTCTGATAACCGATCGCAATTATGGGCCTGATTTAACATTATTGAAATTGACAATGGTTTTGCGTTTGTTTGAGAGTATTTCCATTACAACAATGAGCCCATAACAATTTGGGTTGTCAGACCTGCAAATTAGTGCACGTCGCTTTAAACTCAATCTTTTTTATTTAGTTCATTCCAAATCCAGATTGACGCGATGGGTCTTCATGCTGGCTGGAAATTTTTCACATGTCATGTGATCAGAATCTATAAAAGTCAAAACATGATCAGATTTTTTAAATGTTTTTCTCCTCTGGATTCACTTTTATGCTCGTCGGAGAAGTATTTCATAAGGGCGTCCGCCATTGTTCCGATAGTTTAGAACCATTTACTAAGTTACTATGCGTCAATACGAAGGAAGTGACGTTACGACTGTTGCATCCTATTCTTTCTCGTATATCCCTAGGTGTTGGTCTGGCATTCGTGGCTTACCCTGATGGAATCTCACGTCTACCTGCCTCGTCTGTCTGGGCTTTCCTCTTTTTCTTCATGATTCTCACCCTGGGTTTGGATAGTCAGGTATGTCAGCTGCATTTTTAATCCTCCTCCGCTTCGACCCCCCACCCCCTCTCTCTCTCTCTCTCTCTCTCTCTCTCTCTCTCTCTCTCTCTCTCTCTCTCTCTCTCTTTATTTCTTTCTCTTTTCTCTTCTTTCTTCCTCTCTATGAGAGAGAGAGAGAGAATTGGTGTGTTGTGTGTGTGTGTGTTGTGTGGTGTGGATCTGTCTGCCTCTATCTATCTATCTTCTATCTATCTATCCATCTTTTTTCCATCTATCCAAACCCTCTCTCACTCCTCTCCTTCCTCCCTCCCTCTCTCTCTCTCTCTCTCTCTCACTACCTCTCTCTCTCTCATTCTTTCTTCTTCTTCTTCTTCTTCTTCTTCTTCTTCTTCTTCTTCTTCTTCTTCTTCTTATTCTTCTTCTTCTTCTTCTTCTTCTTCTTTAAGGATCGCACTTTTCCTCCATTCTCTCACTTGACTTGTGTGAAACAGTTTCTGCCGAGCCATTCAGGCGGAATCCATTGAAGTACTAGTACTAGATAATCTATGCGACTATGTGGCTTTGTGGTACGACCCTCGCTTTTGGATCGGAATGTCCTGGGTTCGAGCCTAGCTCGGCGCATAGTTGAGTCCTTGAAAAAAGCTCTCTAATCACATTCTCTCACCTTACTCGGGTGTAATATGAGCACCTGGCCGTTAACAGCGTTGTCTCTGTCGGGAAAAAATGTAAAATCGCTCAACAGGCGCCATGTCTTGTTCTAAACATTTTGTGTTGCTGTTGGTCAGGGACACTTTGTAAAGCGCTTTGAGCACGTTCAGTGAATATAGAGCTATATAAATAAATCTCAAGTTAAGATTAAGAAATTACACCTCGTGAAACGAACAGTACAATGAGAAACTGGAAGCCCCGGTAAAATATTTAACTCCGTCAGAAATCATTTTTCTCATTCTCTGATTGACTGTGGAACAGTCAAGCAGAGTGATCAAAGCACCAACCATCTGTCTAAACAAGTTTGTATAAAACGGTGCCAGACAAAGTATGAAAGAAAAATTCAAGAAAGAAACACCGACTGGGGATCGAACCTCAGACTTTCTGATTGTCTGAAGTTCGATACCCAATCGAGTTAGATTGATTTTTTGGGGATGTTTTTTTTTCTTTGTATTTTTCTTTCTTCCTTTGTCTGGCACCGTTTTACACGGACTAGTTCAGATCTTTATCGTACACGGTGCTTGCTCCCTAATTTCTCAATTTCAAAAGAAATTGAGCTTTTTATATAGCGCAATATCCACTAAACGTGCTCAAAGCGCTTTACAAGGGTCCCAACATGACGCCTGTTAGACGATATTACAAGTTTGTTTTTTTTTCGGACAGAGACATCACGGTGAGAGAATGGGAGTAATGAGCCTTTTTCCAAGGACTCAACTATGCGCCAAGCGAGGCTCGAACCCAGGACCTTCCGTTCCGAAGGCGAGTGTCATAGCACAAGACCACATAGCCGCACAATTTACCAACAGTTCAGCCACTATGAAGCTTTGGAATTCCTCATCTGCGACTATGCGTGATCAAAGATGATTTGCAGCTTCTTGGAAGTAAAAGATGAAGAAGAACATTGTGAATCAGTTGAAAAGTCTGCTATATATACGTTCCTTTTTATGATCTGTCTTTAATTTTCTACGTCACCAGTTCGCCCTCATGGAGACCATCATCTCAGCCATTTCCGATATGTTCCCAAACGTCCTCAGGAAGAACAAGACGACCTTCACCTTATTCATCTGTGTCATTGGATTTGCCTGTGGTATTCCACAGACCACGCATGTAAGTCTATCTATCTCTTGTTTTTGTTGTTTTTAGTTTTGTTTGGACTTTTCATTTGTTTTATTTTTGTTTTGTTATTTATTTTATATATATATATATATATATATATATATATATATATATATTATATATATTATAGTTATTTAATATTATATATGTTTGGGGATTTTTAATTGCTCCTTTTTGTTTTTGTGTTTGTTTGGTTGTTTTTTTTTTTTTTATTTGTTCGTATGTTTTCTGGGGGTTTTGGGGGTTTTTGTTCGTTTGATTGTAATTTCTTTTACGTTGGGTCTTTTTATAGTGGGAGAGGGGGGGGGGGGGTCTGTGGTGTTTTATTTCCGTTGGAATTTTTTTTGTTCTTTGCTTTTTTTTGTTTGTTTTGTTTTGTTTCGATTTTGTGTGGGGGTGGGGGTTTTTTTTTTGGGGGGGGGGGGGGGATTTGTTTGTTTTGCTTTCTTTTTTTTTTTTTTTTGCTTTGTTTTTCAGTGGGGTTTTCTATTTTGTTTTCTTGTTTTGCGTTGTTTGGCTTTTTAACCGTTGTTTAAAATAAAAATCGAATAATTAAAAGCGTATATAATGACCTAGATATCTAATATATCAAATATTCATTACAGTATATATTCCTAGATTGTATGATATTTCATGTATCCAATTCTTACTTAACCCCCCCCCCCCCCCCTTTTTTTTTTCCACCTCCTCCTCCCCCCCCCCCCCCCCCCCCATTTCCCCCCCCCCCCCCCCCCCCACCCCCATTTCCCCTTCCTCCTCCAACCCCCCCCCCCCTAAATAGGGTGGTATCCGAGTCCTCAACCTACTCAATGACTACAGTGGGAGTTACAACCTGATGGTGGTCGCGTTGCTAGAGTGTATCTGTGTCTCCTATGTCTACGGTCAGCCATTTTTATAACAATTACAATTGCTAATTACAATTACAAAAGTTTATTTTTAGGCAATTGTAAATTCATCTAAAGATTTAATTAATAGATTAATTATTTAATAAGTTAATTAATCAATTAATAATTAAATTAGATAACAATACCTAAATTATCAACCCCCATCGACGTGCATATATATCTGCAAATAATTACACATCGACAGAGATAATTGAGGATCTTCTCTAAAGAAAAATCTTTGAAATTGTACAATTGTCGTCTATCTGGAATTTAGTAATGTATTTATTTCTTTATTTTTTTTTTTGTTGTTGTTGTATTGTTGTTGGCTGAGGAAGGGTTTTGAGCCCGAAACGTTCCGTGTTTGGTATTTTGTCCTATTTTGAAGCTGTTATATTCATTTTTGTACAATATATGCATTTCGCTCTACACCTAAATTCCCCACTGACTCATTGTCACACTTCGCCTTACACATCTATCTAGGCAGATGTTCCGGCTTGAAGATCGAATTAGTAAAATAAATTACAATGAAAAAATATTGGAAAAAAGTAGTATGGATGTTTGAATCAAACTAATCCAAAATAACAAAAGAAATGGACGCTTCGGGTTTCCCCTATGCCAACAAAACACACGTTAAACAAGACAATAAAGTGAAAATTCTGAATAAAATTTAAACTTCTATTTTTCAATATTATGTATTATACTGCTATATCAATTAGACTTGTCAAATGGAATTTAAAACTCTAGTTTAAATAATATATAAATCTGGATGGTAAAATATGAGGGTGTGTCCCAACAAAATTAGTATATTATAACTATTCATATTTTCATTCCATCAATTTACCATTTTTTCCACTTTCATGTATGTTGTCATCAAATTGTGTGATTTATTGGCGAAAGCCTAAGATTGAATAAACTTGAACTATATTTAGTTTGAGTGCTTTATTACCTTTCGTATTTGAAATAGTTTTATGCTGAATGTGAAATCTTTGATAAATCACTGTCACTATCAGTATTGAAGTGTTTATTATTTTATAGTATATATGTCGAATCCACTCATTATCATCATTATCATCATCATCATCATCATCATCATCATCATCATCATCATCGTCGTCGTCGTCGTCGTCGTCATCATCATCATCATCATCATCATCAGTATCATCAAGATCATTATTATGATATAATCACCATCACCATCTTCACCATATCCATCATGACCACCATCATCATCACATCATCATCATCCTTATCATCATCATCATCATCAATTTCCAGGTATGGGCAATTTCCGTCAAGACATCAAGATGATGTTGGGATGGAGACCTAAGATCTACTGGCTGGCAAATTGGTATCTCATTACGCCCGCCGCCATCATCGTAAGTCAATCGACTCTAATCGACGCCTTCTCTCGTGGTGTCTGTATTATAACTGCTTTCATCTTTAAACTTATTAAGACGATTGAAACCGATGTAAACTCATTTGCAGGTATGTTAATCCAAATTGTTTTGGCATAACTGCTGACTGTAATGAATTTACTCTAAAACCAACGCAATATAATCTCTATTACAACAATGTTAATTAAATGAGCTTTTATACCGGGCAATATCCACTAAACGTGCTCAGAGCGCTTTACAAGGTGTCTCTGGCTAACAGCAACGCTTAACATGTAGTACGAGACATGGCGCCTGTTAGACGAAATTACATTTTTTTCCGTAGAGAGTCTACGATGTTAACGGCCAGGTTCTCATTTACCACTGAGTATGGTGAGAGAATATGAGTAAAGAGTCTGTTCCAAGGACTCAATTATGCGCCGAGCGAGGCTCAAACCCAGGAACTTCCTTTCTAAATCCTGCAGATTAAATCAAGCGCCCTGTTTACAAACCTTCAAATAATATGAATTGAACAAAAATTAATATAACAGTCTCAAAAGAGAACAAAGTGCCAAACGTGGAACGTTTCAGGCTCAAAATCCTTTCTAAGCTAACAACAAACATAAGTACATTACTTAAAACCCCAGATAGACAGCAGAGAAAAAATAAACCCGTCCTTTCTAAGATCTTGGAATGTAAACAATAGGATGCGTGCGCACACCCAATGTATTTTCCTCCAACACTTTCACTAACACGCACAATGTGTATTAAACGTTTTTTTTCTTTTGAGCTTTTATAAAGTGCAATATCAACTAAACGTGCTCAAAACGCTTTACAAAGGGTCCCTAATCAACAGCAACACGTAACGTGTAGATCGAGACATGACGCCTGTTAGGCGATATTACATTATTTCCGATAGAGACAACGCTGTTAAAGGGCAGGTACGCATTTTACACCTGAGTACGGTGGGAGAAAGTGAGTAAAGAGCCTTTTCCAAGGACTCAACTATGCGCCAAGCGAGGCACGAACCCATGCCCTTCCGATTCGAAAGCGAGTGTCATACCGCACAACACAATATGATTCAATA
>NC_088363.1:42066819-42086819 GCF_034508935.2 Berghia stephanieae
ACAAAATCAAGCCTTGTCAATGGCCGGATGAGTGACAGTGATTGTTAAAAATTGTGATCCAGACGTTAAGTCCGTGTGTCAGGCACTTGACTCAGGTGTGAATGTATTCTTATCTTATAAGCAATGACGGGTATTGTAAAGAGCTTTAATACAAAAAGACTCCAAACAGCGATCGGTACCTACTGTACGAAATGGATGTATGGTCGATATGGCGTGCCGGAGGAATAAATTAAATTAAATATTGTGAAGTTCATTGAGCATGGTAAATCCTTGGAAATGCGCTTTGAACTAATACACCTGCTAGACAACTCCGATTCCAATATAAACGACTGATTAATATTCCCATATATAAACTATAGTTAGCTGAAAATCTTTCTTTGTCGGGACTCCAAAAGTATGGAACGAATTAGACAAAGAAATCAAAGGGTCTTTTAGGAGCACTGATTGATTTTAGATTGATTATTACATTGAAATGTGTTGATATTTATTTTATCCATTATTATTAGGGTGGTGGTGGTGGTGGTGGTGATGATGATGATCCCGCTGATATGATGGTGATGATAAATAAATTAAACATAATTCCCTTTATTCATCCCATAGGGGAGATTCGTCTTTCGGGTCTATTCTAAGGGAAGACTGGAATAACCCAAGCGATAGCCGCAGTGCAGCGCCGCAAATTTAGTTAGGGCAAGGTGACTTGCTCAAGACCACTCAGCGGCGGGTGATCGAACTCGGTACCTTTCGGGTGCCAACCAAAGACCGTACCGCTGCCCCTGATGATGATGATGATGATGATGATGATGATGATGATGATGATGATGATGATGATGATGATGATGATGATGGGAACTAACAAAGAACACAGGCATCTAAAATTGAAACATTCCATATTCAAAGCTAATGTTTTACTTTAAAAAATTGAGCTTTACAATATCCACTAAATGTGATCAAAGCGCTTTGTAAAGGGGTCCCCGGTCAACAGCAACATTTAATATGAAGGACGGGACATGCCGCCTGTTAGGCGATATTACAATTTTTCAGACAAAGACAACGCTGTTAACGGCCAGGTACTCATTTTACACCTGAGTACGGTGAGAGAATGTGAGTAAAGAGCCTTGTCCAAAGACTCAACTATGCACCGAGCGCGAGGCTTGAACCCAGGACTTTCCGATCCCAAAGCGGGTGTCATACCACTAGACCATTATAATGCACGAGACCCATGGTCGACTAGAGTACTACCTATAGTTACGTCATGACTAGACCACATAGCCGCACTACTGTAGGAGTGTTCATTGATAGAGGGATGCGTGTGTGTCATAGAAATAGCCTTAGTGTGTGTGTGTGTGTGTGTGTGTATGTGTGTGTGTGTGTGTGTGTGATAGTCAAACTTTAGTAGGTTTAATGAAGTCTTGTCACACACGCGTGATACACCTATACGAATTTCCCTGCCACTGCCACCCAGACACACTAACATCTGACAAGGAGTGAGGGCTGTGGAAGAACCACAGACTACCGTGTGCAAACATTGGCGATGGCAAACTGTGATCGTTTGAATTTGAAATGATTCGAAACACTCGTTACCCCTCCGCTCGCTCGAATCCTGATCGTCTCAAGCTCGTCTCACGTGTCAAGATCGTCTCAAGCTCACAACCCGCCTGATCGTTTTACGATCGAGTGATCGTTTTACTAACTCGCTCTTCCGGCATTGAGATCGAGCACTGACTCGTGGCTTGGCGCTCGGTCGTCGATCGAGTAAAAGCGATCAAATAACCCAACACTACGATAAAGGAAAGGCTGCCTCTATTCTCACCCCTCCGGCCGATTGGATTAACGAAAAAAACGTCGCCGGCTTTTTGCGATTTGGATTTGATTGATTTTTTTTTTTAATTGTGCAACTTGTGACAAGAAACTTAACAAATTACTGCATTACAACCTTTGGATTAAACATACAACGATTGTTGACTACTATTATGAAGACTAGGTCTAGCATCCGGGGGGTGAGAATAGTCACTTCGTTAAAAGTTAAAAAGAAACCACAAGGCACCAAGTGATCAAAGATATGAAACTATTCGAAACTTATGGCACATATCAATGTATAATTATAATTTGCTGGCTGATGATCATATAGTAGCTTTGTCTATAATATTTTTGAGGACTTTCCTTTAAATATATGGTAATATTATTCGTTTGCGTTGTGTTGTAGATGTTAAATACAGTCGAGATACCTAGGCCTAGTGCTCTAGACTAGATAGATATAGAATCTAAGTCTAATTTCTTACACTACAGATACCAGACGTCTACGCTTACAGTTAAAGCTTTATTCGTTGTAGTAAATTCATTCCGAATCCAAATAAAATAAAATGGATGGATTTCAATTTCAGGGTCCGTAATATCGAACCAAATTGGTCACCCCAAATTATCTGTACACGCCCATACACAATTCCATTATCCATACGCTTCACTACAGTGTGTCACATAATTATGCTATAACGCCGTCACATAAAGCCTTTTCATAGCGCTCTTTTTCACGGTGTATTGAATTTATTTTTTATATAATAAAAAAAATCTTGCACTAGACTAGACATAAAAATCGACATTCATACCAATCTGAACTGAATTCATCTGATGAGTATAATCCACATTAATTAGACTGTTAACGGTTTTTTCAAAAGTAAATTGAATTTGAAAGCATTGAATTCAATTATCTTTTAACAGCCTCATAAGCCAAATATTTTAAACTTTGTCAGCTGTGTAGTGTAATATGAGTCAATATTGGAGGTCAAAATAATTAACTGAGTTATGCCCCTTTGTATTTTAAGAACTGAGATTCTTTGCAGGTGATTTTTACAATGAAGCACCTCAAAATACAAGGAAAGCTTTCATGTGCTTATAGAAATAGTGAAATAACGATAAGTATTCAATTGTAAGCTTCAATTTATTAGACAAAGACAGATACTGTCTTACAATTCAATACTTACCATTATTTTTTTCTTCGAATTTCAATCAGCACCATTTTAATTATAGAAATAGTGTATCTGCACAATATATCAAACTTTGAAAAAAATCCCAGCCGACAATTTGATGTATACAGGAATTGTAGAATGAACAAATCTAATTTATGACTGTTTTGTTAGACTCCGATCTCACCATTTTCTGATCCATTGTTTGGAATCCACAAACAAAGAGTTTTACAAACTGAAATCATAGATTCCAGTATTCCACCTTAGATTGCCTTCAGCATTAACCAACATTTGGTATTTACAGAAGTGACAATTTTTCTCCTGATAATTCATTTTCAAGAGTTTGATTTTATTTTTTTAATTGGCGAGGTCAAAAAATTATTAGTTACGATTATCATTAAGTGCAAGGCTGCATATCTTTCAAAACATAATTTCTTTGCTCATTATCTGTTTACAAATTCAAAACATAATCAAGAAATACATCTCTTATTTTTAATTCACTAAAGGACGGCATGAAGATACAGGATTACATCGTGTATTCATCAAAAGATTGTATTCGTAATGGAGATCCAATCTCTTCCATTTAGTTCTCTCTCTCTCTCTCTTTCTCTCTCTCTCTCTCTCTCTCTCTCTTTCTCTTTCTCTTTCTCTCTCTCTCTCTCTCTCTCTCTCACTCTCTCTCTCTTTCTCTCTCTCTTTCTGTCTCTCTCTCTCAAACCTTCTGTATCTCTCTCTATCTCTTTTTCTGTCTCTCTCTCTGTTGGCTTAGTTAACTGGTGAAGTAAAATACTAGCAAAAGAGTGAAAATGGAAAGGCTTCATATGGGAACAAATCAGACAATGGACGTTTTGGGTACAAACCCTTCGTCAGCACAACAATATACAAATAAACGTGGAAAACAAATAAAATATAATGAAAAATAACTTGTATCGCCTCAACCTCCTCCCCTTTTTTATTTTTTTATTTTTTTTTTATTTTTTTTTCGGTTGACGTTGTTGCTTTGTTTGTTTGTTTGTTTTTTTGTTTGTTTTGTTTTTTTTTGTTTTTTTTCTCTTCTCTCCCTTTCTATCTACTATCTGTTATCTCTATCTATCTATCTTCTATTATCTTATATTCCCTTTTACTATCGATCGCCATCTGATTGTTCGTATTCCTTCGCGAAGATTCGGCCTTCGCTCATCCAACAAACCACCCCCCCCCACCCCCCCCCCCCCTCAGCCGTGACTCTTTCACCTCACCCTCTCCAACACCCTACTGTTTCACAACAGCTTTCTACTACTACTATTACTATATACTACTCCTACTCTATATACTATACATTATACTATACTACACTACACACTACTACTACTACTACTACTACATTATATGTCTTTTATCTCATTATTTTCTGGAAAGTCTGTTCCTGACGCTGACCTTTGCTTATCAATTAGATCCCCCTGGCACCTATCCTCTACCCAGCCATGCTAACATTTCATATACTGCAACCACCATTGAGTACCGATACAATATTTTCTATATATTTTTGTTTCCACGTTTATTTGTGTATTGTTGTGCTACGAAGTTGTACCGAAACGTCCATTGTCTGTTTTGTTCCCATACGAAGCCTTTCCATTTTCACTCTTTCATTCGTATTTTATGACACCGGCTTCAGGCAGCCCTTACCGTTTTCTACTTAACTGGTGAAGTCGTTGTATAGAAAGGACGTTTTGATAATTCGATAATAATCTTGTTAAACATCAACTAATTAAATAGATAAGGAATGGATAAATGAAAAAGATTTAAATAAGAGGACACAAACAGTTGTAAACATATTTGTGATCAATAATTAGATAGTGAAAAAAACAAAAGTCCCGTGATATGAAACTCATTGAATGCATTGTTTGGAAAGCACTGACAAGAGTCCGTTCAAAGAAAACGCATAGACTAAAATATATTTCAATTGCTCAAGGTAGTGAATATCAGTCAAACTCACAGGTTACAGCAATTATAATTACTAATTTTAAGTTTAATTTAATACAAGCTGTTTGCAGGGCTTCTGACTGACAAGTTTCTAAAGATAACACTTACAACAATAAAATAAAAATAAAATTCCCTTTATTCATCCTATAGGGGAAATTTGTCTTTAGAGTCTATTCCAAGGGAATACTGGAATAACCCAGACGTCAGCCGCAGTGCTGCACTTCAAACTGAGCTTGGGCGAGGTGACTTGCTCAAGGCCACACAGCGCAGCCGGTATTCGAACTCGGGACCTTTGGGGTACAAAACAAAAACTGTACCACTGAGCCACACTTCCCCACCCAACTGAAACTGAAACAGTGATAAAGATCAATGTATCCTGCCAAAAACATGGTTTTAAAGAGTTCACAAGTGATAAAATTAATAAAACTGGCCCACCATTTAAAGAAACTGTGTCTCTATCCTTACTGTAAAATATTTTCTCGTCATTTAGCTAACAACTACAAAGTAAAATTGCTTATATTTATAGTAGTAGAATTCTTTTTTTTTACTAATAAGTGTCATAAGATCTGTCTGTGCTGCACGATTAATAGCCTTGTGCTATGTCTTCATTTAGAAGTTAGCTTTTGAGGCTCAACAGGGGAACAGAACTTGTCACATTGTTTTAGTAGTTGACCAGTTGAGCTATCGGGATGAATGTAAAGATGATCTGAACGTTAGTCGTAAGACTGCATTTCTTTCAAAACATAACTTCTTCGATCACAACATAAACAAGAATAACTTTTTTTATTATTTTCTCAAGGATGGACAGGATTGGATTGTGTATTCTTCATAGGACTGGAGCCTTCTTTTTGAGGTAGGAATGTCTGTTGGTCTTCTTTCTCTCTCTCCCTCTCTCTACCTCCCTCACCCTCTTCCTCTCTCTCTCTCTCTCCTCTCCCCTCTCTCTCTCTTCTCTCTCTCTCTCTCTCTCTCTTCTTCTCTCTCTTCTCTTACTCTCTCTCTCTCTCTCTCTTTCTCTTTCTCTCTCTCTCTTTCTCTCTCTCTCTTTCTCTCTCTCTCTCTTTCTCTCTCTCCTCTCTCTCTCTCTCTCTCTCTCTCTCTCTCTCTCTCTCTCTCTCTCTTTTCTCTCTCTCTTCTCTCTCTCTCTCTCTCTCTCTCTCTCTCTCTTCTCCCCTGTGTTCCTCTTAGTGGGGACCTGTGCTTGTGTCAGGATGAGACATTTAGGTGATCTCAAACTAAGTACATTGATAGTGGCTCTACATCTACATCTGTTCCCTATTTGATCTCCTCTGTCTCCCTTTTTCTTGGTTACTTTGATTGTAATCCTAGAAATTTTTACTATCCCACTTTCTTCCTTTTTACTGGCGCTGATATTACCTAAATGTGTGGCAAGCGCCGTAAATCCCTTAAAAACGAACATACTACCACTGCTACAAGCACCACCACCATTACTACTGCTACTACTGCTACTGCTACTACTACTACTACTACTAATACTACTACTACTACTACTACTACTACTACTACTACTACTACTACTACTACTACTTCTGCTGCTGCTGCTGCTACCACTACTACTACTACTTCTACTATTACTACTACTAATCTCTAATACTACTTCTACTACTACTAATCAGTGATGCCAAAACTCCGGTCTCACCGGAAAAAAACTCTTTCGGGAGCAAGGAATTTACCCAATGGAAACCGTACGGTGCTCTTATTGGCTAACCAACCAGCGGCCTCGATGAGAAAAATATCCGCCATTTTGATTTGGCTGGGAATCGCGTTACTATAGTAAACAAGCGCTGATCGGCCGTTCATGAAAACAAGTTGCTGCTCGCTCGTTTAACTCAAAATTATTCAAAACGATCTCTCTAAAATGATATAAATGTGACTTCTTAAGGTTTTCTTCACGGTCAAAACCACACAACATTCTATTAATGATTACGTCCGAGGCAAAAAGGAATATTGACAGGTCGACCGAGAGTTGAATTCGTGAGACGACAAACATCAATGCGAAGTGTAGCGAGAGTCAAGCTATTGTTTGTCTTGTCCTATTCTATATAGAGAAAAGGATAAATAGTAGAGCCTCGTGTGTGAGTGGTTGCGTGTCATAGTCTTGTTTTTAAATTGTTTCTGTTGTTTATGTGTGTAGTGATGACTCTCTCACACTCAATTTCAATGCCAAAAGAGGAATTCCCGCACACAAGAAAGGGGAATTGGGGTGGTATTTGGCATACATATTGTATAGTATCTAGTTCTAAATAGATAACTGATTAGAATTATATTATGATATATAAACACAATGCCAAATACAATTCCGAAGTTTCCTTATTTCAAATGAAGTAAAGCTCCAAAACCTAATGGTAGTGATTGTAGTACTGAGTGTTAGTGAGGTGATGTGGTGTTGGTGGTGGTTGTAGTTGTAGTAGTAATAGTGATGATGATGTGGTGGTGGTGATGATTGTAGTTGTAGTAGTAGTGGTAGTGATGATGATGTGGTGGTGGTTGTAGTAGTAGTGGTAATGGTAATGATATGGTGGTGATGGTGGTTGTAGTAGTAGTGGTCGTGATGATGATGTGGTGGTGGTGTTTGTAGTAGTAGTGGTAATGATGCGGCTATGTGGTCTAGTAGTATGACACTCGCTTCCGGATCGGAAGGTCCTGGGTTCGAGCCTCGTGCTCGGCGCATAGTTGAGTCCTTGGAAAAGGCTCTTTACTCCACATTCTCTCACCGTACTCAGGTGTAAAATGAGTACCTGGCCGTTAACAGAATTGTCTTTGTCCGAAAAATTGTAATATCGCCTAACAGGCGTCATGTCCCGTCCTACATGTTAAATGTTGACCAGGGACCCCTTGTAAAGTGCTTTGAGCACATTTAGTAGATATTGCACTATATAAAGCTCAATTTTAAAAAAAAAATATTTCAATGATGATATTGGTGGTGGTGGTTGCAGTAGTAGTAGTGGTAGTGATGATAATTGGTGGTGGTTGTAGTTGTAGTAGTAGTGATAGTGATGATGATGTGGTGGTGGTTGTAGTAGTAGTGGTAGTGATGATGATTGGTTGTGGTGGTTGTAGTAGTAGTTGTAATGGTGATGATATGGTGGTAGTGGTGGTTGCAGTAGTAGTGTAGTGATGACGATGTGGTTCGGTGGTTGTAGTAGTAGTGGTAATGGTAATGATATGGTGGTAGTGGTGGTTGTAGTAGTAGTGGTAATGGTAATGATATGGTGGTGGTTGTAGTAGTAGTGGTCGTGATGACGATGTGGTTGTGGTGGTTGTAGTAGTAGTGGTAGTGATGCTATTGTGGTGGTGGTTGTAGTAGTTGAGGTAGTGATGTGGTGGTGGTTGTAGTAGTAGTGGTGGTGGTGGTTGTGGTAGTAGTGGTAATGATGATGATATGGTGGTGGTGGTTGCAGTAGTAGTGGTAGTGATGACGATTGGTTGTGGTGATTGTAGTAGTGGTAGTGATGATGATGTGCTGGTGGTGGTGTAGTAGTAGTGGTAGTGATAATGATGTGGGGCTGGTGGTTGTAGTAGTAGTGTTAGTGATGATATTGTGGTGGTGGTTGTAGTAGTAGATGATGTGGTGGTTGGAAAACACATTACAGGTTATTATAATACATGATTACACACATTCTCTAACTTCATTTTTTGACAGCTTCGTTGTGCCATAAATATACGCAACAGTTCTGAAACATTTTATTGTGGATTTTGATATTGTTTGTTGTTTTTCTTGTGTCGTTATGTTGACATAGATACCGAATGAATGGTAATTACTACATTCTCAGCCAACAACAAAATGGCGCTGAATGCTTTCATTGGTGGACACTTTTTAGGCTTCGTACGTATTCTCATTCGTTTAATTCTATGGTCGGGAGCCAAAAATTTCGGTAGCGGGCAAGATCCGTCAAATTCCGGTGAGGTCAATTTGTTCCAAGGATAACCCCCCCCCCCCCCCCTCCCCCCCCCCCCCCCCCTCCTCCCCCCCCCCCCCCCCCTTTTCCAAACACTTCATCATCATCACTGCCACTAATATTACAACCATCGTATCGTCACTACTACTACAACCACCACCACCACATCATCATTACCACTGCTACTACAACCACCACCACCACATCATCATCACCGCTACCACTACTACTACAACCACCACCACCACCACCGCCACATCATCATCACTTCCACTGCTACTACAACTACCACCACCACCACATCATCACTACAACCACCACCACTAAAACATCATCATCATTACTACCACTACTACTACAACTACCAGCCCCACCAGAACCACCACATCATCATTACCACTTCTACTACTGCAACCACCACCACCACATCATCACTACCACTACTACAACCACCACCACCACCACCACCACCACATCATCTTTACCACTACTACTACTACAACCGCCACCACTACATTATCATCACTATCACGACTACTACTATAACCACCACATCATCATTATCACTACTACTACAACCACCACCACCACATCATCATTATCACTACTACTACAACCACCACTACCACATCATCATGACTACAATTTGTACTACAACCACCACCACCACATCATATCACTACCACCACTACTACAAGCACCATCATATCATCATCACTATCATTTGTACTATAACCACCACCACCACATCATCATCATTACCATTGCTACTACGACTACCACCACCACATCATCATCACCACAACTACTACTACTACTACTACAACAACCACCACTGCAACATCATCATTACTACCACTACTTCTACAACCACCATCACCACATCATCACTACCACTACTACTACAACCACCACATCATCATTACCACTTATACTACTACAACCACCACCACCACATCATCACTACCACTCCTACTGCAACCACCACCATCGCCACATCATCATTACCACTACTACGACTACAACCACAACCACTACATTATCATCACTACCACGACTACTACTACAACCACCACTACCACATCATCATCACTACCATTTGTACTACAACCTCCATCACCACTAACATCAACATCACGACCACAACACTACAACCACTATGCCACCACCACATCATCATCACTACAACAACTACTTCAACCACCACCACCACATCATCATCACTACCACTACTACTTCAACCACCACCATATCATCATCACTACCACTATTACTACAACCACGAACACCACCTCATCCTCACTACCACCAGTATACTACAGGAAACTTTGGGATTGTATTTGGCAATGTGTTTATGTAACATTCCAATTCCTTTCTCTTGTGTGCGGAAATTCCTCTTTCGGCATTGATATTCCTATGAGTGGTGTCTGAAACTCCTGTGAGCCAAATTTAAAGTTGGCGTCTCTGACTACTACTATACTACAACTACTACTACTACTACTACTACTACTACTACTACTACTACTACTACTACTACTACTACTACTACTACTACTACTACTAATACAACTAATACTTCTACCTCTTCTACTAAGTCTAACATCTAATACTACTACCACTATCACCACAACATCATCATCACCATCATCAACATCATCATCACTACTACTACTACTACTACAATCATCACCACCACTCATCACTGCTACTGCAAACGCCACCACGACATCATCATCATCAATACCACTGCTTCTACAGCTATCATCACCACATCAACACTACTGCCACTACCACTACAACCACCATAACTTCATCACCACAATTACTACTAAACCACCATTATACATCATTACCACCACTGCAACAACCACCACCACCACATTATCGTTAATAAAACTTTGCTTACAACCACCACCACCACCACATCATCATCACTACCATCGTTACTACAATTAGCTCCCCCAGATCATCATCCTACAACTTTTACTACAACCACAACCACCACATCATCATTACTAATATCACCAGTACAACCACCTACATATCATCACCACACCACGACCACTGCACATCACCACAACTACAACCACTACTACCAACACATTATCATCACTACCACTACTACCACAACCACAACCACACACATCATCACTGAAACCACAACTATCACATCATCAATACCAGTACGACTACAACTGTCACCGCCACATCAACCTTTCTACCACTACTACTACAACCACCACCGCCACTCATCCTCCTCTCTACAACCACCACCACCACCACATCATTACCACTACTGCTACAGCCACCACCATCAACACCACTACCACTGCTATTACTACAACCACCGCCTCCACATCATTATCACTACTTCCAATACAACTACAATCACAAGCACATTATCATCATACCACTACTACTACTACTACTACAAATGCAGTCAACTTCACCTCATCATCACTACAACTACTACTACATGCACCAAAACAAAATCTTCACTCCAAATACAACCACTGCTACCACATCATCATCACTACTACTACTACTACTACTACTACTACTACTACTACTACTACGACTACTACTACGGCTACTACTACGACTACTACTACTACTACTGCTACTATAAGACAGGAGGTAAATATTTTCATCGAGGCAGTAATTGCAAATAATAGCGTGCAATATGTGTTTTGATCATCTTTTTTGTGTACCATGAATGATATGAATCAATGTCATATTGTAGGTGTTAAATAGGCCTCTCAAAAAATAGTATGTATATAATACTAAGACTAGGCCTCTCACAAAAGATTATGTTTATTATACTAAGAACAGGCCTTTTATAAAATATTATGTATATACTGAGACTAGGCCTCTCACAAAATATGTATATACTAAGACTAGGCCTCTCACAAAATATGTATATACTAAGACTAGGCCTTTCACCAAATAGTATGTATAACCTAAGACAAGTTCCTCGCAAAATAGTTTGTATATACTAAGACTACAAACGACTTAGTTGAAGCAAACCTTGAAAATCGTGAAAGATAGAAAGCCCCAGGATTAGACAAGAATCAACAAAAGTTGAACTAGATGTGAAGTCAAAGAACTGATTTTTTTTCCTTGCATTTTATGATCTGTTACTTTTTGTTACAGATATTTGACGTCATCAAGCTCCAGGAATCGAGATTGGCCATATGTGGGCGGTAGGGGCGGTGGCCAGCAGGGATGGTGAGGTCATGGAGGATGATTGTGGTATTCAGCGGAGTAATGGGATGGGTTATATTGGAGGGCCCCGGGGATTGTAATGGCAGTGATCAAGATGTTGGAGGAGTTGTTGGTGGCGAGGTGATGATGGGGATGTAGATGGTGGAGCAACAATAGTGACATTGTTGGTGAAGGTGGCATTGTTGGGTGACGGGATGATGGAAATCATGATGGGAGGGTTGTGGTGGTGAAGGGATGATGATGGGAAGTGATGATGATGGCAATGGTTGTGAAGGGAGGTAATGGTGGAGGAAGTGATGATGGTGGTATTGGTGGGGTTGTAGTGATTGTGATGTAGAGATTGTGTTCGTCGAGGAAGGTGGTGGTGGTGGAAGTTGTGGGGAGGATGAGGATGCTGGAGGTAGATTCAGTGATAAAGTGAAGGTGGTGGTGTGGTTCTGGACTTGGGTTTGAGTTGATTCCAACTGGTTAGGCCGGGTGAGTTACATTCGTGTTCTTTGTTGACAAGATGATTGTGGTTGGCATTCACATGGATTTGAAATACAGATAAGTGTGCTTCTACCGGTGGGGGTGTATTTGTTTGTGTTTCATGTCCATACCCAAGTGCAGTAGGCGGACTGGAGGCCTACAGGAAGCCCGAATGTGTTTGGGCAGAATGTTGATTTACAATTGTCTTGAAGACGGGATAGGGATGTGATTTGTTTGACTCTTTCTGGATGGGTCACCTTGATCCTGGGTTCGGAACTGTGCCATTTACTGGATCTTTATTGTTGAACCTGCTTCTATCATTTTCGCCAAGCCATGGCTTTCACTTATTACCACTAACCTCACATCATGGTCTCTTCTATCACAACCCCTATGACTCTACCATTACTTCCCATCATCCCTTCCAAAGCTATCACCTCCCAACACAACCATTGCCATCAGAATCGCCTCCCATCATCATCATCTTCACCACCATAGCCGTGCCGGAGTGATTTCCATCATCACGTCACCTGCCTTGCCATTTTCACCATCATTGTCACTGCTGCTGCTTCCATCATCTACATCCCTGCCATCACTTTTATATCAACAATACTTTCTTCATCTTGAGCTCTGCTGGTGCAATCTCTGCCGATCTGACCCTGAAAATTACTCTTAGAACGCCATGATCATTTAAAGTGGCTTTATCGTCCCTGCCACCTTGCAAGACAAGCAAGGCAAGCAAGTCAAGCAAGTCAAGCCATCAATGGTGACTCTTATCACCATTGCCACTTTCACCATCAATGGTGACTATCATCACCATTGCCTCTTTCACTATCAATGGTGACTCTTATCACCATTGCCTCTTTCACCATCAATGGTGACTCTTATCACCATTGCCTCTTTCACTATCAATGGTGACTTTTATCACCATTGCCTCTTTCACCATCAATGGTGACTCTTATCACCATTGCCTCTTTCACCATCAATGGTGACTCTTATCACCATTGCCTCTTTCACCATCAATGGTGACTCTTATCACCATTGCCTCTTTCACCATCAATGGTGACTCTTATCACCATTGCCTCTTTCACCATCAATGGTGACTCTTATCACCATTGCCTCTTTCACCATCATTGGTGACTCTTATCACCATTGCTCCTTTCATCGCGTCCTTTCCTATTTTTTTCAAGCCTATATTATACACTCAAGCACTTAAAGAATTCATTCACCGTTAATAAGATTTAAATGCCCAATCTTTAACTTCAGATATGGTAAACTTTCAGTTGTTTTTGTCGTATTTTTTCAAGTTGCAGTATTGTGTCATTTTTCTTTAATCTTAATTTTTTGTTCACAATATTTCATCAACTCTCAACATGACATATGGGAATATCTATTACAATTACCTTGTAGTTGGATAGAAAGATAATTTTCTTAAGAAAAGTCATCTCATCAAAATTAAAAGAAATTTTTTTCCTGTCTCAGAATTTTCAATGGCCATTTTAATGTTAATGACTCGCGTACTGTATAAGATAGCTTTCATTTTGTATAAAGTTTTGATAAATGTACTTTCATTTCATCCAATATTCAGTTTACCTTATTTTAATCTCTTATTCATGTATCATTCATTGCCTATAAGTTTTATTGTCTAATATTTTAAAGTCATCAATGTCTGGTTTTATTGGAATGTAATTTCAAACTCATTTAATACTTTAACATTATGTATGCAAATATAACAGTAGCTTTTTAAAAACAGAACAATTCATTTATTTGATATTGATTAGCTTGAGTATATTTTTTCTGTACACGTAAATGCTTACTACTTAAAGAAGTGATTTGTTTCTAGAAACCTCTCTGTTTAAACATTACACAGATCGCTTGACATATCATTCTATAGATATATTCTAATACCCTTTTAATTTTGCGATGCCTATACACTTTTGATTTATTAGCAATGATACAAAAGTAATAATAGTTTTTCTTAAAAGAAAGGTAAGAGTGATGCACTTATTACAAAATATTAATAATAAGTTAAGTTTTTATAAAACATGGTTTTAATTTCTTTCATATTCATCGTTATTCAAGTAATAAATTTCTTAGTCAGCCGTAGTAATTTGATAATTTGATATTTTAGTATTTAGTTAGAATGCACATGTTGACAAAATATGTTACAGTTTGTTTAAAAAACAAACAGGTTCAAGAACGCTTTTGTTATCATTATATACATAAACTGAAATTCAGGTGTTTCGTATTATTATTTTATTGGCATTACCTTACATTAATAGAAAATTCACTCTTTTTGAAAATGTTTATTCTATTTCTTTTATAAATTTAATGTTATAACTATTATTGTCATTTGTATAAAATGTGTGATATGTTAGCTAACTATAAATATATAAATATTTTGCAAAATGTTCTATAGATAATGCCCTTTTAATTTTGTCATGACAACACTTTTTTATCATGTAGTTTGTTAATTTTAATAGAAATATATTTTATTATTACATCATTTATATCAAGTAATTTAAAATTAATTTCACTCTTTATTATAGCAGTCATAGATTTATAACAAATGAAGCATAACATTCAGGAACTTTGTGCTACTGATTTTTTTATACACCCTAATTGAGTAATGTTTTTCATTTGTCACATGTCATCGTAAGTAACGCTTGATAGAATTTTAATTTATTCGCAATCATATGAAAATAGCGGTAACAATGATGAATTTTTATGAGTAAGCATTGTTTTAATTTTGATTTTAAAAATATCCATCGTTTTCAAAAAACAGTAATGGTATGGTTGACATCAACTCACACATTTTCATTTAGGAATATGTTTTACAATTATCTTCTGGTTAGATAGGCTTTGTTTTGTCATACAGATAGTGAAATCGTCTCATCAACGTTGCGCTTTAATAATAATGCATCTACCATTCATTTCTCCTATCATTATACAGTTTTATATCTTATTCACACAAAATTACATCACAATATCATCATGTTCTTGTACATGTTTTATTATCTCGTGCTTTATAATCATATCATATATGTTGAGTTTCAATGGAATGTAATTTTGAATTTGTATTATACTTTATGGCAGTTGTGCAAATATGACATAAGCGATTCACAAAAGGAATAGATACTTCATTTATTTAATATTGAAATATTTTTGTATAATGTTAATACTTAATGCTTAGAGAAGAAATTATTGTTGATATAAAAATTATATTCTTTTATCTGAGAAAGAAATTACAAGCTCAACAATTTTACACAAATCCGTTATTTACATTATCATTGTAAAAATATATTCTCATATATAGATTTGATCTTCTAATATTTTTTTTGATCCATCAATTTTCAAATGATAAATTTCTCAGCCAGCCATTATTACTAAATAAACATCAGAGAGAGAGAGAGAGAGAGAGAGAGAGAGAGAGAGAGAGAGAGAGAGAGAGAGAGAGAGAGAGAGAGAATGTATATTCACACTTTTCACGCCAAAATAATATTAGCTATATGACAAGTGTGGTCTAGAATTTAGCTTGAATAAGTTAAGGACTAGAAACAAAAAGATCCATTGTTTTCGAATATATGATGTCATGGCCAAGTAGTCATTATATAAATAAGCAAGTATTTTGTTGTTTTTATTTGAATTCAACATGTAGTTACCTTCCTTTTTTCTTCAACTAATGAACATCTCAGTCGCCCAATCATTAATTGGTAAAATAGAGTAGTTTAGAAGTAACATACATTGCCAGTTGGACTGTGCGTTTATTTGCTCCTTGCCAAGGAAGAAATATATAATTTCTGTAAGGAAATGGGCCAAAAGTATTTTTATCTTTTTTACTTGTTTAAATATATAATATGATGTTGAATTAAGCAAAGTCATATATGGAATTTAAACAAAATGAAATTCATTGTAATTGGATATGGCATTTTATTTGGCATCTTTTAAAGAAATCACCAACATGTTCTAATGATTTGTAATAACCATTAAATGTTTATTGCTCGCATAAATTATAAGATGCTACCACTTTCTAAAATAGATTTTTAAATCGTGATATTTAATGACATTGTATATAGTTTTGATGAGTGTTTATAATGTATTTAGGACATACATATGTAATCTCATTGTATATAGAAAATCCACATATACTTGTGGGGCTGTATTTTATATTGTCTTTTTACAATTGATCCAATTTTATTTCCATACTGTCTGGTGACCTGCCACTCAAAACTTTTATAATTCTCAATTATATCGGTCTCAAACCACTCAGAGAAAATGTTTAATTTTTGAATCACATTCTTTGCTTGTTAAATTTGATATTGTCACACGATTTAGTGTGACTAATTCTAAAGTTAAGATATTTTTATGGCTGAAGTGGTGATAGTGAAAACGCGTGTTGTAAAAATAATTAATGCAGTTGTGAAATGATAAACACTTCTGCTATAAGGAATACAGTTTTGTCCTTTCCAACGTTTTGAAATTATGATGTATTATAGAAGAAACCATATTTTTTGTGGTTTGATTAATTGGAGATCATCATCATCATCATCATCATATCGTGTCGCGCCAGTGGTGGATCCATTGGATGGCTTCAGGGGTGCAGCCTCTCAGGTCCATATCACTGATATGTGGTCCAAGTTCACACTAGTGAAGGATGTGGTCCATGTTTTGAGCCGTGTGTCCACATTGACATCGGCAGTCTGAAGAAAGTCCCCAATTTTGTAAGGTTGTTTTGGTCTTCTCCACTTTAGACCTTGCCCTTACTGTGTCTTCTATCCCCCTTTATCTGTTTTCCAATTTGCTTTCTGTCTTTGTCTCGGAATGAGATTACTTGGTTTTTTCTTAGCCCTGGCCTGAGTCCTAGCTGGGAGGGAAACAGACAAATGCATAGTTATTGTTTTGGGAGATGATATTTTTTTCCTTGTAAATCATCTCTCTGTTATGTATTATTATGTTTGTTATTTTAAATGTATACTGTAAGCATTTGAGTGTACTCCTCTTTGTTGGATTTTGTGCTTGTGTCCGGATGAGACTTATAGGTGATCTCAAACTAAGTACATTGATGGTTTGCTCTTGGAATCTGCATCTGATCCCTATTTGTTCCCAGTTCCCCTTTGTCTTCCTTTCTCTTGGGTGCTTTAATTGTAATTCTAGAACTTTTTACTATTCCATTTTCTTCCTTTTTACTGGCGCTGATATAACCTAAATGTGTTGCAAGCGCCGTAAAACCCTTAAAAACAAAAACAAACTTCTTCTTCTTCTTCTTCTTCTTCTTTTTCTTCTTCTTCTTCTTCTTCTTCTTCTTCTTCTTCTTCTTCTTCTTCTTCTTCTTCTTCGTCTTCTTCTTCGTCTTCTTCTTCTTCTTTATTTTTATTCTTCTTTTACATTCTTACCCATCCCTTCCTCGTCCTATCCTTCTCCTCCTCCTCCTCCCATCCCTCATCTTATTCTTCTTTTTCTTCTTTTTCTTTTTTTTTCTTTCTTCTTCTTCTCTTCTTCTTCTCTTCTTCTTCTTCTTCTCTTTCTTCTTCTCTTCTTCTTCTTCTTCTTCTTCTTCTTCTTCTTTCTTTTCTTCTTCTTCTTCTTCTTCTTCTTCTTTTCTTCTTCTTCTTCTTCTTCTTCTTCTTCTTCTTCTTCTTCTTCTTCTTCTTTCTTTCTTCTTTATTCTTCTTCTTCTTCTTCTTCATTTTTATTCTCCTTTTCCCATTTTCCCCCTTCTCTTCCTATGCTTCTCCTGCTCCCTTCTTCTCCATCTTCTACTTTATTTTTATTTTTATTTTTCATTCTTCCCAATCTCTTTCTCGTCCCATCCTTCTCCTCCTCCCCATCCCTCATCTATATCTCTCTTTTTCTTCTTCTTCTTCTTCTTCTTCTTCTTCTTCTTCTTCTTCTTCTTCTTCTTCTTCTTCTTCTTCTTCTTCTTCTTCTTCTTCTTCTTCTTCCTCTTCTTCTTTATTTTTATTCTTCTTTTTCATTGTTCCACATCTCTTCCTCGTCCCACCCTTCTCCTCCTCCCATCCCTCATCTTATTCTTCTTTTTCTTTTTTTTTTCTTGTTCTTGTTGTTGTTGTTGTTGTTCTTCTTCTTCTTCTTCTTCTTCTTTCTTCTTCTTCTTCTTCTTCTTCTTCTTCTTCTTCTTCTTCTTCTTCTTCTTCTTCTTCTTCTTCTTCTTCTTCTTCTTCTTCTCTTCTTCTTTTTCTAGAAGTAACATATATTACAAGTTGGACTGTGCGTTTATTTGCTCCTTGTCAAGGAAGAAATATATCATTTCTGTAAGGAAATGGGCCAAAAGTATTTTTATCTTTTTTACTTGTTTAAATATATAATACGATGTTGATTTAAGCAAAGTCATACATGGAATTTAAACAAAATGAAATTTATTGTAATTGGATATGGCATTTTATTTGGCATCTTTTAAAGAAATCACCATGTTCTAATGATTTGTAATAACCATTAAATGTATATTGCTCGCACAAATTATAAGAGGCTACCACTTTCTAACATTTTTAAATCGTGATATTTAATGACATTGTATATAGTTTTGATGAGTGTTTATAATAATGTATTTAGGACATACATATGTAATCTCATTGTATATAGAAAATCCACATATACTTGTGGGGCTGTATTTTATATTGTCTTTTTACAATTGATCCAATTTTATTTCTCATATACCTATGATGTTCGCATGGGTGTACGATCCGATAGTGATGTCGTTTCTTCTTCTCTTTACTAGCCTATCTTGCTTCTTTGGTTTGTGATTGAATTTTTGACAGGGGATATTTTTTTTCTGTAAATCTTCTGCCTGTTTGTTCTTGGTTATTTATAATTTAGCTTATGATATCTTTAGGTTATGATTTTGATTTACATTTGTACTATTTTTGTTAGATTGCTTGTTTTTTTGTTTCAGCGGTCTCTCATATAACCTCAATTGTGTTGGAAGAGACCTAAAGCAACAAACAAACAAACAAACAATTTTATTTCCATACTGTCTGGTGACCTGCCATCAAAACTTTTATAATTCTCAATTATATCGGTTCAGACCACTCAGAGAAAATGTTTAATTTTTGAATCACATTCTTGGCTTGTTAAATTTGATATTGTCACACGATTTAGTGTGACTAATTTTAAAGTTAAGATATTTTTATGGCTGAAGTGGTGATAGTGAAAACGCGTGTTGTAAAAATAATTAATGCAGTTGTGAAATGATAAACACTTTTGCTATAAGGAATACAGTTTTGTCCTTTCCAACGTTTTGAAATTATGATGTATTATAGAAGAAACCATATTTTTTGTGGTTTGATTAATTGGAGATCATCATCATCATATCGTGTCGCGCCAGTGGTGGATCCATTGGATGGCTTCAGGGGTGCAGCCTCTCAGTTCCATATCACTGATATGTGGTCCAAGTTCGCACTCGTGAAGGATGTGGTCCATGTTTTGAGCCGTGTGTCCACATTGACATCGG
>NC_088363.1:42091819-42159319 GCF_034508935.2 Berghia stephanieae
TCCATACCAGCGTTGACATTTTATAAGTCGTCTTGAGGAACCTTTGTCAACTTTTTAATTTGCCTTCGTTTATTGTTGCCATTTTTTCATACTATTGATGTACATGAGTATGGATGCTGTATTAAAATTGAGAACTCAACATTGTTTTCTTAGATTTGAATTTAAAGATTCACGTGTTCAATTTTTCATTCTTGAATTCTTTAGGATGGGGAAAAGGGGGGGGGGGGGAGGAGGAGAATTGTGCTTCTCCAGCTGACTGTTGTGTTCCACGTCCGTTCTCATCTTTCCTATTTCATTATTTTTCCCCGGACGGGGTCTTCTGACCTCCCATGGTGGAAAGAGAGGTCACTCACTGTGTCTTTTATCTCTTATCTCTTTCCCTTTCCATGTTGCTCTCTCATGGTGAACAGTTGCTGTATCTACCCACCCACCCACCCCCCTCTCTCTCTCTCTCTCTCTCTCTCTCTCTCTCTCTCTCTCTTCTCTCTCTCTCTCTCTCTCTCTCTCTCCTCTCTCATCACTATCAATATCTTCTTCGTCATAGCCAATATATTCTTGAGCATAGCTATCATTATGAACGTCAATTCCCCTCCCCCCAGTTGATTTTTTTAAAATAACACATCCTCTGTAATAAGTAATTATCTGATTCGTACCTCATTACAAAACCACGATTGTGTTGAAGTTAACTATAAAGTATGTCTTGTTTGTGTTCTGTATTGGCAAACTGCTTAAAAATACCCCCCTCTCCTCTCTCCCCCTCCCCTCTCCTCTCTCTTCTCTCTCTCTCTCTCTCATTCTTTCTAATGTGTGTTTGTGTGTGTCTGTACGTCTGCTTTTCTCTACCTCTATCTTTTCCATCTCTCTATATCTATTTATTAAACCTCTCTTCCCTTTTACTTTTCTCTTTGAAGACTTTAGATTCTTAACATAATACGTTGCAAAAGTAAATACAATGACATCCTGTGTGCTCTCTATAGACCCCCCTCTCTCTCTCTCACACACACACACACACAGACACACACAAACATATATATATATATATATATATATATATATATATATATATATATATATATATATATATATATATAGTGTATGTGTGCGTGTGTGTGTGTGTGAGAGAGAGAGAGAGAGAGAGAACCCGGAGATAACCTGACAGCATGGATCGACAAACATAATCTGGAGGTGTAGCCATCCACTACTACTTCTAGAGAGAGAGAGAGAGAGGGAGAGAGTCTTTGGATTGATTTCCAAGATGTAACCTACAGCCTCAGAATGGTATTTTATGATTTGATAATCAACCCGTCGTCTCCAAACGTCTTTATGACGGAGGTGAAGCAGAATCCAAAAGTGATTTGATGCTAAAAGATTGAATTATTTATGAGGCTTACTTTAAGTTTTTATGTTTAAATGAGGATAATAAATTAAATATAATTTCTAAAATGTCAAAAACTGAAATATGACAATTCTAATCATTTATACCGTTTTGAGAAGGTTGGTCAGATATAATGTGCATGATTGAGGTTATGTTTTAATGTTTGATTGAGGAAATTAAATTGAATGTTATTTCTTAAAGTGTCAAAAACTAAAATATGACAATTCTAATCATTTCAATCTTACTTTAAAGTATTCTTTTAGCATCTAATTGAAGGCTGGTTTTCCAAACCTCGTTAAGTCGATTTTTCTACTTTGAGAGATTGTCCATCCATAGAATAAATTGAAATGTAAATTATATTTTAAGCATCAACTGGCACAAGAATTTCCTTTTTTGAAGTGGTTATATCCAATTTTTGTTATTACTTTTAACTCTTAACTCTTCAAGACAACATTTCAACGTGAAAGAGGAATGGATGTCGATGTGGAACCAAGACAGCCCAAGGGGAGGCGACATGATACCCAACCCAACAGAAAGAACACCTGGCTTTCTCTGCAATAGCCGAAAATGCTGGGTCACCTCCAACCGCATTTTGACAGGACATGGCAGAACCGCAGCTAACATGCATATATGGAATCTGAGAGAATCAGATGCATGCCGTCATTGCCAAGGAGGCCCTGAGACAATGGACCACATCGTCATCCACTGCCCAGTGACAAGCCTATCGGGAGGCTACGAGACAGCCTCTAAGGCAGGAAAGGAATTTGAAGAATGGATTAAAAGATTCAAAATAGAGGAGTAGCCATTCGATACTACTACTCTTAACTCTAACCGTTTTCACTTTTATTCGGTTTTGGAGTCTGCTTAACCAGAATTGTCATCCAACCTCAAGCATTTGAAATGATTTATCATATTTTCCCAATATTTATGCTCATTTTCTCAAACATTTTTCCACAAAAAATCATATTTTCAACACGTCCAACCATCCAAAATTTTAAAGTTTAACATTAAACTGAAATTTATGGAGGTTTATTAATCTATCAGATGGTAGGAAAATCCTGTAATTCATGTGCCAATCATCCATCTGACTACTCAGATTTTCAACGAGACGATACATGCATTTAATGACCTTCAACTATTCCACTTTTATCATTTCCCCCCTTTTTGTTACAACTCTCACATTCTGCATTCAGCATATTATTTTAGTCAACATTGGACCTCAAAGAGTATTAAAATATAAGAAATCATACTGGTTGACAAGCCTGGCTTAACCCTTGGCAAAACACCGTGTTGTTGTCGAATTAGAACACGGTCCCATTGTATTGGGAAACGCTTCAGTTGTTTCGCTGCAATGGTTTCTGAGCCCCATCCAAAACGATAATATTTCAACATCATAGCCACATTACACATCAAGTCAAACCAAAACAACAGCGTAAAAGAAATTGATTCTAGGACAAGATGTACTTTTCCAAAACTGACGAGACGATAACCTTTGTTGTCGAATTAGAACACATCATTGTAATTGGGAAACGCTTCAGTTGTTTCTCTGCAATGGGCCCCATCCAAAATGATAATATTTCAACATCATAGCCATCATTAACTGATGATATACTTTTGTGACAAGACGCGAGACATCGTGCCCGTGGCTACGGGTCGGCTGAGCGAATGTTTGTCTGAGGAGTCGGCATTTTGATGACGGACTGAGCGTCTGGCCGTTCACGTATAGCCTGGCACTGACCAAAAAATTACGTCAAAAGGCGAGTCTTTGGTCACAAATGAAAACAAATCGTGAGTTGTATTCAATGTCAATAGTTCAAACAATGACGATACACAAACCTAAAAAATGACGTCAAACTATAAGTCCCAGAGGGTTCTAGCATAGCCATCGTTGTTACAGCCTGATACTGAAACCCAAAAGGACTGGCAGTTTGACGTCATTATGGTTTTTGCACCGCCTAGTTAATAGAGCTCATGGAAACAAGTTATTTCATTGGTTGAACTATTGAATACAACTCACGATTTGTTTTCTTTTGTGGCAAAAGACTGGCATTTTGACGTCATTTTTTGGTCAGTAGCAGGCCATAACTTTACGAAGGCCACGGTTCTAGCGTAGCCATCGTTAACTTATAGCCTGACCGTAGCCATCGGTGCAAAAACCAAATAATGACGTCAAAATGCCAGTCTATTTGGGTTTCAGTGTCAGTCTATAACTTAACGATGGCTACGGCCTGACACAAGAACCCTCTAGGCATAGTTTGGCGTCATTTTTAAGTTTTGTACAGCATCTAGTGAGTAATCGTCAGTCGTGCTCAAAGAAACAAGTGATTCCATTGGTTGAACTATTGAATACAACTCACGATTTGTTTTCTTTTGTGGCCAAAGACTTGTCTTTTGGCGTCATTTTTTGGTAGTGTCAGCGTAGCCATCGTTAACATATAGCCTGACACTAGAACCGTAGCCATCGTTAACTTATAGCCTGACACTGACCAAAAAATGACGTCAAAATGCCAGTGTTTGGCCACAAAAGAAAACAAATCGTGAGTTTTCAGTAGTTCAACCAATGGGACCATTTGTTTCCATGAGCACTACTAACGACAACTCACTAGGCGGTGCAAAAACCAAATAATGACGTCAAAATGCCAGTCTTTTTGGGTTTCAGTGTCAGGCTATAACTTAACGATGGCTACGCTAGAACCCTGGCAGTTTGACGTCATTTTTTTAGGTTTGTGTAGCGTCTAGTGATTTGTCGTTAATAGAGCTCATGGAAACAAGTTATTTCATTGGTTGAACTATTGAGTTTTCCTTTGTGACAAAAGACTGGCATTTTGACGTCATTTTTTGGTCAGTGTCAGGCTATAACTTTACGATGACTACGGTGTCAGGCTATAAGGTAACGATGGCTACGGTTCTAGTGTCAGGCTATAAGTAAACGATGGCTACGGTCTGGGCAAATGATCAAAGACAAAAGTACCTATCGAAATCGAATACAGAGATTTCAATTTCACCCCGATTCAATTACGTGTAATTGAGAATGATTGAATGATAACAACTGGTCAGTGGCTTGCCATTTGTTAAAACCCAAAATGGACGATTTGACATAATCAGTGGTTGGTGATCTGGTTTTGACATTTGATCATTAATTATCTCTGTCGTGTCAATTGTGTCACGGTCACTTCAATAGCTGGCTTTCGTGTAAACTACTTTTGCCAACAGCTAATTGAGATGACTCGCGTAGTGTGAAAAGGCTATAAAATCAAAGCATCGATAGTAAAATCATTTAAGCCATGGAATCTATCAAGCCAGATGGAAACAATTATGCAGGTCTGAAAACCCAATTTATTATGGGCTCATTGTTGTAAGGGACATTTCAAAAAGTGACTCAAAAAATTGTCCATTACAACAGTGTTTAAAAGGCTTATTAACCTAGTAGAGGCTGGGAAAATCTTGCAATTCCTGTGGTACTCAGATTCTCATCTCGGTGGAGATATCATACTGGTTGGTAAGCCTGAAAAGGCCCATAATTGGGCTCGGATGGCAGACTTGCATATATGTACTAGTACTAGTCGTCTCTAAATAATAAATTAAGTCTCTACATCAGACATGTGCAAACCAGTGTCAACTCATTTAAACTTCAGATATTTCAATAGATTTTTTTTTAATGAAAGAATTTCCTAACACTTAAAACCAACACAAAAAGTTTTAATTATATATCATAACATGACAAAATAATCACACTTAACAAATTATAACAAAAAATAAAAATAAATAATAAAATCAATCAACAAGGATTTCACGTTTGCAGCAGGGGAGGGAATTCATGAAATTTCAAAACTTCAGACTATATCTTTGAAATATTGAATTAAAATAAATATGTAGTACAGTGGAATCCCATAAAATCAACACTCTTAAAGTCAACTTCTGATTATTATAGTCAACAATTCTTGTCAGTCTTTAATTTTTTGTTCTTTAAAGTGTGTTCCAACTTTTCTGGTCCGGCGATGTTGAGTTTATCAAGATTCCACTATATAATAGCTTTTTAAAAAAAAAAAATTCAATCATCATTTGTCCTGATTGGACGTGTGGGAATATTTTTCTCAAATTGATCTGGATATCTTTTTCTTTGGGAGGGGGGGGGAGGGGGGAGAGAGGGAGGGGGGGAGAGGGGTGTCGCTGGAGATGACATTTAAGCTCGAAACTTTGCTTAAGTATTTCAGGTTGCATTTATTTTTATTCAATACATTTTATAGTCCAAGCTTCCCGGAGCCTAGAATATATTTTTAATTTATCTTTGGTATAGATGGGAAGTATGATACTGGCATCATTGTCGTTATGACTTAATAAGCAATATTGGTGAAAATGGCTAAGGCTGTAATCAAGACCTTAACTACGTAGTAGTAGTAGTAGCAGTTTTGTTTCTATTCCAACCCCACTTATCTGACCACCTCTATCAAGAGAACAGTAACAGTAATGAGATCAACCATTCACTAAAGACATGCCTTTTACAGCTCTCTTTTGTCTTAGTGAGAACTGTTAGGTCTACATTAACTAGCAATTTTTTTTTAATAAAAAAAAAAGACAGCAATATCCACGAAATGTGCTCAAAATGCTTTACAAATGGTTCCAATCCAACAGCAACTCTTAACATATAGGATAAAACACTGCGCCTGGCCTGAAGGTGCTATTACAATTTTATTTTTTTTTCTACAGTGACAACAATTGCCTGGTCAAATATTCCTTTTACACCTGAGTACAGAGAGAGAATGTGAGTTAAGAGCTTTCTCAAAGGACTTAACATTACGCAATCCAGACTTGACAATGGACCTACAGGATAGATCAGAATTCAAGTGTTATACCATAAAATTACAAAAATAGTCCTTCAGAGCCATTTTCATTAGGCCAATGGAGCCGGAGTTTATCCCGGTTTCTTTGGTGAGAAACGGACAATAGCAATTGCTTGCTTTCCTTTAGATAGGACACTAATTTATCACAAAGTACTTTCCATCAGATCTAACAAACTCAGCGACCCAATCACTGATGGGATGACAGGGCGGGGGGAAGATCAGAAAAAAGAATCTAGACTGCGATCTGGATAAGACGACAAAGCCAGGAGTTATACTCACCCAATTTCCAATGTGGAAGAACTGTTCAAGAGATTTTGTCTAATCTAAGTAAAATGGAGAAAGTTATGAAGGATGGCGATCACCCCCTTCGCAAATATATTAAGTTCTCCATGAGGAGCCATTGCCTTATATCTATAAGTGTCTGATGCCTGGACTATTCCAGTCTTTCCTAAAGACAAATTTCCCCTTGGGGATAAATAAAGTGAATTTTATTTATCTTTTTAATCAACACAGTTTGGAGAGACAGGTCACATTTTGAATTTAATTGCGAACATTGACACACCAGCCATTGACCACAAAAGGCCATCCTGATTTTCTGACTTGGTCTGTCATGAGATAACTAAGTTTGAAGTGGTTCATTTAAAACAGATCCACATAGGCCAATAAAAAGAAGAAAAAAAATCTCATTATAAGCACCTATCCTGTAAAATTTTGTTGAAAATATTTTAATCTAAACGAAAAAAAAAAAAATCAGAAATTGACCAAAATTTAATCCTCAAAAAAATGCATGTACGTGTATTATTATTATTATTATTATTATTATTATTATTATTATTATTATTATTATTATTATTATTATTATTATTCATTGATGTCAACCTCCAGAATAAAAAATGTGTAATTCCCAAAATAAAAGGTGTAATCCAGAGCATTCCCCATATCATGAGTAAAATTGAACACAGTTCACAAAGTCCGAGCACTGTATAAATACTCTTAAATACAAGGAAAACTGTGGTTAGTGAAATCTAAAAACTTTGAGTGTTCATCTTTTTTTTTGGGGGGGGGGGGGGGTTTAAATGCGTTTATGGTTATGGTTGGGGTATGTCTGTTGCAGACCTGATGATACACTAATAAGAAAGGCTCTGCAATTGACACCCTGAGGAAAGAGGAAGCGAGGCCACCCCAAGGAGACGTGGAGATGTTCCGTAGAGAAAGACCTAAAGCAGAAAGGTCTGTCCCTCGAGATGGCCCCAAGAATAGCTGCTGACAGGACCAGGTGGAGATTCCTTGCATCGCCTCAAGTGCCAGCAGGCCTGGGAGAGGTTTGAGTGAGTGAGCAAATGCGTTTATGATGCTATTAGGTCATTTTTTTTTTGTTTGTTGCTTTAGGTCTCTTCCAACACAATTGAGGTTATATGAGAGACCGCTGAAACAAAAAAACAAGCAATCTAACAAAAATAGTACAAATGTAAATCAAAATCATAACCTAAAGATATCATAAGCTAAATTATAAATAACCAAGAACAAACAGGCAGAAGATTTACAGAAAAAAAAAATATCCCCTGTCAAAAATACAATAACAAACCAAAGAAGCAGGATACGCTAGTAAAGAGAAGAAGAAACGACATCACTATCGGATCGTACACCCATGCGAACATCATATGTATATGATTCAAGGGTGATGCTCCCATCCAACCAAGGTCATTCTAGCACCAGTAAAAATGAAAATGACAGAGTAAACGTAAATCTGATGTTAAAAGCTTTAAAAAGAAAAGCAAGACAAATGGGAATGGTTCAATTAGGGAACAGAGTAGTCTACACGCAATCCACCGATGTGCCTATATTGACATTAACTAAAAGTCCCTTCCAGGCACAAACAAAGGACCCCGCTTTGAAGGACACACTCAAAATGTTGACAAAGTACAATTATATTCGAAACTAATAACTATAATTTATAATACTACATATCAGAGAGATGATTTACAAGGGAAAAAAATTCATCTTAAAAAAAAAATAAGTGCTAAACATTTGACTGTCCCCCTCCTAGCTAAGGATCACAACCAGGACCAGGAGAAAAAAAATGAGCAATCTCAATCCAGAGCAAAGAAAGAGAGCAACATGGAAAGGGAAAATAAAAAATGGAAGATAGAAGATACAGCAAGTGACCATGGAAGGCAAGAAGACCCCATCCAAATTTAAACGCTTTATTTTTTTAAAAGAATAAATATAGTTTTTTAAAACTCTTTCAGCGCTGAGGCAATATTCGCATTTCCGTCACAAAATGGCTGACACTTGATTGAGGCAGCATGAGAATGACAAGTTAAGACAAAGAGACATTCAAATTCGGTGTAAAATCTCAATTAAAATACTTCCCCTAGGGCCAATTGAAAGTTCTGATGAAAGAAATGATACCATTGGTTCAATTTATAGTTCTTTTGTAGAAAGTTGTCTTGGATTACATTATTATTTTTGCCTTTCAAGACCGGCCTCATTGTGTGGCTATCGGCCAGTAGAACAGATTCTGCTCTAGCCACACAGTGTGGCCAATGGCGCTGAAAGAGTTAAAGGAGATTTTTTTTCTTTTTTTAAAAATTAAATTCCTCTTCTCTAATCATTTTGACTTTATACAAGGTTTTTGGTACATGTTTCACTTGACTTGAACAAGATATCAGACAGAAACGGCGGTTGGTCAAATTTTTGGATTTACATAGCCATATAAAATCTAATCATTATAATCATCATTCTCCTTAAATGACAACAACCATTTCAACTGTCCTCAATGGCAGAGTTAGAAAAATACATGGTGGTCTCCGCCTCTCTGAGAGTCAGGTCTGTAATGTTGTCAATCTCGCGCACAGACGTCGGGGTAGGGTGACAGTTGGACAGACGGGTTGACCTACGGACTGGGGTTACCACCGCTGTGGGAACAGACGACGGTGATTGACTGGGGAATAAAAAATGTGAAATGCTTTATATTGGGCCATTGAAAAAAAAAGAAATAAAATTAAATTAACTTTTAAAAAAAGGAACCAAATTTGGAATACTTGTTTTAGCATTTTAGAACTTATCTAGTGTAATTAAATCTAATGGCATATATCTGTATTGAGGAAATGCATTTGCTTCCTAATTCAGTCCTTGATTGGTGACAAAATGATAATTACAAACACAGAAATACACGGGACTGTAACTTAGCCTTGTGGCTTGTTCACATGGAATGAATGGTGTGATTTGTGATTTTCACTCACTCACAGAAACCATCAAGCCTTGAGAAGTGTTGTTTACATCTAAGTTGTCCTTATAATAGTAATCACTGTGCTGGACACAACTAAGGCACAGAATCAGTGACAAACGCATCATTCCTCTTTTATTACAAAAATCATATCTCCAATTTTGGTTTAAAAATCAGAACCCGGAGGGGAAAAAAAATCAAATTTAGCCAATTTTGATGGCAAAAAATATTAAATATACTGATAAAATCTGCATCTGTATAAATGTTAAATAAACAAGACTGGACGATTACCCTGGTATTGGAGTGACTGGGGCTACTGTGTATTTGACTGTACTGCCCAGCTGGGGAGTGACTTCTTCAGGGACCATCTGGACACCTTTGACTGGCGTGTGTTTCACCGACCGCCTTCGACAATTGGCATTGTTGTCGCTACCAGTACCAAAAGTTGAAGACGATCCAATCTTGTCGGTTTGAAGGTGAAGGTCATTCTTGGAAGGTGTCTGCTGGGACTTTGACAATGCGAGAACTTCACTACTCGAAGCAATCTGTCTTTTCTCGGCACTGTTCTCAGGAAAACCACCATCTGCCACTTCGTGTCCACAACCTTCCATACTGAAAACCAATTCATTTTGGGAGGTAGAGTATTGGGATTTAATGGTTGTCAGGACAACATCTGGGTCTGACAAATGAGGAGCAAGAAGTTGTCTCATTGAGTCAGATATCACCTGACTAGGCTGTAAACATGAAAAAAAAAAGAGAGAAATAACAGTAACTTTTTATAATGCTACCAAAAAAAAAAAAATTAATAAAAAAATAACTGGTCCAACTTTCAAAATATACATTTGATTATATTATTATTATACATAGAAGTTATATGTTAACATTATAGCACAACAATTGTAATGTTAACATTATAACATAATAGTTATAATGTTAACATTATAACAACAGGTATAATGTTAACATTATAACATAACAATTACAAAACAGTTTTTAATGCTACAAAAAATAATTTTCAACCAACTGCTCGATTCTATAAGTCCAATTTTTATGTAAAAATTCATCTGATCAAATTTTACATTAGTTATAATAGTTACAAAATTTATGGCATCAATACAGCATTAGTAATAGCATTTCCTTGCTTTGAGTGCTTATCAATGATCAAGCTAATTGAGTAATTTGTCCCCTAGGATTGTGTCAGTATTTTTAAACTGTGTTTCTTCCGAACCATAAGGCCCACCACGGAACCAGAATTTATCCCAGTTTCTATTGCATTACAATAATTACAATTACTTGCTACTCTGTAGCCACGCTAATCGATCACAAAGTACTTTCTATCAGATCTATTAGATCCAGCTACCCAGCACTCCTGAGACAACAAGGTGATCATACAAAATCTCAACTGCACCCAAGAGTAAGAGATCTACCAATTGGGCTATTGGGATCTTCCTCTGTAGTAGTGAGAGTCCTAAAATCTATGAGAAATGCATTGAGTACGGTGGAAATGCACTGTATATATGCCATTCATTATTATTGTCTAATTAAGGATGATAAAACTTTTTAAAACACATTTCTGTTTTGTTTGTTTTTTTTACATTCCATTTCCAACTACAGATACATGGATTAGCTGTGAGATCCAATCAAACAAACTTTATCAAATCCTAATCTTGCATCTAATCTGTGCCTGCTCAAGAAATTTTTAATTTCTCTCAATTAACATTTTTTTCAAATTATTCATCTGTTCATGGCTAGAGACTTAAATGTTTTCACCAAGATAGCAGCAACAACCATATGACCTTGGCTTCTTTGAAGTTGTTATTGCTCTCTTGCTGAAAAAAAAGCAAAATATGACGTAACCCCACCATGAAAGAGTTAATATTAACATTTAATGGAAAATATAAAAATGGATGAAAAGATTCATATGAGAGATAAAAGAGTATGGACTCACTTCTGCCTTATTTTCCACCCCCTGACAGAAAACCTCCAGCATTTTGATGGGGTCCGTACTGAATAGTTCTGCCTTGCAGGCATAGAACAACGCACAGGTCTGGGTCTGGGGTATGTGTTGTTCCATGTTCTCTAGCCAGGAAAGGATGTGTTCAGACGGGCAGCCCTAGTGATGTAGATATGTAGATATGTCTATGTATGGATCATTGGATGTTGGAGATGATGATGATGATGATGATGATGATGATGATGACAATAATGACGATAATGATGGTGATGATGATCGGCATAAGAACAAGGGGACACACAACAAGAGTAATGATCCCAACATCAAAAACAGATGCCCTGTATTCGTTTTTCCTATCCACTGCCCGACTATGGAATAGCCTCCCAGATGAAGTGGCTGAAAACGGTTGCCAACATGTCTTCAAGCAGTTGCTAGAGTTCACATCGTGACTTTTAAAAAATTTAATCTATGTACTTTTTATTAGTATTATGTGCAGAATTTTAACAAGTTTACAATGTAAAACCCTACAAACTGTGGAGTGATCCTCGACGATATTGGAGGTTTCCACAAGAAGAAGAAGAAGAATCTCCTTTTTAAGGAAACCCTTTAGTACTGACATTCTTAAAATATTAGGCACTGCATAAAGCAGTTCATCATTCTTCTTCTGTTTCACCATAGTGAGGGAAGCCAACACCATCATACTGGCGAAAAGCTCTGCACCCTGTTGTATGCGCTCATGTATAATCTCATCCGCAACAAAAATGATACCGTAGTTTTAAATATCTCCTGATACTATCACGTAATGATAATATCTTTCTAATCTATTTTTTTTTTAAATAGGGTTGGGAATCAACATTGTTCCATAATGCCAAAGTCAAATTTTTATCATCGAGCACAGAATTACCGACAAATCTAAAAATACAATAAAGTAGTATAATAAATATAATAGATGACCTCCTCTTCCTAATAGCTTTCATTTCTCCGCAAATATTGCGGGTTCACCACTAGTTTATTGAAATATAAACAACTCACAGCTCTAAATAGAGTGAGACATTCTTGCAGCATTGACAGAAGATTTTCCCTGATGTCCTCATCGGTGATCTGTGGCTCTTGGTCTAAACTTTTGGTGCTGAATTGGGAAGAATTGGCCTCATTCTCAATCATAGGATCTTCCAGTGTTTGGTTTTCAGATGGAGGCAAGAGTGGGGATGGCAAAGGTTTGTTGCTTTTATCTATCAGAACAAAACAACCCATTGTAAAGATTGGGGGTGTGATAAAGTAATTTTTTGATATGTGTTTTTCCAGAGTACGGCAGTTAAAAAGTCCACTTCAGTTTTTTAGATGAATTTCATGCTCAGGCCTAATCAACCCAACTTTCCATTTCGTACAGTACTTGTCCTGATAGTTTGAGGACCTATTTCAATCCCTGTTTAAGCCCAGCTAATTTTCAGACCTCTCTACCTGTCCAATAAAAAGCGGCAAATTGATTATGTGAGGTTGGTAGGAAGTGCAATCACAAAGTAGTTTCCAATACTCTTAGTAATATCAAATAATTGAAACTCTCGAATGTATAAAGGTGGACATGTCAAATGAATGTGGAGAGCGAAAAATATAATAAGAATCTTGACTTAAACACTTATTTGTGTATGAGATATTTAATAATTTAAAAAATTGATTTTATACTGAAAATTGTCAAATTAACAATGAATACAAAAATTTTATCTATGCATGAAAGATTGACAGAGCATTTAAAGGTTTTTAAAGCATATTAGCTCTCAATCGATATGATATGATATAGACTTGTAAATGAGCTCTATAAAAATTGACTGAGACTGAAACTGAACCTCACTGAAACTCTTCGTATTGTATCAGAAAAATCCAAAGAATCGAGATGAATAGTAAACAGCAAGCTCACCTGAGCAAAACAATGGCAGAAAACTAATTTACGTGGGAATTAATTAGGCTACTTACAACTGTTTCTTATAATTAGGTACCCACATCAGTGAAGAAACGGTCAATCAGTTTGTTTACAACGTGAGGCAATCGAGATGTGCTTGTAGCAATCATATAACTTTCAATTTGAAGGCAGGTGTCTTCATAACGCACTTCCGGCTTTCGCATTAAAATTTTTCATACTTTTAGGTTCTACCAAGTAAATGTGGTCAATTTTGGCTTAGACCAAACAGTGAAATTTATCGCTCGGCGGCTCTGTTAAAATTGGCTACCATTGGGATCACGACAGGTTTGGAAAGTGAAAAGATAATTTCACGAAGACTGTGTGAAAATACACTGGGGTGTGTTCAGACATGGCAATTCTAAGACGCGTCGCTTAGCCTTGGCAATATATCCATCGTAAATATAAACGGCTCTTGAGCTATGCATAGTGCTGTGGAACATTCCTAATTACTTCACGGTCATTCGACTACGATTCATGAATTCTTTCTTTCTTCTTCATTTCTTTCTTTCCTTTTTAAAAATAATTGAATTTGACGAATTGACTGATTTCAGTTAATTGACTGAGAATTTACAGGTCTAAATGATAATCATTATTGTCTGTTTGATGCCACATAAAGCAATGAAAGATTAACCACGACCATGAAGGATTACAGTTTAAACCGAAAACCAACCTGAAAAAGGCTTAATATTTCTATCTTGTGTGGAAGATCGACGGTTGATTGACGATCTTGTAGTTGTCGTTGGAGTGTTCTCTAGTTTTATTCCCGGTTTTTGTTTGTCATTGATGCATCTCCTGACAGATGGGGTTGATCTCCTGGTCGGTTTACAGGAACCACAATTGTCATCTTTGAACAACCTTTTTCTGGCATTCAGATCTTCCTCCTTTTTCAGTGATTGGACCTGAAATTCAAAATCATCGATGAGCTAGAAAAGGTAAGAGGTCAGTTATTAGGGAATAAATAACGTGTACCTCCAGAATTTTGAAAATTTGATGAAAACTAATGGATTCTTGACATCTTTGAGACATATAATGGCTACAGAAACCATAATAATGCGGGGTTCCATGGGCCTTTTGGCTCTAAAAGACTTTTTCTATCTCCATTAACACAGTGCAAGAGACTCACACAACAAATAATTGTTTTGTTTGTTTTTAGGGGTTTTTTACGGGTCATTTCAGCACCAGTAAAAAGGAAAATGACATGGGAAAAGTTGCAGATCCGAAGTTAAAAGTAGCAAATAAAAAGTAAGACAAAGGAGACTACAGAGGATCCACAACCAATCCATCAATGTAACTATTTTGACAGTACCTAGACATCCTATTCAGGACAAGCAAACGATCCCGCTATAAAGGATACACTCAAATGCTTACACATACATACAATATAATCAAAGCTAAAACTATAATAGTACAGAGCATAGAGATGATTTACAATGAAGATATTAGAATCTCTCAAAAAAAAGACCCAACCTTTGACTGCTTTCCCTCTCAGCTAAGAACACTCGCGAGGACCGGGAAAAAAACAATCTCGATCCAGAGCGATATGGAAAGGGAAAACTGATATAGGGGATAAAAGACATAAACACAAGTGACGTCTTTGCCCATCGTGTGAAGCACTAAAAAAAGCCAAAATTCATAGGTGAAGTGTATCTAAAGGATAATCCTGGGACATTCACCGCCTGATAATTTAAGAATTCTACCCACAGCCATATTCTGACAATCTGATTTTCATACTATAAATGAAATATGAATGTGCATCTAAGTAGAGATGTGTATATTAAAGATAATAATTATTACAATTATGACCAATGTTCGTTTTAGTTGGTAAAATGCTAAACAACAAGAATATTCCAACCAATCATGAGAGAAATGTGCTCAATCTAGTCAATTTTAATTTTTTTCTAATCAACTGTCTTTATGACTCAAATATTTCTGGCATTTCAGGGAAAACAATTTAACTTGAAACAAACCTGTTTTCCAACCAGATCCTCCGAGAGTTTCCCGGGCAAGGATCTTTCTCTCCTCTTTTTGGCTGACAGCTGCTCATCAAAGTACATGAGATTGAAATAACGAGTTGGCGTTTTCCCTTTGATCTCAAGCCAGTCATTCAATTTGGATCTGAAGAATAAAAAAAACAACCACATAGTAGATTTTCAGATACAGACTGCCACAAACAACAAACAAAAAATCTGTTAATTTTCTTCAAAAAATCAGAATTTCTAGGGGAAAAAATTATTATCAACATAAAAATCTTCTTTTTCATTATTACTATTATCTACATGTATTGTAATGCTTTAGAATACATGTCTTGTGGTTCACTTACGTAATAAAATCATGGTCACCGATTTTCTTCTAAAAAAATGGGGTCATAAAATCCAAATCTAGTGGGAATGATCTGACTTTATACAAATTTGGTCATCAAAAAATCTATTTAAAAAACAATTCAATTCTGTTAATGTATCTGGTTATCATAACTACAAACCTGTTGTCCCCAAGATAGCAGTTACAACCATGAGGCTAAGGTTATTCTGTCATACGCCAAACATTAGAACAAAACTATTTTTTCTATTTTGATAAGAAAAATTTTGTTTTAAATATCAGACAACTTTCAACAACTCTTATTTATTTACTTATCCAAACCAGCGACCAGCTGAGCTCTAGCCCATCGGTATTGTACCATGATGTAAAAAAAAAAAAATGGACGTCTCCTGTTAATGATCCATGCAAAATGTCATTAACAAGAAATCTCAAATTGGCAAAATTTTGTAAAAAAAAAAATAATTTTTTTTTAAAGCGAAAACAAAATGCACTTGAGGAACTGGAGTTCCTTTACACCGGCTCAGGGGTGAATATGGCTTAAGCTGAGGAGTTCTTCCCTCATTGCTTCACCAGTAGAGAGAATGAAGAAGCCAGACAACGTTTTTCTGATGCTTAATAAGCCTCATCAGGCAACATATGCCAAGCTTCAAATATATATGTCCGTTGAGGGGCAACCCGGCTTGGAATTTTTGAAGGATGTTAGGATTTTCAGTACAAAGAACATTCCTCTTATGCCTCGCAGTGTATCTGCATACACTTCAATTCCTGATTTTTGTCATCATCCTCAGCATGACTTGAGTGGATATATTGAGAAACTGGGTCCCAGTGCTGTGAGAGAGTCCGATACTGGAATCATTGATCTGACTCTTTTCTGGAAGTCTGTAGCAGATCATGTTCCAGCTCTCGCTGCTTTTTAATAATGCAGTCTCCTTTAAGTGTAATAAAATGTCTTTTATATTTATTTTTCCATACAGTGTGTTAATTTTTACCAGTAGGCTTAGTTCTGCTCAGCAAAATTTTGGCAATTTTGGGAATTTTTTGGGCACACTTTGGCAATTTTTAGGCCCCAACTTGGCAAAAAATGCAGATGACAGAATAATGGGTGAAATGTTATTAAAAAAAAGCCCTAGTTCATTGTTTATTGTTCAAGGATTAAATGTAGGGCATTCAACAAGAATGAAACTCTCACAAATGTATTCAAGTGTTCATCTATCAGTGCTGATGGTGACAAAAAGTGAAATAAAGAGAAAAATTTTAAACAATTGCCTTTAACCTCCATTTTTACTGCACCAACCACACTAAGCAATTGAGATAATAAAACTATCATTGAAATTGATACTTTAGCTATCTTCTGAAGATCGCCGGGAAACTGCACCTATTTGTTCCACCACACATTGAGTCTCTCACTGCCAGTATGTTTGATTGGAGGGATGTGTAATTTTTTAAAAGGTGAAAATTCATCCTTTGACACCAAAATCACGGATATCCAATGAACTGAGGAAAACCCTCAGCAATGATTTATGTGAAATGAGAGAATAAGAAGCTTGGCGTTTGTTATGTGAAACATTTCATTTTCTTCCCTAGTTCTTATTTTAGAAACAACTTCAGTGAAAATAGAGATTGGAATAATATAATAATGAAACCTTATTTAGAGCACTCTAACTCCAAAAACCCTCCCTTACCTTAACCTTGCTTGTTGGACAGATTTTGACTTTTTGAACTTTACACTCTTCACACCGCCACTGGCATGGGGTTTGAGAATATTCTGGAGGACGAAAATGTTAAAAATATTATATTACATTTACAATATTATCTTGATAAAACAGGAGCTTACATTTAATTTTATGTGAAAAAACTTTCTACATCTTCACGCAGTGGCATTTGCATATAAGTGATCTATAAATAGATATAATTTAAGATTCCCATAGCATTCATGATGTATATATGTAATATAAAATGAAATGTTTTACATATATATATTATATATGTAAAACATTTCAAGTATAATTATGATCAACTTCTACAATATTGTTTTGAGCGTTCGCTCTCATCAGGAAGTGGAAGTGGACTTCCACTTCCTGATGAGAGTGAATGCTCGAAACAATATTGTAGAAGTTGATCATAATTATACTTGAAATGTTTTATAAATAGCTCCTTTTATCAAAAAGTTGAGCACTATTATTTCATGGTTTTTGTTTTTATAATTTATATATATATATATATATATATATATATATATATTATATATATATATATATATATATAATATATATATATATAATATATCACAGCCGTTTAAATAGGGCCCAAACTTTCACTTTAGTTACTTCTTCCCTCACTGGCTACCGTCAAGTAATGTAAACAATCCACCATCAGCCATGGTGATAACAGCTGTCAAGACGGCGTGCATTGGCAATAAATTATGTCTGCAGGTAAATCTCATCGCTTTGAATTTCTCTCAGGCAGAGAGTAGTAGAAATTTCATAAAAATACTCAATTTTCTCAGCCCGTTGTGGACGCAGCATCTTTTTCATAATTTTCAAACATATATAGATACAAAGGCCAATTTTTCCTCTACAAGATGCAATTATTTTTATTTACATCATTAAATGATAAATTTGTGTTTTGCTCTTTTGAATAATCAGAGTTTTTTATGAAATAATTATTAAAATTATAAGTTTAAGAAATATTTAAAAATTCAAAATATCAAACCAACACTTTTTACCATCAAGTGTGAGGGATCAGAGAAAAGTAGATAAAATTATCTTTCATATGATATATACTTTATTATGTAGATTCAGGGATTTAAGAATAGAGGGTGTGGAAAGGAATCTCAATAATTATTTTGTTACCAACAAAGAGGAAAATATTTCATGATCTTTTAGAAACCCAATAATAAAACTAGATAGTGATGACAAGAGACATTTATTTAATTTGATTTCATTTAATTTAAGCGGGAATTTTAGATATTTCTTAAATTTACTTATTTAAGTTCTGTTCAGGTTATGGAGAGACACACTGAAGACGGTCATCACACCAGTACAAATGAAATATGTCGAATCTGTTGTGAAAGAGTACAGAGCCGTACTGAGAGGATTAAAAGACTCGAGACGTTATCAACAATTGACTATAAATATAAATGTGGAATTCTGACATATTTAAATATTTCAATTTGCGAGAAATATATCTCACTGATACATAATTTAAAGAAATGCGATGTAGGTCTTAATACCTTTGGTTCAATGAGAAAACTGAACAAGAAACAATACTTAATGAGGTGAATATGATCCTAATCTTTCACCAGTGATGTGCTATATGCAGTCTATATGGCACACAAATTAAAAGAGGTGCAAGTCAAGTACATGAAAAAAAGTAATGGGCACGGATATCTCAAAAATAAGGTTATGAAAATTATAGGAACTCTTTAAGATTTTCTTAGTGGTTTTGATTGTCTTTAAATGAATGTCCTTATATAACAATTTTTAATGGAATTCTTATAATTCGTTGATTCTGGGATAAATATAAGTGAATAACATTTGACTATGTTTCTGGTTTATTAAGAAATTTCTATTAAGACAATGCTGTGATTGGATTTCAATTTTATCTTACTCAAAATCCTTACTTTTACGTACAGGTGAACTGATATCTCAAAAACGCCTCAATCTACTGGAATAAAATTTATATGTCTACATTCTCCAGATATTCAACATCATTTCCATTACCTTTATTTTAAAATCTTAAGTGTTGAACATGTTAAAATATTCTCTTAAAAATTTTAATTCACTTAAATTTATGTATCAATTTCATGGGTTATCCCTCTTGCTTTTTAACAACATCATAATAATGATTAAATAATCAATGAAAACTCTGTTAATAAACTCTTTGGTAGTATAAAAATATTTTTGCTACACTTAATAACGGCAATACTACATTAGTTTGAAATTCAGAAAAAATCGATCAAAACGGGGAAAAAATTGTCTCCCTCTCTCAGTGTAAGGCTATGACTCATCATCACTAGATTTACCTGGCGAACTAAACTGAAAGCAATAAACGCCTGTGATATATATATATATATATATATATATATATATATATATATATATATATATATATATATATATATATATATATATATATATATATCCCCAATGTCAGGCTACACCAGAGACAGCAGACCACATAATCCTGCACTGTCCTGTGACGTGATTGGCAGGAGGTTTCGAGCCTGTCCTCAACTGCAGTGATGACTTTAAAGACTGGCTAGAGACTTCATGTGTGGAGATGTAGCCGTGCTAACATTATTTTTCTTCATTTTTCATTCAACCCTCAGATGACAGGTAAAGAATTAAACCCCATTTATCATACCTCTTTCTTTACTGAATGAGAATGAGGTGATTCGACAGTTCTCTTCAAAATGCTCCGGCAAGGTTTTGGCTCCAACACTTTGACATCATCTGGGTTGTTAAACAAATAAAGTATTCTATCAAAGTCATGGATATCAAATAAATTATCACCTTTGTGTATAGTATGGACCTGTAAAAAAAACCTGTCTTCATAGCCAGAAGCCCCACAGGACTGACTGGAACTTATCCTGGTTTCTCTGGTGCTGAATGAACAGTAACAACTGTTATTTACTAAATTTTGAAAAGGAAGTTTGTATCTATCACAAGCTACTTTCTGCTAGATCTAATAGACCCAGCAAGCCAATCACTTTTGAGTACAGAGATAAAACTGTGAGTAAAGTGCTTTTGTTGTGAGTATACCATCATGGTGTCTAATTTATTGCACAAGCCAGCCCTTACTTGGTGAACCTGAAAAGATTAAAGGTTGTTTTTTGAGATCAAGAACACACCTGTACATCATATAGCAACACACCATGTAGCCATGCCATAAAGCCAAGGCCAAGAGCATCATTTTTTTTAAAAATACAGTAGACTCCGCTTACTCACATGCCTGGCTTGGTGTATCAATTAAGCGGAGTGTACGATTAAGCGGAGAAGCTAACAATAGCATTCTAAAGCGTCAGCTTTCATGTGCAATTCATGTAGGACCTTCCCTTCTGGGTTTTCTACAGGCTTGGGACCATCATATTCAAGACATGGCCTGTTTACAATGTTTGTTTCTTAATTTCTATTTAGTTATTTATTTTTATTCTTTTTTTTTTTTTGTCTTATTTGGTTTTTGGGTTTTTTTATTTTTGTTTTCATTTTCATGTTTTACCGACAACAAAATGTGACATTATTGTTGAACGGAGCTCAGTAGCTCCTGAGATGTCAGTTCACCACTAATAGTAATAGGTATATTGTTGAAATTGTTGTCCATTCTCATTCATTGGTAAGAATTTATTGAATGCTTCCGCCGAAAAGTTGTGTGGAACGGGAACAGCATTTTTGATTTTGATTTCCTATGGCTGTTGGTAGTTACTGCAATCAAGGTGTAGCGATTAAGCAGAGATGGTTTAAAACAGCAGAGTTTCAAATATGTGTATGGGAATAACGAATTTTCGTCACACTAGCGTTCCGAAGCCGAAAGCACCTCGGACTCGGACAGGTGTCTGGGGATAATGACAGCCTTTCAGCTAGAAGGATAATGGCGTGAGTGGATGAACTAAATGGGCCGTGTAGAAGTACAACAATAAAAAGTAAGAGTAAGAAGTGAGAGAATAATAATAATATGGATATTATGATTATGATGATCACATCAATGATAATGATATATGTGTCTCTTACTCCCGACTCTTCTTACACTATCTACACTTACTCTTACGGCACGGTCTACAACTCAACTTACTTTGCGTTTTCAGGTTTTTGCGATACATTCTGAACCACGTTTAAATACGTAGGGCCTTGAAAACAAATGATAAAACGGTAAGTGAGCGTTAAAACAACTGTCTGTAACTACGAGACCTTGCACAAACTTTGTTGACACGAATCTCAGACTCAGACAAAAACAAACTTTCAAAACATTCGCCAAACTATCTAGTAGTCGATATTACCTATCATATCGATATCACGAGAGTATGATGAATAGAGGTTTGTTTTATTTTAATGCAGGATAAAACGAAGAATGTAGATGCGTTCACTACAAGTTACAAGTGTCAAACATATCTTTTTCGAGTTCCATAAAATTTTATAAAGCGTTCAATGCAACTTCCCAGTTGTGGTAGCGTCCGGCCGATTCCAGGTTCCAGTATCGAAAATTCTATTTCCCTCGCACAGAAGACAGAAATCCATAAAGATTGTTTTTGTTTTATGGTGTAAAGAGGAAAAACTCAAAAATAATAAACTGATCATTATTCATGCAGGATTTACTTCCCTTGATTTTAAACCAAAATCTAGGTCCAATTCGAATCACACTGAAACGTTGTTCTGTGTTGCAGTAAAAACAGGTTTGGGAAAAATTAAAAGATTTTAGCTTGCTTGATTTATAATTTAGACATTAGTGATGATTTCAATTAAAAAGCGGATTGGCTGAAAATCTCAAAGCAGACGCCTGAGAGGGGGGGGGGGGGGGGGGGTTTGAATCACAGAATCAAGGGATGCTACTTAAGCACGGCAGACATTTATATTCTTATTATTGGGTTGTCTCCCCTACACCGAAAACTGAAAACTAAAACTTGGTTCGAAGTGGTCTTCGCTTTTGTTTTTTTGTTTTTAAGGGTTTTACGGCGCTTGCAACACATTTTGGTCACAGCGCCAGTAAAAAGGAAGAAAATTGGATAGTGAAAAGAGTTTAGATATACGACTTTAGGAAAAAGTAAGACAGAGGGGAATTGGTCAAATAGGGAACGGATGTAGATTCCAAGAGCACAAGATCAGTGTACTTAGTTTGAGATCACCTAAATGTCTCACCCAGACACCAGCGCAAGATCCCATAAGAGGAATACACTCAAATGCTTACATTCTTCATTCAAAATAACAAATATAACAGTACATAACAGAGAGATGAGTTACAAGGGGGAAAAAAAGCATCATCTCCCAAAACAATAACTATGCATTTGATTGTTTCCCTCCCAGACTAGCTCTACGGCAAAACCAAGTAATCTCATTCCAAGACAGAGGGCAAATTGGAAAACAGATGTAATGGGAAAGAAGACACAGTCAGTGCCATCCTGCCCGCTATGGGAGTCCAGGAGCCCCACCCAGGTTGTGGTATTCATAAAGATAGTTTGTAGAATGTACAGTTAACGTTATTCGTTCTCGTTGTTTTTGGGTTTTTTTTGAGACCGCCACTTGGGAGATAAGTTCTCACTAAAGTTTCCCTATAAGATTATATGTGTTAATGGTAACGACATATTATAGTTTCATATGTTGGTATGATTCGTCTTGTCGACAGAACAGGTGAGTATTTTAACGAAGCGCAAAGCATCCATTAAAGGACCCCCAGTAGGTAATCAAGGGCACAAATTTGCCCCTCTAAAGTCCCGAGTGCCCCTGTACATTGAGAGAAAGGGAGAGAGAGAGAGAGAGAGAGAGAGAGAGAGAGAGAGAGAGAGAGAGAGAGAGAGAGAGAGAGAATGGGGGGGGGGGTGGAGGACTATAAAGGGAATGAAGTTTGCGACACTCAGCTCTTTTCTCTTGTTTTTGGAACGCCAACTGAGTGATAAGTTCTCATTAAAATTGTAACTCAGTGTCTCAAAACGATATTATGTTTGGATGAAGTAGGTGCTGAGAATTGAAATTAAGACCCAAATATGAAACTCAGGGTTAATTTCTATTGTTTCCCCAATATTTTTTAACACAATTTCGACCTAGAAGATATGAAAAATTACAGACCTGTCTCAAATATACCCTTCTAATAACAAATCGTTGGAATAATTGTATTAAAAAAATGAAAAAAAAAAGTTTAACTGAACACCGCTTAAATTCTAATTTTCAATGTGCTTATCGAAGTCACCATAGCACAGAGCCCGCACTTTTCAGAAAAATTAATGACATTTTATAATCCTGCGATGCTGGTATTTTCTCTATTATTACTCTCTTGATCTCTCTACTGCATTTGATACAATTTTCTCAAAACTTCGGCATGACGGAACTGTTCTGACTTAGTTTCGTTCATATTTAAGTGACGATTCCATAAGGTTGAAATCAGCGGGCACCCTTCTAATGATTTTATGCGGCTCATGGTGGTAGACCACAAGGCTCAGTCCTTGGCCCCATTTTCTTCACCTTTATACCCTATCGATCCCTTCCTTCCGTAATAGACTTTCATGACTTATACCACCATGTGTACGCTGATGATACGCAGCTTTATAACAATCGTATTGTTAAAAGATCTTCCATTGTTAGTGAATTTTATATAGCGCAATAACCACTAAACGTGCTCAAAGCGCTTTACAAGGGGTCCCTGGTCAACAGCAACATTTAACATGTAAGGACGGGACATAATGCCTGTAAGGCGATATTACAATTTTTCGGACAAAGACAACGCTGTTAACGGCCTGGTACTCATTTTACACCTGAGTACGGTGAGAGAATGTGAGTAAAGAGCCTTTTCCAAGGACTCAACTATGCGCCGAGCACAAGGTTCGAACCCAGGACCTTCCGATCCGAAAGCGAGTGTCATACCATAGACCACATAGCCGCACAAAAAAAAAAACATAATTAATATTAAGACATGGATGGAGCCAAACTGACTTAAGCTCATTAAAGAAAATTGCTGTATCGCTCTTAGTTTTACATGCTGCTAGATTAATCTTAGAATTTACTTCTTTTGATAGCGCTACAACAATGCTTATACGCTTGCACTTGTTGTCTGTGAAGGCTGGGATCGAGTATAGGATACTTGTTTTGTGTTGTCGACCATTCCGCTCACAATTACATCCCAGATTTAATTACTCCCTACAATTACCCCAGAACACTCAGATCCACGGATTCGAATCTCATTCTATTCCCCTTTAAAAATTGAAGTTCTGCGAGGTCAGAACATTCTACAAGTTTGGCCCTTCTCCGTGGAAGTTCTTCTCTGAGCCTTTAAGATTATCTGATCGCTTGGACTCGTTTAAGATATTCCCCAAAACTTTGCTTTTCGATAAATACCTTTTGTGAATTACCATCAGTTGACGTAATTATCTCGTGTTTATCTAAAACTGCCATTTGTTTGTACACGCGTGTGTGTGTGTGTGTGTGTGAATATGTGTGCGAATGTATGTTTGTGTTTTTGCTACGTTAACGGGACAATTTCATGTTTGCACACTCACGTTAAGTGGACACACCCCGTTAAGTGGACGTCCTGATAATGTTTTGATGTCAAAACCAGACTTCCCGCCAGTTTTTAGATCACCTGACAAATTTTTTCCAAGAAATGAGTTGGTCTTTGCAACGGAGCGATTTTGTCGTTTAGACACACAGCTCTATACACACCGCGAGTGTATGCCGAAAATTGCGGTGTCCCGATAACTGCAGAGTAAAGTTAATTACGTGTGTATAGGCTGTGTGTATGAAATTGGACCTCGTTGTTTTCGTTTCTTAGACACAAACTCAAAGATGGAGGACCGTAGCAGTAGTCCAGTCTTACTTTAATATTTTATGTTTGAGGCCTACATTACAATTTCTACTGTAGTTTTACTGCATTTCTTAATTATTTTTTTTCACTTGTCGTTCTTTCATATCTCTATACATAGAAATAATAAATAACTTTAACTAGCAGGTATTCCCGTTCTACGAAAGAAAACGAGGAGGGATAAGCAGCCATGGATAGATAGATAGATAGAGAGACAGACAGACAGACATACATACATACAGAAAGAAAGACATATAGATAGATAGATAGATAGATAGATAGATAGATAGATAGATAGATAGATAGATAGATAGATAAACAGATAGAAAAACAGATATATTCATAGAAAAATAGAGATAGATAGACATACCTACAGGAAGACAGATGGACGGACAGACAGATAGATAGATAGACAGACAGACAGGCAGATAGATAGATAGATAGATAGATAGATAGATAGATAGATAGATAGATAGATAGATAGATAGATATATTTATTGATTGATTGATGGGAAGGGTCCAAGGCTTTTGAGAGAGAGAGAGAGAGAGAGAGAGAGAGAGAGAGAGAGAAATAGAGAGAGAGAGAGAGAGAGAGAGAGAGAGAGAGAGAGAACTTCTGTTGTACTGTAAGTAGGTTAGGAATTCGAAAATTTGAGATCACAGCTATCTGCCTGAAATAAAATAAATACATGAATATATAAATCAAAACGTACATTAGTAGTACCAAAACTATAATAACGATCGGGAGGACAAAGGGGTGATACGAGGATTAATCAATTGACTTCAGTTACACTCACCCTATTCACAACTAGATATACCAGAAAAAAAGGAGAAGAAATGAGTATATCCTTTGAACTCTGACCCCTCTATTTTGTTTTCTTGGATAAATCTCATTTCGTCTCATAGCTCTTATAAAAGATTGGAAACACAACCGGTACTGGAAGTTATTTGTGGAGGAGGTCGTCGTTTTTATGGCGACTCAGAATTTTTTCAAAAAATTACTTTTTAACTAATCAAATTGTGAAGAAACCAAACATTATTTTTTAATCATTTAGATACTGCTCCCAGCCTTTCGTCGTTCCCAATCCAGATATGACTGTTCTTGGTTAGTCAGTTTTTCAATCTATATAGAGCTATAGTGTTTGGGGCTTAGTTCCATTACAATAAGATGGATATTATGAGAGTTCAATTATATGTACACGGTGTTCACCGATATGCTTCCTGTCGTCTGTTCAGTTACAATAAGATAATCCACTCCGATTCACAATCCGATTTGTAACTCTTTTAATCTTCGCTTCCTTATCCATTTATTTCAATAATCTTTCTTGTTCTTGTTCTTCTAGTTTTTCTTGTTCTCGTTTCTCTTCTTCTTCTCCACCTGTTGTAATTTATTCTTTCCTCGCATGATTTTTCGTCATATTCATTTTTTTCATCCTTCTTCATCTTCAGACATTGACTGCTTGTCAAACTGATCTAGATCTAGTCTTTGGAGAAATGCGAAAAGACTTACAGATTATGTTTTCAGATATTGATGACGATCCTTATGACAGTGATTATGTCCATGATTCTAGTGATTCAGACTTTGACTCTTTTCCGACATTTTTACCAGTTGGTCTTTTAGAAAAACCTGCCACTGTAACAGTTACGGACTCAAGATCACAGGAGTACACAGATTTATCAGGCTCTCAAGAAAATGTAGGCAACCAATTAACAGTGAACCAAAATAGAATTGAGGGATGTTATCTGCCAAACACAAGAGGAGATTCTAAAAAGCATTTCTGTGTTTTTTTTGTGGTAAACAGCAGGCAAAGTTAAAACGTCATCTTTTATCACAACACAAGAATGAAAAAGATATGGTGCCTTTACTTAATGCTACTTCCCTAACTAAAAAAGATGAACTTGCCAAACTTCGCAATGCTGGTGACCATGCACACAATATCAATACGCTGAAGCAAGGAACAGGCATGGTGGTGGTCAAAAGAAGGGAAAAAAAACATTAACTCAAGTAAGCAACTTTGTGCCATGTTTGAAATGTATGGGTTGGGTCTCTAAGAAAGATCTTTGGAGGCATAAATGTGTAAACAAAGCTGAAAGTGTACCCCGGAAGCAATTGGTTAAACAAGGAAAGTTGCTTTTACCACAGGCATCTGACAACGATCTGTACAATGAAATAATGGTGTCTTTACGGAATGGCCCTATTTCAATCGTGGCCAAGAGCGATGAAACTATAAAACTTCTTGGCCTCAGAGAGACGACAAAGAACGGACATGACAAATATAGGCACGGGTATATTCGAAATAAATTAAGAGAATTGGCCCGCCTTTTGATTAAGCTCAGGAGTGCACCTAACTGTGAATCGTTGGGACTATCAGACTTCCTTCAACCTGAAAGATTCAAAGATGTCGTCTCAGCTGTAAGAGAGGTGGCAGCCTACTCATAAGACACAAATCAATATGGAATACCATCCCTTGCTCTAAAACTAGGACATAGTTTGGCGCACTGCTGTATTCTGTTGAAAGCTAAAGCTATTGAGACTGGAGATACAGTTATGAAAGAGAGAACAGGTGCATATTATCAGCTTCACACAAGTATGTGGAATCAGGAAATAGCTTGCAATGCCGCAAGAAACCTACATGAAAAAAAGAAAAATACCACAAAGACTATTCCACTCACAGATGATGTGTCAAAGCTGTCGAAGTACCTCACTAGTGAAACTGAAAAGTTGACCATGGAAATGTTGGCGCCAAAAGGCATTGTCAAGGAAAAATGGGAAAGACTCGTGGTGATTACGCTAGTACGAATAATATTATTCAACAGAAGAAGGCAAAGGGAGGCTTCAAAGATGAAATTGTCTGACTACACCCAGGGAATAAATACCGACAAGCACAATGAGGACGTTCTTAAAGAGCTTAGCCCTTTTGAAAAAGAACTTTGTAGTGTAGAGTCTTATCACGGATCGAGATAATTGTTGAATGACTGTGACTTTCTATCTTTTGGTTTTAATGCAGTTTATGCCGAATTTGGCAGTGTTTTAGGTTAAAGCATGGTTGAATAAAATTTTGAATAAAATGTTGAATTATATGTTAATTTCCTTTATGATTATCATTGCTATGAAACATAAGCTATTTCTAATCTCTGCTATTGCTATGTTAATCTTAAAACAACAAACAAAATAAACAAAGACAATCAAACAACAACAAACAAACAAACAATCAAAAACAAAACAAAAAAAAAAACATGGCGTCATATAGCGGAAACATTTATTCTTCAAACGTACCACTATGATAATGTATGTAAAATAATGCAACCCATAAGGAAAAGAATGGTGAATTCATTTCAGAATAAAGTTTAAAGATAGCTATCTTTTCAGTCCAAAGGCTATGAGACTTGTATTATTGTCAATACTACAAGCCTCATACTCAATGACTTAGTCACGAAATAACGATGTACCATCATTTTGTCCTGACATTAATAGGCAAATCATATTGTTTAGGTTCGATTCCAGAATGGAACCAATGAGAACATAAAAATACAATATTCCAATGGACATAGACTAAGAATCTAGATGCCCGGAGTACATTTCTACAAAGTCTGTTTTATGTTTGTTTTTCATGTTTTTGTGTAACATGCTTGAGGTTCAAAGGTCATGCGATGTCCACTTAGTGATACGTCCCAATAATGTATGAGTAAAATAATGTTGACATGAAAATTGAAGCAGAGGGCTGAAATTTGGCATACACCAATCTTTTCATGTCTAGGTGATACATTTAAAAAATCAGCCTGTTTGTATTATTGGTTTTTGAGCTATGATACGTCCACACAATGTAGGATTTGGTGAGAGTCCTCTTAATGTGTCCGAGACACGTATGTGTGTGTGTGTATGTGTGTGTGTATGAATGTGCGGTTTTTTTTTTGGGGGGGGGTTATTTTTTTTGGGGGGGGGGGGGGGGTTGTTTAGTTGTTGTTTTTTGGGGGTTTTTTTTGCTTCTTGTGTGTAAATAATTTACGAAAGCAGATGTGTGTAAGTGGGTTAGGGATTTTACCTACACTTCATAAGATTTGTGCAAATTATGTAAAGCGCTTTGAGGTTTCGGCATAAAGCGCTATAAAAATCTTCGTATAACATATCATCTGAAATTACAATTTTTCCACCTGCAAGGTTTCTCTGACGATTATATTATGAATAAAGTTGACAAACGCTAGGAGAATTTCACAATACCGGTTTTGTTTTTTTTTTCTCTCATTTGCCATAGCTTCCTTTTGACAAGGCTGGATGACTGGTTTGTGTGCTTGGGTGTGCAGTTACATAAAATAAGATACATAACAGAAGTTTCCATTTTTACATGTAATTTTATGAGAAAATGATAACCTTTTCGTGAAAAATGCATGCGAATCAAAAGATTTCTTTAAAGTCAGGAATTCGTGTTTATTGATCAAACCTCGTATATCATACTATTCTATCACTCACATTCATAAACGTCGTCTGTGGTTATTTCATTCATAGGTTCAGCAAGTTCGACTTAAGACCTAAGACCTATCTATCACGTTTTTACTGTGTTTATTTTCGTTTGTCTATTTGTTCTTCTTCTTCTTCTTCTTCTTCTTCTTCTTCTTCTTCTTCTTCTTCTTCTTCTTCTTCTTCTTCTTCTTCTTCTTCTTCTTCTTCTTCTTTCTTCTCTTCTTCTTCTCTTCTTCTTCTTCTTCTTCTTCTTCTTCTTCTTCTTCTTCTTCTTCTTCTTCTTCTTCTTCTTCTTCTTCTTCTTCTTCTTCTTCTTCTTCTTCTTCTTCTTCTTCTTCTTCTTCTTCTTCTTTTTCTTCTGTTGTTGCTGTTGTTGTTATTGTTGTTGTTGTTGTTGCTGTTGTTGTTGTTGTTGTTATTGTTGTTGTTGTTGTTGTTGTTGTTGTTGTTGTTCTTCTTCTTCTTCTTCTTCTTCTTCTTCTTCTTCTTCTTCTTCTTCTTCTTCTTCTTCTTCTCTTCTTCTTCTAAATCTTCCTCTTCTTCTTCTTCTTCTTCTTCTTCTTCTTCTTCTTCTTCTTCTTCTTCTTCTTCTTCTTCTTCTTCTTCTTCTTCTTCTTCTTCTTCTTCTTCTTCTTCTGCGCTTATACGGTTCCGATTTATCTTTTCTTGTATTCGGAGGAAGGGTTCTCACATACGAATGTCATTCTAATATTTTTTACAGCTCCCAGGTTTCAAAAAAAAAAAAGATAGGTAAAACCAACAACACTCACTCACACACACACACACACACACACACACACACACACACACACACACACAAGGGTATCGACTGATTTTATATAGCAGAAGAGCCACTGAATAAACTGCCTCATTGTGTCTTACAAGATCCCAAACCAACTGCAAGACTTAACGAGTGACGTCTATAAGAACACAGCCTTTTCTAAGAACCCAACTTTGCGCCACCTCCACTGGACTCGAACTAGGAGCATACTGACCAGAGACCGAGTGTCATTGCACAAAACCAGAAAGTCGCTGACAAAAACCAAAACAAATAAAAAACAAAACAAAACAAAATACGAAAAAAATTCTGAATGAAAAAAAATGGATGTGGTCTCTCTCTCTCTATCTATCTATCTATCTATCTCTCTCCCCCCTCTCTCTCTCACACACACATACACACAACTCTCTCTCTCTCTCTCTCTCTCTCTCTCTCTCTCTCTCTCTCTCTCTCTCTCTCTGTCTGTCTGTCTGTCTCCCTTACTTTATTGTCAGAGATCTTCTTTCGAGGCTAATCGCAGAACACTTTCTGAATGAATTTATGTATAGAGTTAAGTGCATGACGTAACTATAGTATTCTAATCGGCCATGGTTAAGTGTCAAAGCTCCCCCTCCCATTATTTACTTTTTTTTTAGTGGCCTATGTTAATGCATTAAAAACATTAATAAATAAATAGAAATGAAATGAATGAATAAATTCAATGAATGAAAACAAAAAAGACAAATATACAAATAAATAAATGTTGAATGAATAAATATACAAATAATTGTAATATGCAAATATTTACAGATCGATCATAACTTAAAAATGTAAATAGATAAATATGCAAAAGATTAAATAATAAATTAAAAATAAATAAATAAATAAATAAATAAATAAATAAATAAATAAATAAATAAATAAATAAATAAATGGCTATTTTATATTTTCACGAACACTTTTGCCTGAAATTCCGGTATACTGCGCAAGCGCATTGATTGTCTTGATTCTACGGGGTCTGATTTTGCATTCCACGGCTGCCGCACCCAGTCGTAATAGCAAAATACTAAACACTGCTAAAATTCGTTGTGAACGGATATTTACAACGTTATTCTGTATTTCGATGATTCCAATTATTTGAAAACTTCTTGGTGAGTACCAATTCAACCATAATATTTGCAATTTTAAGCTATTGAATATGATAAATGGTCAACGGATGCCATTACAACACGTACCAAGTCAGTTCCGTGTGTGAGTAGATTCTATGTCGGCATCATCAAAGAGTAATGTCCACACCCCCTTTCAACAAATTCATGCCCCTAGATAACAGCAACCGTGCATATGTAACGAATAACAGTTATGTACGATGTTTTCATATGGGTGCCTTTGCTGTATTATCGACAATTCCTGTTTACATCAAACGCAGGTCATTAACATCGAAGAGATGACTAAGCGAGCTCATCTAATCTATGAATCGAGGATGAAGGCCGCCATTGATAAGTGCTCAGGCTCAAGACTCGAGATAACAGCCGGCAGCACTACTTTCAAAGGCATCCCAGGATATTAGACCCCCAGTATTATAAATAATTCGTTTCATTTCGTAAAATAGCAATGCATATTCGTCTTAAAATATCAGTCACCAATTAGTATGTATCCCTAATTTCCGTCTGAATCAGAATCAGAATTGACGGAAGCGAGTTCGGTGAATCCAGCAGACGACCCCATACATTTCCAGCAGACGACCCCACACATTTCCAGCAGTCGAGATTTAGATTCCTGGGTGGGGATCCTGACCTCCCATAGCGGGCAGGGAGGTACATACTGTGTCTTCTATCCCCTTATATCTTATCCAACAAGCTTTCTGTCTTTGTCTTGGAATGAGATTACTTGGTTTTTTCCGGGCCCTCGTCGGAGTCCTGGCTGAGAGGGAAACAGTCAAATGCATAGTTATTGTTTTGGGAGATGATATTTTTTTCCTTGTAAATCATCTCTCTGTTATGTATTATTATATTGGTTGTTTTTAATGTATAATGTAAGCATTTGAGTGTATTCCTCTTTGTTGGATTTTGTGCTTGTGTCCGGATGAGACATAGGTGATCTCAAACTAAGTACATTGGTGGTATGCTCTTGGAATCTACATCTGATCCCTATTTGTTCCCATTCCCCTTTGTCTTACTTTCTCTTGGGTGCTTTAATTGTAATTCTAGAACTTTTTACTATCCCATATTCTTCCTTTTTACTGGCGCTGATATAACCTAAATGTGTTGCAAGCGCCGTAAAACCCTTAAAAACAAAAAAAAACAAAAACAGATTTAGATTCTTGCAATGATTTATTCAAGCCGGAATGGTTGACATTTGCCTTTTAACTGTAAAGCAGGAAACTAAGCACAAACAAATTCAGAGGCAGGCCAATATCAATTTTCAGTAGGCACTTGAATGTCTGAGCTGAATGTGTCTTGTCATGTCAGTAGTCAGTCTCACTAGCCACAGTCTCAGTCTCAGTCAGGTCTCCCATTCATTCACCTGTTTCGCCACTGATTATCGTCGTTTGTGAGCGGCTGGCTAAAATCATGGCATGATCAAATTGAGATATTTATCTTGTTTTTATCTACATAATTTGTTAAAATTAGCGCGAAATAAAGGGCGTTGAATGCTCTATCTCTTTTGAGACAATTCTGGAGATATGGTAATGGAAATGGAAAGATAACTAAATTGTGCAAGGAAAACGAGCCACACATAATAATCATGTATTCCTGTTAAAAAATGACTCGCTGATACCATTTTCGACTATCGAAACAACCTCCGAGATAACCATACAATCATTCTCATTTCAACCTCTCAAAGTAACGCAATTTCTGCATGGACTGCTATGCCTAGTAACGATCATTGGCTCCTCTAGCCTTTGATGTCAGTGTTTCACCGGAATATCCTTTTGTTACTTCAGTCAGCTGGAACAAGGTTCAGGCTGATCCCTATAAATAGTGTTTGCTGGGGGTGTTTGTAAGCATGATTTTTAAAATTAAAACAATAACAACAAAAAAATATCTGTCAAAGACAGAATTAAAATGCTTTATTAAGAGCAATGTGATGGTATACTACTAGTACTACATTATTGTGAACCAGATTTTAAACACATTTATAGGTTGAATTTTCATTTCACTGCCTATTTTAGGTAATATTATTAAAATATTAATGACTAATTTATTTCTGTTGCTGTAGTGTAGATAGGTGTCCCTCAAAAAGCGCACCCTGTTCCCTCAGTTCAGCCAGATTTGGGATATGCTTGCCTTCATTTCGACTTCAAAGAGAAATCTAAAATAAAAAAAAGACAAACATTTGTTTCAAATACTTACATGTTTCAGTTTTCTCTGCAGCTTTTTTATTCTCCAAAACTTTCGATTAAAAAAAAAGCAGCCTTTTTTTTTACTCATAGATTCTGCTCTCATCCACTATTCTTGTTTAGAATTGTCAAGATCTGTTCTGAAACGAAGTTATCCTGTCATATTTTTACAAATTTGGTGTCGTCACATGACTTTATCCATAATTTCTTTCATGCTTGGTGAAAGTTATGACAATTAATATTAAGACTTACCCTGCCCTTTTAAAAACTAGGTCAACCAATCAGATTTCATTGTTCTTTAGTGTGTCAAGAAGTTAACGCACTAAATTGCATCATTCACATGAGCTCTTTTGCATAAACATAAATACTCACTTATGGGCATTTTGATAGAAAATCTTTTGCTGAACATCAATTAAAACTTAATTATTTTGAAGTGGAAAAGTGACAAAATAATTTTAAGCCTAACTTTTGAAATTCATGTAAGGATCGTTTAGTTAGGAATTTTTAATTGTAGAGAAAGCAAATTCATCTTAAAATTTAAACAGTTTTTTCAAAGGTAGGATTTAAGTTTTTTAAGGAACTTATCTAATTTTTGACAACTGTGGTGATTTATCGTGGCATAAAATAGTACATCACCCTTGTTGACGAGACTCAGCTGTTGGCAGTTTTTAAAAATTCAACCAAAGTGATTGCTTTTTGTCTCATTGTTTATAAAACGAGAACCAACTAAGCTCAAATGAAATCATAAATAGCTTTGCCCCCTAAAGTGGTTTATCTTTGGGATGCATTTGCTTTGTCCAGAAAGGCATCCCTAAATAAATGAATCTTGATAAATTATTAAATTTAGGTTTTAAATTATTTTGTCACTTTTAGGTCTTTTAAATTTTTGAAGTTGAGAAGAAAAATATCAGTAATAATAGTTAAGAGCTAAATAAATGGTCAGTTTACCCCAATCAGTTCAGCTCCAGGCTAAAAATGAGCAAAATGGTTCCAATGTTTTTGTTGTTTTAATCTTAGAAAAATCTGTTATATATCTAGATGAACTTCCTTCAAACCAGCTCCTCATGACAATCTGAAATATTTTTTTCCCTTATCTCCAACAATATACGTATTTAGTGCAACAACTTTGTCCAATAACGCTAAAGTGAAGATTTGTTTCGTGCCACTTAAGTCATCTTAATAGTCAACAAATACAGTGGATGAATTGAAAAAGTAAATAGCTTTGCCCCCTAAAGTGGTTTTTGTTTGGGATGCATTTGCTTTGTCCAAAAAGGCATCCCTAAATAAATAAATCTTTTAAATTTATGAAGTAATTAAGGGGAGGATAAAATTAAGAGTTTGGAGGTAATATCTCTCTCTCTCTCTCTCTCTCTCTCTCTCTCTCTCTCTCTCTCTCTCTCTCTCTCTCTCTCTCTCTCTCTCTCTCTCTCTCTCTCTCTCTCTCTCTCTCTCTCTCCATCCATCTCTCCTTATAGTTTCCCCCTTGAGTTGTTTCAGAGAAATTGAGAGGAAAAATATCAGTGAGCTGAATAGATTCTAGAGAATGCAAAGTTTTGCTACAGGATGTTTCTTTATTAGTGAAGTGCCATTTAACTTTATTGGTGATTCTCACGTAGCTGGCTTTACAATACTTGTGTTTTCCTTGTCTATGGTTGATGAAAGATCTTCAGGTAATATCAATGTCAATATCAATTTTACACCCTGGACGTATGTAGGACTCACCACGAATATAGTTGGGTGAACTATGAGGGTGATTCAAAAAGTAATGGGATTCTGCTTATAACAAATTGCATCAGTACCGTGTATCATATCTTAAAGTAAAGCTTGGTATTAGCCAAGTAGAATGCTACTTCTCAACATAGTCCTCTCTCTCTCTCTCTCTCTCTCTCTCTCTCTCTCTCTCTCTCTCTCTCTCCTCTCTCTCTCTCTCTCTCTCTCTCTCTCTCTCTCTCTCTCTCCTCTCTATTCTCTCTCTCTCTACTCAGTCTCAAATCTCTCTCTCTCACAGTCTTGTAACTTCAATAACTCAAAATTTGCTTAAAGAGTAATGTGTAACTTCAATGGAACCAAATATAAATATAACGTTACATGAAAAAGAAATTAACTGAGTAAGACATCTGTCCCATTACTTATTGACTCACCCTCGTATATGTCAGAAATAGAGAATTAAGGAATGCATGGCCTCTAATGTGAAAACCAAGGCACAAGGCTGCAAAGTAGATTGTTTTAAAACTTTGTCAACTGCTAGAAGTAGGAGGATGTCAGCTGCTAGAAGTAGGAGGATATACCATTTTGGAAGATCTTAAAAGCCTTCAAGAAATCCACAGAACTATTCTGGTAAAGAGAAGTTTTAATGATACGGCATAAAGAAAAAATTATTTTATAATTCACATGACAAAGATATAAAATTTAGCTTATCTCAAAGTACGCTGAAATATTTTGGTCCTGTAACCTATATTTGTTCCCTTGAAACTTTTTCTTTGTTTTACTTTTTCTTGTATACTTATTGTAATTCTATAATTTTTTTTGATATCCCATTTTCTTTTTACTAGTGCTGCACAGCTTAGAATCTTTCCCTTAAAGGCGGATATATGTCTAAATGGTAGTTCATTTTAGCCCACAACCATCACAATTCCACCTTTTTCAAAATTTTCTGTGAATAAAAAAACTCACTGCGACCACTACATCAACATCCCTATCACCACTATTATTACAACCCCTACCACGACCACCACTATTACCTCCATAAAATCATCATCGCAATCACCTGGGTGAACTATGAGGGTGATTCAAAAAGTAATGGGACTCTGCATATAACAAATTGAATCACTACCATGTATAATATCTTACAGTAAAGCTTGGTATTAGCCGAGTAGAATGCTACTTCTCAACATAGTCTCTCTCTCTCTCTCTCTCTCTCTCTCTCTCTCTCTCTCTCTCTCTCTCTCTCTCTCTCTCTCTCTCTCTCTCTCTCTCTCTCTCTCTCTCTCTCTCTCTTTCTCTTACTTTAACCGTACAACCACCACCACATCATCTCTCCAGCACCACCACTACAGCTAATACCTCATTATCATCATCATCTTTACTGTCACCTCAACTATTACAACCACTTTATCATAATTCCTGCTACCAGCACAACTACTACTGCCACATTATTATCCCTATCACCATCACTACTATAACAACCACCACCATGTTTATCCCTAACACAATAACTGCTACAAATCACTACTACATCTACTACCACCCCATCATTCCTACCACTACAACTACCACAACATCATCCACCCTATCACCACCACCACTACAACTACTACCACATCATCATACCTTCCCCACCACCACTTATACAACCACCACCACATCATCATTCCTACCACTGCCCTCAATACTAAAACCACCACCAAATCATTATCCCTACCACCACCACTACTACAACTACCACCACATTTTCATTCATACCACTGCCATCACTATTGCATCCATCGCCACATCATCTCTACCACCACCACTAATACAACCACATCATCATTCCTACCACCACCATGACTACAACCACTCCCACATACATCATCATTCCTACAATCACTGCTACTACAACCACCACCATATTATCAGATCTACCACTAGTAAGATAACGACCACCAGCAAATCATATGAGTATTTTTAAAAAGTGAAAAATGGGGGTAGGTGGTGACTGTTGACATCATTCTTTAAGTATATACAATGTTATGTTGTATTTAGTCTTTAAATTTTTGTAATTCCTTTGATTGGTGTCATAAATTGCTGCGAGACGCATTTTGGGTCGCATCACAATAAATTTTAATGAATTTCAAATTTATAGTCTCATTGATGGGTCATGATCTATTCGCTGAAAAAATTCCTCCTTTTTCCTTTCATTCTCACCCCTGCCCTGAAATGACCTCAATGTGCTGTAAAACCCTGAATTTGGCGAAAAATTCAAAATCATCGAAAATGACGCAATATTGCGCATATATATCCTTCCTGCTTTCTCCAAATTCTGACATGTCTATCAGCATGGAATACATTAATTTGCAACCGATTGGTAAAATTGACGATTCCTCTCATGTGGAGTCTTTGATCTCCCATGATTGGCAGGTCATGCTGTGTCTTCTAATCCCTATATCTGTTTTCCGAGTTGTTTTCCGTCTTTGTCTTGGAATGAGATTACTTGATTTTGTCCTCGCCCTGGCTGAGAGGGAAACAATCAAATGTATAGTTAGTTTTGGGAGATATTTTTTTCCTTGTAAATCATCTCTGTTATGCACTGTATTATGTTTTGTTTAAATATTATGTATGATTTGTAAACATTTGTAGTGTATTCCTTTTAGTGGGGACCTGTGCTTGTGTCTGGATGAGACTTTTAGGTGATCTCAAACTAAGAACTTTGATAATGTGTTCTTGGAATCTACATCTGTTTCCGATTTGAACCAATTTTCCTTTGTCTTACCTTTACTTGGGTGCTTTAATTGTAATTCTAGAAACTTTAACTATCCCATTTTCTTCCTTTGACTGGCACTGGTGTGACCTTAACTCACTCAATCCTAGAGACTTTTGCTACTTTTCAAAATTGGAAAAAAATGTATTAAAAAATTAGCATGGACATAGATAGCGTTATTCAACTATCATTAACATGCAAAAACTAAAAACATTAGCTTTGATAGTACGCTTATAATTTTTCTCAGAAAAATGTATTAAATTGGCATGGGGCAAAAGTAACCCGGGTAAACTACGAATATAGTCGGTGTTAGGGTTGAGTGAGTTAATGTGTTACAAGTGCCGTAAAACCATTAAAAACAAACAAACATGTGGAGTCCAACACTCATGATTTTGAGCCCATTGAAATCATGCTAGTCGGCATTGGCGATTGAGTATGGGGCCTGCATTAGTTCTGCTGCTCAGCTTGCATTTCTTAATTTATTGCACATAGTGTTTACATGTTGCTGACCACTTCGTTTTTGACCCCAGATGGTAGATAATGTACTGTGATGTCAATTTAATCTTCTTAGATAAATACATGCATAATGAAGTTAAATTTTGTTGTTTCTCTGTTAAAACAGACCTTTATTTTGTTACTCAAATGCAATTTATCAAAATTAAATGAGAAGTTTTCAATTTAACACTACACGTTTGTTTTTAAAAAATGGAGTGGTTTGGTCAACTCCCGTTTGCGCTCATGAAAAACACTATTTTTTTTACACTGCAGATGCATGCCCAATCTAGGCTCGTGGCACAAAATAGTGATTATTCACAACAATAACACAAAGACTACTAATTATCTTATACTTAGCAATTGAGTTTCGTGAAATATTTAAATTTAAAAATAAGTTTTTAGTGGTGCATTTTAGAATGGTCTCGTATATTCGTAATAATATTTCACAACTGTAATCTTGCCACTAAAAAAAGGTAACTCGACCACATTTCCCCTCTTAAAAAAGACTGCAAACCAATTTACAAAATATGGACATTTCAACTTTATGAAAAATGACATATAAGAACTATTTAAAGGGAGTAAATTCAATATCTCATCAATTTTTGTTAATTTCTTATGCATAGGATGATTTCTTGTTAGCAAGAAATTTGCTCCAGTGTGGAAAAAAAACCATTATGGCCAAAATTTAAATAAAAAACAACTGGGGAAAAACAGTGGATAACAATACATATTTATAATTTATAGTCAGTCTCGAATTATATTACTATTAGGTCGCGTACTCTCTCTCTCTCTCTCTCTCTCTCTCTCTCTCTCTCTCTCTCTCTCTCTCTCTCTCTCTCTCTCTCTCTCTCTCTCTCTCTCTCTCTCTCTCTCCTCTCTCTCTCTCCTCTCTCTCTCTCTCTCTCTCCTCTCTCTCTCTCTCTCTCTCTCTCTCCTCTTCTCTCTCTCTCTTCTCTCTCTCTCTCTCTCTCTCCTCTCTCTCTCTCTCTCTCTCTCTCTCTCTCTCTCCTCTCTCTCTCTCTCTCTCTCTCTCTCTCTCTCTCTCTCTCTCTCTCTCTCTCTCTCTCTCTCTGTGCGGGTGGTTGGATGGGAGCATCACCCTTGAATCATATACCTATGACACCCTTGAATCATATACCTATGATGTTCGCATGGGTGTACGATCCGATAGTGATGTCGTTTCTTCTTCTCTTTACTAGCCTATCCTGCTTCTTTGGTTTGTGATTGTATTTTTGACAGGGGATTTTTTTTTTTTTTTTCTGTAAATCTTCTGTCTGTTTGTTCTTGGTTATTTATAATTTAGTTTATGATATCTTTAGGTTATGATTTTGATTTACATTTGTACCATTTTTGTAAGATTGCTTGTTTTTTTGTTTCAGCGGTCTCTCATATAACCTCAATTGTGTTGGAAGAGACCTAAAGCAACAAACAGAAAAATCTCCTCTCTCTCTCTCTCTTCTCTCTCTCTCTCTCTCTCTCTCTCTCTCTCTCTCTCTGGGTGGGTGGGTGGGTGGGGTTCCTGACCTCCCATAGTGGGCAGGGAGGCACATACTATGTCTTCTATCCCCTTATAACATGCTTTCTGTCTTTGTCTTGGAATGAGATTACTTGGTTTTATCCTGGCCCTGGCCGGAGTCCCGGCTGGGAGGGAAACAGTCAAATGCTTAGTTACTGTTTTGGGAGATATTTTTTTTCCCTGTTATGTATTATTATATTTGTTATTTTGAATGTATGATGTATGCATTTGAGTGTATTCCTCTTTGTTGGATTTTGTGCTTGTGTCCGGATGAGACTTATAGGTGATCTCAAACTAAGTACATTGACGGTATGCTCTAGGAATCTACGCCTGATCCCTATTTGTTCCCAGTTCCCCTATGTCTTACTTTTTTTGGGGTGCTTAATTGTAATTCTAGAACTTTTTACTATCCCATTTTCTTCCTTTTTACTGGTGCTGATATAACATAAATCTGTTGCAAGCGCCGTAACTTAAAATCAAACAAACAAACAACTTCCTTAATGAGAAGATTTATTAATCTGTTAAATTTATATTGATTAATTTATTTTGTATGCACTTTGTTGTTGCCTCTGATTGTTTGTCTGTTTCTAGTGAGATATTCATTTAATTTTTTTCCCCGTTTCTGAGCAAGATTTTAAAAATTCATTTACAATTTTTTTTAACAATTGGAAAGGATAGATAGGGGATAAATACCACAATTTGCAATATTTTATAGAAAGAAACTAAAAGAGAGAGAAAAAAAGACCTAAAAGAAAACAAGGGTGGCGAATTTGTCGTTTGCAATATTCCTTAAAAGGAGGGGGTGGAAAATATAAAAAGAAACAAAAAAAAAATGTGGTGGAGGTGGGATTCTAACCCAAAGCGTAGATTTCGACAAGACTTATCCATTTGACCACACTATTCACATGAATGACGACACATATAATCTTATATATTTGGCACAATTTTCTGTTGACTAAGCCTTCAGATCCACCAAATCTTGCATGGTACAGTTGACCTGAAGATGGTCATTGTGTACATACAAGTTTGATTAAACAGAGTGTTCATTATATCAAAAATTCAATTTTTTCGTTAATATTTCATAAAAAACATATGACAGCATTTTTAGCACGTTGGTTAAGGAAACTTCCAGGAAACAATCTGACAATTAGATGTGACCACTTGTACTGAACCGATCCCATCTAATGGTTCCTCACATTATTTTTAATACAAACAATGTCTTTAAGTTTATATAAACCATATTCCATTCTTGGTTGGCAAATAATTCTACGTCATGTTAGTGAAATACTATTTGACCAGATAGTTTGCCAACTTTTTATTTTTAATGATTGCTATATCCAATTAAAAACAACAACATTATGTCAGACGGGTCTCTAAATTCCGGGTCCTCTAACCAAAGGTAGTAACCAAGGGCGTCATACGTCACACATCGAAATCTGCCTCCTCCTCTCTTTGTACACAATAAATATGATAGAAGATTGAACATTTTATTGTATTTATTTATTTTAAAAGATTTCATAGCTATAGTTTCATTTAAAAAATAGATTAACATGCAAGTGTCAATCCTATTTTAATTTTATGCAAGATTTTGACCGCAACAATCTTTCTTTCCTCATGTGAGGCAAGACATCATCGAGGTACCCCTAGCTTTTTCAAAAAAATTTCACAATGCAAAAAAACCCTAATTAGATTTCAGACATTGGACGGGCTCTTCTACTACTAGATATAAATGTTTTGAATGCAAAAAAGTTATCTCCCTGTGCACAAGTAAAAAGCGCCATGGAGTTATCTCACGACGTTAAAAACGTAATTATCTATAAATTAGACGATAGAAATTGAGTTCAAATTTTTCTTATCAACATTTGAATTTTAAATTGTGTTGATCGACCTATCATCCTGTTCATTGAACAGCACCTATGCTTGTTGTTTATATTTTGTGATTTACAATCGCCCGACTGATTTGTTGTTTAGGTAGTTTTATACTTATATTGATATTATATTAATTTTACTTATTTCACTGTGCATTGCAAACATTTTCATGTTCTCAAAGTAAATGTAAAACAGCGTAGACTGTATGTGTATAATCCTGGGGGGGTTCCTGGCGTCCCATAGTGGGCAGGGGGGTACATACTGTGTCTTCTATCCCCTTATATCTGTTTTCCAACATGCTTTCTGTCTTTGTCTTGGAATGAGATTACTTGGTTTTGTCCTGTCTCTGGTCGGAGTCCTGGATGGGAGGGAAACAGTCAATTGCATAGTTGTTGTTTTGGGAGATGATATTTTTTTCCTTGTAAATCATCTCTCTGTTATGTATTACAATATTTGTTATTTTTAATGTATAGTGTAAGCATTTGAGTGTATTCCTCTTTGTTGGATTTTGTGCTTGTATCTGGATGAGACTTATTGGTGATCTCAAACTAAGTACATTGGTGGTATGCTCTTGGAATCTACATCTGATCCCTATTTGTTCCTAGTTCCCCTTTGTCTTACTTTTTCTTGGTGCTTTAATTGTAATTCTAGAACTTTTTACTATCCCATTTTCTTCCTTTTACTGACGCTGATATAACCTTAGTGTGTTGCAAGGGCCGCAAAACCCTTTAAAACAAACAAAAAACATATGTGTATAATCACTGGGTAAATGTTTTGGAAAAGCCTACTGGATGTTGGTTAAACATTTGGGAATAGCCTATTGGCAATTGGCAAACGTTTGGGAATAGACTTTCTGTTTTAAAAAATCCCCCCTAAAAATTGAGCTTTACAAGGCTTCAGCTGACTACCATGTTTTTCTTAATTGTGTGATAATAACGATGGTGATGATGATAATTATAATAACAACATTAATGGGATACAAGCAATACAATGTGAAGAATAAATGATTCAGCAACATCTTGTTCTCGAGTGTCCCATTGGCGTGGCAGGTCTCAATATATTTATATATGACTTTGACTTATCCCACGAGCAATTTCTAAAGGATCTAAACTATTTTCTACAAAATATTTTTCTCCTAGATCTCTCAAATTTAAAATATTTTTTGATTTTAATACATTACAACAGTTCATTGTGAGCAAGTAACTGTTGGAGCTTGTGAAGAAAATGGCCTCATAAACGATATCACTGTGTTATTAAGTGTCTGGATGGGTCAACAAAACTATATTGTGTAACAGAGGGAAGGGGGAGAGCGAGAGGGCTATAGAGTGTGGTAGATTGAATATATGGAAATGAAGATGGGGAAGAAGAAGTAGAGAGAGAATTGGGGGGTGGGGGCAATAAAGTGAGAAAGGGAAAAAGAGGACTTACTTATCTGAACCAGCGACCACCTGAGCTCTAACCCTTTGGTCTTGTACCATGACGAGGAAGTTAAGACGTCTTTTGTAGTTGTTCCAGGTGACTATAAAGTGTGTTAGTGATGCTTGGATTTGGTGGGAAGAAGAGGAGAAGTAGAAGGAAGAGGAGAGAGAAAGGTTAGAAAGTGTTGGAGAGAGGAAAAGGACGACAGTGAGAGGAAGATGAAGCTGAGATAATACCTCCATATGTATGGGCAGGCAAACTTTTGTTTCAAGAATCACTGAGACAATCGCTACATACACATCTTTTGGTCGATTTAGTTTTAGGCAAAAAGAAACAATAGTTATTCCAGAAAAGTCCGTTTTTTAAAAACTATCTTCACTCTATTTATTTACAATGTTGTACGACTTCTGTTAACTGGGTAGAGGTGACAAATTTTTCCTTTCTCCCGCATTGCAATATCTACTGGTCAATCACTAGTATTAGAAATTTGTTTTGTTTTGAGGGGGTAGCATGGCTCAGTGCTGGGTGGGGATCCTGACCTCCCATAGCGGGCAGGGAGGTACAAACTGTGTCTTCTATCCCCCTTTATCTGTTATCCAACATGCTTTCTGTCTTTGTCTCGGAATGAGATTACTTGGTTTTGTCCTGGCACTGGCCGAATCCTAGCTGGGAGGGAAACAGTCAAATGCATAGTTATTGTTTTGGGAGATGATATTTTTTTCCTTGTAAATCATCTCTCTGTTATGTATTATTATTTTTATTTTGAATGTATAATGTGAGCATTTGAGTGTGTTCCTCTTTGTGGGATTTTGTGCTTGTGTCTGGATGAGACTTGTAGGTGATTTCAAACTAAGTACATTGGTGGTGTGCTCTTGGAATCTACATCTGAGCCCTATTTGTTCTCAATTCCCCTTTGTCTTACTTTTTCTTGGTGCTTTAATTGTAATTCTAGAACTTTTTACTATCGCATTTTCTTCCTTTTTACTGGCGCTGATATAACCTAAATGTGTTGCAAGCGCCGTAAAACCCTTAAAAACAAAACAAACAATGGCTCAGTGGTAGTCTTTGCTTCGTACCTGAAAGGTATAGAGTTTGATCACCCGCAGCTGCGCTGTGTGGCCTTGAGCAAGTCACTTCGCTCTTGCTCAATTTGCGGCGTTGCACTGCGGCTGACTGGATGGGGATCTTGACCTCCCATAGTGGGCAGGGAGGTACTTACTGCATCTTATATCACCCTGTCTTTTTCTAATTGCGTCTATGTCTTGGAATGAGATTATTTGGTTTTGTCCTGACCCTGACCGGGTCCATGGCTGGGAGGGAAACAGTCAAATACATAGTTATAGTTTTGGGAGATGATATTTTTTCCTTGTAAACTATCTCTGTTATGTACTGTATAATGTTTTTTTACGTATTATGTGTGATTTGTAAGCGTTTGAGTGTATTCTTCTTAGTGGTTGGTTACCTGTGCTTGTGTCTGGATTAGACATTTAGGTGATCTCAAACTAAGTACTTTGATGGTGTGCTCTTGGAATCTACATCTGTTTCCTATTTGAACCAGTTCCCCTTTGTCTTACCTTTTCTTGGGTGCTTTAATTGTAATTCTGAAACTTTTGATTATCCATTTTCTTCCTTTTTACTGGCGCTGATATGACCTTAATGTGTTGCAAGCGCCGTAAAACCCTTAAAAACAAACAAAACAACTGCGGCTGATGCTTGGGTTATTCCAGTCTTCCCCAGGAATAGACCCTAGAGACAAATTTCCCCAATGGGATGAATAAAGGGAATTTTATTTTTTTATTTATTGTAAAATCATGTGGTATATCTGTATCTACAGTTGTGGTTGCAATATGTATTTTAGAAAATGGTGTAAGCAGCAAGTTTGTTTTTAATAAAAACTGAACCCACTTCAAAAATAATTTCAAACTTTTATCTAGCTTAATAGAAACACTTTTGATTTGCCAGTGCTTGATTTCACCAAATAATAGTGACCCCTTATTGATAACAATGACATAACTTCTAAAAATTTCTTATGTCATTATAGGTAGCACGCCAGTTGCTGCAGACCAAGGGAACAGTTTGGCAGGTTGTGTCATATTAGAATACCACCAGTGTTCTGGTGGGTGATGCGACACACTCCTGTTTACTTCAGGATCGGTAGTGTTTAAATTCCATATCTGACGACATCCCTGTTTGTGTTTATTTTATTTGTTGGTGAGTACCCAGCTCTTTAACTATTTTTCTTTTTTTCTGATCTCTCGTTTAACCTTACCGTCTCCTGATCATCCTTTTCTACTTTAGGTTGTTTTACAAGCATTTCAACACAAAAAGCTACCAACATTAAGTAATTCAGAGAATTACAGAAATGATCTGTTTCATCAATTTCTCTGGGTTTAATAACGAATGCCTAGATAAACTGAAAGGCTAGCAAGAAAAGCCTCTCAAAGCATAAAAAATATATAGCCGTTTCAATTTTGTTCCAACTGTTTAGACGTTTAAGACGATATTATAGGTATTCTTTTAGAAATAGTGTGGAGCGGTCACATATCAATAATGATGAGAAAAATAGGGTATGGAGAAGTGCGAGATGAAAACAATAAAAAGTCAAGGGTCAGTTCCAAACTCAAGATCCAGTTGACACGTCACTCCTCCCACCCCTCCGGATAGCCCAGCTGGTTGTTCGACCACTCACTGCCCTCTCTCTCGGACAGGCGGAGGGTGTGGTGGATCCTGAGTTTGGCACTGACCGAGTGAATTTTTATTGTTTTCATCAGGCACTTCTCCATACCATATTTTTCTCATCAGCTATTCTTTTAGTGGCATATCTTGGTTTAATGAAAGTTGTTTTATCATCTTACTGAAGGAAACGGATAAATGTGACCCATTACGTCATAATGGTATTATGCCGGGACGATTCACAAAATGAAAATCCTGAGTTAAAAGTCACAATGAGACTTGGGTACATTTTTGTTTTATTTAAGAGAATGATAACCTCCATATCTGACAAAAACTAAAATTTCACATTTCTGGTCATTTAAACTTTGTATTCCCTTGTTGACATCTGGCTCAGATCAACAAAGTGCCATTCTGGCGCAGCGGGTCACAAATAAAACTATTTAAGTTTGGAGTGTTTTTGTGTTGAATTGTTATGTAAACAACCCCCCCCCCCCCCCCCCCCCCACACTACTACTACTACTACTACTACTACTACTGCTGCTGCTGCTGTTGTTGTTGCGACTGACGTTTTTGAATTATTGCTCTTTTCTATTCCTCCATTTTACGAGAATGATAACCTCCATTTCGGACAAAGACTAACTTTGAAATCCCTTGTTGACACTTGGGTCAACTCAACATAGTGCCATTCTCAGACCTGCCAAGTACTAAGAAAAATTCGTAGAAATACAAATTTTTGGCTCCAGCTACAGAGCTACATACAGTAGGTCTCTTTGACTGAATAAATTTTGTTGAAAAGGAAATTTTAGCTTCTTAGAACCTATATTCTGGACTTGGAACATTTTTGGATCATGCTGAAAGCAAATTATTTGTAAATCTATTTGAAGTGAATTTTTTCTTCTTATTTTTTCCTTGGAAACTACGAATCTCTAAATTTCAAGAAGGCCGCTCTGCATTCCGTTGCAGCAGTGGATCACAAATAAAAAATATTAAAAGTGTTTTTTTGTGGTGAATAATGTAAACCCCCCCCCCCCCCCCCCCCCCCCCTTTTTTTTTTTTTTTTTTTTTTTTTTTTTTTTAATGGCACGACCTTATTACTCTACTACTACTACTGCTACTGCTACTAATTGGAAATAATATGTTGAAAGAGAGAGGGGGAAGTTGTTTTGTTGTTTTTTTCTCCACTTTAGGTACCCATCATATAAATTATATGGTTTCTTCATCATTAAAACCTTTACGACAAAATGCTTCTTTCCTTTCTCACAATGCGTAAATGTAACTATTATGATGGTTAACCTCATCTTGAAGTCAGGATTATGGCTAGGCGGGTGGTTGGATGGGAGCATCACCCTTGAATCATATATCTATGATGTTCGCATGGGTGTACGATCCGATAGTGATGTCGTTTCTTCTTCTCTTTACTAGCCTATCCTGCTTCTTTGGTTTGTGATTGTATTTTTGACAGGGGATATTTTTTTTTCTGTAAATCTTCTGCCTGTTTGTTCTTGGTTATTTATAATTTAGCTTATGATATCTTTAGGTTATGATTTTGATTTACATTTGTACTATTTTTGTTAGATTGCTTGTTTTTTTGTTTCAGCGGTCTCTCATATAACCTCAATTGTGTTGGAAGAGACCTAAAGCAACAAACAAACAAAAAAAAATTATGGCTAGAATAGCAGAGGATTAAATGACCTAAACTTGTAGGGAAAGATTAAAATTAAATTAAATCAATTATAATATCAGGAATGCCATTTTTTCTGGCTTATGCTGGAAAACCGGCTTTTAAATTTTTCTCGTTGACCTCCTTCGTTATTGCCTTCGTTATTGGGGAGTTAATTTTTTTAAAGATGAAGGCATTGGTTGTCCAAAGGCAACAGATATGGGGAAGCTAGACGGATATGTATCCTTGTCTACGATTTAAGGGTAATACCGTTTAATGAAGAGGCTTTGCACAAAATATTTTCAGATAGATGCTCTTTTTCGAGAAAAATTGAGCTTTTAAAAAAATTTAGCAAAGAGAATCTCTGAAATATAGATAGGGCAGTTATGATATCCAATTTTTTTTTTTTTTATCTTAGCTCATGTGTGCCACTAATAGAGGAGCTAACTTGCGGTATCAAGATTGAGACTTTAGATATTCACAACGCTTCACACTTGATCAGAAGCTTGATAACCGCAAGTAAGCTACTCTATTATTTGCTTCATACCTTTAATTCAGTTTGTTACACGTTGGCATAAAAAACTTTTTATATTTATTTTTCATATACTTGCGAAGAAATAAAGGCTATGAACAAACAGGTACCCGTCTACTTTAATTATTATACAACTGTGTTGTGGAAATTAACATAGTTCGAGACGAATCGTTTGAGTCATCAAGGATTAAAATCGATCCAGTTATGTCTAGGTACACACAAATAATCTAGCAACCAGGCGGCCAGAGAGCTAATCCCAAACGTCAAATTACCTATCATTATGGGACCCCACATCATTATGCTCTTGGTAGGTTTTATAAACAATCAATTTTGAATCAGCCCAGGGTGGGGGGGGGGGGGGGGTATTAATAACCACACACCTTTGCTAAAGCCTCTTTTTTCCGGTAAAACTTCTTTAAAACATTATATATTAAAATCGGTACTGTATGAAGACAACGTAAGGCAATTGATTATTAGTAAGCGATTTAAGGAATGCTAATTAAATTGACTCTTTGTCTGATAGTGACATCATTGACTTGTTTAGTTTAATTAATGGAGAGCCGAATCTTTTGAGTCACCAACTTTGATCGGTCAAGGCAACCGAATGGCGATACCCAGAGCGAACGGTTAAATTAAGGTCCTTTCATTACGACCTAGCAGGTTTCCTCAATATTCGAAGTCTTTAGAAATGTTGGCAAGTTACTCGTGTATCAGACTGTAAAAAAAAAGTTTTATATTTTTTAGATTCGCCATTAACTCTGTGCTCGTTGTCGGAAATTTAGCATTGGCTGTTCGAAACAATGTTAACTCCTAACTCTTAAAAAAAATAATAATTAAAGACTATATTTAATTTTTTTCCCCTCCGCCATGTCCCCATTTCAGTGGTTGACACAGTCAAGCAAAGTGATTGGAATTTTTCCAGGTTCAATGGAGATTTTTTTCTTCTGACCCGTCTGTCCATCCAGCAATAATAGGGTAGCAGGGTATACTTCAGGTTTTTTTAAAATCACTTCTTCAACCAATTGTTGTGTCGCCAATGCTCTAGTGTTATGAGATCGAAGGTTTGAACACCGTTTTGCGCCGTGCTAAGTTGATTTTATTTGGTTCCTTAGATGTATAAATGCGCATATATAGAAATTGATACAATTTTGTAAGCTGCTTGTGTCTTCCTGCTGGTCTCTTCCATGTCCAGTGTACCATTGTAAAGGGCTTTAAGTATGGTTAGTGGATATTGCCTCATAGAAAAGATCATATTGTTAGCAGGGCATTCATACAATCTGAAACTATTTATATCATTAAAAGTGACAAGGAAAACAACGTATTACTTATTGTGACTTAACAATTGCTTTATTATCAATACACCGGTTATCTAGCTGTCTTATGTCAATGCGATATTAAATCAAGTAACCAGATAATAATTTTTTAGATTACCATATTAATCTTTACTTAACACTTTGGTATTGACATTTTGCTTCGTGAGACAAAAGATTTTGATTTTAAAAGAGGTGAAATCTGATCAGTAGAACCAGTCGCAAGTTACATTGTTGTTTTGTTTTGTTTTTTTTAATTCTTTTGTGAGTGTGAGAGATGTTCTGTAAGTCATCCATGTTCCTCAACTAGAAACTGTCAAAATGCTTTCATATGTATGGAAGATAACGGAGGCTGTGACTTGCGTCTGTGCGAGACTTGGGATGTTCTTTGACCAGGGCAAGTGTAGATTGCTATTTGGTTCTACTTTGTGAACTATTTCCCTTTATCTTACTAATCTTACTTTTTCAAACCCGTGACCCGATGTTGGCGCAGGCACTGAAACCAGACCCATCCCCACCCCCTGAATTTATTGAGTGATCATCACTCTCGTCATCGACAGCACACCGCGATATAATTTCAGTGATGCCAAAACTCCGGTCTGGAGCAAAAAAAAAAATCCGGGTTACCGGCAACTTCAGTCAAAATTTCGGTGAGGTCAAGGATACCCCCCCCCCCCCCCCCCCTTTCCAACCACCAAATCATCACTGCCACTACTACTACCACCACATCATCACTACCACTACTACTACAACCACCACCACATCATCATCACTACCATTTCTACTGCAATCACCATCACCACCACATAATCATCACTACCAACACTACTACAACCACCACCTACACCACATCATCATCATCATCGCTACCATTACTACTATAACCTCATCACCACCACTACTACTACTACTACAACCACCACCACCACCATAACATCATCACTACCACTACTACTACAACCACCACCACATCATCATCACTACCACCACTACATCATCATTACTGCCACTGCTACTACTACAACCACTACCACTAATAAAACAAGCACCATCATCACCACTACCACTACTACAACCACCACCAGCGCCATATCATCATCATTGGCAGGGAGGTACTTGCTGTGTCTTCTATCCCCTATATCTGTTTTCCAACTCGATTTCTGTCTTTGTCTTAGAAAGGGATTACTTGGTTTTGTCCTGGCCCTGGCCTGAGTCCTAGCTGGGAGGGAAACAGTCAAATGCATAGTTATTGTTTTGGGAGATGATATTTTTTTCCTTGTAAATCATCTCTCTGTTATGTATTATTATGTTTGTTATTTTTAATGTATAATGTAAACATTTGAGTGTATTCCTCTTTGTTGGATTTTGTGCTTGTGTCCGGATGAGACTTATAGGTGATCTCAAACTAAGTATATTGATGGTTTGCTCTTGGAATCTGCATCTGATCCCTATTTGTTCCCAGTTCCCCTTTGTCTACCTTTCTCTTGGGTGCTTTAATTGTAATTCTAGAGTTTTTTACTATCCCATTTTCTTCCTTTTTACTGGCGCTGATATAACCTAAATGTGTTGCAAGCGCCGTAAAACCCTTAAAAACAAAACAATATCATCATCATTACCACTACTACTACAACCACCGCCACCACATCTTCATCACTACTACCAATACTACTACAACCACCGCCACTACCACCACATCATCATTACTACTACTACTACTACAACCATCATCACTACCACTAATACTACAACTACAACCACCACATAATCATCACTACTACTACTACTACTACTACTACTACTACTACTACTACTACTACTACTACTACTACTACTACTACTACTACTACTACAACAACAACCACTATCACATCATCATTAGGTTTTGGAGCTTTACTTCATTTGAAATAAAGCAACTTTGGGATTGTATTTGGCATTGTGTTTATAATATATCATAATATCATTCTAATTAGTTATCTATTTAGAACTGTACAATATGTAAACATAATGCCAAATGCCATCCCAATTCCATTTTCTTATGTGCGGAAATAACTCTTTCGGCATTGAAATTCCTACGAGTGGTGTCTGAAATTCCTGTGAGCCAAAGTGAAAGTTGGCATCTCTGTAACTGTAATTGTTTTATGGCTATCCCGCATTATAAAAGTTTTCGACAAAGTTGCTTGGAGTTCCATTGTTTGTTTGTTTTTTTAGTATAAGGTTTAAAATAAAACACTGACATTGTGAGATGAACGATAAAGTGAACCTCTTTTGTATGGCCCCGCTGAACCAGGACAACTCCGCACGGTGCTCTCCTGTTTTTTTTTTTTTCTTAATAGGCGTTAATCAGACCTTGACATGCTCTTGCGCTGGTAAATTCAAGTACAGTGCAATATACGTGTTTTGTCAGTGGTGGGTGTATTGTCGATTGTTTTGCTCTGAAATAGTTATGGAACCATATTGCATTGCATTGCATTTACTGGTAAATATTTTACAATGATAATTTTTATACACAGATGGAAATCATGTATTTCCGGGTCACATTTCTTTTCTCAGAAATTTGCGTCTTTTGTTCCATGCTACTTGTTTCTTTTCGCCTCCCAGGAGAGAATTTGTTATGCCATGGCACTGCTTGGGATGCTTTTGCCAGGAGCCACACACACATATATAATAGTATACATGTCTGTAGTTATTTTTTCCCCCAAATTTTCTCGCCTGCACCGTTGTTCTGGGTGGGGTTCCTGACCTCCCATAGTGGGCAGGGAGATACTTGCTGTGTCTTCTATCCCCTCTGTTTTCCAACTTGCTTTCTGTCTTTGTCTTGGAATGAGATTACTTGGTTTTGTCATGGCCCTGGTCTGAGTCCTAGCTGGGAGGGAAACAGTCAAATGCATAGTTATTGTTTTGGGAGATGATATTTTTTTCCTTGTAAATCATCTCTGTTATGTATTATTGTGTTTTTTTATTTTTAATGTATAATGTAAGCATTTAAGTGTATTCCTCTTTGTTGGATTTTGTGCTTGTGTCCGGATGAGACTTATAGGTGATCTCAAACTAAGTACATTGATGGGTTTGCTCTTGGAATCTGCATCTGATCCCTATTTGTTCCCAGTTCCCCTTTGTCTTCCTTTCTCGTGGGTGCTTTAATTGTAATTCTAGAACTTTTTACTATACCATTTCCTTCCTTTTTACTGGTGCTGATATAACCTAAATATGTTGCAAGCGCCGTAAAACCCTTAAAAAGAAATATATATTTTTTTAATAGCACCGTTGTTAGTTTTGTCTATATGTCCTTGATGTGGATTTCCAAGCGCATTCACTCAAATACGCGGATTGTTACTCTCAGTTCAACATATTTTAATTGAATGTACAGAGTTAGAACAGATAAGGTCCCAACATTATGAAAACAGGGACTTGCAGATATTGTAAATAAATATTTTTTAAATAACAAAAATGTAAACTATTATGATTTTTTTTTTTAAATTATTACAACAGTACACGATTGAGCAGCTATGGCCCCTCAAGGCCGATAAAAATTGATAAAAGACAGAAACGGGCGCTTAAATGACCTAAATAGTCTCGAAAGCGCCGTTAAACACCTAAAAACAAACAAACAAACAAACAAAAACTCTTGGGATCTACGTCCACTTTTCTCTTCTTGAGTAGTCCCCTTGTTTTACTTTACACCCGCGTTTGTAAGCATATTTTAAGACTTGATATATAGTATCGACCAATTATTATGACAATTCAATTTGATTTTATTACCATATTTGATTGGCTGTGTGTGCATTTGTGCCTGTCTTTGTGTGTGTAATTGTAAGATAATTGCTTTTAAATCCCAGTCAGCCGTGGCAGCACACTTATAATTACATCTTTGTAGTCCTCAATGATTAAATAGACCATGATTACACATGTTCTATTGTAACACCGACTTAGTTGGTGTGGGGTGAATAATATCATATCGTGATGGTGTAACAACCACCACCACGACTACGACGACCACTGGCACCACCACTACCACTGTCTGTATTGATTGAAATCTGTTCGCCGGTAGAGAAATCGATAGGCGTGTGCGCCCCCCCCCCCCTCTCTCTCTCTCTCTCTCTCTCTCTCTCTCTCTCTCTCTCTCTCTCTCTCTCTCTCTCTCTCTCTATCTATCTCTCTCTCTCTGAATGCTCTCTTCTCGAGAGTGAGTAGTAATAATTCTTGTAGCATAGCGCGGTCGGCGAGCCAAGCAGCCCGCCCGCCGGTACAAAAAATCGACCCATTATTCTCCCCTCCCTCACCTCCCGTCTTTCTCTCTCGCTCTTTCCCATTTTCTCCTCTATACACCATTTCTTGTTCTCGCTTTCATCCTCTTAGGAAGAGTAAAAAAAAAAAAAGGCAAGGGGGAGGAAAGCTACCCACCAAACCTCCAACTCTTCTGACTACCTCTTCTAGTTCCTGTGACGGCGTCGATTTTCCCTCCTCGCTGATCAGACGAGCGCGTGCTTATTATTACTCGTGGGATTTTTCCATAGCAAATACATAGGAACAGAACAGCAGCAGCTTGAGAGTTGGTTCTTGTTCTATTCTATGGTCGTGGTGGATTTGCCTATCGCCCATATCTTCTTGTTATTGTTGATTACCTCAACCCAAATTCCAATTAATATACCAAATTGCCTTTTTCCATATCGCGTTATTCTTACTTTTATTTGGAGTAAATATTTGATGATTTTTGGGGGTATTTTTCATACGTTTCATACCATGGACAATGAAGTTGGCCGAGATAATAAGGATGTAGCACAATCTCGGAGAACAGCGTGTTCACCATCAGACACTGGCGCCATTTTGTGTATTCTCTGATTCTCTCTAATACACTGTGCTGTGTAGATATTTCACTTTTTGGTTTATTAATTTTATACCTTTTCCACCCTTATTATCTATAGAGTTAATTTGTTTCGCTTCTTTCATCTGGTGTTTTTTTTTTTTTAATGTATGGATGGAATTATTTCTAGTATTTCTTGGTGATTTATTATTGTTATAGTGTGTGCATTATTGTTCCAGTGCGGTTTTTCAACACCCTCATCTTTTTAGTGCAAACGAGTAAGTATATATATATATATATGATATTAACCAACCTTTCTTTTCCTTCTCTTTTCATTTCGTTTCTCTCCTTCAACTCATCTTTCTCTTATAACGGATTCTAGACATGTGCAGTTCCATTTCTATTTTATAGGCTATTAGATTTTACCGTATTCACTAAGAAAGCAGAGACATCGATTCTTGTTCTTCATTTGAGTGATCAAATAATGTGACATGATTTGAAGCAAACTTTGTTCGAGTTTGCCCGTCATCATTTTCTCCCAGTCTTTTCCTCATACATCAAGAATCCATGTAGTGTGTGTTTATTGGGCAAGTAAGTAGGACTCGAATGCTGGTTTGGCAATCTAGATCTGAATGATGTCGTGGAGTTGAATGAGAATGGGTGTTGGTTTTATTGCCTTGGGACTTGACCATTCATTTATTGCTGGTTATGGTGGTTGGATATTCATGTTGCTTTAATCCAGCGCTTCACACCTCTTTCTTTTTACCGATTAAAACCTTCATCTGCATATCGTTGAGTTAGGAGAGGAAGCAGTTTTGGAACTCTACACTATACAAATGAGAAAGGTTGGGAAATGGTTTTGCTCATCTGTCAGTGCAGTTTGGTAAAATAACGTCGATTTTCTTTTAGAATAAAAACAAAAAATAGACAATTTTGTCCTGATGGATACATACATAATAAAGAAGAGAGAAGGAGGGGGGGGGGGGGGGATAAAGAGTGGGCGGAGGTCTGGTTTACCTGACTAAGGCTTGCTATTTTTCTTCTTGAATATTGGTATTTATTTAAAAGAATCGTTTGAAAACAATCATATTTCGCAGTTGTGATAAAACAAAGCTTAGAGGGGAGGGGGGGGGTATATAAGGGATGCATTCGGTATCAATTCAATGTCTTCATCGACTTATAGGCGATTATTTCAAATGACTTCATCTACTACATTTGACACTATGTTCTACACACTTATTCTGATGTTATCATTCATTAACCTCGATGCCAGGTGTCCAATTATTCATGTTGATGTTTGTGACATGTAAGCATTGTGATAACCATGGAATAACATCATATGATTTTGTAGCATGATATCTTAAATGCGTTGTCCGCCCCTCCTCCTCCTCCTCCTCCTCCTCCTCCTCCTCCTCTCTCTCTCTCTCTCTCTCTCGATAACACAGACTTAATTTTATATCAAAGACACGGTAGCTGCAATGGACTTCAATGAAGCCCACATTGCACCGCTGTTATTGTTGGCATGATTAAAACTACTAGTTATGATTTCAGGTTAGAATGAAATCGGAACTTCGCGTGTAACAGGGCCAAAGAGAAAGGCTTTCTATTGACAGTAGATTAGGCCACAACGAATATTAGGATGTTAAATTAAATATTATATCGGAAAGCTAAACGTTATTGTAATGGCGTCTTGTACAGTACAGTAGAGGAGATGCCGTCCGTCCGTGGTGGTGATGGTGATGGGAGAAAATCGATACATCGGATATTCAGATAGCGGTCTATCGTCTCCAGCCAGGGCGTGGCACACACACACCGTCTCGCACTCGAATGTATACTCACATTCGCGCGCTTGCACACCTATACACACACGCGCGCATACACGCACGCACACACACACACCACTCACATACACACACAAACACACACATACATTCAATGCAGTCTTTGTATTGATTACGTGATGCCCTCACGATTCCTTCTCGTCTTCCTGTCTTCCTATATACAATTTTTAATTTGCTATACCATTGGATATTCTACAACGGTGAAACGGCATTTTCAAACCGGTAAAGAAAGGAGGTCAAAGAATAAGTGTCCCATGGTCGTTCTATTCTCTGTCGTCTTGTCCCGAGACAAATATTAATTCCCCCCACAGACTCATCAATCAAACCCTTGTTTGACAATTTACTTTTTCGATCCCCCGAGCCCCCTTAATACAAGCTCCTTCGACTTAAATACTAAATGCACCATCATCACAGTAGCACCAATAAACACAGAAAGAACAAAAACAGCAACCAACAACCCAAGGTTTGAATTAGTTGTATTCATTTCTATAGATTTCACGGGCAATTCCGAAATTTTAAATTTTATTTTCTCACCCAATCCCTTTTCCCCTTTCTTAAATGTCTCATCCCGTCATCCATGCCCAACATCTAATGGGTTAAAACTGTAAAGTCATGTACGTCTAATTTGTAATTAATATGGCGGTGTCGACCGTCTTTGTTCTCGACATTCAGCTGCTAACTAGAAACTACGTACATAATGTTTCAATTTCACAAATATAAAATTCTGGGTTTACAATTTAAAACAAGTTCACTTTTCGTGTACGAAACAAATATGTGTGTGGGTGAGAAAGTCAGTCCGTCCGTCGTCGTCCCCTTTATCTCTCTCTCTCTCTCTCTCTCTCTCTCTCTCTCTCTCTCTCTCTCTCTCTCTCTCTCTCTCTCTCGCCATGACGCCCAAAGCTTATGAGCAACTGCAGAAGACTAAGGATGGACGTTGGGCCATTGAGTGTAATTGTTTTATTTTGATTTCTCTCTCATGTCATCCTCTACTCTATGTTCTGGTGTATTAAGTCAAGGGTCCAGTGTGAGTCATGAATCCTTATTACTGTGTAGCTCTTCATTGTAGTCGAGTGTAATTTGTTGCTGGTCTATGATGTATGTCTTTATCCATGCAGTATTTAAAAGCCGAATGTAATCCATTGCTGTAAATCTCACATAACAACTCAAAAGCGTGATATAGATGATATAGTATTCCCCCCTTTAAAAAAAAAAAAGTTTTAACCTGAACTAACCCCTTTGCTTGTTACCAAGCCACCTCCACTCAAGCGACTCAGATGATCCGAGTACATAGAGAAGTGTACTTACACAAGGAAGACCGGGGTTGGAGTCGCACTGTCGGCATCTTGTTTTGAGTAGCTAAGTCCCCATTCCTCACTTTGCAGCGCTACTTTGCGACTGCCACCCGGAATATCTCGGGTCTTTTTCTTTATTTAAAAAAAAAAATCAATAGCAATATGTGGTAATTACCTGGATGTACCATTTTCCCCAACAAATTATGGTAGTCAACGGTTGGTTTCTTATTGGGGACATAATTTAGTCTCTGAAATAGGGATATTGTCTGCAAATTTAATTGCTAACATGAAACCGGAATTACTTAAGATTTTTCTATATTAATATCATATTCATTAACAGTAGTTGTAGATAGCATCATTAGATGAATAACAGGCCCACTGTTCTGCGGTCGTTGAACGTACTTACAACCATTTTCCAATCAAACGGGGATATGGCCGTCTTAGTTGGTTTTTTAACTCACTCAACCCAAACACCGACTATATCCGTAATTTACCCATGTTACTTTTTACCCCATGCCTATTTGTTACATTTTTTTCTGAGACAAATTATAGGCGTATGTAGTATCAAAGCTAATGTTAATTTGTTTTTGTATGTTAACGGTAGTTGAATAAAACTATCTATGTAGGTACGTGCTCATTTTTAATACATTTTTTTCGTTTTGAAAAGTAGCAAAAATCTCTAGGATTGAGTGAGTTAAAAAAAAAAATATGTATGATCGGACAGAGTCTAGATAGGGCATTCTTTTTATCCACCAGAAAATCAAATAAACTGGTTGTTGAATAAAATATTTTTTAAATGTATGAAATTATGTAGGTTATATCCAAAATGCATTGTCATAGCGCTGCATTAGTTTTAAACAACTTGAAGCTGATGGGGACCCTGCAAACAACTTAAATCAGTCCAAACCAAACTGATTTTATTTTCTGCTCTAATTCTTTCAAATTTTGAAAAGGTCTCTGGTTTCCATATATTTTTGTCGAAAGGTCATTCCAGAAGTGCCAATCCAAGGATAGCTGTCCGGAGAATTTGGCAGCCAACTTAACAGTAAGTCCTAGAGGTGTACAAAGGAGCCCCATCGTTTTAAAAAAAATAGTTAAATCAGTTTTAAAATAATGCTTTCTTGGAAGCAGGCAATATGTTTTCTTCTGTAAATATTCTATGTAAAACGAAGCGGTCACTTTAGTTATGTCGTGATCGACGTCAAAGAACTCTGTGAATCCATGGAAACGCATGATACCATGCCCTCCTGTGAGAAATTACTGCTTGTGTGATATAGACGATCCAAACGAATGATTTGATTATTCATTGGCATTTGTGACGAAACGTTTCTCTCATCTTGAAGATACATTTTTTCGACGTCAATTTCAGTGTATCGTTTTAAAAGATCTTTTGCCCGACTCAATCGAGGTAACTTTGAAAATGCTCTCACTTGGTGAGTTTAGTCTTTTCGAGGATGTTACTTTCTATATACTTTCATCATTCTTTGCGCACTCACTCGATCAATAGATATTTATGATACATATATTTATGCTCTTATGGGTTTCTATTTGTGCAAAAGCATCTCTGACTTCACGCGATTGAGATCAACTAAACCGAGAAAGCAATTACTTAAACGAATCACGCATTTTCAAAATCACTCAATTTGTCATAATGTTTAATCCGTTGACGAGAAAGATTATATTTCCCATGTACTGTTGCTGATGCTGCTGCCACCACCACCACCACTACTACTACTACTACTACTACTACTACTACTACTACTACTACTACTACTACTACTACTACTACTACTACTACTACTACTACTACTACTACTACCTCTACTGCTACTGCTAATTGCGACTACCACCGCCACCGCCTTTCTCTCCCCCCTCCCCCTCCCTCCCAATTCTTCTTCTTCTTCTTCTTCTTCTTATTATTATTATTATTATTATTATTATTATTATTATTATTATTATTATTATTATTATTATTATTATTATTATTATTATTATTATTATTATTATTATTATTAGCCACTGTATCCCATAAACAATTTTGAATTTGTCGCTTCATTCAGGCCGTAGTCAACTTTGTAGCTTCTAAATTATTTCTATTTGGCAAGGTCTCCCTTCTTTATTGATACAATATTATGCTTGTCGGTGTCATTAACAGCTCCGTCCTTATCAGAAGCTTTTCAAAATCGTTTTTATTATCTCATGCATTACAGCTGCTCCTGTATTTATGCGGTCTCGTATACCCCCTCTCCTCCCCCCTTCCTTTCTGCTCGAGAGCTATACATTCGCCTTTGTAAATTATTGATTTTTGTTGTCAGCATTTGTGCCGTGTATGTGTGACGTTGTTTGGTATCTATAGCTCTGGCTGTTGTAATGTTAGCCCCGTAATGTTATGGAAATTCAGTTGCTGATCTGGGATTTAAATCGCTCTCAATGTTTGTATCAGAGGTATAACTGGTCGCGCTCAAGGTTGATATGAATCGAAAGTTTATTGACACTTAAGTCAATTTTCAGTCCTACGCATGTAAGTTTATGTACCCAAGATACATATTATTTATCATGAATTAAGTACATACTTGGTGTTCTTTGATTAACTTGTATTTGGGGCCTTGTATTCTTAGTGCAATTAGCTTATGGTATTTTGGACTTTTAGGTTAAATATTAACTCGGTAGCTAAGCAATCCCGATTTGTCACCCAAATTCACGTTCCGTTGACAGACAATGGTAGCGCTGTAATTATGATCATCTCATTTAAGACCAGCTATAACTTTCAGGTATGTTAATTTGGTGGTAACTTGTCAATCAGCGGGATATTCAGTCATCCATCGATCATTCAAAACGCAATAAATAAAAAGGGGGAAGACTTGTGTGATGTTAATTCCTAGGGATTATCGCATTGCCAGCTTTCTGAAATACAGCTCCGTGTTGGCAGTCATGTCCAGTCATCACGCCTCCATCCTCTTCTAAGTAAGAGCCTCTCAGTTCCCTTGCTGTTTATATCCTCCTCAGCCCCTTGATCTTATTTTAATAAGCGCCGTACAGCATATGAAACCTTATTTGTTTCTCCCTCATTTTATCTTCTTGTTTGAATGTCTAGTTGGTGAAGGGACGTCGTATTTCTCAGCTGTCAGGGGAACCTTACAGCGTAGTCTGCAGAGGTGTGGGAAATACTCTTTTCTGGCTAAATAAACATACTTGTTTATCAATATTGATTGCTTTTTGAACGAAAATAAAAACCTCGTCTATATATATGCATTTAGAAATACTAATGAATATTTGTCACAATAGGCGACACTTGACAATTTGTAAGTAGCCCATTGGCGTGGAAATCAAGCATTTTGAACATTTAAAAAAATGTCCAGTGTAGTTGAATTAAATTGGTCAGTTGTATTTTTATGTGGTCACTTTTATAGCTCACGTTTATATAACTTTGTAATTGAAAAGATTAAAATGTGTATCGGTAAGTTAGATGCCCCAAGTTCGCCCCAAAATTTCTATAGCTCAAATTCTAACACCTCTAACTGCAGATAGGTTCAACGGAACTCTCCACTCTTTTGACAAACTCATTATTTGAAGTCTTTTGATTGGTTTGATGTAAATACAAGTGAGGTATTATCGGTTAACCTAGCTAAAGCAAAAAAAAAAAAAAGAAAAAAGAAGAAATATATAAAATAGCAAAGATAATTTATTCCCAAACCCCCATTAAATTTATAGACATGCTGGTTAATAAATAAAGTTTATATGACAATGATGTGGTAGAATTTCAGTTTTAGTTTATGAAAGAAGATGAATGGTGCGGACGTTTCGGATTTCCCCTTTATCAGGCGACAGTCAGATTAATATAACACAAAAGGCATGATAATAATGGTTATTGCCACGGTGTTACTTTTGGTTTCGATCCCTTTGTTTTTAGAATCACATTTAGTGGATATGCGTTGTAGAGATGCTGACATTTTGAAATAAATATGATCTTTTTGATACTTGGATCAACAGTACGCATTTGGGGTGAAGCACGCCCCAAATCCATACAGGAGAGAAAAATACGCTTAAAAAAGCTTTTTAATATTTATTTTACTGATAAAACACTCGCTTAAATGACAAATTTAACATCTCTGTTTATCACTAAATCAAAATTGTACACAAGTGATAGAATAACTATTTTTACAAAATCGATTTATTACAGTGAAAATTAAAAGATTGTTTCAACTTGGAAAAGGAACCAAATTCCTACACGATCGGTTAGCTTCATTTATGACAATAATATTTCAAATTGCAGTTCATAATGTCTGGGATTAATTTCGATTTTTATGTGAAGTTCGCGTTTTTCTGGTTATAGGCAAATTCAGTTCGCCGTGCAAAAGACCGTTTTGTTAACACACGAAAAGGTTTCATGTGTGACACACTGTGAAGCGTATGGATTTGGGCGACCTGCCCTATATTGCTATCAAATGGACTATAGCTGTTGCGGTTTACGTGATTTGGTTGCTGTTGGGCGAAGTCTTGTGTTCTATTCTTTAAACACATTCTTGTATGCACTATTGCATTCATACACTATTCACTCCATCTATCCATTCGTTATCCATCCAGCCGCTACCTAGCCAACCATACACTCCATCCATCCATCCATCCATCTTGATGACTCATACCTTTTTCATTAAACTACTGGTCTTTTTCCCTTTTTTCTCTCGGTGCCGACCTCATTATTTTATTTGTTGCTCGCTAAGATCATTATATATAATATAGTTCATAGAATAGAAGTGAAGGTGGGAGGGTGAGTTAAATTTAACCCGCTCACAGTTAGGCAGGTACTGTACGTGCGTACGTGTGAGTTTATTTAGGGATTGGGGTGGGGTGGGGGGGGGGGGGTTGTTACCGGTTGAGGTAATGTTTTCAGCTGTATATGTGCGTGTTCTATACTTGCAAGGGCTGAGTGTTGCCTGACTATAATGAAAGTTATGAAAGAGATATATTTACCGAGTTGTGCGCTCGGCTTCTCTACTCCTCTGACATACTCCCCTCGTTTTGGCCCTAAAATGATATAATTAATTGACAATATTAATATGACATGGCCGAAACAGCCTAAGACTTACATGTTTTTGACAAAGGACAAGTAGGGTCTTTTCAGTCGATCGCATTTTGAACTCAAAAATTATCTGACCGATTTGGGGAGGGGTTTGGTGCTACCGCCAGTTGTTGTTGTTGGTGTTATTATTATTGTTACTATTATTATTATTATTGTTGTTGTTGTTGTTGTTAGTGAAGAATCCGCAATATTTATGGGAAAATGAAGGCTTTTATGAATGGGCACTTATCTATTTTAATTATACTACTGTATTGTGGAAATTAACACAGACAGACATCTTTTGAGCCATCAGCGATCAAAAATCGGACCGAGTCTGTAGGTGCGTGCAATGCGCAACTGAATCTGGGATTAGGGCGGCCAGATTGAGGTTCCCAACGTCAAATGATCAATCCTTATTGGTACCATAATTATGCCCTTCGAGATTGATTAATAGTCATTTGAGTCAACGAATGACAGGGTTGCCCTTATTAATAAACAAAAAGTTTTCACGTTACTCGTATATCAATCCGTAAACATTAGTTTTATAATTAGCATATTTGCCAGTAATTTTGTGCTCGTTGGCAAACATTCATTGTGTGTTGTAGAGACACCGCCACCTCTCTATATATTTTTTAAAAATATATATGTTTGTTTGTGTGTGTGTGTGTGTGTGTGTGTGTGTGCGCGCGCGCGCGTGTGTTTGTGTGTGCTATTAACGTAAGTATAGATGATTATTATTATTATTATTATTATTATTATTATTATTATTATTATTATTGTCGTCTCTATTACTACTACCACTACCAATACTACTGCTGCTGCTGAAAGAAATGCGCTGATTACGATTAAGAACCCACGAAAATACCATTACGCGCACGTTTCGTTAGTATGGGGGTAATGATTTTTGCGTTAATATAAAAAAAAAAATGGAAGGCACCACGTGCTGCATATTTTTATTACAAAAATATCCTATAGGCGTTCCTTATTTTAGGGTCACATGATCGTATGTCCATTAGTATAAGATTATCGTCATCATCAACGTCGTCGTCCTGTCGTCGTCATCATCAACATCATTACTGTTATTATTTAGTAGTAGTAATAGCAGTATTATTATTATTATTATTATTAGTAGTAGTAGTAGTAATTGTAGTAGTAGTAAGTTGTTGTATTAGTAGCAGCCCAAAACCTCTCAGTGATCTTTATGTGTGACATCACTACCTTCACCCAAATGGGAGATTGGTCCGAAATTGCCATGAGCGTCAGAGATTGTCATTAACGTTGTTTTACACCGGAAATCATATATTTTTTAATATTACTTTTTTTTTAAATTGGGGGCGGGGGTTATTTGAATGATAAAAGTAGATCAACTAATTATACATATTTCTATTTCCAAGTGCGGTTTCCCCCCCCCCCCCCCCCCCCCCACCCCCCCCCCACCCCACCCACCTCTCTCTCTCTCTCTCTCTCTCTCTCTCTCTCTCTCTCTCTCTCTCTCTCTCTCTCTCTCTCTCTCTCTCTCTCTCTCTCTCTCTTTGACAAATATACGAGGCACTTCCTACGTGTATCCTCCATATTAATATACATTAGATTATTATTTGTCAGCAGCTTCTAGGCTTCACTACAGCATTCATTATGACAATCTACCCTTCCTGTTTTATTTACTGTTATGTGCCCAAGCAACATTTTTACTCCCGCCGTTTTATATATCTCCCCCGAGATAGAACAGTAACAGCTACTCAATTCAACCTTGAAACTCTTGTGATAAAAATGTATTTTACAATGCAGACATTTAGTGATTGCTTTCGGCAAATATTTGGCGACCGCTCCGTCTCCATATTGTTTAAATGTAATCTGTTTTCATTGTGCGGTTCTCGTCTTTCCGAGTATTTGGCCAGTAGTGCATGACTAGACAAGTGTGACAAGGATGTTGCCAATGTCTATTATAGGTGGCTTGGGATGTTCTCTCGGGTCGGGATTTTTTTTATTCTTCTGTTTAATTGTAGCTTTTCGCCCAATTATGTCATTCCTTTTCACGGACATTAGCTGGATTAAATCTGCTCCGTTCTCATTTTAGTGGTCTATGACCTGAATTAGATAGATAGAGTGGTGGGTGGATTGATAGATAGATGGAAGTGAGAATGAGTCTCTTCTATTCCCCTTAATTTGTTTTCTCCTTAAGCGTTGCGTTCTGGAATTAGATTGTTTTGTTTTGTTCATACTCAGAATGGGACTCTTAACCAAGAATACATTTGCCTAATAATTTATAAATCATCTGCCTCTGTAAGATATGATTTGAATCTAGTGATGTGTGTTTTCATAACACGTATTGAGTGAATACATTTCTTTTCTATTTAGTTCCTTGATCAGGGACTAGGTAATGATAGACACCTAGTGCTTATCTCATTATAGTACACAATATTAACATGGACAGTATACGTTTTAAGTAAAATACGCACTAGTTCTACACGCCTGATTGAGCGAATCTTGTAAGAAAGTGTGTCACAAACCCCGCGTTGTGATTGGTCCAAAATCTGGTTAATGGGAACGATCTATATTCAGGTTTTCGTCATCGATTTGTTGTTGTCCAATCATCGGATATTTTTTTAATGTAAACACGCTGCTTTCTCTTTGAAATTTGTTATCATACCCATGGGTCAAGTTGTGATGACCTATTGTGATGTTGGATAATTTGATATCTGTGAACACTTTATTATGTAAGTCATTTTGAGCACATTTTGCATGCAGTGTGACCAATGACTCGGGGGGACACATATTTGAGACTCATCTTGGTGTTGTGGCTCATTTTTCTATGAATTATGAGTTTGGTACACTCGTATGTAGATAACAACAATCAAATCCATTTAAATGTTTACAAACGAGTTGTCCTCATTATAGTCTTCCCTTTGTTGGTCGCAATTTAGGTATGCGATCTCTTAATAGCTTTCTTGGCGTGAATTGCGCGCCTGTGTTTGAATGGAACTTTAAGATAATTCCTGGGTAGATTAATGAATATTACTTTTGGATTCTACTTCGCTTTCCGTCTAAACTACTCCCACTTTTCTTGTGTGCATGTAAGTGCACGCTAAATTGTCGCAAACGCCGTAACACCACCACCTTCCTCCAAAGGGGAGGGGCATATAATTATGTGATCTCTCACTTCGATCACATGTCACAAGTAGACTTATTGATTATATCCCAGATATTTTGTTCTAGTCTCCAGTCCGTGCGCTTTTGGGAAGAAAGCGGGGCGGGGGGGGGTGGAGTGGAGGGCGAGTTAGCTAAGTTTTTAAAAACAAATAATCCAGGCAATATTTGAATACCTGAAGATACATATTTTTATGTAGTGATGTCATGTATGAAACTTCCTATGTCAATATCTCCAATATTTATAGCCAGTATACATTGTCTGTATGACATGACAATGTCAAAACCGTGTATAAACGGGTAATCATTTTCAAACTGGTTTTTATGTATTATGACTGCAGAGGTTTTTCCAAATGTTTGTTTTATTTTCTTTTGTCTTGATAATTTCAGGTAGTGTGTGGAAATAGAATTCAAAAATGAGTAACGACTTGGAAGCACTCCGGCAGGAGACAGAACAGCTAAAGAACCAAATCAGAGTAAGTAGAATGACTCCATTCATGATAAATGTCTCTTGGACTTAGTTTATTCTATTCTATTTTATTTTAACACTTACCCGATGCGACTGACACCCATTTCTCTCTCTCTCTCTCTCTCTCTCTCTCTCTCTCTCTCTCTCTCTCTCTCTCTCTCTCTCTCTCTCTCTCTCTCTCTCTCTCTCTCTCTCTCTATCCAATCATTTAGCTATCTATTCAGATGTATATCTCTACCATCTCTCAAAATATGTCGTAATTCATTATGATAAAACAATTATTTGCCTTCATCAATTGCCATGTTTTAATTGAAACAAAAGTTACAGACGAACACAATCATTTATAGATAATAGGAAGGAATACGCCACCTTTGCCCAATTTTCGTTTTCATAGGAATCCAACAATCACGACGTGACCGCTTTACTTGTCAAATGAGTCGGGGTTTCTAAATAGTTTGTTATTTGCGCGTCGCCGCGGCCCCCCCCCCCCCCCCTCCCCCCTCGCAAGTCATTATTAGTTTAACGTATTTTAGAATGGAATGGTAGTAATAGTACATATAACTACATAGCCTTTTAGCTTAGTGGCTCATTGGATTGCCTTGTATAGATTAAGTACTACTGAGGTCCATTCCTTTCAGTTAAAAAAATTAGATTATTCGCCGAGCCATCAGTAAAGGCTTGTCTTGTAACAAATAGACGAGGTTTTGTGCCATAAGGTCAATTTCGTAACATTAACTAAAAAGACATCTTTGAAAGAAAAAAAAGCAATACAAATTAAGCTATGAAAGGATTTAGTATTTATCATTTTATTTGGGTGACATAATGAAAAGTAATAATAAAAAACTGATACAGGCACCAAAAGAAAAGCAGAAATTGTTTCTCAAAGGGTCCACAATGTGTGGTCAAAGTATAACTTTACCCAATCTTTTAGAGCTTTTTAAAAATCTATTTCTGCTTAAATGTTGGTGACAAATCCACAGGGTTTTTTTTCGTTGTTTTTTTTTTAATGAATGAATTGATTATATTTTTGATACAGAGATAATTATGAAAATGGAAACCTTCCTTGGGGTTGGAAAATAACTTAATATATGTCTTTTTGCTTTTGGGTGTTTGGAAAAATACGTTTTGGCATAACCCTAGATGCTTATCGCAACGCTCAACATATGGTGTTGTGTCTTATGATAGGGCACAAATCACACATTACCCCATTGGATTTGTGTATAAGTGAGTAC
>NC_088363.1:42164319-42186819 GCF_034508935.2 Berghia stephanieae
TAACAAACAGTAAATGATGATGACTTTTTAAAAATAAAGTTTATCCGCCTTTCATTGTTACTGTATCTGGCTTTATGCACAAGTGCATGGGAAATTACTTTTTTTTTTAGATAGTAATAAATATGTGTCATATTTTTCTAATATATTCATACCATTCGGATGAAAAGCCTGTAAATTCCCTTTTTTTTCATCTCTTTTCAGGAATTTAGTATCAGCTTCTCAAGATGGTAAATTGATAGTATGGGATGGTTACACAACAAATAAGGTGAGATTCGTCTTTGTCATGTCTGTTACGGTCATATTAGGGAACAAGCACGGGTGTTAGACAAAAATCTTTAATTGTGATGTGTTAATATGTTGTGCCAGTCAAAGCAGGTAGATGATGAGAAAAAGAAAAAAAGATAATAAAGATAAGTTTACACCCTTGGGCCATCATTGCAAAGCTTGGTAGGTTCAATCTCAGATTATCCTTCCGATAGTATTTTAAAACTTTTTGCTGAAATTAGTATTTCACATTCTCACCTTTGATCAACACTTCTTAATTTTTCAACAGTAACCTGTAGTATATTTCTATCACCATCACCATTTATGGAGTTATAATTTATGTCAAAGTAATGTTCGCTGAAAGTTGAATTTGAAGTCAAAATTATCAGGATTAAAACATGGTATTTATTTAAGAAGCAGCATTTATTGTATAAATCAGCATTAGTTTAACTCACTCAACCTTAACACCGACTATATCCGCAGTATACCCGGTGTTACTCTTATCCCAAGCCTATTTATTACATTTGTATGAAACAAATTATAGGCGTTGTATCAAAGCTAATGTTTTTAGTTTTTACATATTAACGGTAGTTGAATAAAACTATCCATGTATATGCTCATTTTTAATACATTTTTTTTCCAATTTTGAAAAGTAGCAAATATCTCTAGGATTGAGTGAGTTAAGAGATGTTTTGTTTCGTAAAATAATCAGACTTTCAGGCATTTTGTGGCAAGTTTATAACAATTGTGACCTCATTGGCTACACTTTATATCATATGTTAACTCTTAATTAACTCTTTAAGGTTTTAGTTGATATAACGAGGCTTTCACCTTTTTATAAATAGGTATTTTCTAGTTTTTAAACAAGCCATCCAACGAGCACCCAAGTACACATATCATGTTGAATATTTTTGCTATTGAGACGCTTCCTGCTAAAATTGAACCGAGTACAGGATATTTTATGCTGATAAGATAAGATCTATCAAGGGGAAAAACATAAAAAGGGCAGACCAGACCATAAAATTGTCCCTACCCAGAGATTGGAAACCAGTCTAAATTTTCAAATAAAAAAAAAAAGAATCAGTTAATTTTAATTCAATATTTCTTTGTCGATCATGCATATTACTCAATGTGTATAGTAGTAATATCAAGGAAAAATAAGAATGAATTAAATATTAAGATTTTTATGACCTTTCTCCAGAACTTAAAATATTAGAGAAAAAAAAAACAATTTTAAAAACAACAACAAAACACTTGTTAAAAGGCTTCATAACATTTACTCTACACTCTCGCATTTACTCCTGTGTTGTTTTTCACGTTAAATGTCACTAAGTTTTCAGATGTTGGAGGGTGACAATTTAAAACGGATTTTCAAAGTTTCTGTCACCATTTTACACATTCTTTTGATTCCTAATGGGCAGCCTTTAACTATGAAGGATGTTTTGGAGTTGTTTTAGAACATTTAAATGTTGGGCGCCTTTGCGGTAAATTTCTTTATTAATGAGGGCATCAAATTTCAATAGGTAATCTATTTCTATTCCTAACAATTTTATATTTGCCTCAAAGGATACCTTAGAGGAGTTGATAATATAAATCAATGAGCATGATATATATTAACTTTCCATGTGCTCGAGGTCATTTGTCACATTGCAAAATGTGCTCAAAGTGACCCACTTAGTGAAAAGTGTTCACAGCTTTTTAAATATCTAACATTACGATTGGTCATTTGATTCAGCTTGACACATGGGTATGTTTATAACATTTGTAAACAAAGCAGCGTATATACATCTGCATGCTATTTATATGGAACCAATCAATCAAATCATTGCTTTCTTGTTCTAGTATTGTGTATAGGGTTTCATGATCACTGTGATTATAAAACAAAAGTATTGTCATCAACATAATTGTACAAAGTGAATTTAGTTATGTGATCAGCTTGTTTAGTTATTAGGACCCCCTGGTAATTAACAAATATTTGATTGGATTTACAATGGTTTTTTCTCTCCAGGTCCACGCCATCCCTCTACGCTCAAGCTGGGTCATGACCTGTGCCTATGCTCCAAGTGGATATTTTGTGGCTTGTGGAGGTCTAGACAATATCTGTTCTGTCTATAGTCTCAAAACTCGTGAAGGCAACGTCAGGGTGAGCCGAGAACTGCCAGGACACACTGGATACTTGTCGTGTTGTCGATTTATTGATGATAACCAAATTGTTACTAGTTCTGGAGATATGAGTTGGTAAGTGTTACAAGTCATAAATGTTACTAAATGACCTTTTCATTTTAAATAAACATATATATATATATATATAGCATATTTGCATCATGCCCTAAAAGCTTCATCATGCTTCTATTATTCCCTCAGCGGGGACATATGGAAGCAAATTTTCATTTCATACCGTACAAGTTGCTGCATATAGCCAAGAACTCATTCATACCCGTCCAATAGCAAGCGGCCTTAGCAAACTCCTAGTCTGATACTGGCCAAAAAAATTACATCACATAAGATGACAATCTCTGAAAGAAAGTGAATAGCAAGCATTCTATTGCTCAACCAATGAGATCATTTGTTTCCTCACTATTCACTTTATTTTGATAATCGTTGCCTTGTATTTTGATGTAATTTTTTTGAAACTGTCGGGTTATATTTTAACAAAGGCTACAATCCAGCAGGGAAATGTAGATTGCTGACTAAGGGACACGTTGCTTGGGCTGACCTGACACCATTCTCTTGTCCTACATCTCTTTGTAAACTGTGAATGTTTTGATTTTTGATGTTGAAAATTAATTTATTGTTACCTCCTCATGTGAAAAGTTTCACACTAGACATTAGTCGAAAATGAAGTGGTTTGTGAGTCTGTTGTTGCTTTTTTTTTTTACAATTCCAAATTGCGGGTGGTTGGATGGGAGCATCACCCTTGAATCATATACCTATGATGTTCGCATAGGTGTACAATCCGATAGTGATGTCGTTTCTTCTTCTCTTTACTAGCCTATCCTGCTTCTTTGGTTTGTGATTGTATTTTTGACAGGGGATATTTTTTTTTTCTGTAAATCTTCTGCCTGTTTGTTCTTGGTTATTTATAATTTAGCTTATGATACCTTTAGGTTATGATTTTGATTTACATTTGTACTATTTTTGTTAAATTGCTTGTTTTTTTGTTTCAGCGGTCTCTCATATAACCTCAATTGTGTTGGAAGAGACCTAAAGCAACAAACAACAAAAACAACAATTCCAAATTAATTATAATTTAACGGATGCATCCTCATCTTTCATGGCACCGATTGACCTAAAAGTAGCAGTATTTGTTGCACACCACCCATTCCGAAGCACCCAAACACAAATATTTAAAAAATAATCCTCAATAACATGGCTGGCAACTCAATTTTGAAACCATTTGTTCATTTGTGTGTGGAATAAGGAAAAGAAGCTGAAAGTTAGTATAAACTAACTTTTTAAGATTGTCGTTATCTGCAGGGAAGGAACACTACTAATGTGATCAAAGATTGCACAAGCATTGTTTAGTTCCATCTTATGAGATCACTTCTTTTCAAGAGTTTGGCCATGATGCTGATTTCAGGATTTTTTTATCCTGACTATACATTTGATGGTATAATGTGAGTGATAGACTGTTATTGTGTGTCTCAAATTTATAATCTAAATTTGTCTCCTTTCACCAGTGCATTATGGGACATAGAAACAGGCCAGCAGACGACTTCTTTCACTGGCCACACAGGAGATGTGATGAGCTTGTCCACCTCACCAGACTTCAGGACATTCGTCTCAGGTGCTTGTGATGCCTCTGCCAAAGTAAGTAGTTGTATTAGTATATTTGGGGTTGGAGCTGAAATGCTGTTTGATACTGTATCAGAGGGAACATAAATACATTTTTTAAAAAAGATAAGGATAATCAAAAACAAGTAGGCCTAATTGAGATTAAATTTTATTGTATATTTATGTCTATGTTGTAAAGCACTGCACAATTCACAACTTTGCCGAAGCTCATGCTTTGATGGAATAATTTATTGTAGTGAAGCTAAAAATCGATAAGTAGAAGAATGAAAAAAAGAAAAAAGAATTAAAATCCACTTGAATTCAAGATGATTATTAGGCATCATGTGGTTTCCTTGACAGTTTGGTGATAGGGGCTGTAAAGTCTGTTCTTTACATTACACATATACAGGCAGAGTTTGATTTCAGTCTGAAATGACATCATATCTTACTCTTTTCCCTAAGAGAACAGTGACTGCAACTGTGCATAGAGTATTCCATAATGCTCATGGAACTCCTGGAGGCATTCAGATTGAATCTTCGCACGATGTCTCTTATTGTATTGTTTAATTATCTTTTCATTTTTTAAGCCATTGGCACAGTTAGAATGGTCTATTCGGGCCAAGCCATAAATTCCAATCTTCCATCCTAGTAAATGTCACTATTTTTAAATGGGAAATAGGAAAATCATGTGAAATAAAGATGGATACTGTCTGTAATTTGTGCTTGATGTCTGTCTTGAATAGGAAATCGTCAGATTTGTTGGGTGGTTTTTTTTGACATAAAAAACCCAGCATATTTGATAATAATAATGGAATATTAGCTAATAGTGAATTATCTATTCTCGTTCAAAGAGGTTGTGTCTCTGTCTTCAGTTAATCAGAGGCTTCATGCTCTTTGTTTCCATCGCTTTATACTTTTCATTTTGGATCTTTCTCTCTGACATTTGTCCTGTTTTTTTCCCCTCACTTATGATAAGTTATGGAACAACCTGTTTTGCTGGTAGCAAGTTATTGAGCAATGTTTAGACCATTAAGAATGCACAAATGAAAATCATAGTTTTTAAAAATATTCTTACTTAAAGAGTAGACTTTTGATAAAGCTTAGTCCAGAAAGCAAGATGGGAAAAAACGCCTGATAAATCAGAGCATGTAAGTGCTTAGTTCTTGCAAGAATGTATAATGAATGATAATCAAAATCAACTAAATGCTTTCCTATTTTGTTTTCAGTTGTGGGACATCAGAGACGGCATGTGTAAACAAACCTTTTCCGGTCATGAATCTGATATCAATGCAATCACGGTGAGTTGATGGATATGGACATGATGTTTGTCATTGATGGTTTGGAATACAAAAAAAAGTGGGATTCCATCTCAATCATTATTGACTCTAAATAATAATTCCACTACAACCCCACGACCTCCTCCTCCAAGAACATATCTTAATAAAATAAAATGGACCAATTAGGTAACAGTAATGTTTAATGTTTTAAATTTATTTTCCATCCTTCTGTTTCTTTCAGTATTTCCCCAATGGCCATGCATTTGCCACGGGCTCTGACGACGCCACCTGTCGCCTTTTTGACATCCGAGCAGACCAGGAGATTGGCATGTACTCTCATGACAACATCATCTGTGGCATCACTAGTGTGGCCTTTTCCAAATCTGGCCGTCTCTTGTTGGGCGGTTATGATGACTTTAATTGTAATGTCTGGGATGTACTCAAACAAGAACGATCAGGTTGGTCTGATAAAAAAGTAAAATTGAATCAATAAGTAAATAAATGGCAATGGGAGATAAGGGAGAGTACTAAAAATATTTGTCAAAATATGTTTTACTGCCGTGGTATCTAAATTCTGTCAGACGCTGGACCGAGAGTCCAAATTAATAAATTTGAATTTATGCTTTTTGATGGTTATTTTCAAGCTAAGGTCATGAAGTTATGAGCTTTTAGCATTTCTTCCTGCTTATTTCTTTATTTCCCACAATCACTGGAGACAGGAATGTTATGTATATCCTCAAGAAAAGGCAACTTCATGCAAAAGCAAACTATTGTCCACTAATCCTGGCGTGCCTTTTAAAAAATCTGCATCATTGCCATCCGTATCTATATTAATAAAAGAGTGTGTGTGTGTTGACTGAAGGGAGAACCAGACTACTATCTGCTATGAAAATTAGCCACTTTGTTAACATTTTTGTCCTTCTGAAGCAAGACATCAAGTTTTTTTTTTTGCTGATTTAGGTCAATTTTACAATGGGCCTATGATTTATGATGTCATTTTAAACAGGAAGCGATGAAGCAGGTACAATGCATAGATCACAACAAACATTACACATATAATATGTCCTTCAAGGTTTAAAGCACAACAATATATGTTGAAATTTAACACTGCTTACATATGTATCCATATCCAAGAACTCGACTCACTCTGTCCACTTTCTTTTCATTTGTTGTTCCATTGCTTACAGATTTCTTTTGGATATTTATATATTTATTTATATGTATTTTTCTTTAAGGGGTTTATGCAGTGGGTATATGCTTGGATAATGCAGTGATAAGTCTTACATCAACGATGTAGTCTGTCAGTCATTAAATATTAGACAATCATGCTCTTTGATATGGGATGCTACATGGTTTTAGGTTAAAGACATCTCATTCAACACCATATTAGTTTTGTAGATGACAGATGATCTTATTATGGCCTATTGTTTTAATGCTAACCTTTGCTTCTCTTTGTTCATGATGCTGTAGTACATTTAGCTATTGATGCTGCTACTCTCCAAAACTACTCCAATACATAAGCTGACTGTCAGTGCTCTGTGGAATTTTACCAGATTAAGACATACTAATTCAACACAACCAAATTAGGATGTATGGCACCCACTTAATGACAGCAATGAGGAATCCTGCCAATATTTAATTAAGTGATTGGAACAAGGCAAACAAAGCACCACTCCGACCATTCTTGTTGATGAGATGTTGCAAAAGAGAACTGCCAACTATTCCTTACGTGTATTCCTGATAGATGAATTGGTAGTGTAATTTAATCACAAGCTACGAAGTGGTTTTGATTTCAGTTTTCTCACCTCTTTGTTAACCTACCAGGCCAGTAAGTGGGGGTTCTAAAATTGATTTGTATGTATACCAGAACTATAAGAAAGAAAATTGTTTCCTTTTGTTCCCAGGTGTTCTAGCGGGCCACGACAACCGTGTCAGCTGTTTGGGTGTAACTGAGGACGGCTCCGCTGTTGCCACAGGATCCTGGGATAGCTTTTTGAAGATCTGGAACTGATGACGTCAGGATGATAATAGCTGTGTTGTTGTTGTCGTCGTCCACACTAGGTTTGCTGCCAGTGCCACTTCATCTCATCATCACTTCCACCGCCACCACTACCACCACCATTGTCGTCATAATCATCATTGTTATAATCATCATCACCAAATATCCCTCATACTGTCTGACTCTTCAAGACCAGTTTGCCGTCACTTAAAGACAAAAGAAATAAAAATGGTGTGAAAAATTGCATCAATTTTTCACAGACAGCGGATGGCACAAGCCTGTGTTCACCAGTCATGGAACCATACAGACCAATCTGAATAGAGAAATCATCAGGAGTATTCTCTTCCTCGAGTAGGGAGTCTGGTGTGTCCCATCTTTATATCATCAAAGTTGAAAATAATTTGTGGCAAATAGAAAAAAAAAATGGTGGCACATTGCATGCTTTTAAAAAAAAAAGTAAAAATTTGATAAAGTTGAATGGAAGCACTAAGATAATGAAGATATGTCCAGTTTTCCCTTATCAGCAATTATGGATCAATAATAATTGTTTCATCATTGTTGATAAGGTTTATTTGGTGATAAAAACCGTAGCTTACATTCAATTTCATCCAAGCTTTACTATCTTCAAGCAGCAAAATGTGAGAAATGATTCAATTGGATTTTGTAATTATGATGTGACCAACTTCCAACTGTAACGCCGACAACCATACATAACTCAGAACTATCAAGGAGTCTTCTTGGAAGAAATAATCTAAAGAGCAACAGTCCATCTTTCATCATCATCATCATCAGTCATTCTAGGATGTGAGAATCATCAACTTGTTTGAGTAATTTTGTTTGTTTTATTTATTTTTTTTGTTTGTTTGTTATTGATTTCTATTATAAAGAGTCCATAGCAGTGACTAACACCTGTATTCATTCATCTGCAAATATCTTATTTGGAAATTAGATGGTGGTTGACGCAAGTATTACTGCAAGCCTGCAAGTTGCATATTTTTGTTTGTTTTCGTTTTGTTTTTTTTTTGTAACATGAATACATCACATTAGTTTCTTTTCTCATTTTATTTTTTTGACACATGACACAAAGCACCAACACTTCCCAGTTATTCATGTTGACCGCGAGGCACATTTCACCTTATGAAGAAAATGAACGATAGAGTTGCAATGGATTGCCCTGGTTGACAAAGTCATCCAAGGGTAGAATTCCAACTATATTGTCATCTGCTACAACTTGTACTTGCTGAGGGGGGTGGGTGAAGCTCAGGATGGAAAAATGTTCTATTAAAGCCGGCCTATACTCTATATATACATCTATTTAGTAAAGGCTGGCTCCAATAGAAATTTTTTCCATCCTGAACTTCTCCAACTCCCTAGATTGTATTGCAAGTCTTGACTCAGGAGTGTAAAGAGTGGCATAGCTCAAAACGTTGTGCTCTTTGAGTAGGTGTTTTGTTTTTTTTTTATTTATTTACTTGAATACGTTTCTACCATTATTTTGAGGATGAGGAGGTGATAGTGTTTATGTCTTGGAGAACGGGAGAGAAAAATTAAGATAAAATGAATAAAATAGAATTTTGTTGAGTGCTTGAAGAAATATGCATCAATTTTACACACACTCCCTCATGGGTGATGATGATGATGTAATTGCCGTTATATGTGGACAACATTGCAAGATGCGTGTGTGTGGGAGAGTGTGTGTGTGTCTCTGAGTGTTTGTATGTGGGTGGGTGGGTTAATGCAAGTGTGAAAGTTTGGATTTGTGTGACAGAGGAATAAGAGTGAGCAATGGGAGTGTGTCATTGTTCACAGGCATGCCAATTTGCTATGCGTGTGTGGTTGTGTGTGTGTGTGTGTGTGTGTGTCAATATGATGACAATAAGTTTTGTCTGTGTTTGGACTCACACAGGCAAATCAATTCTATTTCTTTGTATTATCATCCGATGACGATTTCAGTGTGATGTAATAATTAATTATAATAATATTAATAACAATAATGATATATATAAATATATATACATATTATAAATATTACTAAGTGTATTGAATATCTCACGAGTTTTTAATGTAAAAATGGATTGTTTCCCTTGTTTTTGCACTTTGATGACAGCAATGTGTGACTGATATATTCTGATGTGGATGGTTGTTATGATGATGATGATATATTTTACTATTAATATGATTATTAGAATTATTATGATTATGTTTTTTTTTGTTTTGTTTTTTAATCTTTTGTCTTAATTCTATTCTATGTTCGTGTCATGCTTCATGTACTCTTTGAAGAATACTCTTCTTTCTTATTTCTCCCTTTCACCCCATCCAGTCTCCCTCAGCCTGTTAACAAACTGTGTCATCATTTATGTTTAGCCATAGACAGTCTGTGCTATTTCATTTTTGAGTTCGTCACTCAGGTTTATTCATCATCCAGTTTGTTATTTATATTATTTTTTAATCCATTGATTTATTGTTAATTTGGTGCCTAGGGGATACGTGGTCCAATGACGAGCAAGTGTTGTTTTGATGAGTTTGGGTGTACCTGCCAGCCCTCTTAGCACACACATCTTTTTCTATTATATCTCTGTATGTACGTCTGTATCAATCTATCCATTCAAACATTGGAGTATTGAATTGTCTTGTAGATACAGGTCAAAATGGCCACGTCGAGTGGGATACTAAACACTGGTTCCAGATTACTCTTAGCTTCGTTTTTATACATCTCATCCGCCCACTCTTTCGCATCTAAACAAGGTAGAATTTTGTTTGTAATACAAGACTATTTTCCATCAGATTATTGCATTAAGGTTTGGGAAATGTTAATGGTGTGATTGAATACAGTGAAAAGATGGGGTTATTGTCATTGAGGTTTAATCCTCTTCCTTTTGGCTGTGATGTTTATTTGGTACTAGTCAATGTGAACAGAATGGAAAGCCAAACATTTGGTTTGATGTGTCACCTCTGGGCTGGATCACCTGGTCATCAGAATAATAATACAGACAGTTCTTTATACACTCTTTATACACATTTAGTAGACGTTACGTATTATATTCACTACATTTTGTGTAGTAGTTTTGTGTTTTGTTTTTGTTTTTTTTTATTTAATTTTTTTTAAAAATTTGATCAAATATGATGGGTTAGTCAAAAGTCCAAATTAATTGATGAGGGTATATGTGGTATTAGTATGCCTGTATATATTAACTTTTGTTTGCATGGGAGGTTGAGAATATGATTTGTGTATCAGTGTGTTTGTGTGTGTGTATGAGCGGGCGTGTGCATAGATGGACAAAAGGGGATAGATAGTATTTGACCAATATATACCCACTGTGGATAGAGCTGGTGGAAGGTATGTATGTGATGTGTGCTTGTTGTACCACTAACGTACCTGTCAATGCTGCATGCCCTGACTAGAATTTTGTGTGTGTACGCTGTCGCCACCGCCGCCGCTCTGTTTCTTAATCCACTTTGATTTATTATTGCATTGATTCAAGATGACGGATGATTCTCTATGTTTGTGCTAATAATATCATTACTGCAACTACAACTACTTCTACTACCACTATTACTGCTACTACTACTACTACTACTGCTGCTGCTACTACTACTACTACTACTACTACTACTACTACTACTACTACTACTACTCTTGTCATTAACACCGTTATCGTTTGTATGGGTTTTCTTTTTATTTCATTTTGATAAAAAAAAAAAGAACAAAAACAAATAAAAAAAACGATAACTTTTGATGATAATGGTTATATTATCATTGTCATGATTAGTATTATACAGTAATAATTATTATTATTTATTTAACGTCATTTCCTTAAGTGCAGAATCTTCACCTGTCCTCTCGGTTCATTTCCATACAGTATCAAACTACTACTACTACTACTACTACTACTACTACTACTACTACTACTACTACTACTACTACTACTAGTACTAGTACTAGTACTACTACTACTACTACTACTACTACTGTCACAGAGTGATATCATTCTTATTTATTTTGTATGTCATCCATTTTAATTGATAGTTACCCTTTTCCCATTAAAAAAAAAAAACAATTGGTTTTGGGACTGTCTTCCACCTCGGATTGGATGTAATGTAAACTTCCATTCTCTACCCTTATCACAGTGGGCAATTTTGGCGCAAGATTAACCCCCCCCCCCCCCCCCCCCCCCCCCCCCCAAACAAAAAAAAGGAAAGAAAAGAATCAGATCAGTATGATATTATGCTAAACAAAAGTAAAATAAAAGATAAATAATTGAATTTCGCTAGACTGAGATTCAATCCATAAGAACTTCTGATTGTCAAAACAGTCCAACTTGAGATTTCCTCTCCCTATTTTACCGTCTGATTTATGGTACTTCTTTAACAGCATCTTATTGGATTCAAAACTCCATGAACTGCGCTTTCGTTGTCATAGGGTATAGGGAAAGAGGACGAGAGTGGGAGATGGACTCATTTAGACCACACCCAATCGTTATAATGTATTGGAACATTTTATTCCCTCCTTATCTTTCTCTGTCTGTCTATTTCTCATTTTTGTAAAAGAGGCTAGTGGAAAATTAAACATTATTGAAGACAATTGATGCGTTTCGTGTGCTTGTATTGATGTGTGTTTATTTGTAGGTGACATGTATGTAAGATGTAAAGTATCTTGGATGGACAAGACGTATGAAGGGGTATTTGCCGGTATATCCGGTGACCTCGCATGTGATTATTTTGATTGGATCGATCCTTAACTAGATTTCTCTGAGATGGGGAGTGGAGGCAGGCTGTCACATTCTACACACAAACTTGATAGGATAACCCCCTCCCCTTCAACTTTATCCCCTTGTTATTCTCAGCAGTCCCATGTAATATACTCGTCAGTGTGTGTAATTTTTTTTTCTCTCTTCTGCCCCTCTGCCTGTTTTGAGCAGGACCATGACGGCCGTGCTTGCTACAGTGGATCGAGCTCTAACAGATGTCAATCCGTGACAAGTTCGCTCGAAAAATAACTGATATTATGTATTTACCTCTTTTTAAAGAACTGGATGATATCAGTAAAGTCCAAAAATACTTTTTGACAAAATGCAGGTTTTAAAAATGTAATTTGATCAGAAAACTTATTCTTGAAATACCGATCGGTCAAGATATCTCCCAACTTGTCAAAGTTTTATACTTGAGATTTCAAAGAAGTCCCAGATTTGAGAGTTTTTTGATAAGTTGTGTAGGTCATCATAATCAATCAATATTTGAATTTAAAGTTTTCCAAGTCATTTTTCTTTGAAAAATGTGTTCAGTCAGTATACAGAGTGACAAATGAAGGAAACAGGTACTGGTGTATGAAAAGGTGTCAGTGCCAGTCAAAGCAGAAAGAAAAGGAAAAATGAACTTGCCTCGGCCAGGGATCGAACTTAAGACCTGATTACCAGTCAGGTTCGATATCCAGCCAGGGCAGGCTGTCTGACATGTAATCAGGAGGTCTGAGGTTCAATCCCCAGTCGAAACAGGCTGATTATTTTCGAGTCTAGCACTGTTTCATACACACCTTTTCAAAGTACAGATGCTGAGGGTTAGTGTTGTACGTTTTGTATGTAACTTGGGAAGGAAATACATAATATTATTTAGTTGTGGATGAAATGGACTTGTGGGACACGTGGTGAAACTATCTGATATTATCAAGAAACTGGAGACATGATCGGTGGGCAAAGTGTGTTTGTGTGTGAGAGAGAAACGTTCGTTCAGTATCAAAGCACAATTTTACAACTATGTCTTATAGTGAGAGAGACGATTCTGGATGTTGGTATGTCTAGGGTTGCCAATCATCCCGTCCGTCTGTCTGTCTGTCCACTCTCATCGTGAATGGTGTAAGATAAGAGTTCACCATCATCAGTTGGTGATTTTAGTAATACCAATATATTATTTGTATGCCATTCGTACTTTCATAACTTTCTATTTTTGTTTGATTTCTTCTGTCCTGTCTGACTTCGCCCGCCCTCTTTATCTCCTCTCACCGTTTCATTCGTGCTGTCGAGGAGAAACGCGTAGTTGTTTATTCTTTCTTTTTCTTTTTAATTAAAAAAAAAAAAATTTGACCTGTGTTCTGATACAAGTTGAACGCGTGGATCATAATGCTACGTAATGTTACTACTACTACTACTACTACTACAAATACTGTTCTATTGTAACTGACAGTGAGTTAGAGAGCAAGATGATGGTGATACCGATGATGATAATGAGTTTATATGGATATCATTTCTGCCTTTGTCATCTACCTTTTTATGTTTGTTTTGTTAATGATGAAATTTGATAATGATACTGTAATTCAGTTTTAATGTCGCTTTTACTACTACAACTACCACCATCACTACTACTACTACTACCATTACTACTACTTTTACTACTACTACTACTTTTACTACTACTACCACTACTACTACTACTTCCACTACTATCACTTGCACCATCACCTGTAAAATTACATAATTTATTTCTCTCTCTCTCTCTCTCTCTCTCTCTCTCTCTCTCTCTCTCTCTCTCTCTCTCTCTCTCTCTCTTCTCTCTCTCTCTCTCTCTCTTCTCTCTTTCTCTTTCTGATCTCTCATTCTCATCTCTTTCCCATGCGACTCTCCTATCATGTGTTTCTCTAATCCTTCTGCATAGACACCTATCATGTGTTTTTCTACTCTATCCATCCATCCATCCATCCACTATCTATCTCTGTCTGTTTGTCTATCTGCGGCTATCAGGGAGTTTTCTACACCCACTACCACCACCACTACTACTACAACTACTACCACCACAATTACAACTACTACGACTAGAGCATCTGTTCAGGTTCTTCTTATGGAACTCAATGTACAAGTAATTTTCATTTGTCAAATAAAGCTATTTGTCTTTAAAAAAAAAATAACGGTGTTTGTCTTACTTGACAGTATGAATGTAAATTGGATGTGGGATTCAGTATCAGTATTAGACCTACTCCTGTTCTCCCTTTTATCGAAACCTATCGTCTTAGCTATCTTGGCGCTTTAATTGAACCATTTTATGTGTGATTCAAATGGCGTTTTTAAAAAAGTAACAGACCGATAGTGGTCATCTCCTGCTTGCGAATGGCTGTCATTTCTATTCTCTGTTTTTGTTATGTTTTCTTTTCTTATTTCCCTCAACCCCTCTCTCTCTCTCTCTCTTTCTCTCTCTCTCTCTCTATCTCTGTGTGTCTCTCTCTCTGTCTCTCTCTCTCTCTCTCTCTCTCTCTCTCTCTCTCTCTCTCTCTCTCTCTCTCTCTCTCTCTCTCTCTCTCTCTCTCTTATCGGTTTATGTACTGTTATAATTTTGTTTTGTTTTTGAAGATAATGTAATTTGTACGCATTTGAATGCATTCCTCTAAGTGGGAGGGGATCCTGGACTTACGTCTGTATGAGACGTTAAGGGATGCTTTCAACTTCATATCTATAACTTTCTTTTATCATCCGCTTTATTGCGGGCGCTGAAATGACCTAACAGTGTCGCAAGCGCCTTAATATAAATCAAAATATTATGTAGGTACTGTATTATTTGTTTTCTTTTACATATATATAATGATTTGGCTGGGTGGGGTTCCTGGCCTCCCATAGTGGGCAGGGAGGTACATACTGTATCTTCTATCCCCGTATATGTTTTCCAACATGCTTTCTGTCTTTGTCTTGGAATGAGATTACTTGGTTTTGTCAAGGCTCTGCCCGAATACCCTAGCTGGGAGGGAAACAGTCAAATGTATAGTTAAGCGTTTTGGGAGATTATATTTTTTTCCTTGTAAATCATCTCTCTGTTATGCACTGTATTGTTTTGTTTACTTATAATATATAATTTGTAAACATTTGAGTGTATCCCTCTTCGTGGGGTCCTGTGCTTGTCTATGGATCAGACTTTTAGGTGATCTCAAACTAAGTACTTTGATAGTGTGCTCTTGGAATCTACGTTTCCTATTTAAACAAAGTCCCCTTTGTCTTCCCTTTTCTTGGGTGCTTTACTTTAATTTTAATTCTAGAACTTTTTACTATCCCATTTTCTTCCTTTTTACTGTCGCTGTGTTGCAAACGCCGTAAACCCTTGAAAACAAAAACAAAACATCATCTCTGTTGTGTGCTATATTGTTTTGTTTTACACGATTTGTAAACACTTGGGTGTTATTCCTCGTAGTGGGACCTGTGCTTGTGTCGATGAGACGCTTTGGTGATCTCAAACTAAGTACACTAATAGAATGCTCTTGGAATCTACATCTCTTCTCTATTTGAACTAATTCCCCTCTGTCTTCCTTTTACCTGGGTACTTTAATTGTAATTCTAGAACTTTTTACTATCCCATTTTCTTCCTTTTTACTGGCGCTGATAATGTGACCTAAATGTGTTGCAAGCGCCATAAAACCCTTAAAAATAAAACAATCCTCTTAGTGGGGAGCTATGCTTGTGTCAGGATGAGATTTTATGTGATCTCGAACTAAGTACACTGAGAGTGTGCTCTTGGATTCTATATCTGTTCCCTATTTGAACCAGCTTTTAGGTGATCTCAAACTAAGCACACTGATAGTGTGCTCTTGGAATTTATAATTGAGCTTTTTATATAGCGCAATATCCACTAAATATGCTCAAAGCGCTTTGCAAGGGGGTCCCTGGTCAACAGCAACATTTAACATGTAGGACGGGACATGCCGCCTGTTGCGCGATATTACATTTTTTTCGGACAAAGACACCGCTGTTAACGGCCAGGTACTTATTTTACACCAGAGTACGGTGAGAGAATGTGAGTAAAGAGCCTTTTCCCAGGACTCTAATATGCGCCGAGCGCGAGGCTCGAACCCAGGACCTTCCGATCCAAAATCGAGTGTCATATCACTAGACCACATTCATAGCCCCAATTTGCACCTGTTCCCTATATATTTGAATCAGTTCCTTTGTCTAACTGAATATTTAATAATTTAATTTTCCAATCACATCTTTTTTTTACTGGTGCTGAAATAACCTAGATGTGTCGCAAGCGCAGTAAAACCCTTACAAACCATTTCAGTCTTATCTTGTGAAAAGACCGAGATAACCCAGACAAGAAAATAAGTGAGAGGTCAGGTGTTTAATTTTGTAGGACGCGCAACGCCTGCCTGTCGACTCCTGGGTGGGGTTCCTGACCTCCCATAGTGGGCAGGGAGGTACATACTGAGTCTTCTATGTTTTTTTTTTTTGTTTTTTTTTTTGTTTTTTAAGGGTTTTACGGCGCTTGCAAAACATTAAGGTCATATCAGCGCCAGTAAAAAGGAAGAAAATGGGATAGTAAAAAGTTAAAGAATTACAATTAAAGCACCCAAGAGAAAGTAAGACAAAGGGGAACTTAACTGGGAACAAATAGGGATCAGATGTAGAATCCAAGAGCATACCATCAATTACTTAGTTCAGTGATGCCAAAACTCCGGTCTGGAGCAAAAAATTCCGGGCTCCGGGCAACTTCCGTCATATTCCGGTGAGGTCAATTTGTTCCAAGGATACCTCCAACCACCACATCATCATCATTGCCACTTGTATTACAACCATCATCACTACCACTACTACTGCAACCACCACCACATCATCATCACTACCACTACTACTACAACCACCACCACCACCACCACCACATCATCAGTACCACAACTACTACTACTACAACCACCACCGCCACCACATCATCATCACTACCACTACCACAACTACCATCACTATTATAACCACCACCACATCATCATCACTACCACTACTACTACAACCACCACCACATCATCATCACTACTACTACTACTACAACCACCACAACCAAATCGTCATCACTACCACTACTACTGCAACCACCACTACCACATCATCATCAATACCACTACTACTACCACTACCACTACAATCACCACTACCACATCATCATCACGACCTCTACTACTACAACCACCACCACCACATCATCATCACTACCACTACTACTACAACCACCACCAACACCATTACATCATCAATACCACTACTACTACTACAACCACCACCACCACATCATCATCACCACCACTACTACTACAACCACCACCACACCATCATTACCACTACTACTACAACCATCACCAACACCATTACATCATCACTACCACTACTACTACAACCACCACCACCACATCATCACTACCACTACTACTACTACAACCACCACCACCACATCATCATTACCACTACTACTACTACAACCACCACCACCTCATCATCACTAGCACTACTACTGCAACCACCACCACCACATCATCATCACTGCAACTACCACTACCACTACAACATCGCTACCACGACTACTACAACCACCACCACCACCACCACCACATCATCACTATCACTACTACTACAACAACCACCACCACCACATCATCACTACCACTACTACTACAAGCACCACTACCACTTCATCTTCATCACTACCACCACCACTGCTACTACAACCACCACATCATCATCACTACCACTACTACTACAACCACCATCACCACCACATCATCATCACTACAACTAATACTACAACCACATCATCATCACTACAACTACTACTACTACTACAACAACCACCACTACATCATCATCATCACTACCACTACTACTACAACCATCAGCACCACATCATCATCACGAGCACTACTACTACAACCACCACATCATCACTACCACTACTACTACAACCACCACCACCACCACATCATCATTACCACTATTACTACTACAACCACCACCACATTATCATCACTACCTCAACTACTACTTCAACCACCACTACCACAATATCATCACTACCATTTGTACTACAACCACCATCACCACCACATCAACAACACTACCACCACTACAACAACCACCACCACATCATTATCATCACGACCACAACTACTACAACCACTATACCACCACCACATCATCATCACTACAACTACTACTTCAACCACAACCACCACCACCACCGCCATATCATCATCACTACTACTACTACTACTACTACTACTACAACAACCACTATCACATCTTCATCATTACTACAACCACCAACACAACATTACCACCAGTACTACAATCTCTACCATTAGGTTTTGGCGCTTTACTTCATTTGAAATAAGGAAACTTTGGGATTGTATTTGGCATTGTGTTTATTTATCATAATATAATTCTAATCAGTTATCTATTTAGAACTATACAATATGTAAACACAATATCAAATACCATTCGAATTCCTTTTTCTTGTGTGCGGAAATTCCTCTTTCGGCATTGAAATTCCTACGAGTGGTGTCTGAAACTCCTGTGAGCCAAATTTAAAGTTGGCGTCTCTGCTTAGTTTGAGATCACCTATAGATAGTATGCGCTTGGCTAAGAAGCTCATAACATTGCCATCCGGAAGTATAACGGACCAACACACAAACTCTGTGTAACCATGAACTTTTATAGTCTGGTTAATACAGTTTAGTGAGAACAACTCACAAACGCGGATGGCAAAAACAATAACAAAGGCCTGAGTGACGTCATCTGCATACTATCTATAAGTCTCATCCGGACACAAGCACAAGATCCAGCAAAGAGGAATACACTCAAATGCTTACATTATACATTCAAAACAAATACAATTATACATAGCAGAAAAATGATTTACAAGGAAAAAAATATCATCTCCCAAAACAATTACTATGCATTTGACTGTTTCCCTCTCAGCCAGGACTCCGGCCAGGGCCAGGACAAAATCAAGTAATCTCATTCCAAGACAAAGACAGAAAGCATGTTGGAAAATAGATATAGGGGGATAGAGGACACAGTATGTACCTCCCTGCCCACTATGGGAGGTAGGAACCCCACCCAGTGAGTCTTCTATCCCCCTATATGTGTTTTCCAACTTACTTTCTGTCTCGGAATGAGATTACTTGGTTTTAGCTTGGCCCTGGCTGGGAGGGAAACAGTCAAATGTATAGTTAGTTTTGGGAGATGATATTTTTTCCTTATAAATCATCTCTGTTATGCACCGTATTATTTTTTATTTTACAATTGAGGGTGTGTTCCTCTTGGCGGGGACCTGTGCTTGTGTCTGGATGAGACATTTAGTGATTGCAAACTAAGTACACTGATAGTATGCTCTTGGAATCTACATCTGTTCCCTATTTGAACCAATTCCCCTTTGTCTCCCTTTGTCTTTGGATGCTTTAATTGTAATTCTAGAACTTTTTACCATCTTATTTTCTTCCATTTTACTGGCACTGACATGACCTAAGGTGTTGCAAGCGCCGTAAAGCCCGTAAAAACAAAAACAAACCTTATCGACTCGGCCATCGCGCCCTGGCCACTGGTTGGGTCTTTTACTTTATTCCCCACCATCACCACCACTCGTTTTTTCCTTTTTGGTGTCCTCGTACTGGAATGAGACGATTTGGGATTTTCTATGTCCTGGCTTGAGTATTTCCCCCCAGAGATATTCTCAGACGTGTGCTTTTTTGTAAGCAGGTGTTTGAAAAGTCCTTGTAGAATCATCTGAGTGAGTTTTTGTATTATAAAACAAATATAATGTATTCCTTCGAGTGGCAGTTGGTGTGAATTCTTCTTCTTAATGGTCGTTGTAGTAGCCCCTTTAATAGAGAATCCAGACTACAGTTCGCATTTATGAATTTCATTTATGAATGACACACACACACACACACACACACACACACACACACACAAATCACCAAAGAAAAAGTAAGACTAAGGCGAATTGGGCAAAATATGGAACAGATGTAGATTCCAAGAGCACACTATCAAAGTAGCTACTAATTTTGAGATCACCCGTGCCCCTGTTTCTGAGATCTTGACTTAACTTGTTGCTGCCTGCATCCTAATCAACCAACTGGGCCACCTCGACAACTTCTCTGTATAATTCTATTGACGAAGTCTCTCAATTGATCTCGATATTACTTCAAAGGATTATGGTTCTTCAAGATCTTTTTCCTTAATTCTCGATGGTTCTTGAGGCGTTTCAAGTCTCTGTTTATTATTGTCAGAATTTTTGTTTTTGGTCTGCCTCGATATCTGTCTTGAGCTGACTATCTGGGTTGGGTCTTCTGACCTCCCATGATTGGCAGAGAGGTCACTTGAGTGTCTTCTATCAGTTGTTTGGAAACCTATCTTTTGCATTGCTCATTCCAATATATGTACATTTATTGAATCCTGAAATTTTATAGGTAATAAATATTTTGTAACCCATCCTCTCAAAATGGTATTGTGTCTTTGTATTGGAACGAGATTACTTGGTTTGGTCGAGGCCCTGGCCGGAAACCCTAGCTGAACAGTCAAATGTATAGTTAAGAGTTTAGGGAGAGGATAGTTTTTGTCTTGTAAATCATCTCTCTGTTATGCATTGTATTTGTTTTACATATATAATAATTTGCGTTCTTCTTAGTGGGGACCTGTGCTTGTGTCAGGATGAGACATTTAGGTGATCTCAAACTAAGTACATTGATAGTATGCTCTTGGAGTCTACATCTGTTCCATATTTGAACCAAATCCCCTTAGTCTTACCTTTTCTTGGGTGCTTTAATTGTATTTCTAGAACTTTTTACTTCAGTATCTTCTTTTCTTCTTTTTTTACTGGCTCTGATAAGACCGTACTGTGTTGCAGGCGCTGTAAAACCCTTAAAAAACAAAAATAAAAAACAAAAAAAAACAAAAAAACAAACATACTCGTCAGTTGAATAACCCCGACATAATACTAGATTGAGGCGATGGATCCATTTCTTTTTTAAACAAAACACTTAAGCTTTTATATAGCGCAACATCAACTAAACGTGCTCAAAGCGCTTTACAAAGAGCCCCTGGTCAACAGCAACATGAAACTTATAGGACGATATTCCAAGGCGATATATATTTTTTTCTGACAAAGACAACGCTGTTAACGCCCAGATACTCATTTTACACCTGAGTTCTGTGAGAGAACGTGAATAAACAGCTTTTTCCAAGGATTCAACTTTATGCCGCTCAGAGCGGGGCTCGAATCCAGGACCTTCCGATCCGAAGGCGAATGTCATACCATAAGACCACATAGCCGCATAATTGGAGCTCTGAGTAGGAGAACCCACGATATTAAGTGTCGATTAAGATTTTGATCATTTTGCTCAATGGATGTGGCTATTGGAATACGCTTCAACAGCCGTGACGTCACTTCCCCCGTAATGACGCATAGTGACTTAGTTACTGGCTCTAAACTATCGGAACAATGGCGGACGCCCTTATGAAATACTGCTCCGACGAGCATAAAAGTCTATCCAGATGAGAAAAACATTATAAATCTGACCATGTTTTGAATTTTATACATTCTGATCACATGACATGTGAAAAAGTTCTAGCCAGCATGAAGAATAAAAAGTACCGATTTGCTTTGTGACATCAGACTATTGAATCCTATTGGAGATGATATCATTGTGCCTCAACATCCATAAACAATATGGAGGTATAGAAATTTATTTTGGACTGTGGATGATGATGATGATGATGATGATGATGATGATAATAATAATAATAATAATAATAGTAATCATCATCATATTGAGGCAATGTGGCCCAGCGGTACGGTCTTTGCTTCATACCCGAAATGTACCGAGTTCGAGCACCCACCGCTGCGCTGTGTGGCCTTGAGCATGTCTCCTCGCCCAATCTCAGTTTGCGGCGCTGCACTGCGACTTACGCAGGGTTACTCTTCCTTTGGAATAAACCCAAGAGACAAATTACCTCTATGAGAATAAAGGGAATTTTATTTTTTATTTTTATTTATTCATGATATAATAATAATAATAATAATAATAATAATAATAATAATAATAATAATAATAATAATAATAATAATAATAATAATAATAATAATAATAATAATAATAATAATAATAATAATAATAATAATAATAATAATAATAGATATATAATAATAATAATAATAATAATAATAATAATTAATAATAATAATAATAATAATAATAATAATAATAATAATAATAATAATAATAATAAATAATAATAATATAATAATAATAATAATAATAATAATAATAATAATAAATAATAATAATAATAATAATAATAATAATAATAATAATAATAATAATAATAATAATAATAATAATAATATTCGTGTAAGCAGAATGGACACACATTAACAATGTTATAGAAAAAG
>NC_088363.1:42191819-42204319 GCF_034508935.2 Berghia stephanieae
CGCCACATCCGGACGGATGTCAATACGACACGACAGTAGGCCCCGCTTATAACGACATTGATGAGATGGAACGTACATCCTAAATAAACATCAAATAGACTTATACTAACACCGTTGTCATGAAATTGTCACCCTATTAAAAATCATGAAGCTTACCCCTACCCCCTAAATTAAAAAAGGAACGAATAAACAAACAAACAAAAAAAGAAAAAAAGAAAATAAATCAAAACAAAATAAAGTAGAAACAAGCAAATACAGACATCTATTGCGAGTAAAAACAAGCAATTTATAGATAGTAGAGGGTAGGGGGAGGGGGACGTTCCTCTCGTTATTGTGCTCGTTATTGTGCTTGTGAGAAACCATCAATAGCGACACTTTTAGTTTTAGGTGAGCTTTATTTTGGTTTTGATTGTATCTAAAATGCGCAACTCATTCATTCATCGCTAAGAAATGGCAAATTGTGCACAACATAGGGTTAGTATTTAGATAGTGCATGCAGCATTTTTGAATAGGTGCCGATTAAAATTCCAACAAATGATTAAAAGGTTAAATATAGCGGGAGCAGTCTCACTCTGTCAAGCCTAAGGCCATCTTATGAGACTTAGGCATGGGATCACTGCCAAAAGGAATTTACTCGTATGGTCTCCGATAATTTATAATGAAAATAATTAACTTTAAGAGAAAAAAAATAATAGTTGCTCATAACCGACTATCTCCCTAACGGAAAGAATTCTCACTTCTGCCATAACATTATGGAGAAGTCTTATTCAGTGTTACTGGAGACAAAGAACAATTATAGAGTAAAAGAAGATACAATATATATATATATATATATATATATATATATATATATATATATATATATATATATATATATATATATGAGTGTTGTGGGTACTCGTAGGTACGAAAGTGATCGATAATGATGGTTAGAGCTAATATAAAATATAAATTGTCACTCACATTATATGGCCAAGACGTTCGTTTCTGTAGCTTTCGTCCGTCTTCAGAAACGAACGTCTTGGCCATATAATGTGAGTGACAATTTATATTTTATACACACACACACACACACACACACACACATATATATATATATATATATATATATATATATATATATATATATATAATATATATATATGTAGGAATTATTGAAGATGCTGCTTACTCATCCAGGTGGAAGACAATTAAATCACATATATCCAGGTGTCTGAACTGAAGGCTAGACTAGATTCCAACAAAGATGGAATAATTGGTAACGTGTGACATGATAAAATGTTTTGTTATCAAATGTTTCATGGCGTTTGCAGCACTTCTAGGTCATTTCAGCGCTAGTAAAAAGAAAGATGAAGGAAAAGTAAACAAGCAAGACAAAAGGGTCTAGTCCAAACAGGCAACAGATGTACCGTTGATCGGATATAGGGGGATAGAAGACACAGTATGTACCTCCCTGCCCACTATGGGAGGTCAGGAACCCCACCCAGACAAAACAAAGTAATACCATTTCCAAGACAAGAATGGAAAGCAACTTGGAAAAGGAATCAGATACAGGGGGATAGAAGACACGGCAATAGTGACCTCTCTACCCACCTTTGGAAGTCAAAAGACATAACCCAGAGCTGAGTCTTTGCATCCCACCCACCACCTTGTCAGGATAAAGAAATAGTTGTTTTTGTTTTTTGTTTTTAAGGGTTTTACGGCGCTTGTTTTGTTTTTGTTTTTGTTTTTAAGGGTTTTACGGCGCTTGCAACACATTTAGGTTATATCAGCGCCAGTAAAAAGGAAGAAATGGGATAGTAAAGAGTTCTAGAATTACAATTAAAGCACCCAAGAGAAAGTAAGACAAAGGGGAATTGGGAACAAATAGGGATCAGATGTAGATTCCAAGAGCATACCACCAATGTACTTAGTTTGAGATCACCTATAAGTCTCATCCGGACACAAGCACAAAATCCAACAAAGAGGAACACACTCAAATGCCTACATTATACATTAAAATAACAATAATACATTACAAAGAGATGATTTACAAGGAAAAAAATATCATCTCTCAAAACAATAACTATGCATTTGACTGTTTCCCTCCCAGCCAGGACTCGGGCCAGGGCCAGGACAAAACCAAGTAATCTCATTCCAAGACAAAGACAGAAAGCATGTTGGAAAACAGACATAAGGGAATAGAAGACACAGTATGTACCTCCCTGCCCGCTATGGGAGGTCAGGATCCCCACCCAGGTTTACGGCGCTTGCAACACATTTAGGTTATATCAGCGCCAGTAAAAAGGAAGAAAATGGGATAGTAAAAAAGTTCTAGAATTACAATTAAAGCACCCAAGAGAAAGTAAGACAAAGGGGAATGGGAACAAATAGGGATCAGATGTAGATTCCAAGAGCATACCACCATTGTACTTAGTTTGAGATCACCTATGTCTCATCCGGACACAAGCACAAAATCCAACAAAGAGGAATACACTCAAATGCTTACATTATACATTCAAAATAACAAATATAATAAAACATGATACATAACAGAGAGATGATTTACAAGGAAAAAAATATCACCTCCCAAAACAATAACAATGCATTTGACTGTATCCTCCCAGCTAGGACTTCGGCCAGGGCCAGGACAAAACCAAGTAATCTCATTCCAAGACAAAGACAGAAAGCATGTTGGAAAACAGATATAAGGGGATAGAAGACACAGTATGTACCCCCCTGCTCACTATGGGAGGTCAGGAACCCCACCCAGATAAAGAAATAACATCACGTCATCATCATTGTAGTAAATCATTATCTTTAATTTATAACGACATGGCAGATTAATTGCAGGCCAGTCACACAAAATAAAATTGAAAAATAAAAAAGGTAAAACAAACTCAAAGCTACGAGAAGATATCGTTGTTGGTCAAAGTTCAAATAGAATTATATTGTTGTGTCACGTATAAAAACAAGTTTTGGACATGTATAAAAATCTCTTATCACATAATATAATTACTATGGAACGAAAACTAATCAATTTACACGACATGACACAGTATTACGTATAACGCCTTCTGTTTTGAAACACATACCTGGATAAAACTATCCGTCAAGATATATATTTCGAAATTCTGTACATACCATTTATAATTTGCATAATTGATCAAAAGATGGGGAAGTGACCTTTAATTATTCTTTAGGCTAAGGTCAAATATTTACCTAATTTATCAATCTAGTTTTTTTTTTTAAATAAGATCAAAAAGATGAAAGGCCATATGTCGCGTAATACAATGTAGTAATCCGTCTAAACTCACGTACTCCAACAGAACAACTTTTGTACACTTTGGCCAGATAACTCTTACTTCATATGTTTGTTTGTTGATTTTTAAGGGGTTTTCGGCGCTTGCAGGAGATATCAGCACCAGTAAAAACGAAGAAAATGGGAAAGTAAAAAGATCTAGAATTACAATTAAAGCACCCAAGAAAAGGTAAGACAAAGGGGAATTGGCTCAAATAGATGTATATTCCAAGAGCACACTATCAAAATACTTAGTTTGAGGTCACCTAAAAGTCTCATCCAGACACAAGCACAGGTTCCCACTAAGAGGAATACACTCAAGTGTTTTACAAATCATACATAAGATGTAAACAACACATGATGCATAATTAATTAATTAAGTTCTGCCGGCCTTTGCCACCGAAAAGAGCTTAAAGGTAAATTCCGAAAGGATTGTAATATATGTTATTTTTTTTTGTTTGTTTGTGCTTTAGGTCTCTTCCAACACAATTGAGGTTATATGAGAGACCGCTGAAACAAAAAAACAAGCAATCTAACAAAAATAGTACAAATGTCAATCAAAATCATAACCTAAAGATATCATAAGCTAAATTATAAATAACCAAGAACAAACAGGCAGAAGATTTACAGAAAAAAAATATCCCCTGTCAAAAATACAATCACAAACCAAAGAAGCAGGATAGGCTAGTAAAGAGAAGAAGAAACGACATCACTATCGGATCGTACACCCATGCGAACATCATAGGTATATGATTCAAGGGTGATGCTCCCATCCAACCACCCGCATTGTAATATATGAATTAGGAGTCTAGAGGTTTTCCCCACAGAGCCAGCCGAGTCAAGATCAGATCGACAAAAATTTTAATTTTAAGACAAATATCACGTGACATTACTTCAAATTTAACTTATTGTATGTGTTTAAAGGAGAACCTCTCTAGATGTATCTAGTTTTGTGGTGGTTTTTAATTTCAAATGAACACAATAATAAATCATCGATTTTAATGATGTATTTGATATGATATTTACATGTATGAATAAAGAGGGCGGTGGGCTGGACACTATCATGGTATCCGAAACACATGCCTAAATATTCGATTATTTGTGTTGGATGGGTTGGTTGTTTGTATGTTCTTAAGGATTTTACGGCGGTTGCAACACATTTAGGTCATATCAGCGCCAGTCAAATGGAAGAAAATGGGATATGTTTTTGTTTTTAAGGGTTTTACGGCGCTTGCAACACATTTAGGTTATATCAGCGCCAGTAAAAAGGAGGAAAATGGGATAGTAAAATGTTCTAGAATTACAATTAAAGGACTCAAGAAAAAGTAAGACAAAGGGGAATTGAGAACAAATAGGGATCAGATGTATATTCCAAGAGCATACCACCAATGTACTTAGTTTGAAATCACCTACAAGTCTCATCCAGACAAAAGCACAAAATCCAACAAAGAGGAACGCACTCAAATGCTTACATTATACATTCAAAATAAAAATAATAATACATAACAGAGAGATGATTTACAAGGAAAAAAATATCATCTCCCAAAACAATAACTGCATTTGACTGTTTCCCTCCCAGCTAGTTGTTTTTGTTTGTTTTTAAGGGTTTTACGGCGCTTGCAACACATTTAGGTTATATCAGCGCCAGTAAAAAGGAAGAAAATGGGATAGTAAAAAGTTCTAGAATTACAATTAAAGCACCCAAGAGAAAGTAAGACAAAGGGGAATGGGAACAAATAGGGATCAGATGTAGATTCCAAGAGCATACCACCAATGTACTTAGTTTGAGATCACCTATGTCTCATCCGGACACAAGCACAAAATCCAACAAAGAGGAATACACTCAAATGCTTACATTCTACATTAAAAATAACCAATATAATAATACATAACAGAGAGATGATTTACAAGGAAAAAATATCATCTCCCAAAACAAAACTATGCATTTGACTTTCCCTCTCAGCCAGGACTCCGACGAGGGCCCGGAAAAAACCAAGTAATCTCATTCCAAGACAAAGACAGAAAGCTTGTTGGATAAGATATAAGGGGATAGAAGACACAGTATGTACCTCCCTGCCCGCTATGGGAGGTCAGGATCCCCACCCAGCCTCCCAGCTAGGATTCTGGCCAGTGCCAGGACAAAACCAAGTAATCTCATTCCCAGACAAAGACAGATAGCATGTTGGATAACAGATATAAGGGGATAGAAGACACAGTATGTACCTCCCTGCCCGCTATGGGAGGTCAGGATCCCCACCCAGGAAAATGGGATAGTGAAAAGTTTAAGAATTACAATTTATGCACCCAAAAGTAAGTAAGACAAAGGAGAAATTATTCAAATAGGAAACAGATGTAGATTCCAAGAGTATTTAGTTTGAGATCACCCAAAAGTCTCATCCCGACACAAGTACGGGTCCCGACTAAGAGGAATATACTCACATGTTTACAAATCATATATAATACGAAAACAAAACATAATATAGTGCATAACAGAGATATGATTTACAAGGAAAAAATATCATCTCCCAAAATTAACTATACATCTGACTGTTTCCCTCCCAGCTAGGGTATCTGGCCAGGATCAAGACAAACCAAGTAATCTCATTCCAAGGCAAAGACAGAAAGCAATTGGAAAACTGATATAAGGGGATAGAAGATGCAGTAAGTGCCTCCCTGCCCACTATGGGAGATCAGGAACCCCACCCAGTCTATCATAAGTGTTGGATGGGAATGGTGATGGTGGTAGTGGTGGTGAAAATGGCCAACCCTTCTTTTTATTACTATTATGCCAATATATAGAAACTGATGGTTGTGATGATGCTGATGATGATGATAACGATATGATGATGTCCTACATGATTATTTATTACTATTATGCAAACGTGATGATATGTTTTTGTTTGTTTTTAAGTGTTTTACGGCGCTTGCAACACATTTAGGTCATATCAGTGCCAGTAAAAAAGAAGAAAATTGGATAGTAAAGACATACTTGATGTACAATTAAAAGGACTTGAAGAAAAAATAAGACAAAGGGGAATCAGTTCAAAGAGGGAACAGATTCCAAGAGCACACTATCAGTGTACTTAGTTTGAGATCACCTAAAAGTCTCAACCAGACACCAGCACAGGTCCCCACTAAGAGGAATACACTTAAATGTTTACAAATCATATGCTAATAATAAAAAATAAAAAATAACAGTACATAATAGAGAGATGATTTACAAGGGAAAAAAATATCATCTCCCAAAACTATAACTATACATTTGACTGTTTCCCTCCCAGTCAAGGACTCCGGCCAGAGTCAGGACAAAACCAAGTAATCTCATTCCAAGACAAAGACAATTGGAAAACAGATACAGGGTGACAGAGGACACAGCAAGTACCTCCCTGCCCGCTATGGGAGGTCAGGATCCCGACCCAGAAATGTGATGATAGTCGGTTAGTTAGTTTTAAGTTTGTAAGGGTTTTACGGCGCTTGCAACATATTAAGGTCAAATCAGCGCCAGTAAAAAGGAAGAAAATAGGACAGTAAAAAGTTCAAGAACTACAATTAAAGCACCCAAGAAAAGGTAAGACAACGGGGAATTGGTTCAAATAGGAAACATGTAGATTCCAAGATCACACTATCAAAGTACACGGTTTGAGATCACCTAAAAGTCTCACCCAGACAACAACACAAGATCCCACTAAGAATACATTCAAATGTTTACAAATCGTATAAAATACGTAAACAAAACATAATGTAGTGCATAACAGAGAGATGATTTACAAGGAAAAAAATATCATCTCCAAAAATTAACTATACATTTGACTGTTTCCCTCCCAGCTAGGGTATCTGGCCAGTCAAAACCATGTAATCTCATTCAAAGACATAAAGCAATTGGAAAACCGATATAAGGAGATAGAAGATACAGTAAATCCTCCCTGCCCACTATAGGAGGTCAGGAACCCCACCCAGTCTATCATATGTGTTGGATGGGAATGGTGATGGTGGTAGTGGTGGTGAAAATGCCCAACCTTATTTTTTGTTACTATTATGCCAATATATACAAATTCATGGTTGAGATGATACTGATAACGATACGATGATGTCCTACATAATTATTTATTACTAGTATGCAAATGTGACCATAGATGGTTATGATGATGTTTGTTTTGTTTTTAAGGGTTTTACGGCACTTGCAACACATTTAGGTTATATCAGCACCAGTAAAAAGGAAGAAAATGGGATAGTAAAAAGTTCTAGAATTACAATTAAAGCATCCAAGAAAACGTAACACAGAGCGGAACTGGGAACATATAGGGATCAGATATAGAGTCCAAGAGCATACCACCAATGTATTTAGTTTGAGATCACCAATAAGTCTCATCTGGACACAAGCACGGTCCCCACTAAGAGGAATACACTCAAATTCTTACATTATAAATTCAAAATAACAAATAAAATAATACATAACAGAGAGATGATTTACAAGGAAAAAATATAATATCCCAAACCAATAAATATGCATTTGACTGTTTACCTCCCAGCCAGTCCTCGGGCCAGGGCCAGGACAAAACCAAGTAATCTCATTCCAAGACAAAGGCAGAATGCAAGTTGGAAAACAGATATACGGGGATAGAAGACACAGTATGTACCTCCCTACCCACTATGGAAGGTCAGGAACCCCACCCAGAATGTCGAACCTAATTATTTGCTATTAACTATGATATCACTATAATAATTGATGGTTGTGATGATGTTGAGGATGGTCATAATGGTGATGACGACAATGATGATGATGATGCTGTAATGGTAGAAATTGCAAAAATGAAATAGAATCTTTAACATAAATAACAAAATCAGACACCATAGTCCTTTTTTTTTTTTAAAGCAACATACACAAAATGCCAATCACAATTCAAGGAACATTAAAACGGAATGAAAATTTAAATAATTAAAAACTGCAACCAGCGAGCAAAAAATAAAAACTCACAAGAAAACATCACCCTGCCTCGACTCTCGAAGCAGGGTGATTTCATCCTGTACTTTTCTTTCTGTTTTGTCTGACACTGTTTCATACACACCTTTGGATTTTTATCTTACAAGAGTTCCTGCTCCTTAATTTGTTACTACTGTGATGTGTTGAGAATTATGGTAACATTTTTGGAGTTAGTTATCAGGGAGAATGAATGCATCTTCTTAGCAATTTTTTTCTCGACAAAAAAGGGAGAAAAAAATCTCTATAAGATGCACATTTTCAATCCCTTATAAAATCTAAAACTTTTATCTTAAGATGGTTCAGTCGTCAAACAGGTTTTTCGGAAAAGATTTACGAGTGCAGTTAATATTATTTTCCCCCCCCCCCCCCAAGATAATAAAACAAAACCGAGTTTGGCCAAACCCCTCTCTCTCTCTCCTGCTCCCACTCCACTAGGCCGATTCTATCCGCATAAGTGGCAGATCTTCACCTCGCACCCCCCCCCCCCCCCCCCACCACCAGCTCTCCCTTGACGATGTGATAATGATTTGATGGTGACATTATAATTAACAAAGATACATAACAACGTTTTATCCAATACCCATTCCACGATAGGTAATCTCTAGAAACACAAGGAATGTCATCAGGGATTTTGTCATATGGGAATGGCGGATCATGAAGCAGTAGTCAAGTCTATCGCAAGACTAATCAGCAGTCTGGGGACTGGTCACGTGGGGTAGGTAAAAATGCTTTGTATTCTTTTTTGTTGTTGTTGTTGCCGTAATTATTGTATGGTCCATGTGGTTAAACAATCAAAGGCCAATTAAACCCTTTGCCCCTGGGTATTTCAGGATTAATTAGTGCTTAAGACACGTTTAGGTCATATTAGCGCCATAGATAGAAAGGGCATTATGATACACTCCTGTAAAATATACACATCTTTAAAGAAATATAGATTTGTGGTTCATACCTGGATGCAACACTCCAGCCCAGGGTCACAACCCCCCCCCCCCCCCCCCACCTAGAGAAAAAGTGCACTAAGGGTCCTATTTCAACAGAAATGGATTACAGTAACAACAACAATTGTAACACATGCTTAGCTCAAAACTTCCTGGCCTTGATGGACAGTCTTGGAATGTTAACAAAAGCATGTGCCTATCCGGCAACTTTTACTATAATATATAATGGGAATTTGGCCCCGATTTGTTTGCTGACGCAAATGTACTTTGGCACCTAAACGACCTATGTGTATGTGCATAATACAAATAACATAATCCTATGCTTGAGTCTAACCCATCTATCAAGGAAAAATCTTAATCAACCTCGTATTGTGTCTTAATGAATTACTCGGTGAAAATTCATTAAAAATTTAATTCTTTCGCAGTTTAAAACACAAAACACACTCTCCTAAATGGATGCATTATATATATTGTGCTTTTATATAGCGCAAAATCCACTAAACGTGCTCAAAGCGCTTTGCATTGGATCCCTGACCAACAGCAACACGTAACATATAGAACGAGACATGATACCTCCTGTTAGGCGATATGACAATTTTTTCCGAACATAGACAACGCTGTTAACGGCCAGGTACTCATTTTACACCTGGGTACAGTGAGATAATGTGAGTAAAGAGCCTTTTCCAAGGACTCAACTACGCGCCGAGACCTTCCGATCCGAAAGCGAGTGTCATACCACAAGACAGCATAGCCGCATTAAATCTAAACGGTATTCTATTGTTAAGTTTAAAATCAAATTTTAGCATAAGACTCACTCTGACATAATACTGTTCTGACTCTAGTCCAGAATTGCCTAGTACTAGATACGAAAAATGAAAAATTTGTAGAATACCGTTTAGATTTCATGCGGCTATGTGGTCTTGTGGTATGACACTCGCTTTCAGTAGAATTACAATTCACATCTTTGACTCGAAAAATCTTTTTGAAAAGGAGAATTTCGTTCCTTAGAATCCTATATTCAGGACTTTGGTGCATTTGTGGATCACGATGATGGCAAATTATTGACTTGTAACTCTATTTATAATGACTTTTCATTTTTTCCCCTTGGAAACTAGGAATTTTTAAAACTGTCGAGCAGGCAGCTTGGACACTGGTCACATATTGTATACAAGACATCAATCTATTAATATGCTCGCTTATATCATGGGTTCCTGCACTGACATGGAGTCAGCATCAGTATTACTACATAGTTGTTACCCCATATGTTGCTGTTCCAAGGGACCTTGTCTCGGTATAGCAAACCACGTGACCATGTTGATGTGACAAGACATATTTTGTTGTGTTGTTTTTAAGGGTTTTTACGGCGCTTGCAACACATTAAGGTCATATCAGCGCCAGTAAAAAGGAAGAAAATGGGATAGTAAAAAGTTCTAGAATTACAATAAAGCATCCAAGGAAAGGGAAGACAAAGGGGAATTGGTTCAAATAAGAAACAGGTGTAGATTCCAAAAGCACTCTATCAAAGTACTTAGTTTGAGATCACTAAAAGTCTCATCCAGACACAAGCACAGGTCCTCGCTAAGAGGAACACACTCAAATATTTTACAAATCATTTATAATATAAATAAAGCATAAACAGTGCATAGCAAAGAGATGATTTACAATGAAAAAAAAATATCATCTCCCAAAACTAACTATACATTCGACTGTTTCCCTCTCAGCCAGGACAAGGACAAAACCAAATAATCTCATTCCAAGACAAAGACAGAAAGCATGTTGGAAAACAGATATAAGGGAATAGAAGACACAGTATGTACCCCCCTGCCCACTATGGGAGGTCAGAAACCCCACCCAGAGACAAGACATTTAACGGTGGGTTTCAGCAGCCAGTCCAATTACATAGCATATTATAATCAACAAACAACGAGTTTAAATCAAACATTAAGATAAATATATGCTCGATATATATTTCTATATATCTATATTTCCAGAAAGGAATCCATAAATGTATATGATATAATATTATGTCTCATTATAAATAAGAATTTTTTAGAGAATTAAAATAAATATGAACACACAAACACAAACTCTTTCTCTCCATCACCACACACACACATATAATATATATATATATATATATATATAATATATATATATATATATATATATATATATATACAGACACGCAAACACATAAAAACACATGTAAATAGGCACATACTGCCATGAAACCACTAATTCAGCAGACATCTGGAATGTACTGTACTCCACAGCTCTATTACAAACCTTAAGGGCGAATTTTTAAACCCATATAGTTCCATTGCAAAATCTTATTGTAACCTTTGCAGGCACTTTGGCAAAACGCCAACTGTGTCACATGTTACAAAATTATGACACTAACTAGTAGCAGTAGCAGATATAGCTTCTAAAGAAATAATAGTTATAATACAAAGAGCTGTTCACATTAAAAAAAAAAATTAAAATAAAAAAACCGTTTTAGGTTCACAACTCAAAATTAGAAATCCTTTTATTGTCAAATATTTGTGGCACCAATGTTGTGACAATACCATGAATCGCTTCATCCCTGTCTTTCCTACAGCATCCAAGTTAAAATGTGCACGATGTATTATTGTGCGAAAAAGCAATGCTCAATTAACAGAATAATTAATATTTCATAGAAGATAATAGTAGAAAATGTTTAAGGAAAGAAAAACATTTTTGTATTCTGGAAACGTAAAAATTAGAGAAAAAAAAGAAAAAAAGAAAAAAAGACTCATTTTACAAATTTCGGTGCATCTTTATTTTTAAAATCAAAACAAAACAAAAAAGATTGAGCTTTTATAAAGCGCAATATCCACTAAACTAAAAGATAAAAATCACATTTCAGTCATTATTTGTGAATGTACAAAACTTTTTCTCATTAATTAATTAATTTATTTATTTCATAATTATTTCATTTGTGGAATTTGAAGAATTGGTATACACTATTGAAACAACCATCTCTTCACCCTGACATTCGACCTGCAACCGACATTTAACACAACATTCTCGGTCCTTTGTGGAGATCAATTCGTTCGGACACAACACACTATCAAAGGGTCCCTCCCGCTGGCTCAAAAATCTGGTGTTAAGATCGAGTGAAGCAGACACCAGACAAAAATTCGTCTGATATTACATACCTTTTAAAAGTCCATATTATATATATATGAAACTATATTATTTATTAATTAAATCGTATTTATGTTTGATCACAATCACATACTTTTGTCTAAAGATTCAGTTTTCAGCTTCCAGATCTGAC
>NC_088363.1:42211819-42229792 GCF_034508935.2 Berghia stephanieae
GCTGGTGGTGGTAGTGTTGCAGCTTCTGGTGGTGAACTGAGTGTTGCTGACGGTGGTGGGTACAGTGTATCTCTCTCTCTCTCTCTCTCTCTCTCTCTCTCTCTCTCTCTCTCTCTCTCTCTCTCTCTCACACACTCTCTCTCTCTCTCACTCTCTGTGTGTGTGTATGTGTGTGTCGGGGGGGGGGGGGGAGAGAGAGGGTGTATGTGTGTGTCGGAGGGGGGAGGGGGGGGAGAGAGAGAGAGAGGGTGTATGTGTGTGTCGGGGGGGGGGGGGGGGGGGGATGACGAAAAACAAATTTTAATGAGGAAGTAGAAAAGAGGAAACTAAACGATGAGAAGAAGAAATGGGGTATATTAGTTTGGGGGAAGGCATATTATAGGAAGCGAGTCCGTGGCATAAGTATGATGGAGAAAGTAGAAAAAAGATTACTCCTTATTATGAAAGAACTTTTGTTCTATCTTTAGTTCTTTTAAAAAAAACCCTTTCAGATTTATAGACAGTATGCGCTTGGCTTAGACGCTCACAACATTGCCATCCGGAAGTATAACGGACCAACACATAAAACTATGTGTAACCTTGAACGTTTATAGTCTGGTTAATACAGTTTAGTGAAAATTACTCATAAACGCGGATGACAAAATGCAATAACAAAGACAAGAGTGACATCAACTTCATTCTATCTATACAAAACTTTAAAGAGGTTCGATCCCCAAGAAGCTGTGAGAATAGAGGTGCTTCATGGATACCAAGTTTGAAATCACCTTTTTTTTTGGACGGATAGACGACGAAGTGCACAGACAGACAGGCGGAGGACGCCGTGCCAGTCGGGTCATGGGTTCGACTCTCAATCCCAGCGAAACTGCTTATTCTCTATTGTCTTCTGGCACTTCTGTACTCTTTTAACTTCTGATTATTATTATTATTGACATATGCGCCTCTTGGCCAGTCAAGAAGCGAACTCCCCCACTACAGCAATATGAACGTAACCCCCCCCCCCCCTTTCCATCCTCCCACAGCAATGTGACAACCCAAAAAAAGGTTCAGCGCTGGCACTCCAAGAGGAAATGTCATTATTCCACCAAACAAACGTCTTTTAACACAAAGGAGATCACTTATTTTGGTACAACGAGCTAGAGAGGGGTTGATAATCCTTGCAAGGAAAAAAAACAAAAAAAAAAAAAAAAAAAACAAAAAAAAAAAAAAAACGAACGCCAAATCCAATCAGTCACCGTGCCCTCCCCACTCCATCCTGATAAAGAGGAAATGTGATCTTAGAATAAGGACGGTTTCCTTACTAAATAGAAAGAAGGGGCACTGGGTAGTTACAACAGACAAAAATCATCCAGGATGTGTTAAACAGGGGTCTCCATTTTGGCGTACTGGCGTATTCGCCTCGCCCCAATGTACATGATAAAAAAGAGGGGCCGGAGATTGGTGAACATTTTGAAGTTCACTACATGATGACGTGTCTGAAAGGTACATTATGACCGTACATATGTCCAGCCGGACTGTGGGGAGACCACCATACATGCAGTTGCCTTTGGGATACCGATGTTCTGTCATCATGTCATCTTAGAGTTGTTGTTGCCAACTCAAATCCTATTCAAAACAGATCGGTGTTCTCCCTGTGATTTATACCTGCTGCTATTTCAAGACGTGTAATTAAGAATTTCCACGAACGGTTCTGTCTTTCCACTCACTTCCCGTTATAAATGTCTTGACGTCATTCAGCCTACCCTACACCAATCCCAACCCACACCCGACATTTAACAGCCGATGACATTCTAGAGTTGAACAAAGTTGACAAACGTAATATATTGACTTTTGTATTTTTATACATTTTATTTTACACAACACGTTAACTTTTAGAATTAGGTATCCGGTTAAAATATAATACGATATAATTATGATATGTCACCAGCCAAATATAGAACACGATGCCGTCATCACATTGGGTGTAGTATGTGGAATTCTACACGAATATTTGCATTGAGAGAATTGCTTTTAAGGATAACGCTTGTTTGCTTGTTTGTTTTAAAGGATTTTACAGCTTGCCACTCATAGGTCATACCAACGCCAGGAAAAAGGAAAAAAAATGGGATAGTGAAAAATTCAAAATTTACTTATAAAAGCACCCGAAAAAGAAAGATAAAAGGGATTGGTTCAAATTGGAAACTAGACTAGATTCCAAGAGCATGCCATGAGTGTACCTAGTTGAGGGTACATATCCAGACACGTACAAGATCCCACTAAGAGGAATAGACTCTAATGTTTTTTAAATTAATTTTATTTTTAATTTTTATTTTTACGGGGTTTACGGCGCTTGCAACACATTTAGGTCATATCAGCTCCAGTAAAAAGGAAGAAAATTGAACAGTAAAAACATTCTAAATTTACAAATACAAAAGACTTGAGGCAAAAGTAAGACAAAGAGGAATGGTTTAAATGGGGAACAAAATGTCGATTCCACTATCAGTGTTTTTAGTTTGAGATCACCTAAAAGTCTCACACAAACACCAGAACAAGATCCCACTCAGAAGAATACACTCAATTGTTTACAAATCATAAGTTAAAAATTAAAAAAATAACAGTACATAACAGAGAGATGATTTACATGAAAAAATAACATCTCCCAAAACTATAACTATACATTCGACTGTTTCCCTCCCAGCCAACGACTTCGGCCAGGGTCAGGACAGAACTAAGTAATCTCATTCCAAGACCACGACAGAAAGCAATTGGAAAACAGATATCGAGGTACTTGTACCTCCCTGCCCACTATGGGAGGTCGGGAATCCCATCCAGAAATTACAATTACAGCACCCAAGAAAAGGTAAGACAGGGAAATTGGTTCCAAATGCAGATTCCAAGAGCACGCTAACAGTATACTTAGTTTGAGATCACCTAAATGTCTCGTCCTGGAGCAAGTACAGGTCCCTAATAAGAGGAACACACTCAAATATTTACAAATCATAATATATATATAGACATGGAAAATGCCAGTAGAATGGACAAAACGTAAGTTGATCCCCATATACAAAATAAAGGGAGATGTTCAAGAATGTGGCAACTATAGGGGCATCGAGTTAATGAGCCACACAATGAAGATATGGGAGAGCGTAATCGATTATAGGATTAGAAAAGATGTAGACATAAGAGAAGAGCAGTTTGGGTTCGTTAATGGTTAAAGTACAACGCATGCAATATTTGCCCTAAAAGTAACCGCAGAGAAGTATAGAGAAAAGCAAAGAGAATTACATTGTGTGTTCATTGACCTGGAGAAAACATATGATAGGGTACCAAGAGAAGAATTGTAGTACTGTCTAAGAGAAAAGGGGGTAACAGATAAATGTATCAAAGTTATCCAAGACATGTACGAAGGAAACAATACAGTGGTAAGGACAGCTATTGGCTCAACTGAACCATTTAATGTAAGAGTAGGATTACGCCAGGGATCTGGTCTCAGCCCACTGCTGTTTGCAACAGTATAGTAATGGGTGTTCTCACGGAACACATTCGGCGTGAGCAACCATGGAACATGATGTATGCGGATGACGTAGTACTTTTGAATGATACAAAAACTGCGGCGGAAAAGGTAACTGGAGTTATGTCTGACAAACGAATTGCCATAAGAAAAGTATATGCATATGTTGTAAGACCAGCTATGTTGTATGGATAAGAGACAAAGAAAGAAGATAAAGAAGTTGAGGAGGCAGAAATTAAATGAGGATGTTGAGATGGTCACTTGGCTGAACAAAAGATAAAGTGAGAAATAAACGAATTCGAAGGTTGACTGAATTGAAGAATGTATCAATAAAGATGAGAGTATAGATTGAAATGGTTTGGACATGTTAAGAGACAAGAGAAGAGTACGTGGGAAAGAAAATATTGGAAATATAATTAGCGGGAAAGAAAAAAAAAGGACGCCCAAAGACAAGATGGTTGGATAGGGTAAAGGACGCTATAAAAGAACTAGGCGTGGAGGAAGATGATGCTATTAACCAAGATGCATGGAGATGTGACATTCATTATGGCAACCCTAAAAAATGCGGGATAAGCTGAAAGAAGAAGAAGAAGAAGAAGAAGAAGAAGAAGAAGAAGAAGAAGAAGAAGAAGAAGAAGAAGAAGAAGAAGAAGAAGAAGAAGAAGAAGAAGAAGAAGAAGAAGAAGAAGAAGAAGCAGAAGAAGAAAATATATATTAATATGAATGTAAAACAAAAACAATACAGTGCACAACAAAGAGATGATTTACAAGACAAAAAATATCATCTCCCAAAACTCTAACTATACATTTGACTGTTTCCCTCCCAGCCAGGGTATCCGGTCAGGGCAGGACAAAATCAAGTAATCTCATTCCAAGCCCACCATGGGAGGTCAACAAATCCAGCCCAGTAATAAGTGTGATAAATTATGGAATGTATCAAGGTATCAAACACAAGATTGGATCTTGATATAACGACACAGGTAGGAGATGGTATGATTTGTTGGAAGGGGCCAGGGTCTTATTTATAAAGAATGACAAATATCTATATGAATAAATCAATATATGTGTGTGTTTATATATTTATAAAGCAAATATATAAATACATAAGTAAATAAATAAATGAATAAAGTTTCTTTGATTGTTTTAAGAATTTTACAGCGTTTGCGACACATTTGGTCATTTCAGTGTTAGTAAAAAGGAAGAAAATAGGAAAGACAAAATATCATCTTTACAATTAAAAGCACACAAAGTAACCCTCGATTACATCAAAAAACACATACATTGAACACGAGAGGACGAGGACGAAGACATTTGAGTTGTTCCATTTTATTTTTTGAAAATATCAAATTAAGAAATTAAGGAGAAGGCACCTACACACTTGTTCAGTTCTTTATCTTACACCGGTGCCTCCTCAATTTCTTAACTCGAGTTGGGTACAATGATGGCATTCGAAACACCAATATTCCATTGATACAAAATATCTTTTTTTGAATAGAATGTGAAAGGAGAAGAGTTAATATGGTTAGTTTATCTGTTTGCGTGTGCGAGTGTGTGAAAGAGAGAGAGAGAGAGAGAGAGAGAGAGAGAGAGAGAGAGAGGGAGAGAGAGAGAGAGAGAGAGAGAGAGAGAGAGAGAGAGAGAGAGAGAGAGAGAGAGAGAGCTGCACATCTTTTAAAGATATGAGGAATTGATACAATCTCGACATCCCTACTGGGTTTTGAATCTACATTTAGTTGAATCTACAACGACAGCCGTGACCATCTCTATCGTCTGGTAAACTGATATGATGTATTATGAGGATGTTATACACACCCAGGAATCGATGAGGATAACGATAATGATGACAAAGACATGAATGATGATAATTATAACGATGACACTGGCATTAATGATGATAATGACAGCGACGATAATGATAGGACAGCCAGGGTGCAACCTGCCAATAACCGCCATAGGAGATAATGGGGTATCGTTACTGGTATTGAATTCCACATAATTAGGAGAGAGAAAAGGGCGTGTGCTTATGCATGCAGAAATCACAACCGATATTTCACGACGAGGTTAAAACAACAACAACAAAAACAACAACATACTGTTTATCTAATGATAAGATGATAGCTAGCTTTGTTCAATGCTCTCCGACTATTCCTTTAGATACATCTTTTAAAATTATAAAGTCAACAATACAATAAAGACGCTCACATCTAAAACGAAATAACTGGACAGATAGACGTCTACTTGTGTCTTAATAATAAACAGTTATAATGCGTATTTTCAATTTTTCATCAACTACCCTTATTGATTATAGAATACGATTATCCCGACTTTAATTATTTGATAAATAAAAGTTTGTAATCCCAAGGAATTTATTTCTATATTTTTTGTCCAAACTTTTCTTACATTTGTTATGAAAATAAACGCACTAGGCTATATCATACATTTTATATGTATCAATATCTATATTGTGGTAAGCATATAAAATAATGACACACCCTTCAATTTAACAAGCAAAGGAGAAAGCATCAAACAAGTCAAAAAGTTCAAACATCTCAAATGATAGCAAAGATACATCAGAAATCAAACAAATGATGGCGATAGCAAGATAAACATTCCACAACGTAAAACTTATTACGAATTCCAAAATACAAAAATTGTCAACAAAATTGCAATTGACACAAACATATTATTATGTCTTACAAACGCTACTGTATGGACTATAGCCGCAGATTCGAAGGAAAAAAATATTTAATAATAAATAAAAACAGAACAGAACCAAAAAAAAAAAAAATTAAAAAAACAAAAACACACACACACACAAAAAAAAAAACAAAAAAAAAAAAAAAAAAAAAAAAAAAAAAAAAAAAAAAAAAAAAAAAAACAAACAAAAAGAAACAACCCCGACTTAAGCATTCGAAATGTTGGTGTAAAGAATTTGAAAAAATCCTGGACTGCATCAGTACGCAATGAAGAAGTGTTAAATTGGAAAAGAACGTAAAGGGCGTTGAGCACCTTTAGTGGATATTGCGCTATATATATATATATATATATATATATATATAATATATATATATATATATATATAATATTTTTTTTTAAAGAACTAGAACAGCAAAAGAAATTTTTCGGACATAAATAGAGAAGGGGCGGAATTGAAAAATTGGCAACATTAGGAAGCGAGCACGTGCAGGACAGAGAATGGCATTCCTTAAAATCTAAGACAGAACACATCGATGATAAACACAAACAAAGAATACGCCAGATGCTACGCCACACAGAATGAGTGATTTATATTATAGGTGCATTGTCACTACGTTGTTTTAAACAAATCTAAAAATGACATACCGTCATCCGGGGTTACTTAGGATATCCGGTGTTACTAAGGCCACTTAGTAGAATAAAAAAGGTTGCTTTTTAAAACGTTAAATTCATGAGTGCTTATTAGATCTATTGGGTTCTAATTATTAAAAGATAAAAGCTACATGTCATTTATCTTTTAAAATAAGCAATCTTGTTTTCAGTAAGTGGCCTAAGTTACCCCGGGTGGCCTAAGTAGCCCCAGTTGACGGTAATATAACGCAATATTCATTCTTAAATTTCACATGTCGTGTAGATCAAATTCCTTTATGGACGAATAAAGTTTATTTCGAAATATTTAGCTCTATTAGGAAAAAACCGTGAATTTGGAGGGGAAAATCAGAATCTGGCCGAATTTGAATCGAAAAAAAAAATATATATAAATGCGTGGATTTGTTCGAAACCTTTGTCAACGAATAGCCTGGTGTTTATTTACAATTACGTTACAATACAATTCGGCGATCGACAAAAGAAAGCAAAACGTAAGTTGTTAGAACTTGCCCAAGGACAAAAATTTAAATGTAATGATCCCATTGGTTGTGCTACTAACTGTTGTTGTGCATACTGGCCAGTGTCAGGCAATGCGTTTACAAAGGCTTAGTTAGATCAGGAATGGAGTAAAGGCAACCTCATTGAAAGACAATACAAATTGTTGTTACTGTGTCATTACCGCTAACTATAATAATAATAATAATAATAATAATAATAATAATAATAATAATAATAATAATAATAATAATAATAATAATAATAATAATAATAATAATAATAATAATAATAATAATAAAAATAACAATAATAATGAAAATAATGATGATGATGAAGATGATTATGATGATGATGATGATGATAATAATACAGCAGGGGCCTCCAAGCACGATCATTCAATAAAATAAAAGAAACAAGGCATTTCATTGCCACATCCCTACTCTGTCAAATCAAAACAAATTTATGATATTCAATTGAAAATTCAAAAGGTCGTTCGTTGACCATCTAATATCAGGAATCTATGGCATTCGTCTCATTTATTTCGTTTCGTGCATACTAAGAGATAAAGAGTTAGAACAAAAGTTATTACACACTATCTAGCTACTTGACACTGTCTGTCTGTCATTGAGTGTATTCTGACACCCAATCCGATAGCCCAGTGGATATGTGGTCTATAAATAGCCCCTAACTAAGACGATATAGGGCTTGCCTTGCCTGAAGTCGGAGTGAGTGTATCGATCTATCAAGTCCTGGCGTGTGGCATTGGGGGAGGGGGTGGTCTGCACTCATAAAACGCATTTTGATTTGGGTTTTTTCATTTTGGCCATATATTTCTTTATACAAAATGGATGAATTATTAAATGATCAAACCCGAGTTTTCATTCAAATTATCTGGCCATTATAGATTTTTTTTTTTTTTAATTTAAAAATTTGCAAATTCAGAGTCGTCTTAATTCATCGATAATGGAAGAAAAAAATTTCTGCCCAAAATGAAACCAAAAAAAAAAAAAAAAAAAAATGGTTCTTTTTGTCAGTATACCGCATTCTGACTGACTCTACTTTCCGGGTGGGGCGGGGTGGGGGGAATGGAATCACGAACCCAAAAATACATCCTCATATACGATCCATGTTCTGATCGCAACCTGGTCTGTTTGTATTTGGGCTGGGGATGTGGGGGATGTGTGTGTGTGTGTGTGGGGGGGGGGGGGGAAGGGGAAATGAACTGAGCAGTCTTGAAGTGTTAATATTTCATCACCCCCCCCCCCCCCCCCCTACCACCACCACCCAACCTCGGATTAATTTACTCCAGTTTTCCAAACCCCAAAATAAATCTTCAAAAATCTCTCTCTCTCTCTCTCTCTCTCTCTCTCTCTCTCTCTCTCTCTCTCTCTATCTATCTATCTATCTATCTATCTATCTATCTATCTATCTATCTATCTATCTCAGAGACACACAGCCTAATGGTTTGAATTCATCCACTCAATTCCATCCTGTCACCGTCCTCTTCTTCTCCATCCTCGTCCATGTCTGCCGTCAAAAATCCACCCGAAACAGCAATTTGAACACTAATAAAATAAGCAATTTGAAGAAGAAAAAATGCTCAACAAAGATAAAGAAAATATTACAAAACAACCCCCCCCCCCCACAAATAAAAAGAACCGACAAACAAACCAAATACCCCCTGTTTTCAAATTTTCTAAATTATTTTTTTTTTTACATTTTTAAAATACAAAAACCCAATTTAAACAAAAACAAAATGGCATACATGTGTCTGGTATTTTCGCTCTTGAAAAAGGATCCGGATCGGTTCCCAGCTAATATTAGGGCCAAATCAGCTACTTGGAAAAAGGAAGGGAGGATAATTAAAGAGGTACCAATGAGATGAAATCCCCTACCCTCCCACATTCGCCCACCTTGGGGGATAATCAGGGGTCCCCACTACTACTACTACTACTACTACTACTACTACTACTACTACTACTACTACTACTACTACTACTACTATACAACTGTTATAGTCACCAAGTGCCTAATACCTCATTAAAATTCCTTTTAAAAAAAAGTCCTTTATAACGCACCAAGGCCCAGACAGCTGGAGTTATCTGGGTTTCTGTATCGTTGCTTCCTACCCGCTGGATAGAACGTTGGCATGTTGCAAAGTACCTTGTCTAATCTAACACACTCTAAAAAAACAATGTTTGCTGGTGTGCACAGCTCATCGCGAACACACGGGTGTTTCTCAGTTTGTTAAGGCAACTCACAGCAAATAGAGATGTCGATGAGTGAAACAAAAACAAAACAAAACAAACTAACAAACAAAAAAAACAAAAAAAAAAAAAAAAAAAAAAAAAAAGGAATAGGCATGGGGAATAACTAAACACGCAATTCGACCGATATTATTCTTGCGGACCAACCATACCGAGGCAAAAAGCAAACAGTTGTCATTATCGTCGTCAACATGGTCTGGTTCTCGTTTCCTGTCACCTCACACCAGTGACCAGTACTGAAAACAAATCTACTTCAACTTCCCCTCCACCACCACCCCTCCCCACCCCGCCCTCCTGAATTCACTCCTTCCTTACGATAACCCAACTCCTTGTCTTCTGCCAGCCGACAAATTTATAAAGAAGAAGAAGAAAACGGAGAAGCAGCAGCAGCAGCAGGAAGCGTCTCCATTGATACGCATCTTCTTCTGGAAAGTCCGTCGTCGCCGCTGCCCCCGTCGCCAGGGTTGCCAGATCATTTTTGAGTAAGTGGCCAAACTAGCTATAGCAGGAGGCCAGATTCTTCGGCAGGAGGCCAAATACCACCAAATCCACCTTAGCCTCGCGAAAACTCTTTAGATTTGTTAAACAATTTATTCCCCCCATTTTTGAAGAAGAAAAAAGAAAATTAATTTAAAGGAACATTCGCTGTACTCACCTTAATCAAAACACCATTTCGCCATTGCAATTTCTCACTAGATTCTGTGCATTTGTTGATATCGTTGAATTTTTCCTTTTAAACTTAAACAACATCATAGGTCACATATTTGCGTTGTAATCAGCGCAACGAGAAAATAACGAATAATTGACTTGAGACTCAGAAAAAATGTCACATACAACCGAATTATCACGATGGGAAAAAAAGTTCATTCTAGAGGTCTACACACCTGGAGTACTCCTCAACAAAAGTAACATTTTTACAAATTAAACTGAATTCAACAGGCCCGTTTCAACGAACCAAGAATCCATTATTGCTCAGCATTTTTACTACTACAAGTAAATTGGCTCGATCCCGAAGAACACTATTCGTTCTGGTTGTACATGGCAGCTGTAAACAAATTAATCATGTCTTTCGTAACTTGGAAATCCACACACCATTGCTTTTTGAAAACAAATATGGGCCTTTTGGGCGCGATTGCGTGATAGCAGAGATTCTATATATAGAAGCATTAGAAAATGCAATCTGTGGCGTTAGCACGTGTTTGCATTTAGATATTTAGATTGCCAAATAAAATAAGTTTTACCGGTACCAAAGTAAAACGATATAACGGAGAAAGTCAGAGGAGGCCAAAAAGTTGGTCACAGGAGGCCAAGTGGCCAAACCAAATTTTGGGAGGCCAAATGGCTTGGGAAAAGGCCAAATTTCTCAAATTTGGCCACCAGAAGGCCAAACTAGCAACCCTGCCCGTCGCTCACCAACCAGCATCCGTCCAACATAAAACCAAAGAGCACCAAGGAGCACGCAATACGCATAAAATCTATAAATATCCACCCCTCATCGAAAGGAAAGAGGAAAGCAAGAATAAGATAATCAAATAAATAGCTGCTGAGACACATCTCACTAATGCTAATGGAAAAAAGATATTATGAGTCGATAGAAACGAGTACAAATGAGGAAGAAAAGAGAGAGAGAGAGAGAGAGAGAGAGAGAGAGAGAGAGAGAGAGAGAGAGAGAGAGAGAGAGAGAGAGAGAGAGAGAGAGAGAGAGAGAGAGAGAGAGAGAGAAAGAAAGAAAGAAAGAAAGAGAGAGAGAGAGAGAGAGAGAGAGAGAGAGAGAGAGAGAGGCGCACACTGGGTTGCGTAGTTTCAAGCTTCGGTAATGCGCAGTGCATCATGAAAAACAAGATGGACCAATTTTCTTTCATTTCGGATGGGGATGATACTTAATGCAAGATCTTTAAAAAAAACAAAAAACAAACAAACAAAAAAAAAAAAAAACTTAAACTTTTATATAGAGCAATATCCACTTAATGAGCTCATAGGGGTCCCTGACCAACAGTAATGTTAAACATGTAGAACGAGACATGACATGACGCCTGTTAGGCGATATTACAAGTTTTTTTTCCGACAGAGACAACGCTGTTAACGGCCAGGTACTCATTTTATACCGGAATACTGTGATAGAATGTGAGTAAATAGCCTTTTCCAAGGACTCAACTATGCGCCGAGCGAGACTCGAACCTAGAACCTTTCGATCCGAAAGCGAGTGTCATACCACTAGAACACATAACCGCACACAAATAAAAAACAACCATAAACAAATAAAACAAAAACAAAAAAGAAACGAAAGGAAAAAGCAAAAAAAAAAAAAAAAAAAAAAAAAAAAAAAAAAAGACAAGAACAAAAAACAAGAAAAGCAAATAACAAAAACAAAACAAACAAAAAATCCCCAACAAAACAAATACATAAGAATTAGAAAAACTTGAAACAAAAAACAAAGAAAACAACAAGCAACTAAAAAACATAACAAACAAACCAAAAACAAACACAAATAATCACCACCAAATCGTGATAGCAAAATAAAAAGAGGGAGATATAGTATAATCGACCATACATACAGTCGAACGTTTCGAGCACAAACCAACCCTTCATCATGAACTTTACAAAATAGAAGAAAAGCAAAAGACAACAGAGAAACAAACTGTGCGTTAAAAGTGAAAAGTGCTGACTTCTCCGCTCCAAGTCCATCCACAGCTCCTCCTCCTCCTCCTACTCCATCCAGCCTCTTCAATCTCCTCCTTCTCTTCATCCCCCTCCTTTTTCTTCTTATACCCCCCCCCCTCTCTCTCTCTCTCTCTCTCTCCTCTCTCTCTCTCTCTCTTATATATATATATAATATATATATATATATATATATATATATATATATATATATAATATATATCACACGCGTGCACGCAAACACACTGGCCAAGACGGCAGGCATTACATGACAAGATGAGGCAAATGGAATTATACAAGAGCCAAATCGATCACATGATCCATGACGCCAACAATCACCCTACACACCGCCGACACGGGAATTCGTGTAAATGGGAACTATTTTCCCCAACAAATGAACGCTCTATGTCTTAACCACTCGTACAACTGGTTCCTTTTTAGTACAAGCCTTGTTGGCAATTCAAAAATCACGACGGAATATCATATCAACTTATTCTCTCTCTCTCTCTCTCTCTCTCTCTCTCTCTCTCTCTCTCTCTCTCTCTCTCTCTCTCTCTCTCTCTCTCTCTCTCTCTCTCTCTCTCTCTCTCTCTCTCTCTCAAGTATACCATACATACATAGAAAGAGCATAAAATGACTCGGGTTCAGAAAGCATAGAGACGACTGTTATGTGATAAATGTCTCATAACCTTTAAAGTTCACACACACACACACACACACACATATATATATATATATATTATATTGTATATATATTATATATATATTATATATATTGTATATATATATATATATATATATATATATATATATATATATATATATATATATATATATATATATATATATATATATATCTATACCACAGACAATTTTGTATGTAGGAATGAATGGACGAAAGAGATGAAGATAAAGTATTAGAAGGAGATCTCCAAGATTAGTAAGAGAAACCAACAAGTTCTCCTCCTGGAAAACGGAGCCTCCTACTTTATCAACACAAAGAGGTAGTGTGGGGACCCCGCCCAGTGTAATGTAACACATTCAATCCATATGTCGCTCCAATCTATATCGAATTCTAATAACAACGAGTTGGCATTTTTATGACAACGGCTGTCATTACAGGGTTATCATCCTCATCATTGCAATTATTATCATCGTTATCATCGACTAGAAAATACCTGGTGCTCATTTATCACTCCTGACTCCCTCCCACTCCCTCCCCCCCCCCCCCCCCCTCTCACTTCTAACCACACCCATAATATACGGTTCTTACACTCTTGCTTTTTGGAATTCCGGACGTGTTTCCAACCGCTGCACGAGCTTGCGAGTGCGCATTGGGAACAAAGTTCGAATTCCAAAACGAAAGAGTTTAAGAAATCATTCATTCTACCCCTCAATTGATTTCAATTTCATTATTTTTTTATGAAAACACATCTTCACAAACATTCAAATGATACTTCTTTTTAAAGAATCTGATTTTAGTAAAATTTACGCTTGACAATCTGACACCACAAATTATTATTGTAAACATGATATCATTACGCGTTACTATTTAGTGAAAGGGGTGGAATAATACACATTTCACAATAACATGGAGAAAAGTAGATAGGTCACACGTTATGTTATTGTATTGATCTCCATTGCCATCATGTACTAAACCATTCACCCGAACAATCTAAATGACAGAATAATCTTGCTTACTCGGAGAAAAACAAAAATAGAAACTTGCATTTTGCATATTGATGCTATGCATTTAGCTAAAATACTCACATCACCCACCAGCCGGATATAAGGGACCAACACACAAAAAAAAAAAACAACAAAAAAACTATGCTAGCATAAATGTTTACAGTCTGATTGATAGAATATAGTGAGAACTAATCACTAAAATGACTGTCTAAGACAATGACAAAGAGCCAAGTGACGTCAATTTCGTTCCATCTATGATGAGATGATATTATAACGGCAAAATCGACAGCTTTTCATATTTCGATTTCTTACTGTACAATCCAAGAAATGGAGTAAGGAGAGAAGCGCCAAAGGACAATAAAGAGAGCAAAAGCTTCGCGCACCTGTTATGCGACCTTTTTGTACCGACACTTTTCAATCCCAACTCACTGCCCGAGTCAAGTTGAATTAATTGTTTTAGGATCAAAATCACAGACAATCTCTAAAAACGCTCAACGTTGCTTCAATTTTATAACATAAACGTCAACAATCAAACACTAACAAAACTTGAAATCAAAATTTGATACAAAAATAAAACACAACCAAAACAAAGAAAGAAAAATTCTGAAAAGTACCCTAGCGCATAATACATAGAAGAACCCTCCCCCATACAATTAAACAAACAAAACACACAACGCCCCCCCCCCCCCAACAAAAACAAACAAGCAAACAGCGCTGTGTAAATTATGACGGGCGAAAATAATATGTAGACAGAGTGGGGAGGGAATATATAGATATTTGGAATGGGATATTAAATGTGTATCAACAAAACTTGAAATCTAAATTGGATACATAAATATAACACAACAAAAGAGAAAATAATTCTGAAAAGTACCCTAGCACATAATAAAAAGAATTTAAAAATCTCTTAACGCCATACAAAGAAACAAACAAAACAAAACAAAATCCCACAAAAAAAAAAAAAAAAAAAAAAAAAAAAAAACAAACAAACAAACAAACAAACAGCGCTGTGTAGATTATGACGGACGAAGATTGTAGAGTGTGGAGGGAATGTATAGACATTTGGAATCGGATATCAGATGTTGTCGATTCAACATTGTCGCACCTGCTCAACCGTAAATTGACCAATTAATATTTTTTTTTTTTTTCGATTTTCATTTTGGCTACAAAACTTATGCATCGTTTATTAATCTGTTAACTGCCGTACTCTGGAAAGACTGGTATTTAAAAATTTGGCCAGAAAACTCGACCTTCAAATATGGATCGATTTAAATGACCCTCATCTTGGCAAAAAACTCTAAAACATGTCAAATCTCAGGTTTAAGAGTTTTTGCCAAGATGAGGGTAATTGAAATCGAGCAATATTTGAAAGGCAAGTTTTCTGGCCAAATTTTTAAAATACCAGTTTTTCCAGTATGCGACAGTTAATTTGTTGCTAGATTAAACTTTTTTTTTTTTTTAAACACCCAATTTGTTAAACATCTCAAAGAGAAAAACACGAGAATTACGCGAAGAAGTCTCGAATTGGTCATTTCGATCCATTGAAATATGGAGTAAACGTTTTCTGGCCGAACTGTCAAAAGTGTTGAGTCAGCCAACAGCAATTTTGGCGTGTTTTTTTTTCTTCTTCTAAATATCAAATGTTATTGACGTCTGTATAGATCTATCCACTTGTCACAACCCTCAGACTATGACATACATACATACATACATACATACATACATACATACATACATACATACATACATACATACATACACACACATACACACACGCATACATACATGTATACCAACAGGCACAGGAATACAAAAACACACAAACAAGCACGCACGCACACACACACACACACACACACACACACACACACACAAATCAATATCAACAATAACTCCAAGACAGCAATTTAATCTCCAATCAAAAAATCGTTTCCATTTTACTTCGCATTTCGAAATCTTCCACTCACAAATTCCATTGCTGTTGTTTGTTGGTTTTAAAATGCTTTGATAAGCCATTATAACGTTACAGAGGATAGCAACAAATTGAAGAAAATCACTTTGTACGATTCTAGGATAGATAAACACTTAAATTATAATGTCGAATCACTGGCAAAACACATTACTTTCATTATAGAAAGAGATGGGCGGTGCAATGTGTATTCAATGGAAAAGGTTTTGTACACTAAAAAAGGGATAAGAGAAAACCCAAAACGTCCACATTTGGCCTATTAGTTTTTGTTTTTTTAAAAATTGAAGCTAATATTAAATTTCACCATGTTTTTATTTTTTATTTCTTTGAGCTTCAAGCAACAACATTTACATTACTTTACTCAAATTATCTCACCGCAATCAGGTGTAAAATGAGTACCACCTGGTCGGTAACAGTGTTGTCTGTCGGGGGAAAAAAATATATTAACGCCTCATAGATATGTGATGTCTCGTCTTACATGTTAAATGTTGCTGTTTGCTTAGGACCCTATATAAAGCGCTTTGAGCACAATTAGTTCACATTTCGCTATAAAATTATAAAAGTTTAAAAATCTAAAGGAAAGTTTACTTTAGATTCTGATGAAATGAGATGACCTCCAACCTGTAAAAAATCTCTCAAACACGATCATTAGGCTTCTCGACGCTTTATCTGATCATAATTTATACAGAACCAAATGTACATTCTATACAGTACAAGTCGTCTTTTCGTAGAGGCCCTTTAAAATATCCTTTGTTTAAAATTTAAAATTTACTAATAGGGACGAATGAGAGGGAGGGAGAGAGATAGAGAATAGGATAAGTGGTAGATATAAAAAGATACGAGAGAGAGAGAGAGAGAGAGAGAGAGAGAGAGAGAGAGAGAGAGAGAGTGGGGGGGGGGGGAATGTAGATTATATTCCAAATTATCTGTTATCGGAAAACTTGATATCTGACTATCTATGCCTGTCTATGTGGGGTCTGAACGTGTGTGTGTGTGTGTGTGTGTGTGTGTGTTTGTGTGTGTGTGTACCCTAATCATTCTGCCAATACATAATATCTGCCCATTATTCCAACGATGTTCAACTATTATACAAATGCACACCAAGAAACTAAAAACTACTGTGTACATCAACAACTCGCTCTCATAGAGAAAGCAGCCCATTTTATATTATTCTATCAAGGAAACTATTTAGGCCCTATTGTATTTAAAGGCTTCAAATTAAATCAAGCATTTAATTCCGAACTTTTCAGACTTTTACTATTCCTAAGGCACTAACTAGTAAACACAAGTAACGTTGTAGATTACAAGTAATTACTGGAACTACAGCAGAAAGTCTCCAAAAGCCGCAGCCAGAAGCGCCCCCCCCCGCCCCCCCCCCCCCCCCCCCCTCCCCCAACAAAGTGTTTTGGTCTTTAACTTCTTACACTTTTAAATTATTATTTCATTTGGGTTATCAGACCTGAAAATAAGTACTCGTCAGGTAAAACCTATCATCTTTTAAAATGTCGTGCAATGGATGTACGCGACATGTATTCATTTCTAGGTCTGATAACCCAAATTGATATGGGCTTATTGTTGTGATGGAAATACACTCAAATTAACGTCAAATAATATTGTCCATTAATACAATATTAAATCAAGCCCATAAGTTGCGTTCGGTTATCAGACCTGCAAATATGTGCACGTAGGATGCAATGTACGTAATCTGCACGTTCTCAGAGCAGATTTGATTGATTAAATTTGGGAAATGAAAGCTACGCACGCACAATGAATGGTGTGCAAAAGCAAAAGTTGACCTTTAATGAAGTGCCGATATTTTACAATGTTTGCGCAGGAAGAAATCAGCAGGTTTGAGGTTCGATCCCCAGTCGAGGAAGGCTGAATTTTTGGGATTTCTTTCTTCTTTTCTTATATTTTTCGTTCTTGCTATGTCTGGCAGTGTTTCATGCAGACTTTTTCAGATCATTATCTTATTCTAATGTCGCCTAACAGGCGAGATGTCTCATCCTACATGTTAATTTACCCCCTGTAAAACGCTTTGAGCACGTTTAGTGGATAAT
>NC_088363.1:42229892-42232392 GCF_034508935.2 Berghia stephanieae
TTTTAAAGAATCTGATTTTAGTAAAATTTACGCTTGACAATCTGAACACCACAAATTATTATTGTAAACAGATATCATTACGCGTTACTATTAGTGAAAGGGTGGAATAATACACATTTCACAATAACATGGAGAAAAGTAGATAGGTCACACGTTATGTTATTGTATTGATCTCCATTGCCATCATGTACTAAACCATTCACCCGAACAATCTAAATGACAGAATAATCTTGCTTACTCGGAGAAAAACAAAAATAGAAACTTGCATTTTGCATATTGATGCTATGCATTTAGCTAAATACTCACATCACCCACCAGCCGGATATAAGGGACCAACACACAAAAAAAAAAAAAAAACAACAAAAAAAACTATGCTAGCATAAATGTTTACAGTCTGATTGATAGAATATAGTGAGAACTAATCACTAAAATGACTGTCTAAGACAATGACAAAGAGCCAAGTGACGTCAATTTCGTTCCATCTATGATGAGATGATATTATAACGGCAAAATCGACAGCTTTTCATATTTCGATTTCTTACTGTACAATCCAAGAAATGGAGTAAGGAGAGAAGCGCCAAAGGACAATAAAGAGAGCAAAAGCTTCGCGCACCTGTTATGCGACCTTTTTGTACCGACACTTTTCAATCCCAACTCACTGCCCGAGTCAAGTTGAATTAATTGTTTTAGGATCAAAATCACAGACAATCTCTAAAAACGCTCAACGTTGCTTCAATTTTATAACATAAACGTCAACAATCAAACACTAACAAAACTTGAAATCAAAATTTGATACAAAAAAAAACACAACCAAAACAAAAGAAAGAAAAATTCTGAAAAGTACCCTAGCGCATAATACATAGAAGAACCCTCCCCCATACAATTAAACAAACAAAACACACAACGCCCCCCCCCCCCCAACAAAAACAAACAAGCAAACAGCGCTGTGTAAATTATGACGGGCGAAAATAATATGTAGACAGAGTGGGGAGGGAATATATAGATATTTGGAATGGGATATTAAATGTGTATCAACAAAACTTGAAATCTAAATTGGATACATAAATATAACACAACAAAAGAGAAAATAATTCTGAAAAGTACCCTAGCAACATAATAAAAAGAATTTAAAAATCTCTTAAACGCCATACAAAGAAACAAACAAAACAAAACAAAATCCCACAAAAAAAAAAAAAAAAAAAAAAAAAAAAAAAAAACAACAAACAAACAAACAAACAAACAGCGCTGTGTAGATTATGACGGACGAAGATTGTAGAGTGTGGAGGGAATGTATAGACATTTGGAATCGGATATCAGATGTTGTCGATTCAACATTGTCGCACCTGCTCAACCGTAAATTGACCAATTATATATTTTTTTTTTTTTTTCGATTTTCATTTTGGCTACAAAACTTATGCATCGTTTATTAATCTGTTAACTGCCGTACTCTGGAAAGACTGGTATTTAAAAATTTGGCCAGAAAACTCGACCTTCAAATATGGATCGATTTAAATGACCCTCATCTTGGCAAAAAACTCTAAAACATGTCAAATCTCAGGTTTAAGAGTTTTTGCCAAGATGAGGGTAATTGAAATCGAGCAATATTTGAAAGGCAAGTTTTCTGGCCAAATTTTTAAAATACCAGTTTTTCCAGTATGCGACAGTTAATTTGTTGCTAGATTAAACTTTTTTTTTTTTTTTAAACACCCAATTTGTTAAACATCTCAAAGAGAAAAACACGAGAATTACGCGAAGAAGTCTCGAATTGGTCATTTCGATCCATTGAAATATGGAGTAAACGTTTTCTGGCCGAACTGTCAAAAGTGTTGAGTCAGCCAACAGCAATTTTGGCGTGTTTTTTTTTTCTTCTTCTAAATATCAAATGTTATTGACGTCTGTATAGATCTATCCACTTGTCACAACCCTCAGACTATGACATAACTACATACATACATACATACATACATACATACATACATACATACACATACATACATACACACACATACACACACGCATACACACATGTATACCAACAGGCACAGGAATACAAAAACACACAAACAAGCACGCACACACACACACACACACACACACACACACACACACACACCAAATCAATATCAACAATAACTCCAAGACAGCAATTTAATCTCCAAACAAAAAATCGTTTCCATTTTACTTCGCATTTCGAAATCTTCCACTCACAAATTCCATTGCTGTTGTTTGTTGGTTTTAAAATGCTTTGATAAGCCATTATAACGTTACAGAGGATAGCAACAAATTGAAGAAAATCACTTTGTACGATTCTAGGATAGATAAACACTTAAATTATAATGTCGAATCACTGGCAAAACACATTACTTTCATTATAGAAAGAGATGGGCGGTGCAATGTGTATTCAATGGAAAAGGTTTTGTACACTAAAAAAGGGATAAGAGAAAACCCAAAACGTCCACATTTGGCCTATTAGTTTTTGTTTTTTTAAAAATTGAAGCTA
>NC_088363.1:42237733-42246703 GCF_034508935.2 Berghia stephanieae
GGCTTGAGATATTGCTCTGTCTTCATAGCGTCCCTCAGACCAGGGAACAGATTCTCGTATTCAGCTGGATCAGCCAGAGAATCAGCCGACTTCTTGCTGATTGACACCACATCTCTTTCCACAGAGACACCACCCTGGGTTGGATAGGAACAGTTTATGGATAGAAATAAGATATGTTTTGCTCAACACTTGCATTCACACTTCATTGAATGAGAGCATCTCTGCTAACTCCATCTACATACTGTTTTTACCTAAGACCTAGTGCAGAGCTGCCAACTTGAAATTTTAAAAATTCGTAGTTTCCGAGGGAAAAAAAGATAAAGTCACTTTTAATAGCTTTATAAATAAATAATTTGCCTTCTGTAAGATCCAAGTCCTAAGTTTTTAAGCATTAAACTTTCCTTTTCAACAAGATTTATTGAGTCAAAGAGGCGAATGTAGTTCTCTTGTTGGAGCCGAAAATTCGCAATTCTAAGAATTATTCGTAGTACTAGGCAGGTCTACTAATGAAATCTTTGCTTGTTTTTGAGGGTTTTACAGTCCTTAAAGTCATTGGAGCCCCAATAAAAAAGGAAGATCATGGGTAAGTCAAAAGAAAATAGATGTTGAGTTATGATGTGCTAAATAAAAAAATAAATGGATGACAACAGGACTAGTTCAAATATGGAACAAATATAGGGCCCATGGATCCAATGCCACACTAATTTTTAGTCTCACTCAAGCACAAAGACAATGTCTCTGACACAAGGGATACACTCAAACACCAACAAAATATATTTACTAATACCCTATACGATATAACAATCCAGATTATAATGGAGGTAATCCTTCAGAGCCATTATGCCCATGGAGCTGAAATTTATCCTGGGTTCTATTGTGTGAAAGGGATAACAACAATTTATTATGAGATTTGAGAAAGGGAGGGAGGGAAGGGGGGAGCATCATGGTAGTTCCATCCCTCGAGTTATCGATTCTAATACATTCAAATCCCAGCACAAACGAAATCTATATTAAATATGGTGGAAATTACTTGCCTCAGACCAGCATCCTATCTCAAAGATAGTGAGCAATTGATACCTATATTTACTAAGTGCTACATAACCTTGGATGAAGTCCAGCTCCACATGCTGTACAGCTCAAAAAGGAAAGTGCCAGAAGACAACAGAGAATAAAAACTTTGCAGCGGCGATGGGACTCGAACCCACGACCTTACTGGTACGACAACTCCACCTGGCCGGGAGTCTTGACTCTACTGTATGAGCTATCCACGACCTGGGTCGTGAATAGCTCATACAGTAGAATCACAATCTTCCTGGCCAGATGGAGTTGTCGCCGGGTCGTGGAGAGCACTTTCCTACTCACTTCATTTCTTGTTATTATCAACACATAAGTGCCTGCTCCACTCACTTTTCTGAATTAAAAGCTCTAAAAGGCTGCTTTTGAGTTTGTCTACTTTTATGACTCCTGGTCTAGCTTGGCAATAATATTACTTTTTACAATACACCACGTCCACTGTAATAACAGATCAACCTGAACTAACACATTAAATGATTTTGTTTTTTAAAAAAAGAGACATTGGTCTTACCGTGAGATTTGGGAAGGGAGGTAAGTCCTGGCAAAGAAAGCTGCCTCTGGAAGTCGTCCTGTACTGATTAGAATCTCTAGACACTCTTCACAACTAGAAAATTGAAAAAAAAAAAATATTAAAATATCAATAATTATTTTTTTTTTCAAACACGAGTTTTAGACAGATCATACCAGCAGTAAAAATTTGTTTGTTTTTTTTTTTGTTTTTTTTTTTGGGGGGGGGGGGGGGGTATACTTTTTCATCCCTTTACACAATGGTAATTTTTCTTATTACAGATTAAAGAATTTCCTAGATCACTGAATGAGCAGCTCTCAGTAAACTAAGGAGGTCACTAATTCTAACACGACATGGCAATTATGACCCTTTACTAAGAAAATGGTTACATTTATAGAAATCAGATCTGCCAAAGCCAACAACATAAAATTTGTCTGTTTTAAAAAAATTCAAATTTCAAGAACAACAAATCTGTATCAACCCATAATGCCTGAATATAATATCCATTACTTACTTTACAGAGTGTCAATTCAAAATACAATAAAATTGATGTACTATTGTTGAATTTGTTCAAAAATCAATTTCTAACAAAAATTATGACATTTTAAGTATATTCCTCTAATATTTATGCTAAAAAAAAATCTAAATTCGAAGGAAAAAAGTTCAAGTTAGGCCCTAAAATAATCTGTATATGTACATATTAAATCTATGAGAAACAATGTAAGAGAGAGAGAGAGAGAGAGAGAGAGAGAGAGAGAGAGAGAGAGAGAGGGGGGGGGGGATTTGAATCATCTGTCACTTGCAAAAAAACCCAAGACATTAAAAAACAAAAAAAAATCAACCAAAAATAAAAAAGAAAAAGACTGACAGAACAAGAGCCCAAAGCCATTTGCAGATGACAAGAGACATCAAGGTGTAGAAGTGGCATACTTTGGATAGCAAACTGAAGACCATTGATACGACCTGGATTGAACCAAGGAAGGTGGCTTAAGTCCATCCCAGGTGTAAATCTGTGGTGGAAGCCCTATGCGCTTGAGGGAGTTCAAGGGAGAATGTAAGAAGTGACAGGAAAGCAGTAGTAGTCCTTTAGAGCCAATAGGCCCATGGAATTGGAGTTTATCCCAGATTCGATAGCATAAATGGACTATAGCAATTGCCTGCTATCCTTTGGATAGGACGCAAAGTACTTTCCAACAGGTCTAAGAGACCCAGCCACATATATACTGCTGGGTAGACAGATAAAATCTAGACAACACCCGGGATTGATCTTGGTCCCTTTGGGTGAGAAACGAGTGCTCTACCAACTGAGCAATGACATGACAGATGACTTACTGTCGAAGGTTTCCCAACATAGACGTTAATCAAATGAGAAAAATGACAACTTACTTTCCCAATACAAAGTTAGAGAGGAATGCCACATTATTCTGTCCTGATTTCCCAGCAGCCTCTCCTAGACGAGATACCATATCTGCATTTCCTGCAGAACTGGCCAGAAGCAGAAGACCTCCGTAATCGTGTGCCTGATGCAGACACTCCTGGGCCAGGCCAAACTCACATCGACGGATAGCCAGTTCAGCCAGCTGTTTCCACTTCTGCTCTGCTTGGGTTTCCTTGGCGAGGTCGTAGGCAGTACGAAGGTCACCCAGCTGGATGGCCAGTTCAAACTTGTGCTCGGGTCACAGGTCACTGCCATGGCTTGGGTCTTGAAACCCTGGAGAGAAATATGAAAATATCAACTGTTACTTTTGAGTGATTGGATAAACGTACACGCTGATGTATCTACAACAGACCTTGCACTTGATGATGATGATGAATTCCAAGTAATTAGTGAATATAACAACTTCGAAAAATAAAAAGTACCTAACAAGAATATTTTTGGGCTCAGGAAACTACAAAGACAAAAACTAGAATTAACTACAATGACAAAAACTACATTAAACTACAAAGACAAAAACTACAATAAAGTACATTGACAAAAACTACAATAAAAAACATTGACAAAAACTACAATAAAGTACAAAGAACAAAAACTACAATAAAGTACAAAGACAAAAACTACAATTAACTACAATGACACAAACTACAATAAACTACATAGACAAAAACTACAATAAAGTACAAAGACAAAAATTACAATTAACTACAATGACAAATACTACAATAAACTACAATGACAAAAACTACAATAAAGTACATAGACAAAAACTACAATAAACTACAAAGACAAAAACTACAATAAAGTACATAAACAAAAACTACAATAAAGTACATAGACAAAAACTGCAATAAACTACAAAGACAAAAACTACAATAAACTACAAAGACAAAAACTACAATAAAGTACATAGACAAATATTCAAGATGAATGATGTAAAATGATGATTTCTATATCCAACATCAAAATAATTATTTCATCAAATATATCACACTGTCAAAAAAAAAAAAATGAAACAAAACATTTGAATACTTGAACAAATAAAACAAATACAGCATCCCAACCTGTTTCTCCAAGAAATGAGCCACCCTGGTCCGTTGTTCCTTGGGGACAGTGGGCAAGACTTTGTCTGCCGAGTCAAAGTCCTGCCTCATGACAGCTGTCTGATATTCCAGCACAGACAGGAGTAAGGAGAAGCTGACAATGCTTAGCTCTTTGTCTCCAAGGTACAAGCGATTCTCCTTGGGAATGTAGCCCAGAAGGTACATCACTCTATAATCAAACAGAAATTATAACAATACATTAACATCAATTCATTCATGGAGAATTATTAAGACAAAATTTTAAAATGTGACGGTCACAGAGGATTTAATGACACCAAGAGAAATTTATCAGATCAATTTTTAGAACATATTTGGTCATTAAATAAAATTGGTATATATCAATCAAGAATAATTTTAACATGCGACTTTTCGGGCAATATCATAAAAGTCTGAGTAATTACAAGTTGGTAAACAAGAAATATAGGTAAAATATAGGTCTTGAATAAGACGATCAACTATCTTACATTAGGTTTTCTGAAATTATCACTCTTTATTCAAATTTGTTGTATACTATAAGAGCAGCCAATTTGTCCTCTCTGTACACAAAAATATTTAACAGCTACTGAAGTTTCTGTTTGTTTTTAAGGGTTTTTACGGCGCTTGCAACACATTTAGGTTATATCAACGCCAGTAAAAAGGAAGAAAATGGGATAGTAAAAAGTTCTAGAATTACAATTAAAGCACCCAAGAAAAAGTAAGACAAAGGGAACTGAGAACAAATAGGGATCAGATGTAGATTCCAAGATCATACCACCAATGTACTTAGTTTGAAATCACCTACAAGTCTCATCCAGACACAAGCACAAAATCCAACAAAGAGGAACACACTCAAATGCTTACATTATACATTCAAAATAAAAATAATAATACATAACAGAGAGATGATTTACAAGGAAAAAAATATCATCTCCCAAAACAATAACTATGCAATCGACTGTTTCCCTCCCAGCTAGGACTCCGGCCAGCACCAGGACAAAACCAAGTAATCTCATTCCAAGACAAAGACAGAAAGCATGTAGGAAAACAGATATAAGGGGATAGAAGACACAGTATGTACCTCCCTGCCCGCTATGGGAGGTCAGGATCCCCACCCAGAACAACTACTGAAATGCCGAATACAACATTGATTATCACAAAAAAACATAACACAAGTTTCAGCTTTGAAAATACTAAAAAGCCTGGCATTTGTAAACTATGTCAATATCAAAGTCATTATAGATTTAAATAATTAAGAGAAATACAAGAAGACATTCCACTTCTTGGGGTTAATCATTTGTTTTCTATTTGCATTTTTTTCTTTCCAAAAGATCCATTCATGACTACAAATTAATTCAACTCAAATCTACTCATTGCTATACTAAAAAAAAAAAAAAAATTAAAAAATCATACAATCTCACTTGTCTCCTTCTTAATTTAAACCTACTCACTAAGTCAGATTTAGTTTTACTAACAATGTGATCATTATTGTCAGACCTTGTCTATTCTTTTCAAGAAGCAAAAATGATAAGAGAGAATATCAAACAGAACATATTATAAATCTTAAGATGTATATAATAAGGTCGCTGACAAAGCAGAAACTAACAGATTTTTCATCTTACACCAGTGTCTGTTTCCACATCTTTTTACTTTCATGTTATAAAAATAAATAATACCTGTCTAGATGGGCAATGGTAACAATTTCACCACCCACGTAGTAGTTGAGTCGGTTGACACTATTAGTATAGATAAAACAATCACCAACCCACAGGCCTGTACGGACTGTCTCTTCAATTTCACTCAGCACCTGGCATGGAATTTTAAAAACATGGTAATTCAATATCGAACGGTCTAAATGAAAAAAACGCAATGACAAAACCATTTTAAAAAAGGACATGTAAGCAAATATATTTCCACTAATGATTAAAGTCTGATAAGATTTATTTCTAAATAGATCAACTGAAGGGAATATAAAAATCAACACTGAGATGACCTAGATCTACAGAAGAGTGGAGTGATAAGGCAAACATCTTTGGAATGTCATATTTCAAGTCATAACATGTGTCTGTGATGTAATAAATTGCAAACAGTGAACGATGAGACTAATTTGATTTGCGATTCTGTTTTTTAAAAAATTATATATAAATAAAAATAAAAGAATCATAAACATTTATGGAGTACATGTTAATGGCTTTACCATGTTCAATGTGCTTAACTTTGTTACCTTTATAGATAATTTTGTTTTAAACTGCTGACAAGAGAATGTTATTATTTAGACAGTAATTACAGTGAAGTGACTAAGGCTTGATTGAAATCTAAGTAGTGTCTCTGAACCGTTCCAGTGGTGAAAAAGTAAGATATGATGCAAGTTCACAGTAAAATTGAACCCAGCATGTAAAGGACAAAACAAACCTCAAAAGCGTCTTCAATACCGTCCTCAGTGACTTCATCCTTGGAGTCCTTGGCATTCTCCACAGCCTCGGCACTGAATTTGAGATGAAGAATGATTCCTCTGTGGCGATACACACCAACTCTCCATTCTCACTCCAGTAGATCTAAAAATCAAAGAAAGGTAAATACAATTATTTATGTGTTCAAACAACCCCCCCCCCCCCCCCCCCTCCCAAAAAAAAAAGTAGAAAATAAAATAGAGAGAGAGAGAATAAAACAAAGATAAAAATTTTAAAAAGACAAAACACACACAATAAATTTCACTAATAGACCAGTCTCATGCAAATAAAGAAAAATCTTCCCTACAAAAGGTTTGAATATTGAGAAAAAAGTTTATTCAATAATATTTCAACTTATTATATACAAATTACCACTTTCGAAATACTTCAGAAAACAGTACAAAGAGCTGAATTTGGAGTGGAGCCTTAATTGGTTGAACCCTATATATGCTTTATCAATTTCCCTCCTTATTTTGAAAACCTATGATAAGGTAGAATTTCAGCTCTAATTTATAAACAAATAGGAATAATGTGAACTTTTGATGTTTCCCATCCACACCATTTGTCTCTGTTAATAAATTCTCATCATTGCCTTTCAATTTCTCAAGCTTCAAGCAGCATTATTTGTATTTCAATCCTTTTTCAAAACTTAAATATATAAATCAGATCAGATATCTATCACAGTTATAGCTATATTTCTATTATGTATATAACTGTTCAGTTTATTCAGACATGACTCACATTCTTAGGAGTGATTTCAATACGACGAATCAAAGAGGTCGTGTCCCAGTCATAGAAAGCCAGACCACTGACGGATCTCACACCCAGCATGTGACCACCATGGATACCTACAGGAAAAAAGGGAAGAGGATGGATAATCTTTGAAATGATTTTTGTTGTTCTGTTGTAATAATCCATCTGTCTTTAACAAATTTATCTCTTTATTTATGTCACCGATGTATACTCTCCCCAATTTAAAATAGAAATATTTTCAGTAAAATACAAAATACAATTTTTATCGACTACACACATCATGCATGCCATAAGCAAAATATTACAAAATTCTGCGACAAATTTCAATTAATAAAAAAAAGAATCTGCAGACATTGCAAAGTTGAATGTATAAAAATGTTATACAAATCAAAGAAAATTACAAAGATCACAAAAGAAAATGATTCTCTCCATAGACGATTAAATATCACATTACTTATGAAATTATCCACTTAACGTGCTCAAAAGCACTTTACAAAGGGTCCCTTACGAACAGCAACATGTAACAGGTAGAACGAGACATGGCACCTGTTAGGCAATATTACAATTTTTTTCCAGAAAGAGACAGCGCTGTTAATGACCAGGTGCTCATTTTACACCTGAGTACGGTGAGAGAATATGAGTAAACAGCCTCTTCCAATAACTCAAATATACGCTGAGCAAGACTCGAACCCAGGCCCTTCCGATCCGAAAGCGACTGTCATACCACAAGACCACATAAAGACCTCAAAGCAGGCATTTGAGACAACCGTCAATCTTTCGTACAATTTTTACCTTCAGCACCAAAGTCTGGCTTAAAAGCTTTGTGTTCTTTAAAGTTCTTGAATATCTTGACTGAGGTGCTTCCCTCCTTGGTGGCATAGACGGATGAATCATTGCTCCACACAAATTCCTGGGCAGACCCAAATGACTTGTTCCTCAAGGCCATAGCAGTGTAAATGATGTACTCCCCGTCTCCACAAACCACCACAAATCTTTTAAAGATGGGGAAAAAAAAAAAAAATTCATGAGATCTGTACTGGCATACACATTTATAATATATAGATAAATTAAACTGAATTGTTAAAAACATCTTACTGTAAATTTTTCAACCAGAGACTTAGAAGAAGAAGAAGACGAGGACAAAAAAGAAGAAGAAGACGAGGACAAAAAAGAAAAAGAAGACAGAAAAAAAACCCAGAAACGACAGCAGAGGACTAGAAGGGTGAATCATTGAAGACGAAAAGAACCTGAAAAATCCATTGCATCCCCATCCCCTCCCTGACCCTGATTGTCTGTGGAGAAATCTGACTGCTGCCCGTATCTTTGACAGCCAGAGAGACTCTTCTCCCCATCCCCCACCTTACAAATGCTCCAACATACCTTCCATTGGGATTGTGTGAGATTGTCTGTGGATAAAATCTCACAGCTTCCCATATCTTTGACAGCCAGAGACAGCCTCTTCCCCATCCTTGATTTCCTGATCGCCCATGGCTTTGATGTTGGCCTGCTGGATCTCAGAGTGTTTGGCCCAGATGATTTTACCACTGGAGTCCATTGACATGGCCGGCTCCTCTCTGCCCAACTAGAGAAATAAAAAAAAAATTTTTTTATTTTAAATTGAATTTTTACATTGTAAAATATACCCTAAATGTGCTCAAAGCACTTTAAATA
>NC_088363.1:42246803-42251803 GCF_034508935.2 Berghia stephanieae
ACACACACACACACACACACATACACACACATAACATTACCACGACACAGCATTTTCCACCGTCTCACCAACACAAACCCTTCCTCCCCTCTATCCAGCTTACCAACCATACATACCAACCTTCCACTATTTCACTGGCAGTACCCAGACTATTCATTATGAGTTCCTCTACCCCCCCCCCCCCCCCCTTTTCCCCTTTCACCCCCCCCCCCCCCCCCACCCTTCTCTCTCTCTCTCTCTCTAGCTGCAACATTTAAGGTAATCAGATCATATAAAACAGTGTAATGTAATCTACACAGATCAAATATAGCCAAATTTACTCTTCATACAGTACAATTCGCAATTGATACGAATAGTAGTTATAATACAGTCGTACAGTAATATCACCCTCTCCCCATTGCAAAGCCCTCGATCATTATGATGATGATGTGCCTCAATTCAAGACACAACAACAAATGTCACCTATCCAGCCATTAGCCACATTTATTATCGCTTGACATTATAGCAAGACGAGACGGAACACTGCAATAATATTGGCTTTCCAGAGTAAAGTCAAGATTGGACAGGCATGTCTACAGCCTGGTTCTCTGCTGGTCACTTTGACATAGTATGACGTCATTACTTCCTGCCACTCACCGTCACCATAGATAACACATGGTTAGATTGGACAACAGGGGGGAAAACGTCATCAAAAGTGGCTAGTGAGAGGTCGAGCGCCGCCATTTTATTTTTTTTATGCAACCAGGGACGCTGTGCGATTTAATCTCTATTTAAACGACTTTGATTGAGCTCGATTAACCTTGATTTGTGGACGGAAAATAGAAAAAAAAAGTCAGGTTTATGATGATAAACTAAATTAGACATTTTTAACTACACTTTTACTTGTACATTTTAGGCTTGGCTCCATTGATCGGGTTTATATTAATTTTTGCTGTTGACCAGGGACCCCTTGTATAGTGCTTGGAGCACATTAGTGGATATTGCGCTATATAAAGCTCAATTTTTTATTCATTTATCTTTTGTTGTTGTTTATATTAATAACAATGGTAGCAATAGAAATCAAATATACATCGACAAATAGACAAACGAGATAGGGACTTGTTTACTTGGATCTATCTATCTATCTATCTATCTATCTATCTATCTATCTATCTATCTATCTATCTATTTATCTATCTATCTATTTATCTATCTATCTATCTATCTATCGAAGCCTCCCACGCCGATTATTTATGACATTTGTCCACTTAAATTTACCATCCCTGGACCGACAGCGGTTCATATAATTCTTTGATTTTACACCGCCAGTAATCGACTCTACGCATACGGTAGTCTGTGCCATCGGACATTGGACAAAGTGCCAACCATTCAATTTTGTGTACAATCACAAAACGTCTTTATTTTATTTTAATATTTAGTTCTCAAAATCGTTCACCCGACGTGTACATAATATGCAGGTCTGACATCCGAACGCAATTATGGGCCTAATTTAACACTGTTGTAATGGAAAATATTTTGCGTCATTATATTTTGATATTTCCATTACAACAATTTTTATCAATGTGAAAGGGTAGCACGTCGGACCGGTAATCAGAAGGTCTGATGTCCAACCCCCCCCCCCCCCCCCCCCCCCCCCCCCCCCCCCCCCCTTTCCTTTCCCCTTTACTTTCTTTCTTGTTTTTGTTTTTTCCTTGTACATTTCTTTGTTTCCTGGCTTATACAGGATTTTTTTCTCTCCAGATCTTTAAAATACGTATTATACATATTATATATATATATATATATATTATATATATATTATATATATATATATATATTATTATATATATTATATATAAATTGGTATATATTCCGCGATTCCGCATTCAAAACAAACATTCCGCGTTTTGGCTTAAAACCTCTCTTTACCAACTACAGGAAAATCGTCATATGTGTTACGATAAAATAAATTATACAATTTTCTTAATTAATCAGATTTGTTCCGTAAATCTAAAAAATAATGAAACATTTTTGTTTCGTAAAGTGTGTTATGCTACACAAAAATTATGCATAGACGTCGAGTTTGCACTTATTTCTACTGAGTTTGAGGGTTAAAAAATAAAATTTTCCTCAAAATGGTCGGTAAGGAGGGAGTTAAAGCCTGAGACTTCAAAGATAGAAGTGACGTTTCCTCCAAGTCTCGGTTTGAGACATTTTTTAAAACGTTGAGAACTATTTAATCCATCTATAGGCCGATACCAGATCAAACTTTTACGGACAAAATAAGAATAGCGATAACGATGGAAAGGAAAAGGATGAGGGGTGGGGAGGAGGAAGGATAGAAGTGGGAGGAAAGAGGAAGAAGAGAGGAGATGAGAGTCTGAAGAGAGGAAGAAGAAGCAGAAAAGAAGGGGGGGGGGGGGGGGGGGGGGGGGTATGGGAGTCAGAAGAAAGGGAGGAAGGAAAAGACGGTATCGAGAAATAAAATTCTGAGCGAAGGGAGGTAACTCAAATAATTTCACTAAAAATAAAGGAAGCATGACGTCATACATTAATGAGGCACGATGACCGAGTAGAGGAAGGGAAATGGAGAACACACGCCGTCGCTTAGAACAGCCAATCAATATCAAGTGTGCTAAAGTATTCAAATACACACATACGCACACACACACACACACACACACACACACACACACACAAACGATAGTGGAAATAGTAAAAACAAGCCCTTGACAACCATAGGCCCACGGAACCGGAGTTTATCCCGTTTTCTGTAGTGTTAAAGAGATGGTTACAATTCCGTGATATCTTTTGGATAGGATATCGGTTCATTGTAGGAAAGTGCTTCCCTTCAGATCAAACAGAGTCCCAACAACCTGAATCTTTGCGTGTTGAACAGAAGGATCAACCCCCCCCCCCCCTTCCCCTAACCTCCTACCCACCACCTTAAATTATGCCCGGATTGGAGCCAGATCCTTTGGCTTGTGAGTCGAGTGATTAATGTATGGAGTCATCGAGACCCGTCAAGGGTTTTGGGAAAATCCATACCGGATCCCGGATCAAAATAGAACAATGATACAAGGATAAAGTTGGGTCTGAATTCTAGTTATAAAACCATTCATAAAAGGAAAAGCTCAAGGACACGAGAGAGGAGAGTTTTTTTTCTTTTTAATCATAAAAACAAACAAACAAAAATACAACGAATCATGTCCTGTTGTATAGGAACGTTCAATTATAATCTTACATCGTTATAGGACATTTTTTAAAAACCCTCCTCTTCTTACACTTTTCTTTCATCTTCCTCCAACCCCCCCCCCCCCCCCCCCCCCCCCCCACCCCAGATTATATTAAAACAGCCCTTATGATGCAATGGCAGACAAAGCATATGGAAGACTGGAAGACGAAATAAAAGACATCATCCCATAAAATCAACCTTCCCCCACCACGAGGAAACTCCAGACGTGTAAAGCTGATTATTTTGCGATGAATATCTCTAAACTATCAATGTGTAATTTTTTATTTTTTTTTCATTTTTCATTTTTTTTTTTTTTGTTATTGAATAAAATGTATTTATCTTATCATAAGGGCAGTATCATTTGTGTGGTTTTTGACATATATATTTAAACAGACCCCCCCCCCCCCCCCCCCCCTTGTCCCTCAGACTCTATCTATTTATTTAATATACATAATATACATTTAAAATGAAGAGTGCTCAACGTGTTGCCAATAACAATGCGGCAAATATTAACTCTCAACCCTAAGGCCGACTATCTCGGTATGCACAAACCCCCGTTCACTAATAAAACCGATTTTATAATATCATTCTCAGCACAGACCTTTCCTTTGAAATAAACAAGTCAATTGAAATTGACATATTATTATTATAGCTCTAAAGAAAGACGAGCCATTTTTCCTCATGAACAGACTACACAATCTTTGATATGGCCATGGAGACATTGAATGAAATTTAATTGTAGAAGGTGTGTCATATTGGATACTCTATAATGAACAGTGCCGATGGTAACAAACAGTGAAAAAGGAGGTAAATTTTGATGATTGCTTTTCAGCCCCATTTTACAGCACTAAAAACTCCACTTTTAAATCAATTGAGATAATAACAACTATCATTGATACACTAGCTAACTTTTGGAGAATGGGAAACTGCACCTATTTTTTTCACCACAGTTCGTGACTCTCATTGCCCGTACACTTTTGGGGAAAATGTATTTTTTTTTTCTTCTAAAGGAGGAAATTCCTCCCCTGACTCAAAGTTGGCGAATCAACAAGAATAAGTGTGGTAAATACCTTATGTTTATCGATCTATCAATCTATATGGATATCTGTATTTTATATATCAGCGTCTGCTTTTTCACAAAGGAGAAGGGGAGGAGGGAGGAGAGAGAGAGAGGATGAGGGAGAGAGAAGGAGAGAGAGAGAGAGAGAGAGAGAGAGAGAGAGAGAGAACAGGGACATGAGAGAGGGGAAGATGAGGGGAAAAAGAGAAGAAGATTATGATGACGACAAATAGAAAGGAGGCTGGAAAAGAACAAGGATAAAATACACACTAACACATAAGAAACAATTACAGCAATTTATAAGTAAGCAAAAATAACAATGGAGACAAACCACTGACATCACCAACATCAATAAATCGCATAATCCAAAACGATATCAACAATAAACAAGAACCCTCTAAAGACAAAAACAATAACAACGATGTTACATTTAAAAACAACAAAAACTTACCGCCACGACAGGCTTGTATAATGAAGACTTTAGGTTTTCCAATCAGACCCTTACAGCTGGTGTTACCAAACAACATAAAAATCTCCTCGAGGGGGATCCGTTTGCCGTCTGTCCCAAAGATGTAGCCTTCCTCTCCGTGACTCAACAGGCAGATAAAACAGGCATCATAGTCGTAGTGGTCCTTTAGCTTGGCAAAGTTCTTCAGCTTGTTCACCATTTCCTGTGTTCAGAGACAAGCAGGGTTCGTGGATGAAAAATATGAGAAAGTAGCATAT
>NC_088363.1:42256803-42341803 GCF_034508935.2 Berghia stephanieae
ACTCCACCAAAAGTGGACTGTTGACAGGATCTACAGAAACTTAACTACCTTTCCACCAAAAGTGGACGGGTTGGCAAATATGCAAGAGTACACTTTGAATAACGGGTAACCCCTTAAACTTGCAGTGCAGGATCTACAGAAGCTTAACTACCTATTTACAGCTGACTGAACAGATCCATGAAACCTGAGATCCAGTTGAGTTAAAGGAGTGCACCAACCCTCAAGCTACAGAGTATCCCATGACAACATTTCCAACTGGACTATGCTAACCATCTCTTTGAATTCATCCCCTGCTCTCTGGATTGCTTCATAATCCCCATTAGGGCGAATGACACTTGAGCTGACATATATATCATTGCATACACAATTATACCAAAAAATATTTTAAAAAACATTATCACAGAGAAAGACAAAATCATCCCTCCCTCATGTAACTTAAAAACAAAACAAAAACAACACAACAAATAAACTATAAACCCTGCATTTCAGTGTTCTCATTGTATTGCTAAATAACTGCTGACACTTTGAGAAATGACCCCCCTTTTCGAAACAGATAATATTTAGGGACAATTTTTTTCCACGAGCTTTTATATAGCACAATATCCACTAAATGTGCCCAAAGCTCTTAATAAGGGGTCCCAAGCCAACAGCAATACTTAACAAAAACATGACACCTTTGAGACAATTCTGTTACCGACTAGGCACTTATTTTACACCTGAGTGCCAAGAGAGAATGTGAGTAGTCCTTGTCCAGAGACTTAACTATGCGCTGCCCAGAGCTGTACTTGATTTAGGAACCTACAAGTCCAAAGGCTGAACAAAGGAAAATTCATTCTATGTCTATTCATCAGGAGTTTACAGAATGTAACAGAAACGGGACCATATAGGATGGAAAGCCATGACCAGAGTTGGATAAGGAACTAATTAGCTCTCTACAAATTTCAACCTGGTTTTAGGATAAGAGATTAATCTTTACCAAATTCCAGATTTAATTCTTTTTATTCCCCTTTAGTCGATGGGTTAAAAAAAAAAAAAAAAAAAAAACAACAAAGAAGTACTTTATGCAAACAATTCCGTGCAGGGCTTTTCTATTCTTTTCTACCCTTTTTTTTTTATAATCGACAACTTGAAAATGGTGCATCAATGAAATGGAGAAAAAAATGCTCGAAAGCTTTGACAACTTCAAGAAATCCTGATAGTATTAAATCTGAACCAGATGAGTTATTCACAGGACTGAATGTTTTTCATATCAAAATTTATGCCAAAATTTACCCCACTACGACGGCATATCACTCTGTTTACTAAGACAGCAGTTCACAGCAACATGAGTGGGACTTAAATAAACTTTTGATTTGAAACCCTCTCATTTCCTACTCTTTATGTGAAAACAACACAATATAATTACATGTCAGAACAGAATTATACATACCAACTGAATCGGCCATTAAAGACGTAGCTTGAGGGACTCTGGCATCCAGGTGATGAGGTGTGATGAGGGGGGATGATGGCCCTTTGGAGGAGGTCAGGACTCCAGTGTGCTGTAACAGTTTGACTGGATCCTCCATGTGGTGATATTCGTTGCTTGGAGTGTCAAGGTTGCTGCCAAATAATCTGGAATTCAAATGAAATTGGAGAAAACATTTATCATGCCAGTTCTAAAATTATAACTTTTTGACATTCTGAATCATCCATGAAAATAATGTACTTAAAAATCCAAAATAATACAAAATATTTTACCAAGGTCCTGGGGCAGGATAAATAAATATCAAATTAAAATATAAGGACAGTATTTTCCAGTGTTTCAGGTCTATAAAAATTCTTTAAAAATAAAAACAGAGAATGTTGTGGACAAAAAGAGAAATAAAAATTAATTGCGTGCATCACTTACTTGTTAGGAGAATTTAATGCAGAGAGTGAACCAATTCCACTGCCAGAAATGAATTGTGAACTTTGACCTTGAAGCCTGGGACTGTCAGGCGTGATTGAAATTTTCTTCCACCCTTTGACTGGCTGCGATTCATGGGATGACAATGATGAATTAGATACAGATGAATCCTTGCGTAGATGATGGGGTATAAAAGGAATGGACGGAGGAGAATTCTCATATGGTTTCTCTGCTAGCTGCTGCCTTATAAATGCTGTGCTATAGCGGGCATGGTCCGATATATTTGGATTTCCTAAACTCTGAGGGTTTTGAAAGACCATAATTTGATTGGAACTTTCTGTAATACTGGATGGATGTTGAACCAATGCATAGTCATTCGTTTCCCCATGTTCATTCTCAGCTACAAAATGCTTCATGGCATACCTAGTCTCATCAGCTTCATACCCGACCATATTGTTTTTACTCTGTTTCATGACAGCTCTCTGGCGTTTGGCAGGGGAGACAGGGTTGGAATATTGGATATACAAATACTTTTCATCAGCTTCTTTGATGCAGACAACAGCTTGTGGTGGTGAAGAACAACGTGATCGTTTTAAGGCATTGGCTGAGTCTGTGTCTTCTGTCGAAACTGCTTCATTGCTTGATAGACTTCTTTGTTGTAAGTTCTCTACAGGAACGACAGGAGTGGCAGCAGACTGACTGGATTCTGGGACAGATGACAGGGTGGATGGGGTAGCTGGAATGCTGGACGGTTTGATAGGACTGGCTGCTGCTGCTGCTGCTGGTTTTAGAATTTTCTCAACAATGTGCTCCTGTTCATCAGCAATCAGGGCTTCACAGAATGTTTCAAAACAATCTTTCTTTGGTAGATGACTCAGCAATTCTTCTGCTTGGGCTTCTGGGGATCTTTGAAGCTGAAATAAAACCAAGGTTGGGGAATAAATTGAAAGATAATGTAATAGAAAAGGAAAATCAGGAAGGTAAGAGATGAGCCAATTGCAGTAAAGACAAAGTTTTTAATTGCGATGCTGTGGTTAGAATGTGTAATTAATTGACTATATATGCATGTATTATAATTACATATGACACACCACTTTTGTCCAAGTGAACCAATTGAACGAAAGGTCTTAATTATAATATTTGATTTAAACCAAAACGTTTTTACTATGAAGCAGGTTATGGACTCTTGAATGGTAGTAAACTACAATTTTGTAATTCTCATAATTCTAAAAATAAACCATTACTATATTAAAACAAAAAAACAAAAACAAAATCTGTCTACAAGTTTCTGTTCAGTATAAAGAAAAAAAAATGATAGAGAAAAATATACAGTTAGGCCCAGTTGGATAAGTAGCACCATTTTAGTTTTTTCTTTATTATCATAATTCATGCATGATTAAATCTGACTGTATATAGCAGTCTTAAAAGTTACTGACGTCCAAACATTGTGCAATTGAAGAATTGGCATTGGCATTATTATTTAAATTTTCTCTTCTTTCTGGAGAAGAGAAGAGAAAAAAAAAGTGAAAAAAACAATAAAGTTGGGAACAATAGTTTCTGGCTGGCTACCTTTATTTCATTGACCTTCCTCAGATTGAGGACCTTCCGAGCCAGTAGTTGTGTATAAAGTCCTCCAGATACATCCAGGGTCTCCACCAGCTCTACCCTCTTCTCAATCAAAATGTCTTTGTGCTTCCTTTCCATTCTCACCAAACAGTCACTATCAGCTGCTCCCACTAAAGCAAAGCCGATTATCTGAAGCCAATGATGAGGATGATGGCGACTGACTGGATATCACATCCAAAACATTCCTGTGTGTAGAAGTAGAAGGGAGAAAGCTATATTCAAAAGATTGCTGTGAGAAGAAAAGCAAATCACTTGTGACTACCTTATTATTTTCTTCTCTTTCCCTGAGTAATTAGGTAATAAAAGTAAGGGGAGATCTTCTACATGTTCCTCGATGTAGCTTGTTATTTTAACCGTGGGTCTTTTGTCAGACATTTATTCATTCAATTTGTCAATTTTTATTAGCATTTCAAAATCTGTAGAACAAACCTTGAATGATGGGTAAAAGTTTAAAATTTCTCATTATGATCGTTGTTTTGGTTCTCCACCACCATTGTCATTGAATATTGAAAGGTAAAGCAGAGTAGTCCTAGGATTGTTTTGTTTTTTTTTCTATTAGGGTTATCTCGAGATCCAGGTTTTATTTTTTTTCTTATTAGGATTAGTTATATGTCGTAGTAACGGTCCTAGGGTTCTCCATTCTCCTATTACTATTAGGGTTAGAGTTAAAGGTGCTAGGTTGGGTTGTTTCCCTGGAAGGACTTCCATAGTTTCAAGCCCGCCTAAAAAGAGAACACCCGAACACCCCATTTTTTATAGAGAGGGAAAAAAACCCTGCAGCCTCTTCTGCAACCCTAACTAAAGATACTATGACGTGATGAAACATATTGTTTGCCATCACTTGCAATAATGTAAATGACAACCAACTCAGCAAATGGTTTGAAAATAGAAAAATCACACCACTTATAAAAATTCAACTTATCTTAAACAGTAATATTTATTGGATATTGCAACTAATTGAAAGGAAAGTCCATAATGGCATGGCTAAAAGATTATGTATAATAAAAGTGCTGTGAACCTATGGAAGTCCTCCCGTTTCCCTTATCTCGAGGAACAAGCAGACGGCCTCCCCTAGCTATGAAAGGGATGCTTTTACTCTACACTACACTTTGAACACACTTTCTAATAATAATAATACAAAATAGGCTACAATAAAAAAAATGTTCATTCTACAACTACATCTTATGTACAGATCATTTTTTTCAGATGCAAATTGCCCTACAAACTTAACTTTAAAATACGTAGTGTTTTTATTTTTATGCACCCCCGTTGACTCAGTGTATCTTAAAGGTTCGTTTTTATGCGACTCTGTTGCACACATGCAATCTATGCTATTCATTATTGATGCTGTTTTTCTGTATTTGGACATGGCAAAAGTTATATTGTGACATCTGTACGTCTTTGTTAAAAAAATAAAAATGATATATAAATCAAGCGCCGACGATATGCAATCAAAATTTAAAACCACAAAAAAGAAGTTGTATTGAAGGTAGAATACTGTTCTAAAAAGACATTCAATTTCATGAATAGTCAAGTGGCTCTGTAGCTGTCATCACTCTAAACTAGGGGGTACTGGATTCGATTCCTATTGTGGACAATTCATTTTTTTAAAAATTTTATTGGAAAAAAAAAATAATATTGTTAATAGTTATTGGATATATTTATAATACTTTGAATTAATTTATTATAATTATTATTATTAATTTTAAAAGCAACATTGGTACCATTGTTATCGACATGCACTTATAATGGTACTACCGCAAACTCGGGGACCCGAGTCTCTCTTGCTTAGTTTACCCTAGATACGGTCTGCCGCCTGGAATGATGACACCGGATGTTGCTTATTGTTGTATGCCAGATTCTTATCGTTGTATGCCAGACTGGCATTTTCTTTTTTATGTGTTTTATTATTATGTGCGAATTTAATGTATAATGTTTTTATACGTTTTGAACCCGTTTTTGAACAAATAAACGTATATTTGAAAATGGGTAATAAAAACAGTAAAACATTTTGACGTGTTCAATCATTTGGATTTCACGTGGGGTTCTTTGCCGTTTTTTTTTGTCTGGTGTGTTTGTGTTTTTCACGCCGCGGCATTTCGATTCTCATCGTTGTATGCCAGATTGGCATTTTCTTTTTTTCGTGACCAGCATTTTCTACAAAATTATGTGTTTTATTATTATTATGTATGTACATGAATATAATATGTATTATATGCGAATTTAATGTCTAATGTTTTTATACGTTTTTGAACCCGTTTTTGAACAAATAAACGTATATTTGAAAATGGGTATTAAAACCAGTAAAACATTTTTTGACGTGTTCAATCATTTGGATTTCACGTGGGGTTTTTTGCCGTTTTTTTTTTTTTTTTTTTTTTGTCTGGTGTGTTTGTGTTTTTCGCGCCGCGGCATTTCGATTCTCGTAATGGCGTTACAATTATTATATGCTCATGCGAGGACAGAAGAAGACGCTATTCTCTTTCTCCAGACTAACGGGTTATTAACAAGAAATCCACCAAATTGTGCGACTTGCAACCGAGTCACCACTCTTATAAAGAAAAGTGCCACAAGTGACAACAGGTACTGGCGTTGCCCTACCCACAAGAGTGTCAAAGTTCCCTTAAGGAGAGGATCGTTCTTTGAACATCAGTGTCTTCCTCTGAGGAAAATTGTTGAGCTGCTCCTTTTGTGGGCTTTCAAGGAGCCGATTCTAAACAGTACAGGGCTCACTGGAGTGAGTGAAAATTCTGTTTTACAGTGGTATGGTTTTTTTCGAGACATTTGTTCGTGGTGGCTTTTGAACAACCCGTACCAAATAGGTGGTCCAGGCCTCACAGTCGAGATCGACGAAAGTCTAGTGGCCAAAAGAAAAAACAACGTGGGCCGAGTTGCTGAGCAACGGTGGGTGTTTGTGGTGTGTGTAGGGAGACGGGACAGGGATTTTTAGTGGTCGTGGATAACGACAGATCAGCGGCTAGACTGTTGCCACTTATTCAGGAGCACATCGCCCCTGGTTCCACTATACACAGTGACGGCTGGGCTGCATACAACGGGATAGCCAACCTCCCAGTCCAACCTCCATATCAACACCTGGTGGTGAACCACACAGCTAACTTTGTTGACCCCCAGACAGGCGCATGCACCAACACTATTGAGTGCTATTGGAAGAACTGCAAACGCAGGTTCAAATCTATGCTGGGTGTCCACAGTAGTCAACTGGAATCTCATTTGGATGAATTTATGTGGAGGGAGCTATACGGGAAGACTCACCAAGAAGCCCTTCGACATATTATTCTCCATCTTTCGCAGTGGTATCCAGTATAGGGTGAGTTATAAATACTGTTTACTACTAGTATATGAAAAAAAAAACCCAACAAAACAAAACAAAATCCAGTCCAGATCTAATTATCTACTATGAATCTAGAAATAGATATATTTAGATCTCGAAGCGATCTAAATTTTATATTTTAAAAGATATTAGATCTAAAAAAAAATTAATTAAAAAAATAAAAATTTTGGCCAAAAAATAATTTGGATCTAGATTTTATATTTTAAAAGATATTAGATCTAAAAAAAAATTAATTAAAAAAATAAAAATTTTGGCCAAAAAATAATTTGGCCAGAAATTATTTGGGGGGTCCCCGAGTTTGCGTAAAAAAATAAAAAAGATTTGGCCAGCAATTTTTTGGGACCCGAATTTGCGTAAAAAATATAAAAAATTTGGCCAGAAATTATTGGGGAAATTTTTGGGTCCCCGAGTTTGCGGTAGTACCGGCAACATGCCCTCAAATGGTCAGAATGGACATCGACATATGTACTATTGTCATAAAATTATAATTAAATCCGGACGATCCTATCTCGATAAATTGGTGGGCGTTGATTTTTTTGAGAGAATTCGCGCACTGACTGATGACAGATGAACACTACTCCAACTCCAATTCCAGTGACTGGAATGATTAGATAGTATTATCATTATAATTCATTATTTTGCCAACATACTGATGCCTTGTTCTTGAATTGTTAATCTTTTCATTTCTTAAAATATTGGAGGTAAGCATTCTTTGTGATTTGCTTTTCATTGCCTTCTACTTCTTCTTCCTCCTCTTCTTCTTCTTCTTCTTCTTCTTCTTCTTCTTCTTCTTCTTCTTCTTCTTCTTCTTCTTCTTCTTGTACTACCGCAAACTCGGGGACCCAAAAATTTCCCCAATAATTTCTGGCCAAATTTTTTATATTTTTTACGCAAATTCGGGGTCCCAAAAAATTGCTGGCCAAATCTTTTTTATTTTTTTACGCAAACTCGGGGACCCCCCAAATAATTTCTGGCCAAATTATTTTTTGGCCAAAATTTTTATTTTTTTAATTAATTTTTTTTTAGATCTAATATCTTTTAAAATATAAAATCTAGATCCAAATTATTTTTTGGCCAAAATTTTTATTTTTTTAATTAATTTTTTTTTAGATCTAATATCTTTTAAAATATAAAATTTAGATCGCTTCGAGATCTAAATATATCTATTTCTAGATTCATAGTAGATAATTAGATCTGGACTGGATTTTGTTTTGTTTTGTTGGGTTTTTTTTTTCATATACTAGTAGTAAACAGTATTTATAACTCACCCTATACTGGATACCACTGCGAAAGATGGAGAATAATATGTCGAAGGGCTTCTTGGTGAGTCTTCCCGTATAGCTCCATCCACATAAATTCATCCAAATGAGATTCCAGTTGACTACTGTGGACACCCAGCATAGATTTGAACCTGCGTTTGCAGTTCTTCCAATAGCACTCAATAGTGTTGGTGCATGCGCCTGTCTGGGGGTCAACAAAGTTAGCTGTGTGGTTCACCACCAGGTGTTGATATGGAGGTTGGACTGGGAGGTTGGCTATCCCGTTGTATGCAGCCCAGCCGTCACTGTGTATAGTGGAACCAGGGGCGATGTGCTCCTGAATAAGTGGCAACAGTCTAGCCGCTGATCTGTCGTTATCCACGACCACTAAAAATCCCTGTCCCGTCTCCCTACACACACCACAAACACCCACCGTTGCTCAGCAACTCGGCCCACGTTGTTTTTTCTTTTGGCCACTAGACTTTCGTCGATCTCGACTGTGAGGCCTGGACCACCTATTTGGTACGGGTTGTTCAAAAGCCACCACGAACAAATGTCTCGAAAAAAACCATACCACTGTAAAACAGAATTTTCACTCACTCCAGTGAGCCCTGTACTGTTTAGAATCGGCTCCTTGAAAGCCCACAAAAGGAGCAGCTCAACAATTTTCCTCAGAGGAAGACACTGATGTTCAAAGAACGATCCTCTCCTTAAGGGAACTTTGACACTCTTGTGGGTAGGGCAACGCCAGTACCTGTTGTCACTTGTGGCACTTTTCTTTATAAGAGTGGTGACTCGGTTGCAAGTCGCACAATTTGGTGGATTTCTTGTTAATAACCCGTTAGTCTGGAGAAAGAGAATAGCGTCTTCTTCTGTCCTCGCATGAGCATATAATAATTGTAACGCCATTACGAGAATCGAAATGCCGCGGCGCGAAAAACACAAACACACCAGACAAAAAAAAAAAAAAAAAAAACGGCAAAAAACCCCACGTGAAATCCAAATGATTGAACACGTCAAAAATGTTTTACTGGTTTTAATACCCATTTTCAAATATACGTTTATTTGTTCAAAAACGGGTTCAAAAAAAAACGTTAACATTAAAATTCGCATATAAATACATATTATATTCATGTACATACATAATAATAATAAAACACATAATTTTGTAGAAAATGCTGGTCACGAAAAAAAGAAAATGCCAATCTGGCATACAACGATGAGAATCGAAATGCCGCGGCGTGAAAAACACAAACACACCAGACAAAAAAAAACGGCAAAGAACCCCACGTGAAATCCAAATGATTGAACACGTCAAAATGTTTTACTGTTTTTATTACCCATTTTCAAATATACGTTTATTTGTTCAAAAACGGGTTCAAAACGTATAAAAACATTATACATTAAATTCGCACATAATAATAAAACACATAAAAAAGAAAATGCCAGTCTGGCATACAACGATAAGAATCTGGCATACAACAATAAGCAACATCCGGTGTCATCATTCCAGGCGGCAGACCGTATCTAGGGTAAACTAAGCAAGAGAGACTCGGGTCCCCGAGTTTGCGGTAGTACCAAACCCAATGTAAGATAGTTACTAATTACTAAAGTAGAAAGCAGTCCTTTAGAGCCATGGATCCCGAGTTTATCCCAGTTTCTATAGTCCCCCCCCCCCCCCCCCCCCCTTTCGCTAAAGACTTTCTTCCAGATTCAAAAATCAAATGTAGATCGGTCCTTAAACTTGAGGAATCTGCATAACGAAGAAGAAGAAGAAAAAAAGAAGAAGAAGAAGAAGAAGAAGAAGAAGAAGAAGAAGAAGAAGAAGAAGAGAAGAAGAAGAAGAAGAAGAAGAAGAAAAGAAGAAAAAGAAGAAGATGAAGAAGATGAAGAGAAGAAGAAGAAGAAGAAGAAGAAAGAAGAAGAAGAAGAAGAAGAAGAAGAAGAAGAAGAAGAAGAAGGGTACTACCGCAAACTCGGGGACCCGAGTCTCTCTTGCTTAGTTTACCCTAGATACGGTCTGCCGCCTGGAATGATGACACCGGATGTTGCTTATTGTTGTATGCCAGATTCTTATCGTTGTATGCCAGACTGGCATTTTCTTTTTTATGTGTTTTATTATTATGTGCGAATTTAATGTATAATGTTTTTATACGTTTTGAACCCGTTTTTGAACAAATAAACGTATATTTGAAAATGGGTAATAAAAACAGTAAAACATTTTGACGTGTTCAATCATTTGGATTTCACGTGGGGTTCTTTGCCGTTTTTTTTTTGTCTGGTGTGTTTGTGTTTTTCACGCCGCGGCATTTCGATTCTCATCGTTGTATGCCAGATTGGCATTTTCTTTTTTTCGTGACCAGCATTTTCTACAAAATTATGTGTTTTATTATTATTATGTATGTACATGAATATAATATGTATTATATGCGAATTTAATGTCTAATGTTTTTATACGTTTTTGAACCCGTTTTTGAACAAATAAACGTATATTTGAAAATGGGTATTAAAACCAGTAAAACATTTTTTGACGTGTTCAATCATTTGGATTTCACGTGGGGTTTTTTGCCGTTTTTTTTTTTTTTTTTTTTGTCTGGTGTGTTTGTGTTTTTCGCGCCGCGGCATTTCGATTCTCGTAATGGCGTTACAATTATTATATGCTCATGCGGGGACAGAAAAAGACGCTATTCTCTTTCTCCAGACTAACGGGTTATTAACAAGAAATCCACCAAATTGTGCGACTTGCAACCGAGTCACCACTCTTATAAAGAAAAGTGCCACAAGTGACAACAGGTACTGGCGTTGCCCTACCCACAAGAGTGTCAAAGTTCCCTTAAGGAGAGGATCGTTCTTTGAACATCAGTGTCTTCCTCTGAGGAAAATTGTTGAGCTGCTCCTTTTGTGGGCTTTCAAGGAGCCGATTCTAAACAGTACAGGGCTCACTGGAGTGAGTGAAAATTCTGTTTTACAGTGGTATGGTTTTTTTCGAGACATTTGTTCGTGGTGGCTTTTGAACAACCCGTACCAAATAGGTGGTCCAGGCCTCACAGTCGAGATCGACGAAAGTCTAGTGGCCAAAAGAAAAAACAACGTGGGCCGAGTTGCTGAGCAACGGTGGGTGTTTGTGGTGTGTGTAGGGAGACGGGACAGGGATTTTTAGTGGTCGTGGATAACGACAGATCAGCGGCTAGACTGTTGCCACTTATTCAGGAGCACATCGCCCCTGGTTCCACTATACACAGTGACGGCTGGGCTGCATACAACGGGATAGCCAACCTCCCAGTCCAACCTCCATATCAACACCTGGTGGTGAACCACACAGCTAACTTTGTTGACCCCCAGACAGGCGCATGCACCAACACTATTGAGTGCTATTGGAAGAACTGCAAACGCAGGTTCAAATCTATGCTGGGTGTCCACAGTAGTCAACTGGAATCTCATTTGGATGAATTTATGTGGATGGAGCTATACGGGAAGACTCACCAAGAAGCCCTTCGACATATTATTCTCCATCTTTCGCAGTGGTATCCAGTATAGGGTGAGTTATAAATACTGTTTACTACTAGTATATGAAAAAAAAAACCCAACAAAACAAAACAAAATCCAGTCCAGATCTAATTATCTACTATGAATCTAGAAATAGATATATTTAGATCTCGAAGCGATCTAAATTTTATATTTTAAAAGATATTAGATCTAAAAAAAAATTAATTAAAAAATAAAAATTTTGGCCAAAAAATAATTTGGATCTAGATTTTATATTTTAAAAGATATTAGATCTAAAAAAAAATTAATTAAAAAAATAAAAATTTTGGCCAAAAAATAATTTGGCCAGAAATTATTTGGGGGGTCCCCGAGTTTGCGTAAAAAAATAAAAAAGATTTGGCCAGCAATTTTTTGGGACCCCGAATTTGCGTAAAAAATATAAAAAATTTGGCCAGAAATTATTGGGGAAATTTTTGGGTCCCCGAGTTTGCGGTAGTACACTTATAATAACGTCAATTGTTATCATTATTATCGGTTCGTTTACCATATTTTTGTTTTTTGTCGTTTAAAAAAAAAAAAATGATCTTGTTTTTAAAAACTTCAATTTTAAATTATTTATTTATGTTTTGGCCATTGTGATCAGTATTTGTACACCTTGTTTCTATTCAACTTTGATCATTTAAAATTATTATATTATCACTGGCAGCAATCATGATTAAGCAGCGTGCTAAACTATAATATAAAACTCATGGACGTAGATTGGCCGATTATATGGGTCTATTTTTACACCGCGAGTTTACAGTCGATCCCCAAAGCCAAAAGGCCCCAACGGCGGTGCCTGGCATAAAAACAGTGTGTTGTTAGCGTGACCCGTTAACCTAACTCTAACCTACAATAAAAACGGAGGTGTATAAAAACCTTAAAAATAATACAAGAATCAGAGAAAGGGGTTGATTGATCTTAACTTTCGTCACTAACTCAAAACTAATACAAAAACAAACAAAAAACTTCGGTTTTAGAACTGAATTGACGGTGCAGTGTCAGCGAGGCGGCTACATTCAATTCATAAACAATAGCAGTCACCACTTGTTGAGACTTGAGAGCGAGGGCAGTTAGGATTGCAACTTTGAAGAGTGCTTTGCTCAGATCTAAATAATAAAAGAAAGCAAATATTTTCAAACCTCTTCCTTCAAATATGTATTTGCCTACATGTGTGTTTATCAACCATAAACATAATCGAGTTTAATTGAGTTTTCTTTCTGAATAGCTCGTTATAGAAACGAGTGGAGGATAGGTATTTTGGAAGTTTTCTTCTACTTCCGGGGCAGCAGTCAGAAAAGGGGGAGTAATTTGACTAGCCCAAGGAAATGGAGATGGGCAATGATGGATATATACCAATATTCGATAAGATAAAGTTATATCTACTAGGCATGAACAATCACATAAAGTTATATTGTGATTATTCTGATTCAACACATTTTAAACCTATCTTTATAAAAGAGGAGGAAAAAACTGAGGTACAACAATATGAAATGAAAAACAAAAGTGATAATAGAAATCAAATTTAGTTTTAATACTGAATAACACCCATTATTTGATAACTACTTAGTACTTAGTACTTAGTATTGTCCAATGCCCACCACAGCAGCAGACTCCTCGTTGTTATCACCTTGTACTGTAAAAAATTCTGATCTAACATTTAATTTAGATTTATCAGGTAAAAATTAATTTTGATTATATTATTTAATAATTGATACAAGAGTCACTTTAATACTTGATGATATAAATGATGGACGATATAACGCAACAACATACTGTACGAAAGGGTTCGCTCGCTAAGTTTGGTTAGGCACTTCCACTTTCACTTTCACTTTACCAAAATTGTCAAACTCTAAATCAAAGCATCTTAAATCCTCTATCTATTCTCTCTCAACGTATCTAACCGCTTCCTCAACTTCAACTCTCTCCGCGTGTCTAAATTTGGAACACCCTGCCCTATTATTTTTAAAGGTCAGAAAATACTCTTTATTTTCATATAAATTATCGGGGGTCCCTAGAGCACTCGCTTCACACGCAAAGGGACTGAGATCGATCCCAGGTGCAGTCGAGATTTTTTTCTGACCTCTCTGTCCACACAGCAATGAATGTGCAGCTGAGTGTTAGATTTGGTGGAAAGTACTTTGCGATAGACTAGTGCCCTATATCTAAAGGATAGTAAGCAATTGTTATTGTCTGTTACACACTATAGAAACCCGGATAATCTCCAGCTCCACGCGCCGAATGGCTCTGAAGGACCAGACCGGTCTACTGTTAAGTTGTTAAATATAAAAATTTATGGCTAAGTGAAAATTGAAAAAGATATGAAATTTTCCTGAAAAAAAATAAAATAGTTTGCAAGTTTATCAATTTCAATAAAATTTGGCAGAGAGAGTCTTCAATTAATTTCCTTTTGATGTAACAAATAAAGTTAAAATGTATCCTTAATTTAAAAAATTCTTATACCTAATTTCATCTGCTTTCTGAGAAATACAATCAGGAATTAAGAATGTCTGTCATTCATGTTCAAGATTATAACACATCAAATACCATCAATAAAGGCAGACTCCTTTTTCACGCCACGACCAAACAAAAGAAAAATCCGAGCACTCACTTTTGCCAACCACATAACCGAAACCCCCATTGAGAGATACGCCACAAACAATTCGAACTGCTTCAAAATCCCACAGACAAGAACACAAAACTACAGAAATTCTTTCTTCATTAGAACTATCTCGGAGTGGAATGGGCTGGATGAACTGGTCATCATGGCACCACACCTAAACGATTTCAAGGCCTGACTGACATGGGCCCGCGCCTGAAATACAACCAGACCATTGGTTTCTTCAGCGCCAACCATACAGATACAGATACAGAATGAAATACACTGTTTTACAAGCTTGTTTGTTTTTGTTTCTTTGTTTTTTGTCCTTTAAAATGATACCAAATTTAGCCATCTAGATTTGTAAAAAGAGATCAAAACAGTAAAAGGCCAAAAATAAAGTTCATGAGTCGTATGGATTTACTGTATTTGGTGACTCTTATTAAAAGGAGAAGATGGCAATCGTTGGGGCATGTCTGTCGCAGACCTGCTGAAACACTGATAAGGAGGGCTCTGCGATGGTCACCCAAAGTAGAAGTGAGGCTGCCCCAAGGAGACTTGGAGACGTACTGTAGTTAGGGACCTAAAGCAGAGAGGTCTATCCCTTGAGATGGTCCCAAGAATAGCTGCGGACAGGACCAGGTGAAGATCCCTTGCATCACCTCAAGTGCCAGCAGGCCGTGAGAGGATTGACTCTTTGACTCTGACTCTACTGCATTTGGCAACTTGAATCGTTGGTGGTATTTCATAACTCATAGGCATCAGCAATTGAGCCCTATTGATATTTCACAGCTCATGTGAACAATGATCATTTTGTATATTTTTCCTTTTATTTTCTTTTAAAAGGCCAGAGATGTCAATTCAAGCAGAAAGTTCCAACATGCCAGCACCTGTTGTGACAGACCTGGAGTTTTGTCCATGGTGTGGATCAATCTTGCCTTTGATTTCACGACTGTCTGATGTTGTTTGCTGTCAAAGATGTCAATTTAAACGTAGTGTCAAAGGTTTGTTGTTGAAATATAATTTTGAGAACAATATTTTAAAAAATTTTTTAAAAAGAAATATCAGATCACACAATTACGATTTGATGACAGATAATAGGTGGAATATGTTTGTGTATGGCTATAACCGTATCAATTCCGGTATTCCTACAGATTAGATTGATATTGCGATTATGGAATTTTGTAGGATAAAATAGAAAGTTGATGAAAACTGCATAAAAGAGCATTTTTCATTAAGTTTGATTATAAATAGTGAAATTTACTTTGCTGTCAAGAGGGTCCTGATAGCTCAGTTGGTAGAGCACTCGCTTCACATGCAAAGGGACCAAGATCGATCCTGGGTGCAGTCGAGATTTTATCTGACCCCCCCCCTGTCCACCCAGCAGTGAACGGGTAGCTGAGTCTGTTAGATTTGGCAGAAAGTAATTTGTGATAGACTAGTGTCCTATCCAAAGGATAGCCAGAAATTTCTCTTGTCCGTTTCACGCTGTAGATACCGAGATAAACTCTGAAGGACTACCTAGGACTAATATCCTGCCAAGCTTGCATTTGTGACCTGCCGCCTCAAAACAGTATTAAGTCAGGATGATCAGAGTGCTGAGAATAGAATCGATGACCAAAAACATCAAACTTGGATGAGTCCGTGTATATATTATTGAAGAAAAAATATAGAATTCTCTTGGGGCAGCTCTGACATGATTATATTTGTTAAAATTATTTATATTATAATGTGTTTATGTGTGTTTCTGGTGCCTTACAGAATATGAATCGTCCATGGAAGAATTCACCATTCAATTTACAGAGAAGAAAACTGAAAAAACACAAGTAGATATATATGAAGAAAAATCAGATGAAGAGTTAATTGGTCCAACGGTTTGTATTGCTTTCCATTTTTATCACTAGTTTTTCTAGCTTATATCCATTTGGAGAAAAGTAAGTGAAATAGATAAATACATTAATATAACATTGACATCTGTGATGATCAGAAATTGGTAAATTTGTCATGTAAATTTCTGGCATGCTGAATTGGAATATATTGACAGTATAGAATGAGTAAAATGGCTATAAACCAGTTCCAAATGTGGATGTGATTTTTTTTTTTACCTGATAATCGATGTCTTGTATCTCAGCTGGTGAGGATAGCTTTTTTATTTTTTAAATTTGTATTAGAGCATAACACTCACAATCTCAGGATAGACTGATATTGGGCCTGTCATATTAAATACTCTGACATTTCACCCCAGCATGTTTTTTGTTTCATGTCATGACAGGTTGAGCGTCAGTGCCCCAGGTGTAACCATGATATCATGACCTACACGACAAGACAAACACGATCGGCTGATGAAGGACAGACTGTATTCTACACGTGTATCAAATGCAAGTAAGTAGTGCTACCAGTCACTTCTGCCAGAGTTTTTACATCATGACTTTCAGATTTTATATTTGGTATTAGTTGTCTCATTTTCACTGTTCTCTTTTAAAGTGTTCATAGATCATTTCTGAAAACCGAATCATTAATTTGTCATTAGGGTATTTGAAGGGAAGTAAAGTAGCATGGAAACTTGCTTTATAGTCAATACCTGCTCTAATGACGCATAGTAACTTAGTATAGTAACTATCGAAACAATGGCGGACGCATGAAATATTTCTCCGACGAGCATAAAAGTGTATCCAGATGAGTAAAACATTATAAATGAGCCAAGGTCAAAAGGTGCCCGCCTGATACCAGTGTTAAGAAAATTTGATTTTTACTTAATTATGGGCTGTTTTCATTGGGTTAATGCTTGTAATCAATTGATAATATGAAGAAGAGATAAAATGAGGTAGCTCAACATACTCTGTTCAACAGAATATGAAATAAACAACTTGAAAGTGAAATTTGAATGCTGTTTGGCATGTGCTTAGAACGAGGTCAACGCATCACCTTTTTAGAAATCATGTAGAAATTAAATGTGATGTTTTAGCTCACGTGATTGAAGTTTGACTAATAGTATAAAGTCAAAATTTACTTTGAAACGCAATTGCAGTATATTACATATCTGATTAAGTTTCATAAAGAGTTCTTAAAAAGTTGGTGTTGCTTGTGACCTTTGGTGTCATCAAACACAGCACAATTCTAAGACTCGACACGAAACTTTAAAGCTCATGTTTAATGTCTATAAAATGTTTATTATGAGAAAAAAGCATAGATTTACTATCTGAACTCAAATCTTGGAGTAAATGTATACCGTTGTGCCGATATTGAGGTTTATTGGTTTTGGTGTCATTTGTCACAAGCAACACGGCATGCGTGAACACGTGGAAGTTTGTTTCGTTAAATGGCGATTCGCAATTTTGATCCACCCTTCTTACCAGTCTTTGAAGTGCAGCACTTTCATTTGCCTTTCCATCCTGGCTCCGGGCAGAAAAGGTAAGTTGAACTTTGGTGTCATCGCTATTTTACATTGTCACAAGCAACACTTGATATTGGATATTATAAAGTGCCACCAAAAAATTATGTTTTCAGCTGTTATTCTATTTACAAATATGATATTATGACATCTCACATAAGACTGATTTTGACACAGTTAATTATTTCCTTGTAATTCTATTTTTTTTATGTTTCAGGGTTGTATTAATCAAGAAAAAGACAAAACTCAAGCTTTTGACGAATCCAGATAAAAGAAGGGTTGTCAAGAAATTTGATTTGATTTACTATTAACACACTAAATTACTACAAACTAGCAGATTTGAGCAGTAGGGCGGATATTACCGTATGGTTACATGAATTCATTACCGTGGCTGATATTTATCTAGTGTTTGTGTGACTTTTGGTACTTTTTGTGACCATTGGTGTCATTGGTTAAAATGTCACAGATGACACTTAAGTTTGAAGTTTCTAATGTATTTCTGTTTTCATGTTCTTCAAAACTTGAAATGTCATTGAATTACATTAAACAGGCTATATTACATGTGTTCAGTTGCTATTCTTGATTTATTGAGGCAAAATTGCGTTCTAGTGCCGATTTTGACCAAAGTAATAGCAACAATGGTATTACTAATTTCTAAGTATATTTCCAATTTGAAAGTATTTAGTTTCTTAAAATATTATTGAATTTCATTTTAGAGTAGGTTATTGTGATTTTTTGACTGAAAATAATGATATATTATGGACGAAAGTGTGATTTGGTGTTGCTTGTGACATAAGTAATGGTGTCACCGGTCTTATGTCACAAGTCACATTCAGATTCTCTATTTTCCATGTATATTTCTATTTTTGAAGTCTTTGGTTTCTGAAATATTATTAAATTCCATATTTAACTGTGGTTATTACACTGGTTTGACTGAAATTAATGATATATTGTCGAAATTGCAATTTGGTATTGCTTGTGACATAAGTAATGGTGTCATCGGTCTAATGTCACAAGTGACACAATGTCGCTAAATAAGATATGCTTTGGTCACATTATTTCCCAACATTTTATTCCAAAAGTTTCTGAACATTGCTGGTAATAAGCATATGCAATATTGTTGTTGTTGTTAATGTACAAACATTTTTATGAAATAATATATTTGCATTCTATGTTGCTTGTGACCGATGACACCAAAAAGCAACATTTTCTCCAATAGTTGGTAATATTATTGTACTATGATTGTTGTTGATTGTGTCTTTTTGTCTATAACTTACTAAATAAAGTTTGATACTCAACAAAAATCATTTGGTTATTGAGTTTTTTGTCTCATTTTGGTGTCACCGGTCACAGGTGACACCAGCAACCTTTAGGTATTGTTGACGATATTGTGCTGCGTTAGACCTTAAAGTTATCTAAAGGGCCTTTGATTCATGAAGTACAGGGTTTTTGCTACACATATAGAAACATGAATGGACCATTATGTCACTTTTATTTTGAGAAAAAAAATTGGCACCTTTTGACCTTGGCTCAAATATGATCATGTTTTGACTTTTACACATTCTGATCACATGAGATATGAAAAGTTCTAGCCAGCATGAAGAATAAAAAGTACCAATTTTCTTTGTTTAGAACCACGCTGCTCGCCGTTGCTGGGCAACGTGACATCGGACTATTGAATCCAATTCTACCGGTCTATCAATGCCAGACCTGTAAATCCTCCAACTATTATGAGACTCGCCAGTTTGGTCAACAATCAATCCATCAACGTTCTTCAGTCCTGTGAAAGGGAAATAGGAAAAAAAAGAAAAAAGGGCCTCATTTTGACTTTGTGAACTTGGTAGTCCTGCTACCACAATATTATCACAATAGGGCAGAGAGGTCGTGACTTCACACCTTCTTCTTTTTCTGTTCCAAACTCCTTGGAAGTGTGTATTTAACCAGTCCTTCTGAGGTCTAATAATGAATAAGTTACTTACTGAATCATAAGGTGGCAGAAATATTTTAGAAGCATATGTATTGGCAGATTATTTGGATTGTGGGACGTAAAACAGTGAGGATGAATGACCTTAACTAACCACCAGCATATATTTAGACTAGAAATTAAGATGCCATCACTCTGAAACCAGATGATCAGTTACACAAGGTAGGTATGTATATTCCAATGAGATTGGAATCAGTTTTTTGACATCACACTTTTTTCCTTATTAAAACATCATCGTCATCTCTTCTGCAATATCAAATCATTATCATAGCTAACACTAATGCCAATTCCATCACTTGTTGGCATTTATGATATTGATATCACATTATGAAAATAAAGATATTTGTTAAGAATCCTAAGTGTATTTCTATGAAAACAAGTTTCATACTACAGCTGTATGATATTAATACAAGGGCCAAATTTGCTTAGAATACCTTATTATAAATCAAAATGTTCTCCAGTAACATGCCCTACAGTTAAAGTAAATTTTGCAACAATTTAAAATCCACACCATATGAGTATGAGCAAGGTGCTATTTTCCCAGCCAGGAATATAACAGTTGACATTATAAAACATCAAACCAAAGAATTGTCTTGTCTCTTCCTTTCTTCCATCATTCCTCATTGGTCTTGAAACCAAGTTATCATCTTGCATTTTTTCCTAGGCTATTTTGGATTTTCAGATTATTTTTCCTTACGATTTTATTCCTTGATGATTTAGTAGTAATGTTTACGTGTACAATATGACCAGAGCTGCCAACCTTCTTTTTCCCCACAGAATTATCTCATTTTTTGAGGGTTTTTTTATATTTTTCTTTAATTTCATTCCTTGATAATTTAGCAATGTGTAGACAAATAAAGTGACTAATCTGAGATTCATTTAATGTTGTTTATTGCATATTTTTATTGGAGGTCATAACAAAGACTTTATGTTTTAATGTTTCTTTATCTTAGTGAGCAAGATTGATATTTGATTCATTTTAAGTAGTAATAATTCCTATTTCTCAAATGTGAAATGAACGGCCAGTATGTATGATGAATTTTATGCTTTGAAATAAAATGGTACTGTGTGGGGTTCCTGGCCTCCCATAGTGGGCAGAGTGGCACTTACTGTGTCTTTTATCCCCTTATTTTTGTTTTCCAATTTGTTTTCTGTCTTTGTCTTGGAATGAGATTATATGATTTTGCCCTGGCCCTGGCCGTAGTGCTTGGCCGGGAGGGAAACAGTCAAATGCATAGTTATTGTTTTGAGAGATGATATTTTTTTCCTTGTAAACCATCTCTCTGTTATGAATTGTTATATTTGTTATTTTGAATGTATAATGTAAATATTTGAGTGTATTCCTTTTCGTGGGAATTTGTGATTGTGTCTGGGTGAGACATTTAGGTGATCTCAAACTAAGTACATTGAGAGTGTGCTCTTGGAATCTACATCTGTTCTCTATTTGAACCATTCCCCTTTGCCTTACTTTTTCCTCAAGTCCTTTTAATTGTACATCTAGATTCTTTTCACTATCCAATTTTCTTCCTTTTTACTGGCGCTGATATGACCTAAATGTGGTGCAAGCACAATAAAACCCTTAAAAACAAACAAACAAACAAAAGGGTACATGTGATTTTAGAGTGAAAAAATCTGTATTTCTGACAACCCAATAGCAACCATGTATGACTAATTTTTCTATGAAATCTTATAACAAGGTCTTCCAATTTTTATGCTTAATTGTTTAGAAGCATCAAGCTTGATTCACCCTCAACAAAGAGGGTGCAAGAATAGCCCAATTCCACGTCAGCGTGTTGTAAAAGGCGACTAATGGTGTATGACTCCCCCTTTTTGAGTCACCTGGTCCTCCAGGTTGGGGGTTGTTGAAGGTTAACACCCCTTCCGTAAAACTCAAATTGTTACAGAAACAGATGGACAAATCAAATCCTTTTTTTTTTTGGTTTTGGCAACCGAAGAGTTTCTGCAATGACAATTTATGAAGGACAACAGACAAAGCCAAAAGGAAGAATTAAAGAAGCTGATATACAGAGAAGTGATAAGACATGGAGCTAGATAGAAAAGTTAACTCAAGATAGAGAGGGATGGAACTGTTTGTCTGTGGCCTATACCCTGACCCAGGGTAAAAAAGGCAATGATGATGATGAAGCTTGATTCAAGTATGATTTTATGTGCCGTTATTTCTATTACTTGAAATGCTTATGATACACTTTTCAGTTGAATATATCATTTCTTTGACATACTTTTTTTTTTATCTTCTCACAGATTTCAAGACATTGAGTACTCATAGTGTTGTCTTCAAATAGTGAATGGATTGAAGGATTTGGTGTGTAACAGTTTTGTGTGGCTGTGTGCAGGGTCCTGGGTGTATGAATTTTAAATTTATAATCTTTCATTTTCATTTTTGATTGTTACATTTGTGTGGAGTTTCACACTTGTTCAGAGTACCGATTTTCCTGTCATTGCTGTGCTTTATGAGTGAGAACAGTTCATGTCTTATTGCACATTCCTGGTTACCAAACATTGTAGGAAGGGACGATCTGAATGTAGGACACTCTCCGCCTTTATTTCATCCTTCCCCCTCCACTTTCATGCCTTGATGAAATTTGTATCAACTGCTAATGGTGGTAGTGAAGGAGAATAAAGTTGTCATAATTCAGCTGGTGAATAGTGATAATGGATTTTGGTGATGAGTTGATAAAGGGTTAAAATATGTTAAAAATCGGATATTAAAAGCCATATCTGGTACATCTATCACAGTTTAGGTAAAACTGTTGTAAATAAACCTAAACAGTCAATAGTCCAAACAAGAATAAGAATTGATCCCACATATTGAAAATAATTATAAAACTTCCAGATCTTTAAAGCCAGTGAATGATTAAGCAAGATGACTGATTCCTGTGCAAGTACAAGACTATTCCTTATTCTTGTTTTAAAACATCAGTCAGCACCCATCGGAAAGCAACTATGCCTCTTATAAACCCTTTTTTATTTTGTGACCATCAGGATATTGCACTCTCATTATCATTGTATAAAGGAATGACAGTAGAATGACAGCTGTCACTATCGACACAATGCTTTTCAATCGTATCGGGGACAGTCCTCTGTTGTTTAGGCATTCAAAAATGAAGGTTTATTGGTGTTTTGGTGTTTTCAGAAGGCATCTGTACCATATCTGTAGAGGAGTAAATAAAAGACCCAATAAGTGTTACAAAATTGTAGAAAGAGGTGTTCAAGAATAGAAGCAAAAAACGTGAGAGGTAAAGAAAGAATACAGATGAAATTCCTTTACAATGTTTCGAACCAAAAAAAAATAAAAGCTAAACAAAACAAAAATACAGTGAAGCTGCACCATCTAAAGTTTATCTCATCCAAACTGGATGGAAAATAAATTAACCCCACCCAGTGTTCATCTTAAATGAGAGTTTATTTCAGAGCAGACTGTCTTAAGGGAATGGTAGTTTATCTTCATGGGCATATTTCTGAGACCATGAATATTGAAGATAAAAAAGAAAAGTAGTCGGTAGAAATCATTTGGTCCCTATATCCTGACACTTTTTATATTTATTTATATTGCAGCTATGAGGTCTAGTGGTATGACACTCGCTTTTAGATCAGAAGGTCCTGGGTTCGAGGCTCGCTTGGCGCATGGTTGAGTCCATGGAAAAGGGTCTTTACTCACATTCTGTCACCGTACTCAGGTGTAAAATGAGTACCTGGCCGTTAACAGCGTTGTCTCTGTCCGAAAAAATTGTAATAATCGCTTAACAGGTGGCATGTCTTGTCCTACATGTTTAGTGTTGCTGTTGGCAAGGGACCCCTTGAAGTGCTTTGAGCAAGTTTAGTGGATATTGCGCTATATAAATGCTCAATTTTATATCAGTGCTGATGGTGACCAAAAGTGAAAAAGGAGGAAAATTTTGAATGTCTTGCTTTAAGCTCCATTTTTTCTGCGTTAACCCCCATTTTTAGAGCAACAGAGGATAAATGATCATTGATACTCACACAGTCCAGATGTCTCACAGGTGTACAGATGGAGTATGGGGAGAGTGCCCATTTATTGTTTCCTCCTCTTTTTGGGCAGTCCCTCTGATGTCTCTTAAAAGCCTTTCTGATGGCATTTTCTCAGATGGATTTTGCTTTGGCAATGCTGGTCAGGGAATGGACCTGCTGTTCTAGGGCGTTCCTTCTTTTCCTTGATTTTATTCAGGCCTTGTCTATATCTGGCATGAGATGTTGTCATTGACTTTACCAGAGCTGAATCAATGGCTGTGTGCAGTATGTCTGGCCTTTTGAAGCATTGCACAGATGAGGTGTTCCTGGACATCAGTGAATATTTTATAGTCTGGGTATCTGAGAAGGTTGACACATCCATGCTGCCAGACTTGACCTTTATGATATCCTTCATTCTTGAGAATGAACCCTCAACCTGTGGGCCATGAAATATGGACAGACAGGCTCTAGCTAATTTCTGGAGAGTGGGGAACTGCACTTGATTTTTCCACCACACATCAACTCTCTCACTGCCAGTACATTGATTGGGGGAAATGTAATTTTTAATTTCACCTACCAACAGATCCATTTCTTCTAAATGAAGTAATGATGAAAATAATCCTCCAGAGCATTGAGCGACTTTCCAACCACTGAATGACAAGGTACGTTGGGATCAAGGGTAGAGAGACACTCAATAAATTTATTGCAGAGAGGTAGACTACTCAATAGGTGCACAGAATCTGTAAGCTTTGGAGACTTTCATGAGGAAATCATTTTTCTCACAATAGTCTTTAAGAAGAAGTGATGTTTTTTTGCCAATGAAAAGGTCTTTAAATTCAAGGTTATTAGCAACACTGCCAACACCAAGTGATGCAAGCTGTTTGGGTCTTAAGTTCACAATTTTCTCTGGCTTTATGAATCTAACTAGGAATTTTTTAGTGGTGCTCATTTGGAAGTCATGCTTCTTGTGCACCATTGGCTCTGCTGTCTGGAAAGCACATACATATTCTTTCAGCATCGGCAGAGCTGAGGCATGAAAGTTCAAAATTAAGCGGGTCTTGGGGAAATTTGAGAAAAGCCTGTCAATGCAATAATTCTCTGCTTCCTTATCTTGTTGTTCTTGGTCAGAGATTTGACATTGTTTTCAGACGCTCAAATAACTGATTCACTTTAATAGCAGCTTTGCTATCAGGCTTGTGCACACGGTAGATAATGTTGTTCACATCCATTTTGAAATTTTTAGGGGAAGACACAAAGGGGAAGTAAAACAACCTAAGGAAAATTCACCACAAGAAAACAAAATGGATTATATTGTGAGAGTCACGAGTCAGATATTGCTGCAGCCACTGAAACCAGTCTTCGAAATGGCGCTCTCCTTTTGATTCAGGCTCTCTTTAAAAAGAAAAGTAGGCTAGACCTAAATGTAGTAGAGTAGTCAACAATTATCTTTGCTTACAATGCGATACTTCTATTCTTCCAATAACAATAGTAGAAATATGCAGTTACGATACCTTGCAACGAATAGCCTATTGACACAAAATCCCGACTTCACTGATTGTTCATAAAAAGATTTGCTGAATTGAAAAGTGAATGAAAATTTCGCAAAAATTAGCAGAACAGCGGGAAATCACGGAAAAGGCCAAAAAAGGAGGAAATTCCTCCCCCGACCCCAAAATTGCGGATTTCTGCGGATCCGTGGAAAACCATCAGCACTGTTATATATATTTAGAATTACATTTCCTTGCCGGTTTCCAAGTGATTATCCCTTGAAATCATATTTGAAGTGAAGGTCCAAATTCTTAAATATACATAGTTTGGATATATATATATTTCAAGATAAAACAGTGATATAATCAACATGTTAATTTAGGACATAAGCTTATATTATATTATAAAACAACTTCAGACAAGTCTCCGAACCACCAAATCTGTTTTCCTACACATAGATAGAGATTAAACTTCTTTCTCACCATAGTTTTATAATTAGAATAATTATATAAACAGTGAACATGTATTCCTAGTCAGTGAGTCAAACAAACAGGAAGACGGCTCTATGGATAGTTTGCTCAGCGAATGAAATAATAAGCACTGATGATCTATAACTTATGGAAATAAAATACAGTTTGTAAACGAAATTAGTTGTATATATTTATTATTGTACGTATGCAATGAGGAGACTTGTAATTTTCAAAAATTCATTTGTGTGTAATCATAAATCATATTTTTTTCATGCATCATAGAAAATAAAATCATTTTATAATTTGCCAAAGATTTCAGGAAAACTTTGTCCAATCATTGTTTTTCATTTTCATATGATTATGACTAAATAAATAATAATGTGAAATTGAATGTAAGCTTCAATTTAATTACAAAAACAGATCAAATGAACATTTCGGGTTTCCCCTTTATCAACAAAACAGGATGGATGAAACACCACAGATGAATGAGATAATGTGGTAGTGGCGTAGTTAAGATGAATAAACAAAAAACAATTCAATTTCACATTATTATTTATTTCTTTGAACTTCGAGCAGCAACATTTTCATATGATTATGCCATTATACAGACCATGAGCTGAATCTCCTTTTCCTTTTTGTCCATTCATTCATGATGGCCAGGGAGGCCACTTTTTTCTCATCTTCTATTCATCATATCTTGTCGCGCCAGTGAGTCAGCCAGTCCCGGGCAGTCTGGTTGCATTCCCTCAGGTCAGCATTGGTGCAGTGAGGTCCCAGCGAGCATTCGGACAGGATGTGGTCCATGGTCTGTCTGGGGTGACCGCATGGGCTTTCAGTGCCCGGTGAGATTTTCCATTTAAAGAGGTTGGTGGCGGTGTTTCCCACCTTTGCTCTAGCTCTGTTCAACGCCACCAGTCTTTTCTCTTGAGGTCTGTGCCTGCTGGGAGCTTTTCTGTTGGGGGCTGGAGGGCATCGTTTGCTGTCTTGTCCCATTCTACCCATTTGTCCAGGCGGAAGAATGCTGAGTGGTCTGGGTGAAGGCTCTCTACTGTGAGGAAGCTTTTCCTTGATTTGAGCCTGCTTTTGGGGCAATTGTGGTCATGAAGGGGGTGTCTCTGGTCCATTTCCTGTTTGTATTTTTGTATTTGGGCATGAGTTTCCCTCCGGATGATGGTGGGGCTATTCCAGTGGTAATGGTGTTGCTCTCAGCTGGCCCGTTACGATCCGGCAGGCGTTGTTGAGCTCGGGGTCTAGCTTGGAGGCATGGCAGTACTTCTATTTATCCACCTATATGGGCGTCTTTCCATTTTTTGCCAAATGTCTGTCCCAGTATATTATATATTTCGCTTTCGGAATATTTGTTATAATAATAATAATAATAATAATAATAATAATAATAATAAATCTTTATTGTCCATAAATATGGCAATTTGTCATTTAGTCATTGACGTTCAAGACACTTCTTTGCCTTGACCAAGGAACTACTGGGACAACAGACGCAACCAGCTCTCCCATCTTTAATCGATCGTGCAGATCTACCAACTCGCTTTGGTCATATTTTAAAGAAAAAACGGATACCATCAGGAAAGAACTCTCGTCTGAATCGATCCATACAACATTTGACACGTTTCATGGTGATTCATTAACACATTTTTCAAAGATTACTGAAGCTGACTTATGTGATTGCATTATGTCGTCTCCAACTAAAAGTTGTGATTTAGACCCCTTAAATACTGCCATTTTAAAAAAATGCATTGATGTAATTTTAAACCATTTACATGTATTGTTAATAATTCGTTGCAGTCAGGTGCTGTACCAGACATTTACAAAGTTGCTCATGTCAAACCCTTTTGAAAAAACCTGATCTCGATAAAGAGAACTTAAAAAGCTATCGCCCTGTCTCTAATCTTCCTTTTCTCTCTAAGATCTTAGAAAAGCTTGTTTTGAAACAATTACTGTCTCATCTTAAAAATAATTGTCTTGAAGAAAAATTTCAGTCTGCTTATAGGCAACATCATTCGACGGAAACCGCACTTGTTAGGGTTGTTAATGATCTCCTCTCTGTTATAGACAATGGTTCATGTTCTTTGCTGAATTTGCTTGACCTATCGTCTGCTTTTGATACTATTGATCACAATCTTCTTCTCAAACGTCTTGAAATTACTTATGGCGTGTCTGGTGCAGCGCTTGATTGGTTTAGGTCATATTTGTTTAATCGTAAACAGATTATTACGGTGGATGAATATAGATCGGAGGAAATCTTTCTTGATTGTGGGGTTCCCCAGGTTCAGTACTTGGACCCGTTCTTTTTGTTTTGTACGTTGGCCCTCTGTCTAAAATCATCAGAAGTTTTGGTCTGTCTTACCATCAATACGCTGATGATACGCAATTGTACTGCGTTTCCAATACGAGAAATTTACAAGAAGTATCAGCCAATAGTAAAAATTGTATCCAAAGTGTTAAGAAATGGATGAATGAGAACAGACTGAAACTGAATGATGATAAGACGGAGGTGCTGTATGTGGGGAAGAGGAAGTGGAAAAGTGAAACAGATTTGAAGTTGGGGGATGCCTCTATTCAAATTGTTGACAAAGTGAAAAACCTTGGCACATTCTTAGAATCTGGACTGTCGATGGAGCATCAGGTTAATAATTTGGTTAGATCTCTCTTTTTCCAACTAAAAAAGATTGCTTCCATTAGACGGTTCATATCTGAGGATGTGACCAAGCACCTGGTTGTGTCCCTCGTACTATCGAAATTGGATTATTGTAATGCTCTGTTGTTTGGCGTTTCCAATACAATCTGAAACGTCTTCAGATTGTCCAAAACAGCGCTGCCAGACTAGTATTCATGAAGCGTAAGTGCGACTCTGCCGGATCTCTACTTCATGACCTGCATTGGCTGCCTGTTGGGAAAAGAATTAAATTCAAAGCTTGTGTTTTAGTGTATCGTTGTCTTGAAGGTACTGCCCCTTCCTACCTTTCAGAACTAATTGAAAGAAATTCAAAACCCTGCCCCTTACGTTCGGCCAGTGATTCCACAAAACTAGTTGTCCCTCGAATTCGGAAAAATGCTGGAATGAGATCCTTTTCTCATTTCGGACCCTCTATTTGGAACGCCTTACCGCAGAGCATTCGTGAAAAGAATCTTTGTCTATTTTTAAACGTTCGCTTAAAACATATTTGTTTCGATTTTAGTAGATGGTATGAGAAGCAAGATAGGTTTGGTTTGTGTTGTGTGTTGTGTTGTGTGTGTGTGTATGTGTGTGTGTGTGTGTGTGTGTGTGCTTGTGTGTGTGAATGAGTATGTTTCAGCCAAAGTAATTTGTAATTTAAGCGCTTAGAGTCTGGTGTCTCGGAGTTATAGCGCTATATAAGTTTTCAGCATTATTATTATTATTATTAGTTACACTTGTTATAATGTTATATTTATATGATAATTATAGCATTGAACAGATATTTCACTCCTACATATTCTCTCTCTCTCTCTCTCTCTCTCTCTCTCTCTCTCTCTCTCTCTCTCTCTTCTCTCTCTCTCATCTCTCTCTCTCTCTATATATATATATATATATATATATATATATATATATATATATATATATATATATATATATTATATATATATATATATATATATTTTTTTTTTTTATTATTTTTTTTTTAATGCAATGAAGCATGTGATTAATGAATATAAAAAGAAAAGCATAGGCGCCTAAAATTGAGTAATTTGGTCCATAAATGAATAAACTACAATTATTTATATACTCCACACATTTTCAAAATAGCCTGTCGGTTGACAAAAATATATTTTTTAAAGTTTTGTTGAATCAAACAGCAATATTTGTTTTCCTCCTAACCCTGATTCATTTTAAAGAAACACCATATTAATTCATATCTATTAAGTTCTAATCTTTAAAAAAAAAGGTCAATTTGATGTCAGTTTTGGGAATCAATCTTTGTCGGTGACATTTGACTCACTCCTTTAACGGCAATCAATTTCGCCTAGTTTTTCATCTATAAAATATATTCATTCAACTGGCAACATAAATACATCAAGGCATTCTTCCCCTCACATGCTGAAAACAAAACAATAACGTGCAGCCACCTATTTTTCATCTACCAGCTTGAACTTATCAGAATGATGAGTATTTACCATGACCCTCACTCCTGTAAGTGGCTTTTTCTCATTCAAATTTTGAGAATTTTCAAAATCCTTTTATTCATCCTTTAATCAGTTAATTTTAGTGCTTGCTAAGCCAAAATAATTGATTTATTACAATTCCTGTAGTGCCAAGAAACATATAATCTTCAGATTTTCATTCCTGTAACGGTGAACTGTGTTACAGGAGTGAGTTAACTGTTGCAGGAGTGAGTCAACTGCTCAGGAATGAGATGAGATGTAGATACAAATGTTTTAAAGGAAATTACGTCTTTAGTTTCTTTCCTACTTTATTAATGTTATATTTTTAAAAACCTTTTGCAATATAGAGTGAACATTTAAGTGGGAAGAGAAGATATTTCAACAATAAGTTAGAGAGTTGGCTCTGTTGTTTACTCATCTCTATCTTCGGGCATAACCCACCGGAAACAAAAGAAGGAATGGAGAAGGAGATACCATTCATGTATATAAGATCAAAAAAATTGATCAATTAAATACCTGCTCAATCTCAAACTTTAACCAGCTATTTGAAGTATTAAATCTACGTTTTGGCAACCCAATCACATTGTGCCTTTTATTCCATTTCAATAAAGTAAAAGCTTATTTTGTTGAATAAGCTGTTGCAGTTGCTGTTGACTTAGCAAAATCCTTTTGTTTTGTTTAAGTCGATTGAAAAAAAAAACGTTTTTATGGAATATTGAGTGCATATAAAGATGACAGGAGTAGAAATATCAAATAAATATAAAAGAGTAAGAGAGAGTGGTGTGGGAGAGAAAAGTGGATATATAATAGAAAGAGCAGGAGAGAGAGAAAGCAAGATTGAGAGAGAGAGAGAGAGAGAGAGAGAGAGAGAATGAAAGAAAGAAAGAGATAGAATGAGACAGAAAGAGAGAAAGAAAGAGCGAGAGTGATAAAGAAAGAAAGCGAAAGAGTGAGAGAGAGATTCATAAAATCTGGTCGGAAATCCTGATTTGTTTGGGGTCACTGTTACTCCATGTATTTATGTTTATAGATTTATCTAACGCATATTGTTTCTATTCTGGTTGAGTTCTAACAATAACAATGCCTTATGGCATCATTAGACAAATAAATAAAAACTTTGTCATTCATGATTCATAGCGTTCCATAATGATATTAATTTAAGTGCCTATCAAAAGTCCGCTCGTGACGTAATAATCACCTCTTTTAACTCTTAAAAAATACAGCAGACTTAAATTCATAATCAACAAATTGATAAATTTTGGCATTTACAACAACAACACAGTCTGTGATGACTTTCATTTTTGAGAGAAAACCTTTTCTGTACTCAAAGCAAAGGCTACGAGGACCATTCTAATTACAATTTTGACGATCAACTGGAAACATTAAAAAAAAATTCCTATCTTCTTAATTATTGATTATGATACTTTGGGGCTTTTTTCCAGTTCACTTTTGCAATTCTTTTGAGCAATGAATACGACTCAATTAGTATGTGTGCCAAGTGAAATAGACTGTCTTTATTTAGTAACTCACTCCTGTAATGATACGACTCACTCCTGTAACGACCTACAAAAATGCTATTTATGTCTATTTGGACAGTCCCATCTTGTTTTTGCAATTTGCTCAATTTATGTCTTTACTAATCTCTCTCGAATAGCCTCTAATGTATATTAAGAATTATCTCTTTAAAAAATTATGAGAAATTAAAATATTTAATTTGCCAAAATTTTCAGGATTTTGCAACAAATCTCTCTCTCAAAAAAAATTAAAAAATAGGCACATATCCGTCATCAAACCATTTGTAGAGAATGAATATATGCTGAAGAAGACCATAGGAGAAAACTGTCTGCATCATAATTTTAAAATGCGAACTATGCAGCTTTGAATTAGCGTTACAGGAGTGAGTATGTAATGGGATTCGGACTTTAACCTGCCAGCATATGAACTCGGAGAAGATTAAGCTTCAATGTTATAGGAAATGACTGAGGAGTAATTAAGTGGTCAGAAGTGTTTATCCAAATTGATTGAAACTCCGGAAAAAAAATTACCCCCTCCTTATTGGAAAAAAAATTGAAAAACGCCCATATCTGATCTCCCTTTCTGAGTTAATTTTTACCTTTACCTTGTAATCAGATTACTTGGTTTTGTCCAGGCCCAGGCCAGAGTCCTAGGCTGAGAGGAAAATGGTCAATATGTAGTAATTGTTTTGGGAGATTATATGTTTATTCCTTGTAAATCATCTCTCTGTTATATACTTCTTTTTTTTGTTTTGAAATAATGTTGTATAAATATTTGAGTGTATTCCCCTGTGTGATCCTGTTCTTGTGTTAGGGACTTTTAGGTGATCTCGAACTAAGTACTACATCAATAATTTGTGCTTGGAACTTTGTCCTAGTTTTTCTTGGGTCTCTTTAATTATATCTAGAATATTGTACTCTCCCAATTTCTTTCTTTTTATTGGCTCTGGAATGACCTAAAAGTGTCGGAAGTGCCGTAAAACCCCTGAAAGGCATTCAATCTATTGTCCGTATTCAGGCTTTAAATACTTGAGTGTACATACCTCTTTTGATGGAACCGAAATTGGCCAAATTCTTTTTTTTTTTTCTCCCTCCCATATCAAAATGTTTTTTCGTAAGATTTGGAAATATAAATATAGCTTTATTAGACTACACACTAAATTTTATCCTAAAGCAGTTTTAAATATAGAACATGATAGAACAGGAATGGCGTCTCTGGGCTGATGAAGAGTGATCAAAGTTATAAACCTGCGTAAGGTCTTTGACCTCCCATGGTAGGCAGGAGGTCATGCTGTGTCTTCTATCCCCTATATCTGTTTTCCGAGTTGCTCTCTGTCTTTGTCTTGGAATGTAATTACTTGGTTTTGTTCTAGCCCTGGCCGGAATCCTTGACAGGGAGGAAATAGTTTTAAGAGAGATGGTATTTTTTCTCTTGTAAATCATCTCTATGCTATGTACTGGTATAGTTATTATTTTTTGTTTTGAATATGTAATGCAATGATTTGTAAACATTTGAGTATATTCCTATTGGTAGGGTCCTGTGCTTATGTCTGGATGGGACTTTTAGATGATCACAAACTAAGAACACTGATAGTGTGCTCTTGGAATCTACAAGCTGTTCCCTATTTGAGCCATTCCCCTATGTCTTTTTTCTTGTGTGCGTTTAATTTGTGCGGCTATGTGGTCTTGTGGTATGACACATGACACTCGCTTTCGGACCGGAAGGTCCTGGGTTCGAGCCCTGCTCAGTGCATAGTTGGAGTCCTTGGAAAAGACTCTTTACTCACATTCTCTCACCGTACTCAGGTGTAAAATGAGTACCTGGCTGTCAACAGTCGAAAAATTGTAATATCGCCTACTAACAGGTGTCATGTCTCGTTCTACATGTTACGTGTTGCTGTTGGTCAGGGACCCTTTGAAAAGCGCTTTCTGGGTGGGGATCCTGATCTCCCATAGCGGGCAGGGAGGTACACACTGTGTCTTCTATCCCCTTATATCTGTTTTCCAACATGCTTTCTGTCTTTGTCTTGGAATGAGATTACATAGTTTTTTTCCTGGCCCTGGTCGGAGTCCTGGCTGGGAGGGAAACAGTCAAATGCATAGTTATTGTTTTGGGAGATGATATTTTTTCCTTGTAAATCATCTCTCTGTTATGTATTAGTATATTTGTTATTTTTTAATGTATAATGTGGCATTTGAGTGTGTTCCTCTTTGTTGGATTTTGTTCTTGTGTCCGGATGAGACTTAAAGATCTGGGTGGGGATCCTGACCTCCCATAGTGGGCAGGGAGGTACATACTGTGTCTTCTATCCCCTTATAGCTGTTTTCCAACATGCTTTCTGTCTTTGTCTTGGAATGAGATTACTTGGTTTTGTCCTGGCTCTGGCCGGAGTCCTAGCTGGGAGGGAAACAGTCAAATGCATAGTTATTGTTTTGTGAGATGATATTTTTTTCCTTGTAAATCATCTCTCTGTTATGTATTATTATTTTTATATTGAATGTATAATGTAAGCATTTGAGTGTATTCCTCTTTGTTGGATTTTGTGCTTGTGCCTGGATGAGACTTGTAGGTGATTTCAAACTAAGTACATTGGTGGTATGCTCTTGGAATCTACATCTGATCCCTATTTGTTCTCAGTTCCCCTTTGTCTTACTTTTTCTTGGGTGCTTTAATTGTAATTCTAGAACTTTTTACTATCCCATTTTCTTCCTTTTTACTGGCGCTGATATAACCTAAATGTGTTGCAAGTGCCGTAAAACCCTTAAAAACAAAAACAAAAACAAAAACAAAACAAAAGTGCTTTGAGCACATTTAGTGGATATTGCGCTTTATAAAAGCTCAAGTTAATTATAAATCTAGAATATTTGACTCCCATTTTCCTCCTGTTTATAGGCGCTGAAATGACCTAATATGTAGCAAACGCCAAAAAATCCCCCTTAAAAACAGAAACTGAAGTGATGAGATATGCCTTTATAGTGCTATTAAATTTTTGTTTTGTGTTTTTAAGGGTTTTATGACATTGTGACGCATTTAGGTCACATCAGAGCCAGTAAAATAGAGGAAAATGGAATAGTTAAAAGATTATAGATTTACAATTAAAGCAGCCCAAAAAAGGTATGACAAAGGGGAATGGTACAAATAGGGAACAAATGTAGAATCCAAGAGCATACTATCAGTGTAGTTAGTTTGAGATCACTCAAAGTCTCAACCAGACCCACTATGAGGAACACACTCAAATGTTTACAAATCATATGTTACGAATAAAAAAATAACATGAGAGAGATGATTTACAAGGGAAAATATAATATCATCTCCGAAAACCATAACCATACATTCGACTGTTTCTCTCCCAGCCAAGGACTCTGGCCAGGATCAGGACAAAACTAAGTAATCTCATTCCAAGACAAAGACAGGAAGCAATTGGAGGGAGATAGAAGACACAGCAATTACCTCCCTGGCCACTATGGGAGGTCGGAAACCCCACCCAGCTATTAAATTTTTAAATTATTTTTTTCATTGACAAGCAATGCGACTACCAGCCAGGTACTCATTTTATTCTTAGTATAGTGCGAATGTAGTAAAGAGACTTTTCCAAGGATTCAACTTTTGGTTTATATAACAAGAATCAATCCAGGCTTGGACTCAAATGCACAATCAGAGATGCGTTTAAAATACCTTACCACAGTCAAGAACACGGTGGAGTTTGGCATAAATGTCACCCAAATCATTACAAATACCGTGATTGTCATGGTATCGACAAGTTCTCTGAATCAAGGATGCAACTCCACCATGAATAGGTATAGTGTTGTATTTACTGGATAACATCCCTTCAATTAAATACTCACTCATAGGTTACAGCCCCTTTTTTCCTCCTTGGATTGAATTATTTCCCTGGAATAACTTTGGGCTAAAAAAAAGAAACAACATTCCCTTTATTCATCCCCAAAGGAAAATTTGTCTTCACTGTCTATTCCAAAAATAGCCCAGGCATCAGCTGCAGTGCGCACCACATATTGAGCTAGGGTAAGGTGACTTGCTCAAAGCCACACAATGCGGCGAGGTAGTGACTGGTGAACGAAGCAAAGATCCAACCACTGACCTACACTGCCCCTTCTTAGTGCATTGTTTACAAACTATGAATTCTCACAGACTCTAACAAAATAAATGTTCATATTTATGCAGGGTACTATTGAAAATCAATGTATTGTAGAATATACATAGTAGTTTAGATGGAGAGCATTCCGAGCAAGACCTGCGACAAGTGATTGTCGCATTATCAAATGTGAAAAGCATAATATTATTGTTCAAGGGATGCAACTGCTAGCACCATTTCAAGCTAGTCTAATAAGAGTCGCTGCTTGTAGCTTGAAAGACATTCACAACTAAGACTCGTAAAATCAAATGTCTTCCATGCAGTGAATACATAATTTACTGAATCAAATTTAGATCAAAGTATAAAGTTGTGGTCCTGTCTATGGGGTAGCAAGCAATTACAGTACACCAGGACAGTTTTCTCGAACTCAATCGAAGGTCCCGAATTTTTTCATAATTATTCTTTGTTATCATTCCATTGCTTCCTCCAACAAATTTTTACATCGAACAACTTTCACCCTGCCAATGTTTAAAAAAAAGGTTTTTAAAAAAATTACTCCCCTTGATTTCGACTTACAGTGATATTGACATTTACTTTTGTCTCTATCTATCTACACTGCATGTGTATGTGCAGTATAATACACATGCAGACACACACAGCCATTCACACACTCCATTTCACATAAAAGACACCTCTCTGCTTACTCATCACTTCACCATTAATTACAATTTCAATGCCACGTGCCATGATGTGCATATAGTTGGCTATGGCGGTATGTAAATGAATGTTGTGATACAGCAAAATATTTCACAACGAAGAATCCATAAAAACGAGGATTGTGTCAGCAGAAAAAAATCCATGAAAACGAGGGTGGTGTGAAACTTGTTCAAAGAATATAGCATGCAGCATGTATAAATTTCGGATGTTGAGATTGAATCCAGGAGTGTGTAAGAATGACGAAATAGGGGACAAGAAATGTATACTGCACTGTATTACTTCAGCAAGCCTTTAAGAGATTTCATTTACCCCCCATTCACAGAGTGATGTCTCTCTTATCAAAAGAAAAGATTTAAGTTTTAAAAAATGGAAGCCACATTTGTTGTCATCATATATATACAAGACTTTTATTTAAATATCTTCCGTGACTGATAAAGGAATGGTTCAATCCATGGATTGAAAACAATATTAATTCATCAGTAATGATTATTTGACTACAGAAAAAGTTATTTTCACTCATAAATTCTGGTCCACAAAGTGTTTTCAATCATAAAAACTCGTGATGTCGATTGATATGGATCAGAGTTACCCATCAACACAAATTCTTATTTAGAAATCACATATAAAATTTTATCTTATCGTAAATGATATTAATTTTTAATACCCACGGTTATATCTGACAACAATGTCTCAAAACTCGGTAACAAATTCTATATAACGTTGCTATTCGTCCATGTCGATAATTTCAAATTTAAATATTGAAATAAAAACAAAAGCATAAAATGTGCATTATAATTATATTATCATCATCATCATCTCTTTAAAATTACATTCCAAAAATTTGCCTTATCTACCTTTCGTACCTTATCAACTTTATTTAACATGTGAAATAAAGCTGAACACTAGCCCAGTGATCTCAGCAACAAAGCTCTTACATAGGTATATAATGCACTAGTTAATGACATATCACATTGATTGTGTAGAAAACTACTCGGAGTGACAACATCACATGAACAATATATCTCTCGTCATTCACATAATTAGATGAATTCCCTATGCACCCAACTCCATCCATGAACATTATAGTCATAAACAATAAAACACAGTGACAATACAACAATAATATAATAGACCTGCATGTGAGTCCTGACCAAATTGTCTGAACTTTTTCACACATATCGCCTTACCGGATCTTTTATTTTGTAACTCAGTACTTAGTCATATACATTTTCTTTTGGATTGTCCTACCGAATATATTTATTTTAAAATGTTAAAAAGTACCAAAAATTTATAAGGAGAAGGGACAGCATGGAGGTAGAGTGGTAGTTCGATATTTTTTCAAAAATAAAAATTTATAATTCTTTTTTTACATAGACAGATAGGCCTTTAAAAACCATTTAATAAGATACCTTATTTTTGGATCTAGGATAAACGGTTCCAAAGTTATGATGATTATACTACTCTATATTTACACTTACAAAAAGCTCAAAATTGATTGAGAATTCCCCCACTGGACAGCCTCTCGATAAGGTGACTACTGAATAAAACGGGATTTTAGCAGAGAGAAAAGAGGGTTGGTCACTTGTGGTCAACATTAAACATCTTCTTCAATCTTTATGAAATTTGATATAGACACAGACAAATTAATTATCTAGATGCCTTCTCTTTTATTATTTTCTATCTCAATTTTGAAAAAGAAATCAAAAGTTTTAAAATGACGTTATTTTTATCAAATTATAATTTTTGATACAATATGTCAACATTGATTTCTATCACATCAAAAGAAATCTTGATCTCTGCCCTTTAAAATGATACCAGAGCCGTTCATATACTGTGAAAAATAATGCAACGGCAACAGTGATTATAATTATTTGAAATTGTGTTATTCAAAATTTAACCCAAAGTTGCGCTTCACTTGTCCAATGGCTAATCGGCACCTGTCTACCTACAGACTGGAATCAGTTTCAGTTGGGGCTAAGGTTGAGTGAGTTAAGAAATCTTGTGAAGCTTGGAGAGAGGACGAGTCTCTGTCTCAGCAGTGAAAACAGCCGCAACGACTGAGTTGTTTTTTTTTTCTCTTGTGTTACTCACTTTGACTTTGACTTTGAGAATGCCTCTTTATGACATGAATGATTTTCCTTTGCCACCGTAATCGGACCCCCCACAGTAGTTTTTAACCTAGAATAATTGATCTTATCTCTAAAGAGCAATAACCATCCCAATCATTAGACTTTAATCCACTGGCTTTCTCACGTACTCCGAAAGAAAATCATCGGTGCAGTCTTTCTCTTCCAGATCCCATTTGAATAGATTTCGAACACCATTCTCAACTGACTTCAGATCCGACGAACGGTCAAAGAATTGTTCAGGCATGATAACAAAAAAATAATGTAAAATAACAACGACAAATCCAGAAAGTTGATAGATAGAGCGAATAAAATTGAAATGTAGCAAGGTTCAATTGAAAAACAAAAGTTACTTGAATGGAATACCGAAAGTATGAAAACGAAAGTTAACGAACTGCGCAAGCTCGATTATATCGACACACTTCTGGTTTTTCAGACAGTGAAGAGTTGCGGTCAAATCGGAGACTAGCGAAGTTTCCCGATAATTGCCGAACGAGCGCTTGAGAGTGCCGACAATATTGTCGGCAATCCGACGCCCATTCGTCGGCACTTGACTGCTCGCCGCCGGTCGAGTTGGGGATCGCCGACACTCCGACAATTGACGTCATTCGCAATCAGATAACTTAAGAAATAAAAAAATAAGTGATCCGGGAGATCGCAACGACCGTGATTGTCGGAAAACCGACAATTGTCGGCACACATGCAGGTCTAAATATAAACATTTAATCCCCCCCCCCCCCCTACCCATGAACATTATAATCATGAACAAGTCACAGTGACAATAAAACAATATAAACATTTTCCCCCCAGATAAAGAGTGGCTCCCATATACGTTGACTGACACAATGAGTATATTAGTCTCGATGCAACTCTTTTTTTTTTTTTTCATGAAATGACCAGAACAAAATTAGTAGTGAGATTATAAACTTTAGATCGTGTAAACGTCCATAATATTTCACTTGATTTTTGTGTTTTCGACCAAGCTGAGTGGCACTATGTCTCTATGAACATGAACAAAACAGTGAATACATCTTTCAATTTTTTCAGCAAAGAAAACAAAAATCCCTCCTCAAAATATAGGCCTAATTCAAAATCCGTGAGAAATCACATTGCACCTCTATCACATAATTTAACAAAGATAATCAGTTTGTCTTGGAAAAAAGAAAAAGAAGAAAGATATCATTTGTCTCGAGAAAAACAAAAACAAACAAAAAATTCTTTAAAAGAAAACATTCAAACAAAACGAACAAAAAATTTCTCACGGTAAAATTAAGTAAAAAGTATAAATTATTATCATAGCATGCTTAACCATGCTTAACACCAGCTAATCCACACAATCATACCTTGTACCATTTGTAACCATGTCCTGACACTCATTCATCCACATGGACAATCCATGCTAGTGTTCCCAGTGTTCCAGTATGATTACTCATATCTACTATTTCAAAAACACAATAAATCTCCAAGTCGCCATTCACACTAAACTCCAAACAACTCACACGTCAAACACCATAGGGACATCCAAAGATCTCCCACTCATTCACCCCATCACCAACTCATCATTCATCCATCCATCTGTGTGTCTGTATCTTTGTCTGTCCTACGACCCATTTCAATCTTGCAACAAATCATCCTCATCTAGAACCAGATCCTGAAAAATGGCAGATAAGAAAATCAAATCAAATCAATGTGAACTTTTATATGAAGCACATTAAAAGAAAAAGTGAGCTTTTATAAAGCAAAATATCAAAGTCAAAGCACGTTACAAGTGGTACCAACTCTTAACATATAGGATGAAGCATGATTCCTGTCAGGTAAAAGTTACAATTTTTTATTTGACGGAGACAATGCTCTTACTGACCAAGTGCTAATTTTACACCTGAATATGATGTGAGAATTGGGTAAAGAACCTTTTCCAAGGACTCAACTTTGTGCAGCTCCCAGCTGGACTCAAACCAAAAAGTTCCTTTTGGGTGAATAAAGTACATTATCATTATCAAGGACATACGGATCTGAGGCTGAGAGTTGAGAGCCATACATACTTTAAGACCACAAAGTCGTACAATACTTTATTCTTTCAATACATTAGATGGAACCTATTTTCCATACTTTCATTTCACAATTTGCCAATTACAAAAGAAATGAATCACTCACATCAGGGTTGACGTCTTCAATGTCTTCTATATTCACATTTTCCAAGTCCAACTCCAATTCCTTTTCTATGTCGTCCACTGTCGTCGACGATAACGGAGCCGGCGTAGTCTTTTGTGGAGCAGGTGTGGCAGCTGTGGGGGGTGGGGGCTGGCTGGGTGTGGATTGCTGGGATGGTGCAGGTTCCACTTCCTGTCGAGACAAAAATCAAAAGTTATCAGTATGGACATTAGTGTGGTGTAAATTATGTTATTAATTGATATCATCAGTCCACTGGATGATTAGCAAATAAAATAGAAAGGTAGCAACAAAGTTTGCGAAAATAACAAACAAGGGTCAACCACCAATAAAGGGAATGATGGAAAAGTCAGATATATCTTTATAACAGAATGTCTCCTGAAGACATGCTAGTAGTAGCTGAAACATTATGAATAAATTTTAATAGCTTAGACAGCTTCACAAAAATGAAAACTGTCCATATTCAAATCAAACCTCTTACAGTCACCAACAAGACTAATACTAGAAGTAATACAATAAATAAAGTCAAAAGAGACAAAAGGCAATGCACGTAAAAGTAACATCTTCAAAAGGTTTTCTCACAATATCACCTAAATACCTAAAACAGACATACTACATAACACAGTTAAAATATGTAAATCTTTATTTTTTAAAATAATTGCATAATTTCTAAAGGTGTGAATTATTTAATTAAATTTAACAATCTTAGATGTGACGCAGTGAACATATCCATCTCTGCGCGAAATGTCAAGATCTTCATAGATTTTCCTCCAAAATTTCAACCAAAACAACTTACCTTCTTCTTGGGTTCATCAGGAACTTCCACTGCATCACCAAAGTCTCCTACATCCTCATCGTCGTCATCGGTGATGGGGGCAGCATAGACAAACCGACCGCTGTCCTCAGCTTGCTGCATCTCCTCCACTGGATTACGCTCATAGTTGCTCTGGTAAAAGGGTCAAGGTTAAAAAATTACATTTAAGGAAATTAAATATTTTTAAAAAAAATTGTTAAGGGTTTTACGGCAATGGCGACACATTAAGGTCATTTCAGCACCAGTAAAAAGGAAGAAAATGGGATGGTAAAAAGGTTATATATATATATATAAATAAAAGCCCACAAGAAAAGTAAGAGAAAGGGAAATTTCACAAATAGGGACAGATGCAGATTCCAAGAGCATACTATCATTGTGCATAGTTTGGGATCACCTAAAAGTCTCATCCTGACACAAATCATACGTTCAAAAAATACAGTAAATAACAGAGAAAAAAATACCATCTCCCAAAACTAAAACTATACATTCAACTGTTTTCCTCCAAGCCAAGGACTCTGGCCAGGGTTAGCATAAAACTAAGTAATCTCATTCCAAAACAAAGACAAGAAGGCAATGGGAAAACAGATGAAGGGTTATAGAAGACACAGTAAGTACCTTCCTAATAAATAGAGGTGCCTAAATGAGTCAATAAAATGGAGATTAAGATAAAGGGAGTAAATCTGACTCATGAATGAACAACACAGAAGAAACGGCCAAAGGCCGAAACGCGTAAATAGTAAATAAAGCAAGGGAAATAACTAGATAATCACATAAGTGAGTGAATAAATAAATAAAGATATTTAATTAGATATATGAGAATGCTCTTAAACAATAATGAAAAAGAAAGTATAAAATATTTTAGCTAGGCAATGGCCTTCCTGTCAGCTAGAGCATAAGGGTTTTAGCTCTCATTGATATAGATATAATCTTAAATCTTATTGCCAATGACACCAGAATCATTTTGTCCAAACAGTAGTTTCAAAAGGCTTTGCCAGATAAATTTGTTCTTGTCACAACCCTAAATGACTCACCTGTACTTTAGGATAAGCAGCAGCAGGAATCACCCTCTGTCTTTGAGGCTTGAGATATTGCTCTGTCTTCATAGCGTCCCTCAGACCAGGGAAAAGATTCTCGTATTCAGCTGGATCAGCCAGAGAATCAGCCGACTTCTTGCTGATTGACACCACATTCTCCTTCCACAGAGACACCACCCTGGGTTGGATAGGAACAGTTAAAGGATAAAAATAAGATATGTTTTGCTCAACACCTGCATTCACACTTAATTGAATGAGAGCATCTCTGCTCACTCCATCTACATACTGTTTTTACCTAAGACCTAGTGCAGAGCTGCCTACTTGAAATTTTAAAAATTCGTAGCTTCTGAGGGAAAAAAAGATAAAGTCACTTTTAATAGCTTTATAAATGAATAATTTGCCTTCAGTAAGATCCAAAAATGCTCCCAAGTCCTAAGTTTCTAAGCATTAAACTTTCCTTTTCAACAAGATTTATTGAGTCAAAGAGGCGAATGTAGTTCTCTTGTTGGAGCCGAAAATTCGTAATTCTAAGAATTTTTCGTAGTACTAAGCAGGTCTACTAATGAAATCTTCTTTGCTTGTTTTTGAGGGTTTTACAGCACTTAAAGTCATTGAAGCCCCAATAAAAAAGGAAGATCATGGGTAAGTCAAAAGAAAATAGATGTTGAGTTATGATGTGCTTAATAAAAAAATTAATGGATGACAACAGGACTAGTTCAAATATAGGGCCCATTGATCCAATGCCACACTAATTTTTAGTCTCACCCAAGCACAAACATAATGTCTCTGACACAAGGGATACACTCAAATACCAACAAAATATATTTACAGTGCACTCTGGATACGTCGACGTTGCCTAAGTCGATTTTTACCCAAGTCGATTTTTTTTCTTGGTCCGTCCCCCTTCTTCCTATATAACATTAGTAAAAAAAAAAAAAAACTTCACATAAGTCGATGTCGCTTAAGTCGATGTTCTTGTCACTCATGACTACAATAAAATCACAATTAAACAAGTATTTCCATTGGTTAAAAAAGCTACCAGTAAGAATTTTCAGTGGTTAAGTATATCCGCGAACGATTGGCGCACATCGATGTGATGTAGGTGCTTTGCCTGACGTCCGTGTTCAATGTACATAAGCAGTATTGAATAACTTTAATTTCTCCATCTCAAATTTTACATTGTCGCAAGTTCAAGATTATTTTTGGTTCTAATCCAAGGCCATCCTCTTAATTTGTATCAATTTTATAAAGAATTCAAGTCAAGCCTACAACTACAATGGCAAACCTATCGCGGAAAAGGAAAATTCGATGCATTTGGAAAGTCTGGCATGCCACAGAAAATCATCGCATAGGAAATTGGCATACCAGCTATTTCTGTCTCGATTTACAAGAAGCATGACCTTGACCTAGACGCCTCTACCCTTCCGCTTTTCGCGGAATAATTTCGCTTAATTGGTATACATTCCACATTCAAGGCAAAAATTCCGCTTTTCATCTTTCCAATCCAGGAAAATTAAAAAAAAAAATCTCTAGTGAAAAAAAAGTGAGCTATGGCTTATTTCGTCAGCATCTCCTATGGTCAATCAACACACATTTTGTGTGTCTGATTAGTCCCTTCAAAGTGTGTGCTGCTGATGTTGGATAGTATTATATTTATATGTTTGGGAGGGGGGTTGACCAAAGTATTATTATTATTATGTCCACTCCAATTTTTGAGGTCAATGACCTTGGTAATATTATATGTTGGCTTCATTCGGTAATAATATTATTGAATAGGGTCAGCTTCTTTCCCTATTTAATTTTAGCCTTGTGTGCGTGTGTGTATGTGTGTGTACCGGCACGCGAGTTTGTTTGATTAGGTGTGTGTGTGGGGGGGGGGGGGGAGGGTCCTGACAAGGTTATATCCATCCATTCAATGCTTTGCTCTCAGACGACCAGGACCTGTGTGTTCTCTATCATTATTTGACCCCATTCTTAGTCTTTACACAATCTGTACATTTTTACACATTTTAAATTATATCATTTGAGTACTTTTGGATTGTCTATTACATTTTCTGTTGCAAAGCATGTCATAGTCAATAACAGTAAGTAGATTCCGCTTTTTTATCTCAAATTCCGATTTTGATGTATTCTGATTCCTCTATGGGGCTATTGAGGGTAGGAGCCTCTCATGACCACTTCAGAGACCGTGCGATATGAAGGGACATACTTATTCTAGCTTGGTTTGCTTTGTTCACATGCGTTTTTGCTCATTTGGTTACACTCCGGTTAAGTTGATTTTCGGATAAGTCGACTTTTTTCTCGGTTCCCCTGGGCATCGTCTTATCCGGAGTCCACTGTACTAATACCCTATACGATCCAACAATCCAGATTATAATGGAGGTAATCCTTCAGAGCCATTAGGCCCATGGAGCTGAAATTTATCCTGGTTTCTATTGTGTGAAAGGGATAACAAAACAATTTATTATGAGATTTGAGAAAGGGAGGGAGGGAAGGGGGGAGCATCATGGTAGTTCCCTCGAGCTATCAATTCTAATACAGATAGACCTCATTCAAATCCCAGCACAAACGAAATCTATATTAAATATGGTGGAAATTACTTGCCACAGACCAGCATCCTATCTCAAAGATAGTGAGCAATTGATACCTAAATTTACTAAGTGCCACATAACCTTGGATGAAGTCCAGCTCCACATGCCTTACAGCTCAAAAAGGAAAGTGCCAGAAGACAACAGAGAATAAAAACTTTGCAGCTGCGATACGGGCTCGAACCCACGACCTTACTGGTACGACAACTCCACCTGGACGGGGAGATTGTGACTCTACCGTATGAGCTATCCACGACCTGGGTCGTGAATAGGAGCTCATACAGTAGAATCACAATCTCCCTGGCCAGATGGAGTTGTCGCCAGGTCGTGGAGAGCACTTTCCTACTTACTTCATTTCTTGTTATTATCAACATAAGTGCCTGCCCCACTCACTTTTCTGAATTAAAAGCTCTAAAAGGCTGCTTTTGCATTTTGAGTTTGTCTCCTATTATAACTCCTGGTCTAGCTTGGCAATGATATTACTTTTTACAATACACCACGCCCCCTGTAATAGCAGATCAACCTGAACTAACACATTAAATGATTTTGTTTTTTTAAAAAAGAGACATCGGTCTTACCGTGAGATTTGGGAAGGGAGGTAAGTCCTGGCAAAGAAAGCTGCCTCTGGAAGTCGTCCTGTACTGATTAGAATCTCTAGACACTCTTCACAACTAGAAAATTGAAAAAAAATTTATTAAAATATCAATAATTATATTTTTTTTTTTTCAAACACGAGTTTTAGACAGATCATACCAGCAGTAAAAATTTGTTGTTTTTTTTTTGTTTCTTTTGGGAGGGGGGGGGGGGTATACTTTTTCATCCCTTTACACAATGGTAATTTTTCTTATTACAGATTAAAGAATTTCTTAGATCACTGAATGAGCAGCTCTCAGTAAACTAAGGAGTTCACTAATTCTAACACGACATGGCAATTATGACCCTTTACAAAGAAAATGGTTACATTTATAGATATCAGATCTGCCATAGCCAACAACATAAAATTTGTCTGTTTTTAAAAAATTCAAATTTCAAGAACAACAAATCTGTATCAACCCATAATGCCTGAATATAATATCCATTACTTATTTTACAGATTGTCAATTTGTTCAAAAATCAATTTCTAACAAAAATTATGACATTTTAATTATATTCCTCTAATATTTATGCTAAAAAAAAATCTAAATTCGAAGGAAAAAAGTTCAAGTTAGGCCCTAAAATAATCTGTATATGTCCATATCAAATCTATGAGAAACAATGTGTGAGAGAGAGAGAGAGAGAGAGAGAGAGAGAGAGAGAGAGAGAGAGAGAGAGAGAGAGAGAGAGAGAGAGAGAGAGAGAGAGAGAGAGAGAGAGAGAGAGAGAGACAGAGAGAGAGGGGGGGGGGGGTTGAATCATCTGTCACTTGCAAAAAACAAACAAAAATCAACCAAAAAGAAAAAAAAAGAAAAAGTCAGAACAAGAGCCCAAAGCCATTTGCAGAGTGACAAGAGACATCAAGGTGTAGAAGTGGCATACTTTGGATAGAAAACTGAAGACCATTGATACGACCTGGGTCGAAGCAAAGAAGGTGGCTTAAGTCCATCCCAGGTGTAAATCTGTGGTGGAAGCCCTATGCGCTAGAGGGAGTTCAAGGGAGAATGTAAGAAGTGACAGGAAAGCAGTAGTAATCCTTTAGAGTTAGAGCCAATAGGCCCATGGAACTGGAGTTTATCCCAGATTCTATAGCATGAAATGGACTATAGCAATTGCCTGCTATCCTTTGGATAGGACGCAAAGTACTTTCCAACAGGTCTAAGAGACCCAGCCACCCATATACTGCTGGGTAGACAGATAAAATATCGACGACACCCGGGATTGATCTTGGTCCCTTTGGGTGCTCTACCAACTGAGCTATGACATGACAGATGACTTACTGTCGAAGGTTTCCCAACATAGACGTTAATCAAATGCGAAAAATGACAACTTACTTTCCCAATACAAAGTTAGAGAGGAATGCCACATTATTCTGTCCTGATTTCCCAGCAGCCTCTCCTAGACGAGACACCATCTCTGCATTTCCTGCAGAACTGGCCAGAAGCAGAAGACCTCCGTAATCGTGTGCCTGATGCAGACACTCCTGGGCCAGGCCAAACTCACATCGACGGATAGCCAGTTCAGCCAGCTGTTTCCACTTCTGCTCTGCTTGGGTTTCCTTGGCGAGGTCGTAGGCAGTACGAAGGTCACCCAGCTGGATGGCCAGTTCAAACTTGTGCTCGGGGTCACAGGTCACTGCCATGGCTTGGGTCTTGAAACCCTGGAGAGAAATACGAAAATATCAACTGTTACTTTTGAGTGATTGGATAAACGTAAACACTGATGTATCTACAACAGACCTTGCACTTGATGATGATGAATTCCAAGTAAATACTGAATATAACAGCTTCGAAAAAAAAAAAGTACCTAACAAGAATTTTTTGTTTGTTTGTTGCTTTAGGTCTCTTCCAACACAATTGAGGTTATATGAGAGACCGCTGAAACAAAAAAACAAGCAATCTAACAAAAATAGTACAAATGTAAATCAAAATCATAACCTAAAGATATCATAAGCTAAATTATAAATAACCAAGAACAAACAGGCAGAAGATTTACAGAAAAAAAAATATCCCCTGTCAAAAATACAATCACAAACCAAAGAAGCAGGATAGGCTAGTAAAGAGAAGAAGAAACGACATCACTATCGGATCGTACACCCATGCGAACATCATAGGTATATGATTCAAGGGTGATGCTCCCATCCAACCACCCGCCCTAACAAGAATATTTTTGGGCTCAGGAAACTACAAAGACAAAAACTATGATTAACTACAATGACAAAAACTACATTAAACTACAAAGACAAAAACTACAATAAAGTACATTGACAAAAACTACAATAAAAAACATTGACAAAAACTACAATAAACTACAATAAAGTACATAGACAAAAACTACAATAAAGTACATAGACAAAAACTACAATAAGGTACATAGACAAAAACTGCAATAAACTACAAAGACAAAAACTACAATAAACTACAAAGACAAAAACTACAATAAAGTACATAGACAAATATTCAAGATGAATGATGTAAAATGATGATTTCTATATCCAACATCAAAATAATTATTGCATCAAATATATCACACTGTCAAAAAAAAAAAATGAAACAAAACATTTGAATACTTGAACAAATAAAACAAATACAGCATCCCAACCTGTTTCTCCAAGAAATGAGCCACCCTGGTCCGTTGTTCCTTGGGGACAGTGGGCAACACTTTGTCTGCCGAGTCAAAGTCCTGCCTCATGACAGCTGTCTGATATTCCAGCACAGACAGGAGTAAGGAGAAGCTGACAATGCTTAACTCTTTGTCTCCAAGGTACAAGCGATTCTCCTTGGGAATGTAGCCCAGAAGGTACATCACTCTATAATCAAACAGAAATTATAACAATACATTAACATCAATTCATTCATGGAGAATTATTAAGACAAAATTAAAATGTGACGGTCACAGAGGATTTAATGACACCAAGATAAATTTTAAATTCAGATACAATTTTTAAACAGAACATATTTGGTCATTAAATATAAAATTGGTATATATCAATCAAGAATAATTTTAACTATGCGACCTTTTCGGGGCAATATCATAAAAGTCTGGAGTAATTTACAATTGGTAAACAAGAAATATAGGTAAAATATAGGTCTTGAATAAGACGATCAACTATCTTACATTAGGTTTTCTGAAATTATCACTTTATTCAAATTTGTTGTATACTATAAGAGCAGCCAATTTGTCCTCTCTGTACACAAAAATATTTAACAGCTACTGAAATGCCGAATACAACATTGATTATCACAAAAAAAAAACATAACACAAGTTTCAGCTTTGAAAATACTAAAAAGCCTGGCATTTGTAAACTATGTCAATATCAAAGTCATTATAGATTTAAATAATTAAGAGAAATACAAGAAGACATTCCACTTCTAGGGGTTAATCATTTGTTTCTATTTGCATTTTTTCTTTACAAAAGATCCATTCATGACTACAAATTAATTCAACTCAAATCTACTTATTGCTATACTAAAAAAAAAAATAATTAAAAAATCATACAATCTCACTTGTCTCCTTCTTAATTTAAACCTACTCACTAAGTCAGATTTAGTTTTACTAACAATGTGATCATTATTGTCAGACCTTGTCTATTCTTTTCAAGAAGCAAAAATGATAAGAGAGAATATCAAACAGAACATATTATAAATCTTAAGATGTATATAATGAGGTCGCTGACAAAGCAGAAACTAACAGATTTTTTATCTTACACCAGTGTCTGTTTCCACATCTTTTTACTTTCATGTTATAAAAATAAATAATACCTGTCTAGATGGGCAATGGTAACAATTTCACCACCCACGTAGTAGTTGAGTCGGTTGACACTGTTAGTATAGATAAAACAATCACCAACCCACAGGCCTGTACGGACTGTCTCTTCAATTTCACTCAGCACCTGGCATGGAATTTTAAAAACATGGTAATTCAATATCGAACAGTCTAAATGAAAAAATGCAATGACAAAACCATTTTAAAAAAGGACATGCAAGCAAATATATTTCCACTAATGATTAAAGTCTGATAAGATTTATTTCTAAATAGATCAACTGAAGGGAATATAAAAATCAACCCTGAGATCTACAGAAGAGTGGAGTGATAAGGCAAACATCTTTGGAATTTCATATTTCAAGTCATAACATGTGTCTGTGATGTAATAAATTGCAAACAGGGAACGATGAGACTAATTTTGATTTGCGATTCTATTTTTAAAAAAATATATATATAAATAAAAATAAAATAATCATGAACATTTATGGAGTACATGTTAATGGCTTTACCATGTTCAATGTGCTTAACTTTGTTACCTTTATAGATAATTTTGTTTTAACTGCTGACAAGAGAATGTTATTATTTAGACAGTAATTACAGTGAAGTGACTAAGGCTTGATTGAAATCTAAGTAGTGTCTCTGTACCGTTCCAGTGGTGAAAAAGTAAGATATGATGCAAGTTCACAGTAAAATTGAACCCAGCATGTAAAGGACAAAACAAACCTCAAAAGCATCTTCAATCCCGTCCTCAGTGACTTCATCCTTGGAGTCCTTGGCATTCTCCACAGCCTCGGCACTGAATTTGAGGATGAAGAATGATTCCTCTGTGGCGATACACACCAACTCTCCATTCTCACTCCAGTAGATCTAAAAATCAAAGAAAGTAAATACAATTATTTATGTGTTCAAACAACTCCCCCCCCCCCCCCCCCAAAAAAAAAAAAAGTAGAAAAATAAAATAGAGAGAGAGAATAAAACAAAGATAAAAATTTTAAAAAGACAAAACACACACAATAAATTTCACTAATAGACCAGTCTCATGCAAATAAAGAAAAATCTTCCCTACAAAAGGTTTGAATATTGAGAAAAAAGTTTATTCAATAATATTTCAACTTATTATATACAAATTACCACTTTCGAAATACTTCAGAAAACAGTACAAAGAGCTGAATTTGGAGATGGAGCCTTAATTGGTAGAACCCTATATATGCTTTATCAATTTCACTCCTTCTTTTGAAAACCTATGATAAGGTAGAATTTCAGCTCTAATTTATAAACAAATAGGAATAATGTGAACTTTTGATGTTTCCCATCCACACCATTTGTCTCTGTTAATAAATTCTCATCATTGCCTTTCAATTTCTCAAGCTTCAAGCAGCATTATTTGTATTTCATTCCTTTTTCAAAAACTTAAATAAATAAATCAGATCAGATATCTATCACAGTTATAGCTATATTTCTATTATGTATATAACTGTTCAGTTTATTCAGACATGACTCACATTCTTAGGAGTGATTTCAATACGACGAATCAAAGAGGTCGTGTCCCAGTCATAGAAAGCCAGACCACTGACGGATCTCACACCCAGCATGTGACCACCATGGATACCTACAGGAAAAAAGGGAAGAGGATGGATAATTTTTGAAATGATTTTTGTTGTTCTGTTGTAATAATCCATCTGTCTTTAACAAATTTATCTCTTTATATATGTCACCGATGTATACTCTCCCCAATTTAAAATAGAAATATTTTCAGTAAAATACAAAATACAATTTTTATCGACTACACACATCATGCATGCCATAAGCAAAATATTACAAAATTCTGCGACAAATTTCAATTAATAAAAAAAAGAATCTGCAGCCATTGCAAAGTTGAATGTATAAAAATGTTATACAAATCAAAGAAAATTACAAAGATCACAAAAGAAAATGATTCTCTCCATCGACGATTAAATATCACATTACTTATGAAATTATCCACTTAACGTGCTCAAAGCACTTTACAAAGGGTCCCTTACGAACAGCAACATGTAACAGGTAGAACGAGACATGGCACCTGTTAGGCAATATTACAATTTTTTTCCAGAAAGAGACAGCGCTGTTAATGACCAGGTGCTCATTTTACACCTGAGTACGATGAGAGAATATGAGTAAACAGCCTCTTCCAATAACTCAAATATACGCTGAGCAAGACTCGAACCCAGGCCCTTCCGATCCGAAAGCGACTGTCATACCACAAGACCACATAAAGACCTCAAAGCAGGCATTTGAGACAACCGTCAATCTTTCGTACAATTTTTACCTTCAGCACCAAAGTCTGGCTTAAAAGCTTTGTGTTCTTTAAAGTTCTTGAATATCTTGACTGAGGTGCTTCCCTCCTTGGTGGCATAGACGGATGAATCATTGCTCCACACAAATTCTTGGGCAGACCCAAATGACTTGTTCCTCAAGGCCATAGCAGTGTAAATGATGTACTCCCCGTCTCCACAAACCACCACAAATCTTTTAAAGATGGGGAAAAAAAAGAATTCATGAGATCTGTACTGGCATACACATTTATAATATATAGATAAATTAAACTGAATTGTTAAAAACATCTTACTGTAAATTTTTCAACCAGAGACTTAGAAGAAGAAGAAGAAGAAGAAGAAGAAGAAGAAGAAGAAGAAGAAGAAGAAGAAGAAGAAGAAGAAGAAGAAGAAGAAGAAGAAGAAGAAGAAGAAGAAGAAGAAGAAGACGAGGACAAAAAAGAAGAAGAAGAAGACAGAAAAAAAACCCAGAAACGACAGCAGAGGACTAGAAGGGTGAATCATTGAAGACGAAAAGAACCTGAAAAATCCATTGCATCCCCTTCCCCTCCCTGACCCCTGATTGTCTGTGGAGAAATCTGACTGCTGCCCGTATCTTTGACAGCCAGAGAGACTCTTCTCCCCATCCCCCACCTTACAAAATGCTCCAACATACCTTCCATTGGGATTGTGTGAGATTGTCTGTGGATAAATCTCACAGCTTCCCATATCTTTGACAGCCAGAGACAGCCTCTCCCCATCCTTGATTTCCTGATCGCCCATGGCTTTGATGTTGGCCTGCTGGATCTCAGAGTGTTTGGCCCAGATGATTTTACCACTGGAGTCCATTGACATGGCCGGCTCCTCTCTGCCCAACTAGAGAAATAAAAAATTTTTTTATTTTATTTTAAATTGAATTTTTACATTGTAAAATATACCCTAAATGTGCTCAAAGCACTTTAAATAAAGGGTCCTGAGCCAACAGCAACATTTAACATGTAGAATGTAGTAAGACGTGACATGACATTTGTGAGGCGCAATTACAATATATTTTTATCAACAGAGACGATGTTGTTACTGGTCAGGTATTCATTTTAAACCTGAGTGCTGTGAGAGAATGTGAGTAAAGAGCCTTTACCAAGTTCTCAACTTTGCACTGCTCAGAACAGAAGTTGAACCAGAGACCTACCATTCAGAAGGCAGTCTCATACCACACGACCAGAAAGCTATGAATATGCTACAGAAACAGATTTGCTAACTTTTAAAGGTACAAAAATCTTGAAAACTTTTGGGCAAAATATCTAAAAAGAACAGAAATGAGACGAAATACAAGGAATTTCCCGATTAAATTGGGAGAGTTAGCAGATCTGCACCACATAGAAGATAAAAATGAGGATTCCTTTTTTCCTGTTAATGTATCTTGGTATGCTGATTGAGTTGTCAATCTCAGCCCGTCTAAGGGGCGGGTTTAAACAATACTTAATAAAATTATGTGTCTTTTCTATTATTCTCCATTCTTACTCCCATTCTTGCATTTCACTATTCGCGCATCCATCCATTACCTGCTCCTCTACTTATCATCGTCTCTACCCGTTCTTGTCTTCATGACATGCAATTTCAGATCTGCCTGCTACAAGAAAAAATTTCAGAAACCTCCATATAATTGACTCGAGCTACAGAATTGAACTACATTAGCACAACTAATTTAATAGAAATTAATGAAAAGGAAGGTTTGATGTTACAGCTGATATATTTTGTGCTCTTAAAACTTATCAAAGGCCGAATGAAGCCTAAAATGCTAATTTATGAAGTAAACTAGTGACCACGAGTGACCATAGCTTTGTTTGCTTTTCCTTTTTAACTTTTAAGAGTTTCAAATTGGTAGGTCTGATTTTTCATCCAATTACCCCCCCCCCCCCCCCCCCCCCAAATCAAAAGTAATTCAAATAACAATATCCACTATCCACCCATCAACATCTCTAAATCCACTGACAATTACAGTCAGACATACCTTAATGATGATGCTGCCTTCATCATAACCCAAGGCTACGTTGTTAGAACCTCTCTGACAGGCAATGGTCCACACTCTCTCAAGACCATAGTTGAGGGTGCTCTCTAGACGGTAGGTGTTGGCATGCCATATCCTCACTGTGCCTGTTTAAAATAAATAAATAAACATCAACAATAATAATAATAATAATAATAATAATAATAATAATAATAATAATAATAATAATAATAATAATAATAATAATAATAATAATAATAATAATACAACTGAATGAATCAATAAATAATAAATATTTTTTTTTAAATTTCAAAGATTTAAATTAAATTGCTTTCATTTACACATAAAGGATGATAGTCAAATGCAAAGTTCTTTACACCAGATTTAACAGATCCAGCTACCCCATGAATACTGGATGGACAGAAGGCTCACAGAAAAAAAACAAAAAACCTCTGCAAACAGGACTGATATCAGTCACTTTGTTTAAGAGGTGATTGATCTTCAACTCAGCCACTGTGAATAATGTATGAAAACTATCTTGCTTTATGTAACACAAAGAGAGAAGTAATTTAACCACATCAGTTATTTTGCTTTTCTCATGAAGGTGTTATGGTTATAGCGCCAACATTATTTTAATATTGTCGATTATGTTACATCTTGGAGAGAGAAAAAAAAACCCCAACCTTTCAAAGCTTTGAAATAAAAATTAAATCTTAGTAGCCTCATTACTGTTCAGTGAAGACCAAATATTCATGAATAGAAACAACAGAGAGGGTGACAACTGCATAATAAAAAATTTAAAAAAAAAAAAGAAAGAGAGAGAGAAAGAGAGAGAAATCTTTTTTTTTTGTTTGTTGCTTTAGGTCTCTTCCAACACAATTGAGGTTATATGAGAGACCGCTGAAACAAAAAAACAAACAATCTAACAAAAATAGTACAAATGTCAATCAAAATCATAACCTAAAGATATCATAAGCTAAATTATAAATAACCAAGAACAAACAGGCAGAGGATTTACAGGAAAAAAAATATCCCCTGTCAAAAATACAATCACAAACCAAAGAAGCAGGATAGGCTAGTAAAGAGAAAAGAAACGACATCACTATCGGATCGTACACCCATGCGAACATCATAGGTATATGATTCAAGGGTGATGCTCCCATCCAACCACCCGCAGAGAGAAATCTCACCATCTTCTGATCCAGTAAGGACAATAGGTAAAGTAGGGTGGAAGGCGGCAGCAGCAATATTCTGGGCATGACCCTCCAATGTCTGGACACACGTCTTGTTCTGGAATACAAAATGACAACACGAATATCAATCACCAGAGAAAGCTGAGAGATTGCTGATATTGAAAGCTACCAACACATAATGCAGTATGACAGTATTATTCTAAAATAAAGATTTTAAAAAGATGAAAGCCAAAGGTAAGAGAAAAAAAATAAAAATATTCAATGCATAAACATTTCCATAAACTGACCATTTTACATTCCATAAAAATATTAGTACTGATGGGTGTATCATCCATCATGTAATAAGAAAAACAAACAAAAAAACATCCATCTTCTAAATGTAGCAATGCAGCCTCATGCTGTAATCTTACCTGATAGTCCCAGATCTTGACCAATCTGTCATCAGCGCCAGAAATGAGATAGGGTTTGTCTCCCCCTGAGTAATAGCCTACACAGTTGACTCCCTTCTCATGACCTTCAAGGGTGAAATTTGGAGTGCCTGATCCCAGCTGCCATACCTGTGGAGACGAATTTTAATCAATCAATAATTAAAAATATATAATTGCCACTATTAGATACTTCAATTAAATTTTTATGATATAAAATAAGGAACATCTATATGTCAAAGTTTAAACGCATGTAAAAACACAAGCTGTGATTTGTGGGCCAGTTATAACCATACAATCAGGTCAGAGTAAAACAAACAAACCCAACAACATGAATGACATCTAAGAGATCTTGGAAATGTTTCCTCTTGACCAGGTCATTTTGAATCAAATCCATGTTTTCTGGGTATTTTATCAACCATCCATGGCCACATTATGACTATCTGATTCTTACATTAACAGTAAAGAGCGATTATCTTTGGGGGGGAATCTGAAAGCCTCAAAAGAGTGAAATTGCCACCTATGAATAAAAGGTTTGAAACCAAATATGTACAACATGGTTTAATGATGACCTTGATCATACCTTGATGGTTCTGTCCAGAGAGGCGCTGGCAAACTGGTTGTTGTCCTTAGGGTTGATGACCACCTGCATCACATAGTGGGAATGACCCTCAAACACTTGGGTACATGTCCATTTCTTGTCCCAGTCCCAGAGTTTGATCAACATGTCATCTACAAGAGAAACAAGATACAAAATAGAACATTCACTTTGCATGCATTCATCATGCATTTTGGCATGTTCTAACAAACGGCAGTGGGAATTTAAGACCTAATTTCTGAGGGAGAACAAGTGCATTTTGAGGAAAAAGGAGGAGGAGAAGAAGAAGAAGAAGAAGAAGAAGAAGAAGAAGAAGAAGAAGAAGAAGAAGAAGAAGAAGAAGAAGAAGAAGAAGAAGAAGAAGAAGAAGAAGAAGAAGAAGAAGAAGAAGAGGAGAAGAAAAAGAAGAAATCATTAAACGAGGATGTAGATTATTCAAGCTTTCTAGTGTGTCTGCAGGCATAATGACAATACAGTGGTTATGATGGTGTCCCTTAAAAATGCTACGAGTAGCTATACTGTTTTAAAATTTGGTCATGTATTATCATAAACAAGATATTGTCACAAATTTTTCTAATAAAGGTTTGTTTTAAAAAATCTGAATCTATAAAAGAATGCAAAGATATCAGATCAGCTTAGAAAGGCGGTTATGTAACACAAAAACTTCCACAATGAAATTAATATCATTTTGCCAGCACTTACCGCTACTTGTAAGAATAAATGGTTGAGTGGGGTGGACGGCGATACATCGAAGGTAGTCAGAGTGGGCCTCAAATTGGTGGACTCTTTCTCTTGTGTTGTAATTGAATACACGAATGTGCATGTCATCCTGAAAACCAGAAGAGTTTTTAAAATGATGACCAAATAAGGTTTATTAGCAGCATTAATATTGACGGTCTTTATATGTTGCCTCTAATTTAACCTCTATGTTTAAAATCAATTATATAATGAGCAATTCCAACAAATAATATTACTGCATCGTTAAATACTATATACACAATGCAGTGATGAAAAACTTAGAATTATAATTTAACAATTACAAGACGTAATTTAAGTAAATAGTTAAGAAATTTTTTTTAAAATAATTTTTTTAACATACAGCCCATCAAAATTGAAAAAAACAAAACAAACCCCCATTAATTTGCAAAAATTATTTTCTTTTCCTAGCAAGACGGAAGTTACTTTCTCCATTAAGAATTTAGATCTGAATTGAAGAAAATGAGGAGATTGATGAGGGAAGAAGGGCCAGAGAACATTAAATAGCAAAATGCACTCACCGATCCAGTGATGATCCAGTTCTTTCTGGCCACAAATTTGGCTGTTCTAACTGGCAAGTCACATACTTCAAAAGATTTGATCAGTTGCTGAAATAAGGAGAGACAAAATCAAAATATAAAAACCATTGATATTGATTCACATGCAACATATTAAAGTTGGGATATATATTACGCTATGCAAAGTGATTATTTAAAACAGGGAATGGAGGTTGGATATTAAATTGGAGCAGGTAAAATTTTTTTTTTAAAAAGAGCAAGACATAAGTGAATGAAAAACACACCAAAAAAAACAAAAACAAATTGAAGCCAAATTAAACCATTTTTGCTGTCATCAAAAGAAAATTTGAACAACTAAGTTTTAAATCAAGACATAAGTTTTCAAGCCATTCACTATTAGACTAAACATTTTATTGTGCATTAAAGGTAATGTATGAGAGATTGGCCCAAAGAAAAAATTGACACACAAACACACATACACTATTTTCTAACCTGTGATTCAAAGTTCCAAATGTGGACATTTCCATTGTATAAACTGGCCAACATCCATGGCTCTGACGGGTGAAGGTCAACACTTTTCACACGATCTGAACGAGCTGATAGCTTCCGTTTTATGTCCAACCTCAAAGGCTGAGAAGATTAAAAACACAATTAATAATTAATATAAATACAAGACAAAAAAGAGACGACACTTAAAGGTGAAACATTTATGTATGACAGGGACTATGCTGGATATGGATAGATAATTCCTGTCCAAGCCTAGGGTCAGTGCCAAACACATTTGACATTTTGAGTTCAGTGTATAGTAACAAAAAATCCATTCTGAGAATGTTTGATGATCGCAAGCTTAAAGTATTTCACCCACCTCCATACCATATTTGTTTTTTAAAAACCGGACTTGTGGAAATTTGTGGAAAAAAATAGACCATCCATTAACAATATATCCTTTAAAAAAGTCTAGAAGGATATGGTGTTTATGCTTGCCTTAGATTTTAAAGTCGAAAATATTAGTCTCATAGCGCCAACTATATCCTTAAAAAAGAAATTAAAAAAATAAAAATTGTTCTGATAATTAACCCTTTGTAGGAGGATGAGATACTTGAAAGAAAAGATGTATAGTTTTGACAGTCTTTTGTCCATTCAACACCAATCATCATTTGCTTGACTGTAGGCCAAGATGGCCTAACTAGAGAGGTGAGCCTAAAAATAAAAGCCCCTAAAAAAAAAAGTACTGAACTGATTTTCTCAGCTCACGACCACATCAGATTGTTTTCACTGTGATATTTTGAAAGAGGACATTTTCATCATCAATAAATCCATCCAAAATTGAAGGCTAATTCTTTTCTTTTCATTATTTGAAATGGTATACGAACTTGACCACTGGATTAAGCTGTATTTATTTTACCCTAAATGCACGCCTCACTATAATTATAATAAAATGCCATTAGGAAGTGATAAGATATTACTCTAATAGATCAATACTTATTGTAACACTAGGTATAGCTCGAGTATTATGATAATCACAAAAATAGAGTCACTAAAGCTATAAAAAGAAAAGCTTCTGTATGTTTTGTTTTTTTCTGCTAATGTGCAACTGGCACCCAAAATAAAATAAAAGTGGCATTTATTTTTTTTTCCAATTTCTTCAAAACAGACACGATTAAAAATCTCCATAAGTCAGGTGAATTTGCAGCACAGTGGTTAAGCTGTTGGACTCTGGACTGGATGGTCCCAAGTTCAAATCCAAACAGGCACAACATTTTTTTTCTTCTATTTATATATTTTCTTTACTTTTATGTAGTTATATCATTTAATTTTTCAAGTTTATTTATTTATATATTTGTTTATTCTTTCTCCTCTTCTAGAAGTTTTAATTTACAACTGTACCGCGACTGGAATTCAAAATCGATAAAATAAATGAAAACTAGCAGTTTTTGTGGTCTAACAGAGGTCGATATGTATTTTCCTTTTGGATAAATATTAATTTAACCCAAGGTGAGCAAGTCAGTATATTTACTAAGTCATTGAAGTATATATGGAATTTCTCCCACACTTGATATCACTAGTTAAGCCACACATAACACCTCTGCCCTTTAACCTCCTTTAGATTTAAATACAGGAAAAACCGGTTAAACTAAAATTGTCTAAACCTTAAAGACTGCAAAACTGAAAAGAAATTTTTTTCCTGCTTTGTATTTGTTAATCAAGTGCCAATAAACTGAAAGCCACTATGCTCAAACATCTTAAAGCAGAAAATAAATTGATGTATAACTGAATAACCTAAAAAAAACATTATTAGTTAACATTACAACTGTTACCCAAAGTGCTCTCTTGTATCCATTTAACACCCCTCACACATCTCTGCTGAAACCATCTCCACTTCAACCCCCCCCCCTTGCCCACACTAATCCACAACGGCTTAATATTCATTTCTGTGGCCTTTCTTCTCCCAACTCACAACCACTTCCCAACCATACCCACCCTGACCGCCCCAGTCCATTCTTACTTGATGGTTAGAACACAATGTGCTGATTGAGAGCAGTAATGTTGTATTAAGATGGCATCGGAGTTACAACACTATTGCTCTCTTTGGTACCTACTACCACTATGCTATTTTGTGTGTACATTCACATACGTATACACAAACACTAACACCCCCCCCCCCCTCCAACACACATACACAAACTTAAAGTCGTAGAGTTGAAGAATTTATTAAGCGATGCATTTGAGTGATAGTGGGATGAATGATAGCAATGTAATAATAATAATACATCTGGAAAATCATAGTAACTTTTTAAGGCATGTTGATGTTCAGGTTTACGGTTCATTGGTTTATTTAACCAGGTTTTCGTTTTAGTTTTACTCAACAAATTGATTTATTCACATCGACCGTAATTTTATGTTTTTATTCCTTAATATGAAGAAATCAACTGTTATATAAAATGGTGACTGGTGAAGAAAGACAATAAATGAGCTCTTCAAATGGGTGTTGGCACTGGCACATTAATATCGCAAAACTCGGTCCCCATGCATGACCCAACACTAACACACAGGCACAGTATCTAGGTAGTCGCATCGCCCGTGGCTGAGCCGCTGATCGAGCCCCGATATCGATGTTACGGCTCTGGAGTGAAAATTGTGTTTACCGGTGAACATAGTTTTACTTCCATTGCCGTGGAATCGCTTCCTGTGCACTAATTTCGTCACTTCCGGTCTCATTTTAAAGAGGAGAAGCCAGCGCATCAGGCGGCGTTTTCAGATTTTTAATCCGTTCATTCTTTGTTCAGATGCCAGCTGTTTGAAAATTTGGTAAGTTTTAACTTCATTTTAAATACATTTTTCATTATATTACCTATTTTTAATTAATGTTATATTATTCGCCAACCATTTTTCTCTATTTGTGTGAATTTTGGTGGTGATTGATGCTGGCGAAAGCGTCTTTTAGTGACTTTAAATACGATGCGTGTTCATGAAGTTGGCGACGGCCAACCAGGATTGCCTCTCGATGTATCCCCGAGTCTCCTGTGTACAGTGCAGTCTGTAAACTATCGACTGCGTTTGCTTTTGTGACTTGTATAAATAATTTCAAGCTAAATAATTGCTGTAAAAAGACTGAAAATAGTCCCATCCATAATTTTAGTTTTATTTTATGAATGAATGTTGAAACTGAAATGACTTTTTAACTGGGATGATACCGGACAACTAAAAATTATGTTCCACTGATATTATTTTTTATCTTTTATTTTTGTTTGTTCTGCAGGTTAAGTGTGTTGGTTTAATTTAATGTGGTTAATTTCAATACAAATAATACAGAATAGCATGATAGAGCCAATTCAAGTATATTTCATTCATTACTTTACTCTTTACCACAACAAAAATTATTATATAACTTTTAATTTTGTTGATTTAATCATAATCGAAGTACTTTTTTTGTTTTCAGAGTCAGACGTTCATTATGACACCACATTTTCATGTTTCATTTCCTGCCTTGTATTTTTAAATATGAAATTGAAATAACAATATGAATTTGATTGTCTGCCACCTCCAACTCCCGTCGTCTGCCGCCTCGAACTCCAGTCGTCTGTCTTGTATTTTTAAATATGAGATTGAAATAACAACATGAATTTGATTGTCTGCCACCTCCAACTCCAGTCGTCTGCCTCCTCCAGCTCCAATAATCTGCCTTGTATTTTTATATATGAAATTGAAATAACAACATGAATTTGATTGTCTGCCACCTCCAACTCCAGTCGTCTGCCGCCTCTAACTCCTGTCGTCTGTCTTGTATTTTTAAATATGAGATTGAAATAACAACATGAATTTGATTGTCTGCCTCCTCCAGCTCCAATAATCTGCCTTGTATTTTTAAATATGAAATTGACATAACAACATGAATTTGATTGTCTGCCACCTCCAACTCCAGTCGTCTGCCGCCTCGAACTCCAGTCGTCTGTCTTGTATTTTTAAATATGAGATTGAAATAACAACATGAATTTGATTGTCTGCCACCTCCAACTCCAGTCGTCTGCCGTCTCGAACTCCAGTCGTCTGTCTTGTATTTCTAAATATGAGATTGAAATAACAACATGAATTTGATTGTCTGCCACCTCCAGCTCCTATAATCTGCCTTGTATTTTTGAATATATGAAATTGTAATAACAACATGAATTTGATTGTCTGCCACCTCCAACTCCCGTCGTCTGCCGCCTCCAGCTCCAATAATCTGCCTTGTATTTCTAAATATGAGATTGAAATAACAACATGAATTTGATTGTCTGCCACCTCCAACTCCCGTCATCTGCCTCCTCCAGCTCCAATAATCCGCCTTGTATTTTTAAATATGAAATTGAAATAACAACATGAATTTGATTGTCTGCCACCTCCAACTCCAGTCGTCTGCCGCCTCTAACTCCAGTCGTCTGTCTTGTATTTTTAAATATGAGACTGAAATAACGACATGAATTTGATTGTCTGCCACCTCCAACTCCCGTCGACTGCCTCCTCCAGCTCCAATAATCTGCCTTGTATTTTAAATATGAAATTGAAGTAACAACATGAATTCGATCGTCAGTCTCCCCAACTACTTCTGTATCATTGCTTGGACTTCGATGTATTTATTCAGTATCATTACCTGGATATTGCCTGTGTCTACATTCCATGCAGCCAACAACCCAGAGTGCCTAGATTTTGTTGTCTTCTGTCTTTTGCCACATATCAGCCATCTTATGGATTTAAGCGAGTCAGTACGTGAGTACCCTTTAATCTGTTCTCTTAGTGATGTTGAATGCAAAGCAATTATCAAATTTTCTAAAGTTCATTTCAATTTTAATGTAGTTTAATAGTTAGTCATATGATACATCTCTTCGAGATGTTCAGTTTGATATATGACATGCCTATGTTGCAGAAAGTTTGCAAAGTGTCGGTATTTATCGGCTTATTGTTTGTTATTATGTAATATGTTAGGTAATATTCAATTTTGCATTTTCAGGTTAAGTTTTCTCTACCACTCTTATGTAGTTCTTGTTTTTAATTTTGCATTTTTATCACTGACCATGTTTGCATATATAAAGCGGCAAGCTTGTTTCTCCCGAGTACTGTTGGTGCCCAAATGTCTTGTCCAAGGATGCAAAAACATTGGGCAGTACATTTGCAAGTTGCATTTACTGACACTTGTTCAACTTTATTTCTAGCCCTGTTCATTGTTTTTTTGGTTTTTTTTTCTTCTCTCCGAATACCAGTCATCTTTCGTCTGTTGCTCATTTGCCAATGCCAAATATTAAGTGCCTTCCCCAAGGACACAACTTTAGTGTCTAAATTCATACGTTTACGCTCCTTTCCTCTTGTTTTAACAATTTTTGTGTTCAAAATTAATCATAGCCATAGTATTGTAAGCATGCTCTGGAAGAAGACCACCCTCAAATCTGTTTTTAAAGTTATTATCCGTTCCTCGCGTCTTTTTTTTTCATTTTCTAGGGTTATGTAATTGCATGACGTTGCATAATATTGCATAATAATCATTTAATTTTTTTAAAATTTGCTTCGTCTTTCCTTTGCGATCATTTTGATATATGGTTTTATATGTATTCCACCCAAATAACCGTGATTTTCCATTTCCCCCGCTTTTCGGTTGCTCTCTGGTCACAGTTTTAGTTTCTTTTTTCCTCTTAAATTATATTAAGTATTTTGGTCCACTTTTGCGGACTAATAATCCCGTAACTTTGGTTCTAATTGTCACATTGTCATAATTTTGGTACCATTGAAAAGTGTATTTCTTGCAGAATAGCATGAGACTATTTTGAAAACAATTGCTGCAATCTCAAATTTTCATGCAACTACCTACAGTATCAGTAACAACAGACAGACAGGCAGCAGATGACTTCCAATCCAACTTCCATGATCTATTAATTCATTCTTTTTTTTAACCCACTGCGCTAAGAATGCAAGATCCACCCTCCTTATTCTTGTGAATATTTGATTATAATATACAATACCAATGTTTGAGGTTTTGCATTTATGTACAAAGAAGTTTATCTTTCATTATTCAATTCAGTGTTCCAGTTGCTCACTACGGCAAGATAAACAACATTACCGGCTTAGATTTATTTAGGATTGAGTTGCAAATAAAGCATTATTTGTACCAGCTAGCTAACAATTCTTACCATTTTGATCCCTTGATCAAATAAATACTATAAAATTTTCTGAGAAATATCAATCTTAGATGTGATTTAGAAATTATCCCAGCTCAACAGTGGCCGATCAATGTGTATACAACATTGGACAACAATCTCTCTTTTACGTGGCCCTGTAGTCTGCGCATGTATGGCCACACGGTTTCCGTTCACAGCGTAATGCTTCCGATTACTGGAATGCAGTTTCATAATACAGTATCAGATATATGACGGTCTTTAACGGTTTTGATTTATTTTAATAAAAAGAGATGATTGCGTTCGTTACATTCTTGGATTTCAGTCTTGATAAATTACCCATCCCTATTTTCTGATCATACTTGCCACCAGCAAAAATGTTTTGATAATCTATTTAGTAGAAGGAAACACTTCTTTACGGAAATGGAAAAGAAGGCGTCAACATCGACCAGTTAGTGCTGGGTCGAGTTTGAAACGATCAAATCGAGCGGGTTTTCGATCGAGTCCTCTAAAATCGAGTCGGTTTCGGGCGGGTTTCGAGTCAGTGACGTCATCGAGCAGTGATTCGTTTGAAAAAAAAAAACACGAGCAACTCGTTTGCCACAGGTAACTTCACATACCCTCCCTCTCTTATGTCTGTGGCTGGCTTGACTGCAGCTGGTTATGATGGGGGCTGCCAGATGGCCAAGTTCAAAATTGGTTACTAAGAAACGCTTTTCTATTATTATTCATTTTAAAAAAAAATATTTTATTTAAAAAAAATGAAAAGATAAGTTTATCCAACTGTAGTCGATTGTTTTGTTAATCAAAACAAATGAGTTTTTCAAGGGAGTCAGAATGCTTGTGGTGTTTGGCTATTTGGGGTCTATTTGACTACTTGGGCAAGAAGAAATCTGGCTGTCTGGCAGCCTTGATTATGATCATTCGTCGCATCACACACACATACACACACACACACACACACACACACACACGCCATCAAACAGTTGTTGATGGTGAAGGGTTGAGACCCCCCCCCCCCCTTCCCACCACCATCATCCCGCTGTCACCTTAACATTTCATATTTATGTCGCGCCAAAAGTTGTCGGCCGCCCCCACCTCCCATAATTTGTCACTGGTCGTCATCGCCTCTTGTGTGTGCGGGAAAGGTCGTGCCTTTCATTTCATTATTTGAAAAATAAATGAACAAGAATGGTGTGTTTTTATTAGGTAGGTAGATAATAATAATATTTAGCAGGTTCCACACCCAGACACACACGGATTGCCCGGACACGATGATAACGATGCCGACGACAATGGATGACGATGATGATGATGATGATGATGATGATTATCGTGTTTCTGTTTAAAAAATGAAATACTTTAGCAGGTTCCACCCCCCCCCCACACGGATAGACCGGACCCGAAGATGATGATTGTGGTATTGCTGGCTGTTACGGCTGTGATGAGGATGATGATGATGATGATGATGATGATGATGACGATGGCGCAGATGGTGATTATTTGTTCGGTCGCTCAGTGGTACGGTGTCTCTTGTCACAAAATCAAGCCTTGTCAATGGCCGGATGAGTGACAGTGATTGTTGAAAATTGTGATCCAGACGTTAAGTCCGTGTGTCAGGCACTTGACTCAGGTGTGAATGTATTCTTATCTTATAAGCAATGACGGGTATTGTAAAGAGCTTTAATACAAAAAGACTCCAAACAGCGATCGGTACCTACTGTACGAAATGGATGTATGGTCGATATGGCGTGCCGGAGGAATAAATTAAATAAAATATTGTGAAGTTCATTGAGCATGGTAAATCCTTGGAAATGCGCTTTGAACTAATACACCTGCTAGACAACTCCGATTCCAATATAAACGACTGATTAATATTCCCATATATAAACTATAGTTAGCTGAAAATCTTTCTTTGTCGGGACTCCAAAAGTATGGAACGAATTAGACAAAGAAATCAAAGGGTCTTTTAGGAGCACTGATTGATTTTAGATTGATTATTACATTGAAATGTGTTGATATTTATTTTATCCATTATTATTAGGGTGGTGGTGGTGGTGGTGGTGATGATGATGATCCCGCTGATATGATGGTGATGATAAATAAATTAAACATATTTCCCTTTATTCATCCCATAGGGGAGATTCGTCTTTCGGGTCTATTCTAAGGGAAGACTGGAATAACCCAAGCGATAGCCGCAGTGCAGCGCCGCAAATTTAGTTAGGGCAAGGTGACTTGCTCAAGACCACTCAGCGGCGGGTGATCGAACTCGGTACCTTTCGGGTGCCAACCAAAGACCGTACCGCTGCCCCTGATGATGATGATGATGATGATGATGATGATGATGGGAACTAACAAAGAATACACAGGCATCTAAAATTGAAACATTCCATATTCAAAGCTAATGTTTTACTTTAAAAAATTGAGCTTTACAATATCCACTAAATGTGATTAAAGCGCTTTGTAAAGGGGTCCCCGGTCAACAGCAACATTTAATATGTAGGACGGGACATGCCGCCTGTTAGGCGATATTACAATTTTTCAGACAAAGAGAACGCTGTTAACGGCCAGGTACTCATTTTACACCTGAGTACGGTGAGAGAATGTGAGTAAAGAGCCTTGTCCAAAGACTCAACTATGCACCGAGCGCGAGGCTCGAACCCAGGACTTTCCGATCCCAAAGCGGGTGTCATACCACTAGACCATTATAATGCACGAGACCCATGGTCGACTAGAGTACTACCTATAGTTACGTCATGACTAGACCACATAGCCGCACTAGGCCTACTGTAGGAGTGTTCATTGATAGAGGGATGCGTGTGTGTCATAGAAATAGCCTTAGTGTGTGTGTGTGTGTGTGTGTGTGTGTGTGTGTGTGTGTGTGTGATAGTCAAACTTTAGTAGGTTTAATGAAGTCTTGTCACACACGCGTGATACACCTATACGAATTTCCCTGCCACTGCCACCCAGACACACTAACATCTGACAAGGAGTGAGGGCTGTGGAAGAACCACAGACTACCGTGTGCAAACATTGGCGATTGGTATCGGATGGCAAACTGTGATCGTTTGAATTTGAAATGATTCGAAACACCCGTTACCCCTCCGCTCGCTCGAATCCTGATCGTCTCAAGCTCGTCTCACGTGTCAAGATCGTCTCAAGCTCACAACCCGCCTGATCGTTTTACGATCGAGTGATCGTTTTACTAACTCGCTCTTCCGGCATTGAGATCGAGCACTGACTCGTGGCTTGGCGCTCGGTCGTCGATCGAGTAAAAGCGATCAAATAACCCAACACTATCGACCAGACCATAATTTCAGTAGTACAGTCAACATTCTCTCTTGAAACGATAAATGAACTGTAACTATGACTGTGTTTGCCGTGCATGTGATAAATAGAGCTGGTGGCTTGATTTACCACAAAGATTCACCAACAGTCTCCAGACCAGCTGTAGAAAAAACATTCAGTTATCCTTTGGAATTAGTCCTAAAATTATTTGATGAAAAGGTTGTGGTTTCATTCGGTGAACGAGATGGAATCAAAGGTATAAATGTCACTTATTTAATATTTCAGAACAACGATTTGACTAGCCAATATTAATTATTTAGGCAAACCATAGCTCAATTTGTAACAACACCAGCAGCGACGTGCACTTACTTAACAGGTCCCTAACCCAATTCCTTATGGGCCCATTGTTGTAATGGAAATCTTTTAAAAGGGCTTCGTTAAAAAAAGATGACGCAAATTAATGTCCATTACAACAATTTTAAGCAAGGCCCATAAGCAGGTTCGTATATTAGACCTGCATATACAGTAAAATTACTTTAAACCGAAAGAAGCTAAACTGAAAAATACGCCTTAAACCGCAAAGAATTTAATAAATTGTACTAGTTTCTTCATTTTCTTTGTACTAATTCTCACGATGAACCGAAATACTTCTAAGCAGGACTTTCTTTAAACCGAAACAACTTGAGAGCACCTTCCCTTTTTCTCTCTATATTTTTCTTCAAAAATTCGGGAAGGAGGCCGCACGTAATAATGCCCGGCGATATTAAACAGAGCGTAAGTATAAGATGAGGGTGATGGGGGGGGGGGGGGGGGGGGGAGGCAAACATTTCAATCACTGCACTTGGGCTTGGCCAACACCACAGTCGCACAGACTGGAAAAGGAAGACAGCGGGTGACTGGCAGGCGAAAAATGAGGAAAGAGGGGGAGTTGGGGTGTAGAATCACGCAAACGAGATGTTCTCGCTCGTGTGTTGATGCTTTGGAACTGACTGGATTTTCAACATGACAATGAGGAGGGGGGGGGGGGGGTAGACAACTTACCATTGAAATGCCATTTCATTTCCACTTTGTTTAAATGTGTGTGTGAGGGGGGGGGGGGAGAGATTCTATGTAATTAGGCCTTTGAACCTAATGGCTTTTCAACAAAGAGAGATGTGTAGTAGACAGCTTAGCATTGACACGCTTTTTCATTTCCATTTCACTTCACCTCTGAGTAGCTGCGAATCATTCACTATCAATTATCGCACAAGAACTTTCGATCTTATTTTAGCTTTGCATTTTACTAAAAGATGTCTAAACTAAAAGAAAGCACTGTGCTTATACGTTTGAGTTTAAAATCAAAATACTATGTGAAGTCGATGAAAAAAAAGTTGATCAAGACGGAGATATGTAAAATACACGGCATCCCGAACTCAACTCTTTCAACAATTTTGAATTGAAAACGAAAACCCCCAAAAATATTTTTAAGACACACAAAAGAAAAAAAAAAAAAAAAAAAAAATTAATGGTTACGAAGACCGCATTTATTCAACAACTCCATTTAACGGGAAACCCATGATACGATTAAATGAGCAAATTCCTTAAATAGTTACTACCCTTGAAAAACATTGCAAAACGGGAACTTGCTTTAAACCAAAATGTCTTTAAACCGAAATGGTTTAGAAGGTCCCCAAAATGTCGGTTTAAAGTAATTCTACTGTATATAAGCGTCGACCAGCAGCCAACAACAGTTGTTACCTACAGTTTACAGCATTGGCGAAGATCATCTAACTCGGACTAACTTTAACTAGATATCTATATACTAATTCAGCGTGCACATGATTATTTGCAGGTCTGATAACCGAACGCAAGTATGGGCTTGATTTTACATTGTTCGAATGGACAACATTTTGCATTGGTTTGAGAGTCTTTCCATTATGACAATGATCCCATAAAATTTTGGGTTTTCAGACCTGCAAATAAGTACATGTCGGTCTAATTATAATAAACGTACTTAACTGTGATGACGTGTCATTCTTCATGTGCCAATAACCACAATCTGCTGATCACCCAGCATTCATCAGCTGACACTCATAAAACAAATGTTGGGAGAGGGAATATTTTGGCAGACTGATAAGGGGCTACATTTTGAGAATTTGTTTTGTTGAGGGTCAAAATGTTGCGGTCGGCGCGAACATATTTGCAGGTCTGATAACCTCACATATTTATTAGGCCGTGATAATTTTGGTTATAAGACCTGCATCTAAGTACATGTCGGTTGATGCATAATGAGGTTTTTACTGTATAAGTAAATAATGAAAAATCCAATACAGTGTGTAATATATAACAAATCACAGTAGTCTGTTTATGATTTAAATTATCTTTAAACTTTCATACAGTTCCATTCAAAAATTTGATAGTAAAAATGTAGTCTTAAATACATCAGATGGAAAATTAAATGTTGTTTTAAAAGGCTTGCAGTTTTAGTGTGCCGAGTTTGTTTTTTAAATTTATTTGTTTGTTTTTGTTTTTTTTGTTGTTTTTTTTTGGGGGGGGGGAGGGGGGGTTGGTTTTTTGTTTGTTTGTTGTGATGACAGTACCAGTTGCTGCCTGCTGTAATGAATGAAAAAGATTGTCAAGAACTTAGGTGAAAGATTTTTCACAAGGTTAAACTATGAATTAAAATTTATTGTTTTATGTTGACAGTTGGTCATGCAGTGTTGAGTATCAATGGCATTCCAGCAGAAGGCAAGGTACTACAAGATGGCAGAGACATCATGGAGATTTTGTCCAATGAAAGCAACTATCCAATCGACATCAAGTTTGGACGGCCTAATCTCAAGACCAATGAGAGACTCATGCTTGCCAGCTTGCTGCACTCGTAAGTCAAAATGAGAATTAACTTTTTACAGATTAGTAAGGTTGTACTACATTTTTATCCTCTAAAAGCTTTATCTGGGGTCCCAAGCCAAGAGCAACACTTAATATGTAAGAGGAGTCATGATGTTACTTTTTTTTTAGACGGAGACAACGATATTAATGTTACCAACCAAAATATCATTTTACACCTGAGTACAGTAAGAGAATGTGAGTGAAGGGTCTCTCCCAAGTACTCAACTTTACATCACCCACCCTGGTACTCAAACTATAGGTCTGAATGCAATTGTCATACCACAGGCTCACAAGCCGTGACTAGAAGGAAATAATGATATGACTATGGTTTTATCTGTTGTTGTTACTAATCATTTGATGAAAACAGTTAAATCTGTGGATATAAAACCAGATAAATGATTTATAGAATATAATGTGACTTAAATAAATTCAGTAGATTAACATATTTTTCTGATGTCTACCCGACAGTAATTATAGGCTTTGAATGTGTGTAATTAGAGTGTGTATTTCTTTTATCACAGTTGTTAAATGGTAAAATGAAAATGGAACTCAAATGAGATTAAAAGAAAGTTAGTGAGGGTGGCTTGATGATTGAATTGTTTCTTGACTGTGGACAGGTTGTTTGCCATTGGTTGTCAGTTGTCACCAGAGCCGCAGTCATCAGGAATTCAAGTCATGGAAACTGACACTTTCAAACTTCATTGTCATCAAACAATGACAGGTATGCACTCATATTTGATCTCTCTGGTCATCACCATCATCATTATTAGTTGCGAATGTATTTAAATTATCCTTAGTATATTGTCAGAGCTGAGACTTTGTTGTCGGTTTTGTTTGTTTCTTTCTTTTTTTGTTTCTTTACTGAACGCCATGTGCATTGCATTTATAATAAAACCACTCAGTGAATAATAGCTTTGTATTTACGAGTTCAAATCCCTTCCCAATACCCCCCCCCCCCCTTACTTCTTTTCACCTTGGGATCAAATCCATTATAATTACAACTTCATACAAATCTAAAGACTCATATAAATCCATGAAGATCACTATCTTTTTATTTTTGTTTTGCCAGCCAGAGCCAATCAGGATTTGACTTATTATTATTATTATTATTATTATTATTATTAATATTATTATTTGTGTGTGTGTGTGTGTGTGTGTTTGTATGTTTGTATGTGTGAGTGTGTGTAATGAAAATTGGTGTGTAAATCATGATCTATATAGCTTCATTGTTTTTCAGGAGTGAAGTTTGTCGTAATCACAGATCCCAAACAAAGTCAAGTCAAGTACGTTCTGAATGAGTTGTACGAGGCCTACGCTGATTTTGCACTTAAGAATCCGTTCTACTCCCTAGAGATGCCAATCAGGTAATTGGAGACTTTTGGGCATCACAACGTGTCCTGCATAGATTTGGAGATATTTGTGTGTGTGTGAGAGAGAGAGAGAGAGAGAGTGAGAGAGAGAGAGAGAGAGAGAGAGAGAGAGAGAGAGAGAGAGAGAGAGAGAGAGAGAGAGAATAAATTATACATGTATAATAGGGATGCCATTATTATTATTCTTACCCTTCTTCTTATAACAATATTTCAACTATTACCTAAATTATTACTACCACCACCACCACCACCACCATTACCATTTGTTTATCCCCCTTTTCCCCCTCCCCCACATCTCTTTTTTTTTTTTTCTCCAGGTGTGAATTATTTGACAGGCAAATGGAACTCATTATGGAAAGAGCGGATAGGCCGGGTGTCAGCAACATTTGATGAATTTGATCATTTAGTTCTTGATTGGGAGATTGTAGAAATCAATGTATCATTGAGTCAAATGAGAGAGAAAAGAAGATGAACCAATGTAAAGCTGCAGTAAAATATTGATAACATTTGAATTATACTATGTAAATTGGGTTGAATGTATATTTTAATGGGAGCCAAAGTTATCGTTTCTGAAAATGACCAAAAACTAAATTTTCTAATTCTAGTCATTTTATAATTAAAATCAATTTTGGGCATCTGATTCAATATGACATAATACCATTCAGATTTAGTGGATCTCAAATAGCTATTAAATTGAAATATAGTTTACGTTTCGGGTCTCACCTTTCTCAAAACAAATAACTATACATTCAAATTGAGATATATTAATTTTGAAATAAAAGTGAGGTAAAAATCAAATGAACAACAAACAAAAAACATAGTAAGTGGGGAAAGGTGCTATATAAAAACCATATTATTATTATTATTATGATTATTATTATTATTATTATTTTATTATTATTATTATTATTGTTTTATTATTATTATTATTATTATTATTATTATTATTATTATTATTATTATAGTACTTACTAGATTTTGCCATGTTCACATCATCGGCAAAGGGGTGATGTCAAGATGTGCAATTTGGTGTTGAAATTTTAAAAATGGTGTGAATGTGTGGAATTTGATGAATACGATAATAGATGAATTGTTTGATGAGAAAGTTGAATTGGTTTGTTTGCTTTTTTTTTATATACAAAGGAATTTTAACCCTTGAATGGTGAGACTGAATCTTGATAGACTGGTTATAGAGGGGTTTTTTTTGTACCAAAAAGCAGTAACAGCAGTTGGACTCTGTAATCCCTATTACTGCTGTATTCATTTCCACAGTGAGATGTGATGTCATTTAGTGCAAAATCGAACAGTGCAAGTTAAAGGACTTGAGAGATTATACAGTCCTTAGATTTATATATATTATAATTATAAGCACACAAGGAGAATTTATTGTTCATGTTACATAATGGACAAAGTGATCTTAGAGAACGGTTTTCAATCATTATCTAAAACTTCATCCTTTTCTTTGTTTATACAGTGGAACCTCCCGATAACGACATGCCACGGGACCGAGTTTTTATGTCGTTATCCGGAGGTGTCGTTATTTAGAGGTTTCCAAGATGGCGGACAAAGTGGGCGTGGTAAGGCCCGCGAGACCAGTTTTTATTAACATTGACAAAACAAAAAAAAACATTGTAGTGTATTCCTCTTAGAGGGTTCTTGTGCGTGTGTCTGGATGAGTATTTTAGGTGATCTGAACTGAGTAAACTGAGAGTGTGCTCCTGGAATCTACATCTTTTCCCTATTTAAACCATTCCCCTTTGTCTTACCTTTTCTTATGTCATTTCAATTGTAAATCTAGAATGTTTTTACTATCCAATTTTCTTCCTTTTTACTGGCACATAGATGTGTCACAGGCGCTGAAAAACCCTTTAAAACAAACAAAATTCCTCCTCCTCCTCCCACAAAAACACACTACTACTACTACTACTACTACTACTACTACTACTACTATACCATACTACTACTACAACCACACACATATTATTATAATATATTATATACTACTACTACTACTACTACTACTACTACTACTACTACTACTACTACTACTACTACATACTACTACTACTACTACTACTTCTACTAACTACTACTACTCTACTACATACTACTACTACTACTACTTCTATCACCACATAATATCACATTTTCCAAGATTTTGTGTTTACTTGCTTACACTTACATTTATACCTTGGTTTTTATTAATGCATATCAGCCAAGATTCGTCAAAAAAAGCTGCGTTCCCATTGGTTCAAGCAGGAATCGTTTTTATAAACTTTTGAGTACTCATACTCGGTATTTTTAGTATCAGATATCTACGAAAACTGCCGAAAATCACCAAAATGATGTCGTTATTCGGAGGTTTTATCAAAAAGTGCGTCGTTATTTGGAGGTTATTTTTACTGATCTTAAATAGAAAAAAAATCGGGACCACGGGTCAATGTCGTTATCAGGAGGTTGTCGTTATTCGGAGGTGTCGTAATCGGGAGGTTCCACTGTATTTGATTGCAAAGCCTTATCTTTTACTCGTCACTCAAAATGAAAACTTTACACAGAATTTTAGTTTACCTTTTAGCACCTACCGATTTTTATAAAAAGTTAAGGTTTTGGATTTGCGATAACATCAACGATATTTGATTATGAAATGTAACTCATGTCATACATTTCATTGAACAGGCATGGCTTCGGTAATCCTCAATGCCTTTTGTCTGTATTTTATATTTTCTAGGAGTTGTATATTCATCCATTAATGTTAAATCATCAAAATGTTAAATTATAAAATTTAGGATGTGTAAAATAATTTAATATTGTAGATTTACTGAGATTTTAATTAAAATATAGCTAGCGTGATTCTTACACCAGAGAACTTGCATCACAATCAATGTATGGTTGAAAGTACTTTACGATGGACCAGCATTCCATCCAAATGATAGCATGCAGTTGTTGCTTTCTAAAATTTTGATGAGATTTATACTAAGATTATAAATCAAAACAATATTGAAAAGTTGTTCAATAAGATCATTCTTCACTCAACATGTAGCTCATATATTTAAGAAGTTTGATGTCATTTATGTATATAATGATTATTTAAGATTGATGTAAATAAATTTTGAATTGATGGCCCCATTGTTTTTATTTTTTTAAAACAATTTTATCCCGCCTCTTTTCTTTTGTTTATGTTTTTAGGGGTTTTTCAGTCCTTGCAACACTTTTTATTCATGTCAGTGCTAGTAAAAAGGAAATTGAGGGAGGAAAAGTTGTAGATCTAAAGTTATAAGCACCATAGAAAAAGCAGGACAAAGAGACTGGATAAAAAAAAAAAAGGAATTGAAGATTCCATGAGCAATAAATCAATTTGTATATTTAGACATTACCTAAAATTCAGGTACACGCTTATGAAGGATGTTCAAAACTAATAATTATAACAGTGTACAATAGAGAGATTATTTACATTAAATATCATCTCATCAAAAAAAAAATTAGGACCAGGAAAAAGTCGAGCAATGCCAATTCAGAACAGTCAGAGAACAACATGGAAAGGAAACACAAAAGAGGTAACCTCTCTTCCCACCATGGGAAATTAAAAGACCCTACCCTTCTTTACAATAGTCATCAGACACAGGGAACCTAAATTAATCCCACTCTTAGTGGAGTGAGTTAACCAAATAAAAAATATCCCGCAAGAATTGATCCATAATATCGTCAAATTGAGACCTTGGTAAAAATTGTCAGGAGTAAAAGTAACAAGTACATTGTAAAATCAGAGATTCCAACCTGAAGAATAAGAAATGTCTAATTTGGGAAGAAAAATATGTGTAATTTAAAAAAAAAAAAAAAAAAATGTGTGTGTGTGTAATGCAGCACAGTCCCCATTTCATTAGTAAAAGTGTTTGTTTGTTTGTCTTTAAGGGTATTATGGCGCTTGCAACATATTTAAGTCATATCAGCGCCAGTAAAAGGGAAGAAAAAAAAAGTTCTAGAAATTCAATTAAAGCACCAAAAACAAAGGGGAACTGGTTCAAAAAGAGAGCAGGTGTAGATTCCAAGAGCATACTACAGGCGTCTTTTCCAAAATTGGCTGAATATTTAGTTTCACCATCAGTGACCTTATTTTTAATTTTGCCTTCTATCAATTGAAGGTCGCTACCATGATCTACAAATGTTTCAGACATGTTGCAGAATTGTTTACTGTTCTTGCATTTCTTCTTTGTCTTTATGAGAAAGCGACTCAGTGAGCTTTTTTTTTCTGGCAGACGAAGCTGGCGAAATAAAACTAAACAAAAGATATCCGTTTCACTTAAAATTAAATATTTGCTTATTCATTAATCCACAGAAAAATCGTTTCGACAATGTTCAGATGAACAATCGTAAAGAGAGAGAGAGAGAGAGAGAGCACAACCTAACTGTAGTTACACAATCCGAGACTGACTATAATATGCTTCGGTATTGTCATCCACTGTTTTAAGTTTCCAGTGATTTTTTATTTTAATTTAGGCTATAATTTTTTTTCCGATACAGGATCTTTAAATTTATTATTGTCTGTATGTCCCTGAGGTAGAGAATAATGGATTTCCTGAGAATTTACAGCCCTGATACTATCAGTGTACTTAGCTTGAGATCACTTAAGGACAGGTCCCAACTTTGAGGGACACACTCAAATGTTTACAAATCATAATATATGTAAAACAAAAATAATACAGAGCATAACCGAGAGATGAATTACAAGACAAGAATAATCATCTTCCATAACACTAACTATACATTTGACTGTTTCCCTCACAGCTAGGGCCAGGACAAAACCAAGTAATCTCATTCCAAGACAGACAGAAAGCAACTCGGAAAACAGATATAGGGGGATAGAAGACACAGCAAGTGTCCTCCCTTTTAGCAAAAATAGCAAATAATGGCCGCCTGCCAAAACATTTAATTTTCAAATATTTATCTTTAAAAATTCTTCGTCATTGAGTTGGCAGTCGGGGAAAGCTTTTATTTTTACTATAGCAAGTAATTTTAACCAAATGGTGTGCAGCTATGTGGTCTTGTGATAAGACACTCCCTTTTGAATCGGAAGGTCCTGGGTTCGAGCCTCGCTCAGCGCATAGTTGAGTCCTTGGAAAAGACTCTTTACTCACATTCTCTCACCGTACCCAGGTGTAAAAGGAGTACCTGGCTGTTAACAGCATTGTCTTTGTCCGAAAAAAAGTAATATGTCCCATCCTACATGTTAAGTGTTGCTGTTGGCCAGGGACCCCTTGTAAAGGGCTTTGAGCACGTTTAGTGGATATTGCGCTGTATAAAAGCTAATTTTTATTTAATGGTTACAGAGAAAACTGGTTTCTAATCCCAGCTGTGAAACATTAGGAAGTTTTTTGTTTTCAAGGGTTTTACAGCGCAGGTCATTCAGCGTCAGTAAAAAGGAAGAAAATAGGATAGTCAAAAAATTATAGATTTACAATTGAAAGCACATGAGAAAAAGTAAGACAAAGGGAAAGGGTTCAAGTAGGGAACAGATGTAGAACCCAAAAAGCATACTATCAGTTATCAGTGTTCTTAGTTTGAGATCATCTAAAAGTTTCATCCAGACACAAGCACAGGCCCCCACTCAGAGGAACATACTCAAATGTTTACAACTCATTATATATGCAAAAGACAAAAAATAATAAAAGTACATAACAGAGAGATGATTACAAGGAAAAAAATATCATCTCTAAAAAACTAATAATACATTTGAATGTTTCCATCCCAGCTAGGACAAAACCAAGTACTGTAATCTCATTGCAAGACAAAGACAGAAAGCAAGTTGGAAAAGAGATATAGGGGTATAGAAGACACAGTATGTACCTCCCTGCCCACTATGGGAGAAACATTTGGAAGGAAGAAAGCCAATGACCATATCATTGTTATAATAATGTTGTCTCAGATCAACACTACGGTTTATTTGTATAAAACTGCTGTGGTTTATTTCCCAAAGGCGTTACAAGAAAAACAATTCACGAGAAATCCACAAAGAAAACGGAGATAAAAAACATTTGTTTTAATTTTTTTGTTTTTTTGAGAAGCATTTTGATATAAAGAGTAACAATTTTGACATGATATAAGTTTATGATTCGTTGATTCAAATAACAATATATAATACTTGATGAGTGACAAAACTAACCGATGTAAATTATTAATGCAATCATCAATTTATCAGCATCATCAATGAGATTTGTAAATTCCGTAAATAAAGTCTTCTGTGAAAAATTGTGAAATTTTCAAAACTTAAAAAGTAAAATAACTAGAATATTAAAGCTTACCAAGTTGGAAGGACTGAGGATGAAATTAGTTGTAACAGGTCGAGTAAGGTGAACATCAGATACACTAATAATAAAATTATGATAATAATAAAACTAATAATAATGATTGTAATAATAATAATAATAATAAAAATAAAATTATTACTCAGAGAATAACATTTTAAAAAACAACACCGATCACTCCTAATTGCTTTCCTTTCGGTGAAAGTAGGAGACTTCCCATCAGGGCCTGGTTATAGAAGAAATTTAACAAGGTATGAGACACTATAAAGTCATTTCAGCATCTACGAAGTGGAATATTATGATACAAACACTAAAAGACGGAGATAATCCAGTACCTGCAACGGTCAGGAATCGCATGTGGCAAAGAAAAGATGAGACATGGTGGGAAGAGGGGTGGGGGAGGTGTTAAAGGATGGAAGCAAAAATCTACCCGTTTGCAAAATCCTAAGCCACCAAAAGTGATGCACAACATACTTAGGATGCACACCAAAAGGTGGATACTGACAATGTCCAAAACTAATATAATATAGGTACACTGACACTGGTTTGTTTTTAAGGGTTTTAGACAGAGAACAATTGGAATTTGGAAAACTCATACAGGAGGATAGAAGACACAGCAAGTACCTCCCTGCCCATTGTGGGAGGTTGGGAACCCCACCCAGACATATTGAAAGCCGAGTGAGTTTTTTTTAAAAAAGGGATCACATATAGGGTAAAAGGAGGTAAACAGTTGCACCATCCATTGTTTTGTTTATTTTTACGGATTTTACAGCATTTGCAGTACATTTAGGTCATTTAAGTGCCAGGAAAAAGTAAGAAGAGGGAAGAGGAGTTCTAATCTTGGAGTTAAAATCTAAAGCTCCAAAGAGAAAGTAAAACAAAGTGGACTTGTTCGATTTGGGAACAATAGAATATTCCATCCGAAAAAAGGAAGACCAAGGTCAACCTGGAGGAGAGACCTGGAAGAGCTGGAGAGGTCTGGGATGCACTGGCAGGAGATGATGGAAAGACTGGCCAACGACAGGAGAGGATGGATAGACTGGCCAACGACAGGAGAGGATGGAAAGACTGGCCAACGACAGGAGAGGATGGAAAGACTGGCCAACGACAGGAGATGATGGAAAGACTGGCCAACGACAGGAGAGGATGGAAAAGTTTCATCAATGGTCCATACCCACTGGGATGAGGACTGAAGAAGTAGAAGATTCCAAGAGCAATCCATCAATGTGCCTTGTTTCGACATTACCTTAAGTCTAATCCAGCCACTAGCAAAGGATCCAACTATTAAAGATACACTAACGCTTACGAAGCATAATATATATTTTTTTTTTTTTCTAAAATTATAATAGTACATAAAAGAGAGATGATATACAGAGAAAAAAATATATTCTGAGAGTGACCTCTCCGCCCACACCATGGCAGGCAAAAAGAAGTCGCCCCAGCACTGTCAACTTCTTGCAATTTTAGACAAACTGTGTATCAGTAGTAAAAGACTGTCAATATCAATCAATATGAGAGAGAGTTGAAAAATAATATTAAATATAGTGAAAAAAAAATCCAAACCATCAATGACTCTATTCGGCAGGTTTTTTTGTTTGTTTTTTTTAACCACCAATCAGAGCACCTCTTTCTATGTGACTAGAATTAACTCCCATTTTTTAAAATGTATATATTTTGTATACATCTCAAAAAAATATTTATTTTTTTTTATAGTTTTATGTACAAAATTGAATAATTTGTAATACACGCATAATGGGGAAAATATATTAAAATTACAACACAATCAGTTAGCTCGAATTCAGAGAAAACTAATTTGTTTTGTGTGAAAATCATTATCAAAATCTAGACTTTTAGACGCCCGAGATTTACTTTTGACATCAGAATTTTACCAATACATTTCTCTGTATTACATTGTTAAAAAATTGTGACTATAACAAAATAATCAGAAATGTTTCACAAACTTTAAACAATCAATCAATTCTTTCAATAATTTTGCTTTACAAATTACAAAAAAAATATCCATTAACTCTCTCCTTACCGGCCATTTTCCGGATTTTCCTCAAAACTTCACACCCAACCTATACAAAAATAGATTTATTTCACTCAAACACAAAATCTGTTAGTTCTTGCTATACATATTGTTTCTGCTAAATGAGCTCTTCAACACAGTAATAATATACTTTAACTGTAGCAAAAATTTTGTTCAAATATTATGATGTACACAAGAATTTAGAATGACAAAATGTTGGCTGCATCGTAACAAATGTGACCGTTTTCCTATGGGTGGTAAGGAGGGGGTGAACCAAACAACTTCGTTGCTGTAAGAGATTATGGCTATTGCGTCGACCTCAGAGCCAAGCTCAATGAGCCAACTCTATTCCAATTTCTAAAGCATTAAACAGATAGCAATAAATGGATAGGACGGTAGTCGATTGCAAAATACTTTCTGCCAGATTTAGCAGTCCCAGCTACCACCATATCATTGCTGGGTAACAAAAAAAAACTCAAAGCATCTGGCACTGAGAGGTCGTGACTTGTAAGGTGAGTTCAATATTAATTGAGTTTTTAAGACCTCTATAGCTATCATGTGATGGAAGATCCTTTGTATATCCTTTGTTTTAAAATATATATTATGTGATGAGACTGAAATAATCCTGGCATTGGCCTTAATCCAACACCAGCAAGTAAACAATAGGAAATATGAGATTCCAATTGTGGGGATTACAACTTAAATCCGGGTCCTCGAGCTCTGGCATAATTCCCTATTTATTCTGCAATATCACCTCCTTGTAAATAACCATTGCGGTAACAAAACCTTAAATTTCTCATACTGATGAGAATGATAATTAATGCCATAGTTAAAGTCAAGACATCCAATCATTTATCCAAAAATAAAAATGCAAAAACTTCAGAAACAAAAGCCTTGCTTAAATTTTAATTTTAACTTCAGTCATATGGTGTGATATTGAATGCAACATGCATTAAGAGGAAGGCACATTTTGAAATGCTCAACACGTTGAATGAAATAAATAACATATTTATATAATTGGCCAGTAATAGTTTAATAAATTAATATTAATATCCAGGTAAAAACGTTTTTTCAATACCAACTGAAAATATCTTCTCACCCCCCCCCCCCCCCCCCCATAAAAAAGATACATCCATTTGTTTGTTTTGTTTGTTTTTAAGAGTTTTACGGCGCTTGCAACACATTTAGGTTATATCAGCGTCAGTAAAAAGGAAGAAAATGGGATAGTAAAAAGTTATAGAATTACAATGTAAGCACCCAAGAAAAAGTAAGACATAGGGGAACTGGGAACAAATAGGGATCAGATGTAGATTCCAAGAGCATACCACCAATGTACTTAGTTTGAGATCACCTAAAAGTCTCATCAAGACACAAGCACAGGTCCCAACTAAGAGGAATACACTCAAATGTTTACCAATCATATAATATAATATGTAAACTCAACATAATACAATGCATAACAGAGAGATGATTTACAAGGAAAAAAATATCATCTCCCAAAACTATAACTATACATTCGACTGTTTCCCTCCCAGCCAAAGAGCTCCGGCAAGGATCAGGACAAAACTAAGTAATCTCATTCCAAGACAATGACAGGAAACAATTGGAAAACGGGTATGGGGGGGATAGAAGACACAGCATGTACCTCCCCGCCCACTATGGGAGGTCAGGATCCCCACCCAGACATCCATTTGTCACCCCCTTGGCAAAAGACCCCAGCAGGAAATGTCTCATTCCAGAACAAGGACTCAAAGAAGGCAAATGGATATTATCTAAAAGGACAAGAGGACTGTCCCATAATTTTTCAAAAATCATTTGTACACCTCCGCTTTTTCTAAAATAACATCCAAGCCAAGTTTCATTCGGCACACAATGTCATTGTTCCATGTTAATCCTTTTAATCTTAAAATTTAAAAAAGTAGCGTCAAAGTAGAGTCAAAACCTTTGTATGAAGTGGTTAGTGTTTATTTTTAATGGATTTGAGGCACAACACATTTAGGTTATATCAGCGCCAGTAAAAATAAAAAGGATGAAAATGGGAAAGTCAAAAAGTTCTAGAATTACAATTAAAGCACACGAGAAAAAGTAAGACAAAGGGGAATTGGTTCAAAATAGGGAACAGATGTAGATTCCAAGGGCATACTATCAGTGTAATTAGTTTGAGATCACTAAAAGTCTCATCCAAACACAAGCACAGATCTCCAATAAGAGTAAAAGGAACACACTCAAATTACAAATCATTATATATATAAAACAAAAAATAATTCCGTGCATAACAGACATGATTTACAAGACAAAAAATATCTCCAAAACCCATACATTTGAATTTTTTACTCCCAGCCAAGATATCCGGCCAGGGCAGGACAAAACCAAGTAATCTCATTCTGAACCAAAGACAGAAAGCATGTTGGAAAACGGATATAAGGGGATAGAAGACACAGTAAGTGTAAGTGCCTCCCTGCCTTATAAAGTGGGATAACCAACGTGTCTGTATAACTGGCCAAATAATAATGTAGGAGATAGAAGAGACCAAAAAAAAAAGGGATCAATATAAAGCTCCCTGGTCTAGTGGGCAAACATCCCCTCACCCTGGCCCACCATGACACCCTTAAAGGAATTCCACCCATTCCAACCCTCAAACACATGGAATGTTGATTCATACAACTTGGATACTGTGGCTAATCAACAATATAAACCATTATCAACATTATAACATAACATAAGCTATAAATCATTTTGATTTCATTTGGGAGAGGCTGAACATAAACAACAACAGCAAGATCATAAACAATAGCTATATTTCTCTTTTTAAGAGTTTGAAAGCCATGCAACACTTTTGGTCATTTCAGGTGTATTTATTCCTCTGAGCAAGAGGGCAAAGCCGGGGCAAAATCTAATGACCTTTGAAAAAAAAAAAAGAAACAAATCCACAAGAGGGAGAAATTGGACACCCAATGTCGCTGTGTGCTCTCTTCATTTTATATTTTGATAATCACAATGGGAGACAAGGAAGACAAAATTTTGTTAATAAGTCTTTTATTTTTTACAGAATAAAATATTACAATCCAATCTACAAGGAATGATGTCAACTGAAATTTATTTCAGTAAACTTTTATAGAAAAACATTAGCAGTTATACTATAAATCTGTCAACAAACTGAGCTGGGAATAAAATGTTAAACAATTGTCAACATTTAATGGGAAAAATGTCAACGTCCAATGAAGTGGGTTTGTATAAATATTGCGTTTTATAAATACAAGTTAACATTTGACCCACAAAAAGTTCAAAGGTCATTGTGACTGGAGTGATTAAATAACATTATAACTTGATAACAACATAGTGTACATTTGAATAATAATTGAGACAAAAAGAAATTTGACACTCTTAACCTGATGACTAGTTTCAGATGTGCTGGAACATTGAACATAATGCCATGATAGATGCTATGTATAAAGACGTCTACATATGTTATCTATACTTTAGTAATATGGTCCTTAGTCTCTGATTCTCCTTTACATTGCTGTTAAATGGAAATCAAAAAACGTTAACATCAATAATTTTTAAGAATTAGAAATAGAACCTTTTAATCTACAATTTAATTTTTTTTTTTTTTGGGGGGGGGGGGGGGGGGTTCCCCAGGAGCTTCAAGCAGCAACAATTGAATAAATTCCCCTCAAACATAAAGCTGTGACATGTTCCGAACTTTAAAAAAACTCAGCTTGTGCCAGGTATTGCCAAAATTTCCTCTGTTTTTCAACAATCCTTCTCAAATTCACTCTGCCTCTTACCCAAAGAGATCCAGATCAGCATTGGGTGAGGTAACTGGCTTGTACATGTTCATTAGTGGAACAGCTCCCAGCCATCTTCAACGCTGTTGTTTAACTTGCGACTAGGTCAGATCATTCCAAGCAATATCAATATGTCACTTATTCAACTCATTAAATCTCCATCTTGTGTTGTTATGACAGTTGTTGTGTCTCCTTCCGTCTTGTCTGAGGCTGGAGTTACTTTCCGACGCTTTGCAAAATGTTCCATTCTTTCCTCAAGACTTTCTGTTTGAGTTAAAGGGATTAAAAAAAATAAATTAATTTCTAAATCTCATTAAGCGCTTAAAATTTTTCATTTTCCTCAGGCACGAAAATAACCTCTGAATTTTCTCACTTACTCAACAAGGGAGATTACAGATGATAAAATATGTTTTTCAATAGTTTGTTTTTATTTTTAGGTGTTTTACAGCGCTAGCATCACTTTTAGGCCAATCAGCACCAGTAAAAAGGGAAAAATGAGAGAGAAAAGTTTTAGAACTGAAGTTAAAAACACCAAAGAAAACGTAAGACAAAGGAGACTGGTTTTAATAGGGAAACAGAAGATTACATGGGCAAATTATCAATGTATCTATTTTGACATCAGCTAAAAAGTCTATAATGAATTCAATGACTAAAAACTACAATAGCACAAGACAGAGAGATGATTTAAATGGAAGAATATACCATCTCAAGAGAAAAAGGAACTCCCTCTCAAATAAGGATTTCTGATTGGACAAGTAAAAAAGCAAACAATGTCAAAATCCAAAACAAAGAGGAGAGCGATGCTGAAAGAGAAAACCAGATATCATGGGACATAAGACAATAGAAATCTAAGTGATGGTTGCTTCAAAAATGTTAAAATGAAGTAAATAAGCACATTCATTAACAAAAAGTGCTTCACAATGCTTCATATATTCACCCATTGATCATATGGGACCGAACTGAAAATTCATATTGTTCAAGTCACCAGTAAGACAATCCTATTTTTTGTACTTGCAATCTTATAATATAAGTCACTGCATAGGGCTGCTACTCATTCACATCTGAATTGAGTGGAGGTAATACATAGGCCGCTTCTTACCTAAGTTCATTCAGACCTCACCAGACACTGACAAATCTATAAATAAAAAAGCTTGAACTAGTCCAGGGCTTCCAACCTCAACACAAGAAAAAAGTGTAAGGTGGCTTGTCCAAAAGAGTAAGATTTGAAGAAAAAAAGTATACAATTTTAAAATGTAACCCACCCTTCAGTCACCTCAATGACAGCCGTTGAATAACAGTGGATATCAATAATCCTTATATCAATTTTGTGTGGGTAAAAAATTTCAGACTTAAGGAAAACTTAAAAATAAAATTATGAAGCAATGAAAATAAACCCCTTAAACCTATCAAACAATTAATTGTTAAAATATGTATTGTAGGGAGCATGGAGATTTCTAAGAAACGATATGAGAAACAGAATTAAAACAAATTATTCATTAAAATGTTAAGATTTAACTTTCATGAAAAAACATAAAATCTAAGAGAAAAATCACTCAATCTTACAAAAGTGAAAAAAGCATACAAATATGCTTTTTTGGCGTACAGTTGGCAGCCCTGCAAGTCAAGTAAAACGGAAAAGAATGAGATTGAAATTTACCACAAGTCTGTCTTTTCAAAAGAGGTGTGTATACACGAGGCTTGTTGCCAGGGATCAGCCAGGAAGATTGTTGTAGTAACGGGGCACTCAATTCATTCCAAG
>NC_088363.1:42344303-42386803 GCF_034508935.2 Berghia stephanieae
ATGATGATGATGATGATTGATGATGATGATGATGATGATGATGATGATGATGATGATGATGATAAAAAATAATAAATAAATAATAAAATTCCCTTTATTTATCCCATAGGGGAAATTTTTCTATACAGTCTATTCCAAGGGAAGACTAGAATAACCCAGGTGTCAGCCAGAGTGCATGCAGCGCCGCAAATTGAGCTAGGTCACACAGCGCAGCGGTGGGTGATCGAACCAATGGACAAAACATCTACCTGATGCCATGGTGTACTGGGGCTTCTTCGGCGTCTTCTCCACATCAAACAATTCATCCAGTACCGTGATGTCCTCTTTTCCTTGGGCGATGAGAAACAACACGGCCACGATACATCGTATTTGGTGCCAAAGGAAGGCTTGGCCGACCACTGTCAGCTCACACATGGAGAAACCTTGAGAACTGTAGATGAGGAGATTTTTTTTTTTTTAATTAAATATTAGCCCATTTTAAAAAGCATTTTACTAATGTTTACACATACATTACACTAAATATGTTTTAAAATTATAATCAAAATTATTAATTAAGGAAAATTAGCTAGCTACTGCTTGTAATTATAAATGTTTTCTATACATATTAAGTTCAAATGATAATTATCACTACTTTTCAGGTTTTTACAAAGTATTCAGGATTTGTTAACGACAATGTCAGGTAAAAAGATACAGATAAGAAAAATATGGCTAAAAAAATTAACTGCAATAATACATAAGCCACGTCAGGAAGATGTTTTGAGATGAAAATTATGTCTGCATACTTAATCATACACCATTTCCTAATATTTGTAACAAACGTATCAACAAAATGGTAAGTTGATACCACATCTGTTTGGCAATCAGAAAGTATGAAGGCTGATTCTTTGGAGTGGTTCTCATTGAATCTTTTTTTTTTCAGACAAAGTATCAAATATAACTTTTCAAACAATGAACAAACAATAAGGCTGATTTTTTTCATTGAATCACACTAATGTATTGGCTCACCTTTCATTCGAGACCGTCACTTCTGCTGACGTGATTTTCCGAGTGAAATTGACCACACCATTTCCTACATCCATCTTGCACAAATTTCTAAAGTCGTGTTCCCCGACCAATTTCTTAGCTGCTTCATTCATCAACTGGGAGGAAAATCATTGTTAAGGAAAACATATTAAATATGTAATTTTAGAATGACATATCAATCAACTTTTTTTGAAAAAAAAAAATTAATAAAATATGTGATTGGTGGAAATTCAGGTTTGTTTTAGTTGGGATTTTTAAATATAAATTAAAATCATACACAAAAAATTGTTTTATATTGATAATTATTTTTAGGTATAATCCATGAGCCTTAAATATTACTAATAAATGATTATTCCCGAAGTTCCTTTTCTCCTTCTGACAAAGTTATACATACAAAGATTGCATGTATGCTGTATGTAATGATTTAATATGCATTTAGAGCATGGATATGGTAATATGCACTTTTTGTCCTGCCATTACGTTGTTTAAAACCATTATTAAGAGTTTTAATTTTCAAAATCAGCCTTCCTTCATTTTAAAAAGGTTTAGATCTATATCTTAACTTTATTCATGTATTGTGCTTTATGAAATCAACCCACATCAATGTCCATGTCACCCTTGGGAAAGAAATATTTGTATGTCCTTTTCTTACAGCTGAATCTGAAATCAAAATCAATTCAAGGTTTATTTTATTTTGATTATTACACATTACATATAGAAAAGAACATTTTAACTCATAGATTATTTTAAAAAATCAAATTAAAAAGAGATAATTTAAGTTAAATCAAATAAAAAGAAAAAATATAATGGAATTTGGACTGAGATAACTTCACAATCTAGGAGTGTACCAGCATGAACAGTTTACATAAATTCAACAACAACATTGATATGAATAGAATAAAAACAATAAAATAGTTTCACTCATTATCATTTGGAACAAGCTGAGAGAGAGAGAGAGAGAGAGAGAGAGAGAGAGAGAGAGAGAGAGAGAGAGAGAGAGAGAGAGAGAGAAAGAGAGAGAGACCAGGAGTATTCTACTCTAGTTATTTCTCAAATATCACAATTAGTTTGGGCATTTCTATTGACCAGTTGAAGAACTGACCTGGCACTAAAATCAACTGGCACTGGAGCCCAGGCTAGAACTCGTATTTCTGGAGGCAACACTTTATTCAGGATATGGACGTATCGAATTTCAGAGGTCGTGTCACCTGGAATGGGGGGAATCATTGACACCAAGTCAAACTCATTAAAAAGTGAATTTACATTTGTACTGAGAACAACTTTTATTCAACAATAAAATGATCTATGAAAATATTCTGTTATGCCTCAGTAAAGCACTTTAGAAGTGGTTTGTGCGACTATGTGATTTAGTGGTATGACACATGCCTTTGAACAGGAAGATCCAGGGTTCAAATCACGCTCTGAGCAGAGCATAGTTAAATCCTTCTCTCGCTGTACTCTGCTGTAAAATGTGTATCCAGTTGTTAACATCGTTGTCTCTGTCAGAAAAAATTGTAATATCGCCGAATGGGTATCATGATCCATCCTACTTGTTAAGTGTTGCTGTTGGCTTGGGACCCCTTGTAAAGTACTTAGAGCATGTTTAGTGGATATCGCGCTATATAAATGCTCATTAAAAAAAAATATTCAGAGTCAAAATGTTACGCATTCTAAATGATAATTTATAGTAGTTAACATACATTGTCAATGGGATCACACAATAATGTTAACCAACAACTTGTTGCTTTTGAGCGAAAGCATTTTAAAGTTTCTGCTTCCTTTATTTTGAAAATTGCATATTTTTATGCAAACTGTAAAAGAAAGAGGTACACTGTTTTGAGAGGACATCGAACGTGGATTGGAATGTTTTGTAGGAATCAAAGCCCAATTTAGCTTTTAAAATATTTTTTACTCCTGTGCAGAGTAAAACAGGTCAAGTTTCTTGTCAAGAAAAAAACAAAATACCATCAGCACCACAGATGAAAAATGCTGCTGCATTCTAAAGTTTTATAGCAATGGAATTATTACTCTGTAAAACATTCATTATTATACACTTGCACCTGTATTTACACACACCTTGTCTGGTGGAAGCTGTTCCATCTTCCCTGACCTTGACCCCTACACCCTCTAAAAGGTTGGTCCGGAGATCCAGAGAAATCACCTAAGGGATGATGGTGAGAAGGAAAACATGATGTATAGGGAAAGAGAACTGAACAGTTTAGATGTCAACAAACATTTGGGGAGTTTATTTATGAAGTTTTCTTTTAATCTTGGTCAATCAAAATTTTAAAAAACACAAAACAATAGTTCCATGAATATGTTAAATTACAGGCAATTATCAATGTCCAACAGTTAAAGTATCAGGACAGACAACCATCATATCATCATGCCTTCAATCTAACATATACATCCTCAAGAATCACTAATGCGGTACAGTTGACAGATTTCATAAACAGTTAGTGAGTTGTTTTCATCTTTATTTTCATCCTATCTTGTCCTCGCATGATCACAACACTAACGCTCTAGCTCAAAGTTAAAGTTGAAAATCATTATATAAAGAAATTTGCACATTAATTTTAACATGTAATGATAAAAAAAAAAAAAAATTTAAAAACTGACAAAAGATATGAGAGAAAGATAATGTATTATCTAAAAAAAAATGATATCCACATTTTTAAACACCTAAAATCTGTAATTCATACAATATTTGCAGAGAAAACAAAACTATTGATGCCTTTTTTCTTGATTCTCTAAAAACCCAAAAATATTTAACGAATAAATAAATATTTTAAAAACAAAGACAATGACCCCAGTTGTTCTCAAAAATTCACTGGAATAATTCTAACTCACCTGTCCTAAGGCACTCACACCTTTATCTGTTCTGCCACACCTGTGGTAATTAGAATTCTCTCTGGAATACAAAATCAAAATTCAATTGATTTCTAAAAGACAAATCTAAAATACACATTTTCGAAACTCAAAAAGGCAATGGCTATGTTGTAATCACAATAAAGACGAAAAAAATAACAGACAATTTGCAAAATTAACTCTTAATTATTCTAACTGATTGCAAGTCTTTTGGACACAAGCAAAATCGGCAACGACTATACAGCATTGCATTCAACTTGAACTCTGGATTGGTAACATAGCCTGGATTGAATTATTGCGCTTATATTTAACAGCAACAATATCAAAATCAACAATAAGGATAATGATGATGGTGATAATAATAAAACTAATAATAATAATAATAATAATAATAATAATAATAATAATAATAATAATAATAATAATAATAATATATATTGAGTATTTTGCCTCAAATGTCGATTAAGACACTCTAAGAAATTATCATCAGCCTTTAAACAATAACAACAAAACATAATTTAAAAATTAAAGTTTAATTCGAAAATTAAACGAACTCACCTGTGATGTTTAATTGAAACTCTGACGAGTCCAATTCCGAATGGGGAACAAATGAAGAATCACGCCGTGACTGTCAGGCTTTAACGCGTCAGAACAGACATACGGAACAAATGCAACGGGATGGGACACATACATACAAGTATAATCTATAACACTATTATATTATAGTCTAATGAGTTTCGATGATATTTACCAATGGGTGGGCATTTGTTCCCCATTCGGAATTGGACTCGTCAGAGTTTCAATTAAACATCACAGGTGAGTTCGTTTAATTTTCGAACTCTACCTCGTACCCCAATTCCGAATTGGGTTACAAATGAAGCTTTAAAGCGTTTGTCTGTTATTACGTAAATTACGAAATCCACGTAGCACTACTCATTTGTTGTTCATCCAGTACTGCCCTATTGAAATCCTTTTTCGTTCTCTCCACTAGCTTATGATAAAATTTTTTAAACGTGGTCTCTGACCTCCATCTTCCCGCTTTCAGTATTATACAAAGTGGAACTCCTTTTGTGGCCGCTTTGCTAGTAGATGCTGCCCGGGTGGAATGGGGCTTAAAAATACTGATATCAATGCCCGCTAACTCCATTGTCTTTTTTGTCCCTCTCCTCGTGGTATCTATAGAGATTTCTTTAAAAATTTAAGTAGTGTTGATGCCAACGGCGGAAAAGATTTTTACTGATTTTATTACAAAATACCAGCCATTTCCTGATGTATGTAGTATATTGTTTTCTGGTATTTCGTCGCCATGAATTGATAATGATTTCACTAATTTCTTCTGAAGTGTTTGCACTTTCGAGAATTTCCCGGACAAGCGGCAGGCTATCATTCTGCTGTTGTGTAATATGGGGTGAACCTTCTGTTTTGTTACTGGATGATGAAGAAGGTTGGCTTTCTTTGGTAATAGGGGTGGAACATCTGTTAATAAGTTTATGAGTTTTGGAAACCATGGTTGTGATTTCCAAACCGGAACAATCATGACACAATCCACTTTTTCGGTTTCTATTCTTTGTAGGATTCTGATAATTAGATTAAAAGGAGGGAAAATATAAGCATATAAATGAGACCAAGAAAATGAAAAAGCATTTATTCTCCATGCGTCTGCATCTTTTTTCTCTGAGACACACTGTTCTATTTTATGATTTATTCTACTAGCAAATACGTCAACTTGGAAGAGCCCATATTCTGTGTTAATGTCGTCAAAGACAGATTTCTCTAGAGACCACTCTGTTTCAAGTCCTTTTTCTCTACTAGCTTTGTCCGCTTCAGTATTCTCTTTTCCTGGTATGTGTACAGCTGTGACTGTCATATTTCTCTCTATACACCATAACCATAGTTCTCTGGTTATATTATTGCATTCTTCTTTCATGCTGCCTTTTTTGTTAATACATGATACAGCTGTCTTATTGTCGCAAAATAAAGTAATCTTAGAGTGGCCTTTATAATCAGAAGAAAATGCTTTCAAAGTGAGAAGAGCCGCTTTCAATTCAAGATAATTTATATGCCATCTTCTTTCTTCTTCTGACCATAAACCTCCAGTTCTAACTCCTGCAAATTCTCCACCCAATCCAGTATTACTGGCATCTGATGTTAAGATAAATCCTTCGGGTTGTGGTCCTATCTTAATAGGTTAACTGCCCACCATAGAAAGCCATCATTTTAAATCTTCTTTATAGCCTCTGTTATAACAATAATATTATCGAAATTACCCTTATTTTTTGTTAACGATTTGTTTTTATAAATCTCCAATCTTTTATAAAACATATTTCCATATTAGTTACCAGGGCAAACTGCAACCAGTGTTCCTATGATTTCCGCAACCAGTGTTCCTATGATTTCCGCTAATTTTCTGATGGTAATAAATTCTTCACGAATGTAATGATCCCAAAGATTTTTCATTTTCTTAATCTTTTCCTCTGTTGGTCTAATGGTCATTGTCTTTGAATATAAGACAAACCCTAAATATGTAATCTCTTGGGTTGGTATAAGGCGAGATTTGTTGGTATTTATTGTGAAGTCCAGTTCATCAAATAGTTTACAAACTCTGTTACAAGCTCGTAAACAATCCAAATCTGTTCTCCCCAATATGAGGGCATCGTCTATATACATAATTATGATAATGTTTTCGTCTCTCAGGCGAGCAAGTACTGGTTTTATGACTTTTATAAAAATCCGCGGAGCATCAGTGAAACCCATTACGAATGAAGTAAATTCGAACTTTTCCCTGAAAACATAAATCTGAAAAATTTTCTAGCTTTCTCATGTAGTGCAATACTGAAATAAGCATCTTTTAAGTCACAGGAACAAGCAAAGCATTGTTCCTGAAATGATATACTGCCTCTTGAAGACTGCTCATTTTAAAATGTGTATATTTAACGTATTTATTGAAATGCTTAAGGTTGAGAATAATTCTAAGGTTCCCCTTACTTTTAGTTCTAGCGAATATATTAGAATACAATTGATTCTGGTTATCCTCGTCATCCCTCTGACTGCTTGGATAATATTTTTCTCTTTCAATTCTCTAACTTCTCTTTCAATTAGTATTCTTTCCTGTTCCGAAAATGTTATGCTTTTTGGGATAAAAGTTTACACAGGGGTAAAACAAAGTTCTGGGTAAACTCCCCTAATTTGGTTTAACACCCACTGGTCTTTAGTGATTTTCTGCCATTTCTGTATATATAATCTTGTTTTCCCCTCTGTGAAATGATCTATAGTATTCTTAAATTCTAAACTTGCGCTATTGTCTTCTTTTCCCTTTATAATTTATCATTGTTGTCCTAAAGTTAAATTTGGTTCTGTGAGAAGTGTTTCCTTCCTCCCCGTCCTCCTCTTGTTATCGGTCACCATCCTCTCCCCCTCTGCTTTTGTGGGTTCTGGATGGTGAGGGGTAAGGCATCCTCCTTTGACCATTTTTTGATTTTCCATCACAGTGAAACGTGCCAGGTTTTGTCACGGCTTTCGAAAGCTTGTGGGTATCATTAATTGTCTTAATGCTTTCGTCTAAATTATCTCCGAAAAGGAACTCCGTTGATGTGCTTTCTTTCTGTTTGCACAATTCTCTACATTCTTCATTCAGAAAAGGCTTAAGTGCTTCTTTTCGAATTTGGCTGCAATTAGTATATACAGCTGATCCCACTCTTAACAAAACAGTGACTAATGGAGTCATTGCTTTGACCTCTATTACCCTCTTATTATCCTTTTCCTGGCTCCTTTTAACTAAGTCGCTCAGCAGTTTAGCTGTTATGGTTAAACTTTTGCTCATTAACAATTGAATGTTATTGATGGTCGTGTCCTTAGATTTTGCATAAGTAGGCAGTATACGCCATACTTGAGGGTTAATTCGAGGGACTCTGAGATTGGGGGTGTTTTTAGGGCAAAGGTGTTTATCCAACACTTTCTTGGTTTTTTCCCTGTTGACATTAGCGCACACTCCATTATTGACTATCTTTGCCACCGATTCGTGAATGTCTTCACCAAACGATTCTGGTACATTAAAAAAACTGTTCCAGTTCTTTTATTTCATTATCAATTTCATCTTTGTCCTCACTTTCTTCCACCTCTTCTTCTTTCTCATCTTCGTATGTCATATCATTTTCGAGCATCTCTAGCTCGTCGAGGTCACTGGTTGCGGTCATTGTGTGCGTGCCTTCTCCCCCTTTTCGCTCTCATTCGGCTTTCGTTTCTTTAACGACGGCTCGCTGGAGTCGTGATTAGTCATTAATAGATGCGTTAGTGACTTGAAACCTTCTACAATTAACTGTCCCAATTCCGAATTTGAGGCGTGGGGATTGCTATGGGCGTGGGTATTAGAGTGGGTTTCCTTGCTCACTAAATGTGATGGCCCCTGATTAACTGCCTCATTTCCAATTGTTTTTGTTTTAGATTCTAATTTCCTTTTATATGTTCTACTGTCTTTTTTACATTCTCCATTTTTACCCCTCTTTTTCTCTCCCGCGGGAGAAGAAATTGGGTTTTTTGTATGAGTTAACACTCCCTCGGGAGATGTTATGGGAACTGTTTTAGTTTTCTCCCCCGCGGGGGTAGAAAGTTCCTTATTCAACTCTTCCACTTTATCTGGTTCCATTGTTTATTCGAAGTAATTTAAAACATTTTCTCAAAAGTTTAAATCATTAAGCACCACTTTCACAGTGTTAATAATATACTTTTGTATGAATTAACACTCCCTCGGGAGATGTTATGGGAACTGTTTTAGTTTTCTCCCCCACGAGGGTAGAAAGTTCCTTATTCAACTCTTCAACTTTATCTACTCAAAAGTTTAAATCATTAAGCACCACTTTCACAGTGTTAGTAATATACTTTTGTATGAATTAACACTCCCTCGGGAGATGTTATGGGAACTGTTTTAGTTTTCTCCCCCGTGGGGGTAGAAAGTTCCCTATTCAAATCTTCAACTTTATCTGGCTCCATTGTTTATTAGAAGTAATTTAAACATTTTCCCTCAAATGTTTAAATCATTAAGCACCACTTTCACAGTGTTAATAATATACTTTTGTATGAATTAACACTCCCTCGGGAGATGTTATGGGAACTGTTTTAGTTTTCTCCCCCGCTGGGGTAGAAAGTTCCCTATTCAAATCTTCAACTTTATCTGGCTCCATTGTTTATTAGAAGTAATTTAAACATTTTCCCTCAAATGTTTAAATCATTAAGCACCACTTTCACAGTGTTAATAATATACTTTTGTATGAATTAACACTCCCTCGGGAGATGTTATGGGAACTGTTTTAGTTTTCTCCCCGCGGGGGTAGAAAGTTCCCTATTCAACTCTTCAACTTTATCTGGCTCCATTGTTTATTAGAAGTAATTTAAACATTTTTCTTCAAAAGTTTAAATCATTAAGCACCACTTTCACAGTGTTAATAATATGCTCCAATGGGAATTGGTATGTCACAGGTCTAATAACAGATTAAAAATCCAATAAGGATAAGGAAAAATTAACACAATTGTTTGCATTAAATAGACAAAACAAGACGCGTCCAGCCTTCTTGACAGTCGAACGTGAACTGACAGTCACGGCGTGATTCTTCATTTGTAACCCAATTCGGAATTGGGGTACGAGGTAGAGTAAATTTTTTAACACATTGAGAGTATTCTTAACTCATTGAAAGTAGGGTATGACCTCTGACCTGTTTTGGAGCAGTCTGGTTTTGATCAGGGCTTCAAACAAAGCAGCCTCAATGGTGTTGTCAGTATCTTCCTGGACCACAAATCCATGATAGTCCCAGCCTAGATAAGCCACCTTCAAGGCAACATGTCTTGTATTGTATCTGGGATTAAAAAAACAACAAAAACACAACAAAAAAACAAACATGTAATTATTGTAAAATAAATCCAGATGTGTTAGGATTCATACAACATTTTTCGGAGGTTTAAATAAATTATTTATGTATCTTTATCAAATGAAAATTTAAAGAAAGTACAAAAGTCAGGTATTAGCCTTGGTACAAAGTGGCAACTTGAAACTCTGTCCGTCCTTTGTGTGGTAGTGTAATAGTCCACTCAGCCATCTCGCCTAGGGCTCTGATAGCTCAGTTGATAGAGCACTCATTTCACACTCAAAGGGGCCAAATCGATCACTGGTGAATTCAAGAGAGCAATTGGTATTATTATCCATTTCATGCTAGAGTCTGGGATAAACTAAGGCTCCATGGGCATGGGCAGCCATCCCATCATCCCGCTTCATTTTGTCTCTTTCTATTTTGTTTTTAAAGAGTTCCTCAGTTGGTTATATCCCTCACCTAACAAAAGAGGGACCCATATAGCTCCTCTTATCCACTACCAGCAGTAATTGGGTAATTTGATCTGTTTAAGATTTGACAAAAACTACTTTGCAACAAATAAGTATCCTATCCATAGGGTAACAAACAACTTTATCTCTCCGTCAAATGTCAGAGAAACCAGAGTAAATTTCAGCTCCATGGGCCTTAAGGCTCTGAAACTTCGGACGACTTTGGCTTTTTCAGTCAGTTATAAACCATGATGAAGTTAAATAGTGCCTACAATGCGTTTAGGTCATTTAGCCCAGCTACCCAATCACTGCTGGGTGGACAGGGGGGGTCAGACAAAAAAAATCTCAACTGAAGAGAGTGCTCTACCAACTGAGCTATCGAGACCCCTATGAGGCAAACAAGACAAGTATTGTCCTCTTTAAGTCCTATAAAAATTGTTAAAAAGACATATAATCGCCGTCTTCTCTGAAGGATAAATATGCCATTTGACAGGTTTTGAAAGTTACCTCCTCATATTATAGTACAAAATGAACTCAAAGCACTTTACAAGAGGTCTCAAGTCAACAGTAACACTGAACACATTCAAGTTTTATACTAAAAGATGCAACAGGCCTGTAAAACCCATTTCACGTATACAAATAACAAACAGGAGACAGTAAAACTCAATTACAATTTTCATTTTTTTTCATCAGAGAAAATGCTGCTATCATTTAGATACTCATTTTACACCTGAGTGTGGTGAGTCCTTTTCCAAGGACTCAACTTCATGCCACCCATATCAGGACTTGATTCAGGGACCTACAGATCAGAATACCAGTGTCACACCACTAGACCACAAGGCCGCACTTTCTAGCGAACTCACTTGTTGAAATCAAACTGTTTCTGGGGTTTGTTCTTCCTGCTTCCCTCAGCCTTTCCCCCTTCCTTCTTGAGTATTACATTTCGTAATTGAGTTACATGAGACTCCAGCTGATGGACTCGATTCATTAAATCCTACAGGGAAAAAAAAGAAGAAAGAAATAATAGATACTAAGATTCATAAGTCATATGGAAAAAAATGGAAGTAAAGAAAAAATTTTAAAAAGAAAAGATAGTGATGAACGAAATTTTGGGAAACATTCACTGATAAATAATGTTTAAAAATGAAAAATTGAACATAACACATATTGTCAGATATATCAGCAAGTAAAATTCGAAATGTGTTTTCTTCTTTATTCCTACATAATGAAGATGTGAAAGAGCGCAAAACATTAGGCAAAATATCAGGGTTTGTTTTTGGTTTTTTTCCTCATAATTTGGTAAACCTAAAATGTTTCTTAGTATTATAAACAAACATCTGATTTTGATTTTAATCAAAAGGTACCAGCCATAGCCTGGGGGAAAAAATCAACAAATCTCTTTACAAGACCAGGACAGAAAGCCAAATGAAGAGACTTTGCCATCTCCCAGTCAGCCACACTGAACAGTCTTTTTCTATTTTTTATTTTAAAATCTGACACTGTATCATAGACAACTTAAAATTAAAATATGAATGAACGTTTTCTTAATTTGATATTTGACTTATATTTGGTCAGATTTCATGACAGAGTCTACATCGCCAAAATAAATTTCAAACTGTTGTATATTTTGTGGTGATCAATGGTATCATTATATTTTTGGGGGTTTAATTAATCTTTTATATTTTTCACTTTCATGTATGTCACCATAAAATTTTATGATTTATTGGCGAAAGCCTAAGAGTAGAATAAACTTGAAACTTGTAATGAAAAAATTATAATCTAATTGAAAATAAAAAAATTAAAAAATTACTTTTAATAAATTTTGCTGAAATGATTTGTATTCATACATCTTAACCAGTTAACTATCGTACTCTGGAAACACTCAGATTCTAAAATGTGGCCAGGAAACTCGTCCAAATATCGATCGATTTAAATAACCCTCATGTTGGCAGAAACTCTCAGGTTCCAGGTTTGAGAGTTTTTGCTAAGATGAGGGTCATTTAAATCGATCGAAATTTGAAGGACGAATTTCCTGACCAAATTTTTAAATACCAGTCTTTCCACAGTACGGCAGTTAACTGGTTAAAGAGACACAACTAACACAAGAGAGAATTATAAATAAATTCTATTCAAATTCAATATTCCAATGAAGGATTTATTTGGCATTCTACTATTATATTTCCTTCTTTACTGATATCAAAACAATCAATTTGTACAGTGATATGAAGTGTCACTGACACTGTTTAAAACTAGGCTAACCAAACAAAACAAAAACTGATCATTGCAATAAGAGCTATGGTGCTCATAGAATTAAATAAGTACAGATATGTGACATTCATGCAAATAGAAAAAAAATAAATAAATAAACATTATTTCAACACCTCACCCAAGATTTTTATAAAAATATTCTCATATTTGAAAACCAGACAATAATGTTGGGACATCCTAATTGTTTTTAACATCTCAATATAAATATCAATGGCAATTTATATGAGACTACATTATCTAAGCAGTAAATCATAACTAATCTAGTAAGTGATTGCATATAGCATCATTAAGGGCGATAGAAATGGGGGGGGGGGGGGGAATTATAAGCAAATTAATTAATTTAACTGGTAAATATCTTAGGAAACTATTAACCCTTATATCACTGTTCACCTTTGAAAAATAAAAAATATCACCATGATTTATATTATTGAAATCCTTTTTAAATATTAACAATTGCTTAATCAAGAAAAATCAAACCATCACCCATGAAAAAAAAACATTTGTGCAAAATAACGACTTGAAAATCCATAACCAATTTTTATTAAACCATCACCAAATACAAATCACTTTTAAAAACAAAAACAAACAAAAAATATCAACAGCCATATAGCATGCCATGCAGGAATCATCACATTTTTGTAAAGCCAAAGGCAATGATAGACTAACATAGAATTGGCAAAAACATGCAGGAAAATCACGTGTAAGTCACATAAAACAACCACTGACGAGTGAGACAAATTGAAAAATGTTCATTCAATACAACAGGGGATAAAGGCGTGTGAAGTATTGTGGGTACATGCAGGATTCCGAGACAATTCCAAAAAATGAAAGGATTATACCTTATCCATATCCGCCTCAATCTCGCATTCTACGTCTGCACAATCCACTTGACCATTTTCACCCACAGACGATGACATTTGCACATTGGGCTCACTCTCTTTATCTCCCTCCTCTTCCTCTTTAACTCTGGAATTTTTCTTGTCGTATAAAACACTGTGTTGATTGTCTGGTTTCAAGTACAATAAATCAGCGGCAGCCGAACCCAGAAAATGATTGTCAAGCCGCCGACATATGGCTTTCCTGGCCTTCTCACATAACTTGCTAGATAAAGCCGAGGTGGCTGCAGGCACAGATGAAGAGATGTTGAAAGTTTGAGATGATGACGACTGCATAAATGGCGAAGAGAATGATGATGATGTTTTATTTGGTAAAAGGAATGATGATGAAGTCGTTGAAGCTGAAGGCAATGGAATTGGATTAAAGGCACTTGGGTGAGAGATGACTGGCCCATGAGGAATGTTGAATATGCCAATATTATTTATATCTTTGGTATGATTCTTATGCAACGGTAACCTGGTATCATTCACTGAAGGCAAATGGTGAAAACCATTTAAGTTCACCTTATTAACTGAATGGCCATTGTCTGCATCATTGTTTGACAGATAAGAGGAACTTTTATTTGTAGGAGATAGTGATATTGATAAATCATGAGCTTTACCACCATTGTCATCGTCTTCCTTATCATCATCGACTTTGATGTTTTCGTGGACCTCTTCCACTTTAACTCTTGGCTTGGTCAAATCAATGGCATCACTGGAGGAATCCAAATTGCTGGAATGATTTGAAAACGAGCTAAGATTGGGAAGACCGTGATTGTGACCATTGCTGAGAATTTGAGGAGAAAGGCCAGGAGGTGGAGGAAAGGCACCAAATCGAGGAATGAGAGCAGACGGTAGAAAAGCATTTACTATTTCCGGAACAACCATATCCGATGAGCCAATTCCTTCACGCTTCAGGCTATGTAAGTTTAACGGTGAGACCGGCAAGCTGCCAAGGTTTTTGGTAATTTTATTATGGTCATTGCTGCCATTACTGTTGTGAAGAACAGCTGCGTTTCTGGCCATGGTGAGAAGGTAAGACTCAGGAAATACTGGAATGTTTAACGGGTAAGATGAAGTCAACGAAGGTGGGAATGATGCTGAGGTCTGAAGATGCTTAAAAGTGGGAGGGGAACCTCTAGGAACGAATGAAGGTTGATCTCCACTTTGGGAGGCCTGACTAGAAGACAGATTCAAAAGAGACGAGTCAGAGAGTGGGGAAGAACGAAGTGAGTTGCTATCTTCACCATCACTGTTTTTAACATCGTAGTCGGAAATCATACTAGTCAGGTCACTTGGAGTGTTGTCTGCCAGATAACAGTTGTGACTGCCCAAGATCTCCACAAACCAGCAGTCCACAAATCCAAGCCTCATAGTCAGTTTGACCCGAAAGCTACACTTGTGTCCCCGGACTTTGATTTTGTCACAACCTGAATAGACAATCGAAGAAAAAAAAAATAATATGAAATATTATTTAAACTAATCAATTAATTAATTAATCAATCAATCGATAGATAAGCAAAAATTTTTTTTGTGAAATAAATGTATATTTATTCAAAATAGAAGATGTGACTAGAACTTCACCCCTGTCTCTCCTATTACCATTTCTGTTGTTTTTGGCAACGGAAAAGTTTTCACTCCAAAACAATCCATGATAGGTATTTAGTTCTTCATCCACTCTGCTCTATTTACAGAGCTGCCAACCCCTACCTAGACACTGGAAGAATTATGAAGTTGAAAATGTAGAATCGTTACTGAATAACACAAAGTGCTATTCTTGAAGAATACTCCTCACCAGTATCCATCATGCCACATATAGTCATGTCTATTTTCATTATATTTCACAAAGTTTTGCCACGATTATGAACTACATACGCCAAAGTTTCCCATTCTGCACATTAATCCAAGTCTTGCATTTTATTTCAAAAACAAAAGTATCTAACGTGGAGAAAGGACAGTCAAACTTTGTAGACAATGTCTACCTCGTAGAATTTTGAATTCACAGAATTTGACAGAGTTTCGTGGGATACACAATGATTTTGTGGGATAATTCAGTGAAATGCAGAATAGTAGGCAGCTCTGTATTTGTAATAGTACAGTAATTACATTATTTATTTATACAGGTGAAGACAACCTCCATTTAAGATATAACACAACATTCTAAAAGATTTATTCTCTTTAATTTCTTTTCCAGCATGTCCATGTGAAGGACTGAAAAAGCAATAAAGGACATAGAGGAGTTTAATTTTTCTGAAAAAAGCATTGGTTCTTCGATTGTCAATCCTCTTAATTATAATCACGTCACTCTGATAGTTACAGGAGGTCAGAACAAAACATTTTTTTTTCTTTTCAACTCAAACCAAAAAAATATATAATAATTCTATTTTTGTTTCAAAAATTTTAATACAAAACTTAAAGTGCCATAAATATTGCAGCCTCGAGGCTGGATCAGGGAGAGAAAATGATGGCCTGAATATCCTTTGACAGCTCAGGACATGTCCTGATATACAAAATCATCATTAAAAACACATGCATGGAACATACCAGTTACTAGTTTGTCACAGTAAGAGTTGTCAGACTGTTTTACTAATGCCTTTGTATTTTTGGTGAAATAATCCTACCATAGTTATGATGAATTTCATATCAGAATATAAGGATGGTGATAATTTTCGTGGTTTTCATAGAGCATATTGTTGCTTCATTAAGACATTAAGTTGTTTAATAAGAAAACATAAATTAAAATTACCAGACTTTTTTTTTTTTTGGTTGTTGTTTTAATTAAAAGGGCTTCCTTCTGCGCTGGCATCCTCTAAGGAATAATAATAAAATACAACTTCAATTCTGATAGGCTTACTATTTCTTCCTCAATTTTATGCCAACACAGGCATGTTGAGTAAACTCCCATATTTAGGTACTTCAGACAAAATCATTCACCATTGTATCTAATTTCATATCAGTTGGCAAGTCTGTAAATTTCATAATATACTTTTTTTTTTAAAAAAGAAGAAAACTTAATACCTAAAAAAAAAACAAGTAAACAGACTCACCAGAGACACAGGATCCGTAACCCCCACAGGCACGTTTACATCCTCCAGTTCCACTGCAGTATAGAGTTTCACGAGCCACTACAATCTGGCGAACATTTCTTGCACGTCCAGCCCTGACACTACCGTTATCCAAAACCATCCTTCCAAATTCTGTCAGACTGAATCGATCATCCAGGAAATTAACTCCCTTGTGAACATCCACGTAAATTTTGTGGACTTCCCTCCCTTTTCGAAGCATGCTGGCTTGCCGATATATTTCAAAATTATACAGGTATTTCCGCAAGGCGCTGCAGTTGATTTTTTCTCCTTTGAATTTCTTCACCAATGCTGCTACATTTGATGTATTGTTATTTCTTCTTTCTTTCCCGACACTGTTGGTGTTGTCCCCACGGTCGGGACTAGATGAGACAGGTGATAAGTTTGTTGGTTTGTTGTCCATGCCTACAGTAGGCATCATCATGGGAGCATCTCTCATTATCATTGCATCAGCCATCGCACATTAATTCTAAATAAAATCACTTTATAATACTAAAAATCTTTTCAGAAGAAATTTCCAGTGACAAAATTGAATAAATAATTATTTTTTCATTCATGAAACTGTTGAATATGAATATACAACAATTCTACACAGAGATACAAATACAAGCAATGACAGGTCACAGAATGTTGAAGGAATGACTAGAATTTATGAAACTTGAGAGAAAATCAATCAAGTTGAAAACAGATGATAATAAATAAATAAAGGCAAAAGCCAAAAGGGGGAAAAGGCGGAATGAAATCTGTTGGACAACAATAAAATGACTGGAATGACGTGTTTTAAAAAATGGAATGGACTAGACTAGAGGTCACACCGACTAAAGCAATGAAATAAAAAGAGACATCAACAATGAAAATAGTGGCCAATCTTAGAATCAAAATTTAAAAAGAAAAAATATCCACTTCATGTATAAATAAACTGGAATAATTACAACAATGTCTTTGAGTAAACTGTGTTCAACATTTCATCCTCTACTAACACAGTGCTTACATTGAGGCTGACTCCAATGACAGCTTACATATAAACTGTAGATTACACAGTTGAAATGTCACTTGAGTGTTTTCGCATTTCAGTCGATGCGACAACAACGATGATGGTGGTGGTGATGATGATGTACATACACTGTCAGTGAAATAAGAATGGTTTTCATCACAATATGAAAAGTTCCTCTTCTTTTGTGCTGCAGCATGGCTCAGTTTTGACTGGATCCATGTCCAAGAATGAACCTTCATATAGAAACATACAAGGAACATCATTACCAATCGCATTGGCGCAAAAATTAAACTTTAAAAAAACAAAACAAAAAATTCAGACTGTGCAAAATAACATAAATTTAAAATCAAAAAGAGGTGATTGGCATCTCAAGGTATAAACTAATCACAGTTTTTGGTCACTGAACACATTTTAGTGGATCATAAGATGCATCATAGTACAATATTAATATAATTAATCTGAAAATACAGCAACGATCAGAGGCTCCTTGAAGCCAGCAATGATGGAATTATTAGAAAAAAGGCAACATGAAAAGTTTTTAAATAATAAGTTTTTGTTTTTTTTCAAAGCAAATTTTAGGCCCAGATCTGTTATCAACAGTATAAACAATATGAATACAATAATAATAATATGTACTGCTATTTCGTTCAAATTTCTTGTCACTGAGGGACCATTTGTATTTCTGATAAGATAAAAAATAATAAGGAAAAAAACAAAATACATATTCTCATATTTTTATTTTTTTAATTTGTAGCCACTATTGGTTTAGTTGAAAGAATCTGGATCTGTCAACCTACTATTCATTAAGGTCTTTTTAGACTACATTTGCTAGTATGTCTGATGTGAAAATAGTCATTTAAAAAACATGAATTTACACACACACACACACACAAACAAAAACTTCAACAAATATGTATATCTGTATCCTTTTAAAACATCAATAAATTCAAATTGAAATACTGAATAAAATCACGAAATCCGAATGGTATGAAAAGTATAGATAAAAATGGTCGCACAAACTAGACTTTACATCTAATCATAGTATAATAAATCAAAGTCAACAGCATCCACCTCCCTTCAAACAAACTAATTAAAGACATGAATGCATTATATCCACACATGAACACAGCCCACACACACACATACACACACACCTATCATGCAATGATCACATGTTGACGGATTCATACCAGGTGCTTATCTTCAAATTCACCCAACCAACCACCCTTCCACCCTCACAAGATTTATCCATTCTTACCAAACCAAGTCTAATAGTACGGTATAGACGAATCTCCAATAAATAGGCATCCTTAAATCACCTGTGTTTTCCATAATTATTATATTTTCTATTTCTTTACTTTTATCCATTATTTTCTACATTGACTTACAAAGACAGCAACCCACATGAAAGTTGTACTTCAGAGCCATTAGGCCCATGGAGCCGGATTTTATCCTGGTTTCTATAGCATAAAACAGATAATAGAAATTGCTTGCTACCCTTTTGATAGGACACTAGTCTATTGCAAGGTACTTTCAACCAGATCTAACAGTCTCAGCTACCCGGACAGGGGGAATAGGGGTGGGGGAGGGAGGGTCAGAAATAATCTCGACTGCACCCAGGATTGATCTAGGTCCTTTTGATTGTGAAACGAGTGCTCTACTAACTGAGCCTAATTTGGGCTCATGAAACCAGAGTCAAACTGCACACTAGATGGCTATCAATAAACTATAATTCAGGACCTATCTATGTGGTATCGATATGAAATTCAGAAAAGTGAGAGGAGCAGGCACTTATGTTGATAATAGCAAGAAATGAAGTGAATAGGAAAATGCCAGAAGACAAGAGAATAAAAATTTTGCAGCAGCGATGGGGGCTCGAACCTGTGACCTTACTGGTACAACAACTCCGTGAGGCCAGGCAGAGTTATCATACCAGTAAGGTAAAGTTTAATTCTCTATCGTCTCCTGGCACTTTCCTATTCACTTCATTTCTTATTATTATCAATATGAAAGACGCATAGCATCTTGAGGAAAACTGCTTTGTGACAGATCATATTTTAGCTTTACCATGAGAAGCTGCTTTGGAGTCCACAGTGAAAACCAGAAGTGTGTGAGCAGCTCTATTTAATTTCAAGAGTTTGTCATGTTGTTCCAATTCCAAAAATAATAGCTTGAATATAAAATATGAAGGTAAGCCTTAATAAATGATAATCATATATTATAAAATTGGCAGGTTAAAATTAGATCCAAGTGATTTGACACAAAAAGTAGAAGAATTATACTTAAATGTAAAATATGTGTTTCCTGTTAAATGACGAGGTTGACCAAGTGTAAAAGTGAAATCAGAAGAAAACATACCTATATCTCTGACATCTATTTTCAAAAAAAACTAAAAAAGAAATTTAAAAACAAACTAAAAACAAGCCACTATTACACAGGCAGACCTGCTACAATAGACAATGGATGCTTTCTGGATTTGTTAACCATCAATTATTATTATTATTATTATTATTATTATTATTATTATTATTGTTTAATTGTTAGTGTTACTCATTATGATGATCATCATCATCATTATCATTATTAGGCTTAAATAACCCAAATAAATAAGTGGTCATAACTAGTTAAGTTACGAAAATCGGTACAACCAAGCAGGACCTAGCACTGCTACTGCTAGTAGCAGGTAACACTAGATACCAGATATCGCTCTATTTTGCTCGACACATAACAACACCTGCCTTTATGATAACAGCAATAACAATAACAATGAAACAAACTATAGTATCTCCCTAAATCAGTGGCTACTTTAAGAATATTTCAAATGATGTGATGTGATCTAATCTACTACTACTACCCCAGCAAATTCACCACACATACTCATACAATTCATTTATTAATACAACAGTTACTCACTCATGAGCTCACTTTCAGTAATTAATCGAAGATAACGAAGTGACTATTTCTCCGAACGCTTGGAGAAATACACTTGAACTCTATTTCTCCAAACAGTTTCCGGTTTCCGTTCTCGAGATTTTTTGGGTTACCTTCTATTTGCAAGAGTTAGGCGCCATCTTTTACATTCTGCAACTTCTACGAGGGCCAAGAGGAAGCACATTCTAGAGCTAGATAAAACCCCTCCCTCAAAAAAAAATTAATGAATTTTTTAAACAAAGAAAAAATTGAAGAACGGAAAAAGAAATGAAAATGAAAACTGAAACAAAACATAAAATAAAAATAATTTTTGTGTTGGACGACTGACAACTTGCAATTTCTCGGTTTTCTGTCTTAAAATAGACAAACAATTAACAAAGATTAAGAAAATCATCGCCCCCTCAACATAAAGGCTATTCGGATTGGAGTCTGTATAACTATAACTATAACATAACATTATTTTACCGAATATGGACATTCCAGAATTTGAATTAAGAGTTAGAGAGTCTAAGTCTAAGTTAGACTTAGACTTAGACACTTCAAGTTTATTTCCCGAGCGTTCCGAGCACAGGTTAGGAGAAATTGAGTTAGTGTATTTCCCGAGTTTTCAGTTTTCGGAGCAAAATGTTAGGAGAAATTGAGTTCCAAGTTCAAGTTTATTATCCCGAAAGTTCAGAATTAATTAAATTATCAATTAATCATAATCTAGATCTAGAGTGTTAGTGGCAGTGGTAGTGGTAGGCACTTTGATAAAATTTTCAAACTCAAAATATCTTGATTTGACTCAGTCAGGGGGATGGGACTCGAAAAAACATAAAATTTGATACCTTATTTGTTTCTCTACGACCTACGGTTCCAGAGTTATTTATATTTTTCTACTGAAATTTTTTGTCAATTTTACAGAGAGAATCTGTGATCTCACTGCTGCCTCAAAACCAGCATCTCGCGGCTATCGGGAAATTTTGAGTCTTGCAGTCAACATGGCCCACTTATTGTTTTCAGTAATTTTGTTTCAATTAAAAAATAAATGGAAAGTGTTAGATATCATTTTGAAGGTCAGAAAATAAGCTTTATTTTCATATAAATCATTTTCATGTATGGAAAGTATGGAAAAAATGAAGGATAAATGAAAATGGAAAAAAATATGAGGTTTTTGTCCTAAAAAGTGGGGTTGGTGGCGGGAAAAATAAAATAATGAGCGAGTGTATCAATTTTGATGAAATTTGGCAGAGATATTCTTCAATTAATTGTCTATCGATGTATGAAGTATAATTAAAATGTATCCATAATTTAAAAAGTTCTTGTAATTCAAAAATTTATAAATTTTTATTACATAAGCTTTCTGAGAAATACAATCAGAAATTAAGAATGAAATACACCGTTAGAAAGCTTGTTTTGTGCCCTTTAATGATACCAAAATTAGTCACATAGGTTCACAAATAACGCCATGGTGACCAACACAGTAAAGGGTCAAAAATAAAGTTCCAAAAAACGAGTTTCACCTTACAGTGAGCCTATCGGCGGCCACTGGACTGGAGTTATCAAAGTGCCTAGTAGTGGTAGAGTAGTTAGTAACGCAGAAAGTTAGTATGACTATGGTATAGTGATCAAGTTCATTCCACTCATATGAAATAAATTAATTTAATATACCTTTTTATAGCAATATCTATCCATATGCAAATCAAAGTGAAAGGCAAAGCATAAATAATAAAACACCCAAAAACAAGAAGAGAAACGAAAACGAAAGTAGGATGCAAGCCGCATTTTCACACCAAGGGGTTAGGCTAGTCTTTAAAACATGCAGAGGTCTATCACTATCATGGTTGCAATGCGCCACGTTTGTTTGATAGCTCACCTCTTTAGACATTTGCCCATAGGCATCGGGTGTTGGATTCATAGCAGCTGGTGTGAGATGAAAGTTTCCGGGTGGCAAAGCCTTTTTTTTTTGGTTTTTATTGGATTTTGTTGCTCCGTCGATCGCTGTGATTGGAAAGCGACAATGATCATCAAAAAGTATCGCAAAATTAACAACCGATGGGTATTGTATAGATACGTTTAGCGGTTCACTGAGGCAATAAAAGTTATTCCTCCAGGATGCGACGGCGGTCACCAACGATCCAATATCTATGGCGATATCTGTCTATTCCCCCCCCCCCCCCCTCCCGCGCACACACACACACACACACACACACACATACATGCACACGCATACACAGCATCCACACCAATCCTCCTCCCTCTCTTTTCTGATCAATGTGTGTGTGTGTGTGGGGGGGGGGGGGGGGGGGGTGACTATAGATAGGGAGACAGACAAATAGATGGATAGACTCTCTCTCTCTCTCTCTCTCTCTCTCTCTCTCTCTCTCTCTCTCTCTCGTTTTATTATTAATATAATAACCCTGTGGCTATTCGACCAATATTTCTCAGATAATCGATCCCCTTTATAAAACGTATCATCATCATCATCACCATCATCATCATCATCATCATCATCATCATCATCATCATCATCATCATCATCATCATCATCTACATCATCATCATCATCATCATCATCATCATCATTATTATTTTATCATTATTGACCAATTGATAAATATTAAATAAATAATTAAAATTCTCCTCATTCATCGCCAAGGGGAAATTTGTCTTTAGAGTCTATTTTCCAATGGAAGACTGGAATAACCCAGGCGTCAGCCGCAAAGCAGCGCCGCAAAGTGAGCTAGGGCGAGATGACTTGCTCAAGTCCACACAGCGCAGCGGCGGGTGATTGGTTTCGGTATCTTTCGGGAACGAAGCAAAGACCGTACCACTGAGCCACGCTGATAATGATGATAATATTGAATGTCAGATTACCACAAATGTAATAAATTGAAATCGAAATGCATCTGTCTATGTTGTGTGTATGTGTGTGCGCGCACGCGTGAGAGAAAGAGAGGAAGAGAGATAAAGAGAGAAAGAGTAGGTAGAAGAAGTAGAAGTGAAATATCTGTTCAATGTTACAGTTATTATATTATAACGTTTTGTAACAATATGACAAATTGCCATATTTAAAACGATCTATCATTATTATAATTATTATCATTATTATTATTATTATTATTATTATTATTATTATTATTATTATTATTAGTAGTAGTAGTAGTAGTAGTAGTAGTAGTAGTAGTAGTAGTAGTAGTAGTAGTAGTAGCAGTAGTAGTAGTAGTAGTAGTAGTAGTAGTAGTAGTAGTAGTAGTAGTAGTAGTAGTAGTAGTAGTAATAGTAGTATCATCATCATCCTCCTCATCATCATCATTTATTTTATCACTGCAATAAACTATGATGGAATGATAATTAATTATTTAATTTTTTTAAAAATTATTATATTTTTATTTATTTAATTTTTTTTTTTTTTACCGCAAAACTAGATCACAAAAAAAAAAAATCCAGAATGAGATATTATAATAATTATCATCACGTTGTGTTTAGTTAACCCACGTCACACATTTACAACCTACCCACGTAGAGACACGACGAAACCCGAAGACGTCGAGTCAAATTAACCTTATCAATGCCAAAGCCGTGGAAAGTTAACGCTCTTATCGCTTGAACCACAGACAAGAGTCCCGGGTAAGAAATTAGTTGTGATGGGAACGGCCCAGACACGAAAAGGGTAGACTATGGCTATCGTATCATTTTGTTTTCCTATCGTGTTCTATCAATCCATTTACAGTATTATCATAATGATAATAACTAGATAGCCAGGCCTTTGTCTCAAACAAACAATTAAACTGAGGCTGTGAACCACAAAAGTATTCGACAAACGTGAATAAGCAGGCTTTAAAAATGGAGAAAAAAATAATTTCAGAAAGCAAAAACAAAACTATAAAAAGCAAAGAAGAAAAAATGCACTTATTTCATACGGGGCTTTTCGGGTTCAAATCTTTTTTTTTTTTTCTTTTTTTTTATTTATACAGCCGGCCATTTTCCAACAACCCACCCATTCTCCAACTATCATCCATTCTCACCGACATGTCCATGCATGCATCCATCCATCCATCTATCCATTCATCCTTCAACCCACCCATCCATAATACATCCATCCTTCCACCAATATATCCATCCATCCGTCCATTCATCCTCTAATCCACCCATCCATCCATACATCCATCCTTCCACCAATATATCCACCCATCCATCCATTCATCCTCTAATCCACCCATCCATACATCCATCCTTCCACTAATATATCCACCGAACCATCCATCCTCCCATCCACCTACCCATCTTTCCACTGATATATCCACCCATCCATTCACCCATTCATCCAGCTTCGTACCAAAGTTCCATCAGAGTACGTTCTCTGGCTCCGTGTATGATTACAACTAATTATAGTCTTAATTGTAGTCAGAGAACACGGATAGAGATAAGGGGTGGGTAAGTCATTGGATATGCGTGTGTGTGCTATGTGTATATAATATTATGTTTACATGTACGTGTGTATATAATCGTATATGTGTGTATGTGTGTGAGTGTGCGCGCCCGCGCGGGTGTGTGAGTGTGTATCTGTTGTAAGGCATCTCATAATCTACTAAATGCATGTTATCATCGTTGTTGTTGTTGTTGTTTGTTGTTGTTGTTGTTGTTGTTGTTGTTGTTGTTGTTGTTGCTGATGATGACATGTAACGGCGGATGTCATCCTAGGGTGATACCCAGCTGTCTTCATCCCAGGGTGGGAGACCAGCCATCCGATTACAAATAGCAAGGCCCGTAACGTTTAGCCAACAGTGTCTTCTTGTTATCTCTATCCGGGCAAACTAACTTAAACGATGATAAGAAATATAAGATAGAGTGGACTGCTAAATCTATATAAACAAATAAATAGATAAATGAATAAGTAAATAAATAAATAAATAAATAAATAAATAAATAAATAAATAAATAAATAAATAAATAAATAAATAAATAAATAAAGCAGTCAATCGATCAATAATGTGGCTAAAGGGAGCTCAACAGTAGATCAAGTTTGTACGGCCACATGTATACGTATCAGATAGAGATAGATATAGATGGATAGATAGATAGATAGATAGATAGATAGATAGAATGTGTGTGTGTGTGTGTGTGTGCGAGAGAGAGAGAGAGAGGGGGGGAGCGGGAGAGAGAAATAAATAAAGAAAGAAAGAAAGAAAGAGAGAGAGAGAGAGAGAGAGAGAGAGAGAGAGAGAGAGAGAGAGAGAGAGAGAGAGAGAGAGAGAGAGGGGGTGATCTGATCTGAGCAACGACATCTATAGGAATCGTAGTAGACGCTGGTTCTGAGCCAAGTTAACGATTACGATCCCAACCTACAACGGGCGACGAAGAAGAAAACGAAGATCTGTACTCGGAGTCTTAGAACATTATAGTTTTATTCCGCGTCGATCGTTCGTCGATCGTTCGTCGATCGTTGTAGGTTGGACCGTAATCGTTACCTTGTTATTCACACGCTTCCGAGTGGATAAAACATTGCAAAGAACATATATTTCACTTCTACCTACTCTTTCTCTCTCTCCCTCTCTTTCTCTCACGCGTGCGCGCACGCACATACACGCAACATAGACAGATGCATTTCGTTTTCAATTTATTACATATATTACCAATGGCGTCAACAGTTATAAAATAAAGTAAATGTTCACTCTCCATGGGGTGACAATACTCACGCATCTCTCTCTCTCTCTCTCTCTCTCTCTCTCTCTCTCTCTCTCTCTCTCTCTCTCTCTCTCCCTCTCTCTCTCTCTCTCTCTCTCTCTCTCGTATACATATTTATATAAAATATATCATCACACCATTTACTAGATAGGGCGAGCCACGAAATGAATTCTAACGTTGTCGTTGCTGATTTACGGTTTCCTAAACAAATGACACCGAGCGCCAACCTCCCACGGAGTGAGCAGCAGACGTTATGAATATTATCATGGAAATGAGTTCATCGAATCTACCTACCCTGGGTTGGACGTTGAACTTGCTGTATAGATAGAATGCGCTTGGCCAAGGAGTTCACAACATTGCCATCCGGAAGTATAACGGACCAACACACAAACTCTGTGTAACCATGAACTTTGATAGTCTGGTTAATACAGTTTAGTGAGAACAACTCACAAACGCGGATGGCAAAAACCATAACAAAGGCCTGAGGGACGTCATCTGCATACTATCTATAGAAGATAGTTCGAAGTTGACGTCACTCAGGTCTTTGTTATTGTATTTTGCCATCCGCGTTTATGAGTAATGCTCACTAAACTGTATTAATCAGACTATAAACGTTTATGGTTACACAAAGTTTTGTGTGTTAGTCCGTTTTACTTCCGGATGGAAATGTTATGAGCTTCTTAGCCAAGCGTATACTATCTATACGTTTTTAAAAAATATTTTTTTAAAAAAGAAACAAGAACAAGGAGTGTAAACGTCTGGTGTTATTGATCCCCCAGTCGGAAATCATAATTCCAGTGCGGTTATATGGTCTTGTGGTATGACACTCACGTTCGGGTCGGAAGGTCCTGGGTTCGAGCCTCGCTCAGCGCATAGTTGAGTCCTTGGAAAAGAATATTTACTAACATTCTCATAAGATGATTACCTGGCCGTCAACAGCGTTATCTCTGTCGGAAAAATGGTAATATCGCCTAAATGGCGTAATGCCTCGTTCTACATGTTACGTGTTGCTGTTGGTGAGGGATCCTTTGCAAAGCGCTCTAAGCACATTTAGTGGATATTGTGCTTTATAAGAGGTCTGGTAAACAGTTTATTATACCAGGCTGTTAATTTCTATTTTTTTAAAAATGGGTCTAGAAAGTCATTTCCGACTAGTGAGGACCTTAATATTGGAGAAAGTAGTACATATTGTTTTTGTTCCGTATCCAGGATTTACCCGGTTCGATTTCCCTGCTGCTCTGCAACTGACGCCTAGGTTATCCCAGTCTTCCATTGGAATGCTCTTAGGGACGAATAAAAGAATCTACTTTTTCTTTTTTAATTTCATATATTTATTTATTTACGTAACTATGCATTCATTCATTTGTTCATCCATTTTTTAATTTGTTTATTCACACACACACACACACACACACATATATATATATATATATATATATATATATATATATATATATATTACATTATATATATATATATATATATATATATATATATATATATATATATATATATTCATTTTCAATAGCGAAAAGGTGGGATTTGGCGGAGTTTTATTGTATATTTCTTTATGGAAAGGACTGGAAATTAAATTTTAAAAATAATAAAACATTAACTCACTCAACCCTAACGCCGACTATATCCGTAGTATACCCGGGGTTACTTTTACCCCATGCCTAATTAATACATTTTTCTGAGACAAATTATTGGCATAATATCAAAGCTAATGTTTTTAGTTTTTAAATGTAGTTGAATAAATCTATGCACATGCTTATTTGAATTACATTTTTTCAAATTTTGAAAAGTAGCGAAAATCTCCAGGATTGAGTGAGTTTAAAAAAAAAAACGAATAAACAAACAAGCAAACAAACAAACCCCAGAATGATATATACCCAGATACAGACAACGATCAAGATCAATCATATCCCTACCAACTTTTCAATTTCCATATTTGGGTATGCGTGAGTGACTGCACACAACAATGTACATATTATTACACCTTAAAATGATGCTGGGTATAGATCGATATTTGACATTGGGTATACCGATTGCATTCGATATCACCGCAGCGGTAGGCATGCGGTGTGTCTTTTTTACGAAACCCGCCGAAACCCGCCGAAACCCGCCGAAACCCGCCGAAACCCGCCGAAACCCGATGAAACCCGACGAATCCCGACAAAGTTATGGGAAGTAGGTGGCTGTGGGGAGTGAACCTAGAACTCAGGGAAGTGTACACCATTGGGGAGTGAACCTGGGACTGGGTTTCGGCGGGTTTCGTAAAAAAGAACCAGTGCTTTTTTACGAAACCCGCCGAAACCCGCCGAAACCCGGCGAAACCCGACAATATACAGCAAAGTTATGGGAAGTAGACAACTGTGGGGAGTGAACCCGAGACTCAGGGAAGTGTACACCAGTCGGGAGTGAACCTGAGACTAAGTTTATCGGCCGTTTTCGGCGGGTTTCGTAAAAAAGAATTAGTGCTTTATTACGAAACCCGCCGAAACCCGCCGAAACCCGACAATATCCGGCAAAGTTATGGGAGTTTGGCAACAGTGGGGGGTGATCCTGGGAGTCAGGGAATTGCACACCAGTGGGGAGTTAACCTGGGACTGTGTAAAAAGGATATCAGTGGGAAATAAACCTGGGACTAAAGGGACATGGATACCATTGAAAGTTGAAGCCGGATATGGGAATTGAGTACCAGAGGAGAATGAACCTGACACTATAGAAGGTGGGCGCCAGTGGGGAGTGAACCTGGGATTCAGGGAATTGCACACCAGTGGGGAGTTAACCTGGGATTGTGTAAAAAGGATATCAGTGGGAAATAAACCTGGGACTAAAGGGAGATGGATACCATTGAAAGTTGAAGCCGGATATGGGAGTTGAGTACCAGAGGAGAATGAACCTGACACTATAGAAGGTGGGCGCCAGTGGGGAGTGAACCTGGGATTCAGGGAATTGCACACCAATTGGGAGTTAACCTTGGACTGTGGGAGATGGATAACTGTGGGTATCCGAGCCGAACTATAGGAGTTGGGTGCCAGAGGAGAATGAACCTGACACTATAGAAGGTGGGCGCCAGTGGGGAGTGAACCTGGGACTATGTAAAAAGGATATGAGTGGGAAATAAACCTGGGACTAAAGGGAGATAAATACCATTGAAAGTTGAAGCCGGATATGAGAGTTTGGTACCAGAGGAGAATGAACCTGACACTATAGGAGGTGGGCGCCAGTGGGGAGTGAACCTGGGACTATGTAAAAAGGATATCAGTAGGAAATAAATCTGGGACTAAAGGGAGGTGGATACCATTGGGAGTTAAAGCCGGATTTGGTAGTTGGGTACCAGAGGAGAGAGAAACCTGACACTATAGGAGGTGGGCGCCAGTGGGGAGTGAACCTGGGACTATGTAAAAAGGATATGAGTGGGAAATAAACCTGGGACTAAAGGGAGATGAATACCATTGAAAGTTGAAGCCGGATATGAGAGTTTGGTACCAGAGGAGAATGAACCTGACACTATAGGAGGTGGGCGCCAGTGGGGAGTGAACCTGGGACTATGTAAAAAGGATATGAGTGGGAAATAAACCTGGGACTAAAGGGAGATGAATACCATTGAAAGTTGAAGCTGGATATGAGAGTTTGGTACCAGAGGAGAATGAACCTGACACTATAGGAGGTGGGCGCCAGTGGGGAGTGAACCTGGGACTATGTAAAAAGGATATGAGTGGGAAATAAACCTGGGACTAAAGGGAGAAGGATACCATTGAAAGTTGAAGCCGGATATGGGAGTTGAGTACCAGAGGAGAATGAACCTGACACTATAGGAGATGGGCGCCAGTGTGGAGTGAACCTGGGACTCAGGGAAGTGCACACCAATTTGGAGTTAACCTGGGACTGTGGGAGATGGATAACTATGGGTATCCGAGCCGAACTATAGGAGTTGGCTACCAGAGGAGAATAAACCTGACACTATAAAAGGTGGGCGCCAGTGGGGAGTGAACCTGGGAGTCAGGGAATTGCACACCATGGGGAGTTAACCTGTGAATATCTAAAAAAGAATATCCGTGGGAAATAAATCCGGCTTCAACTCCCAATGGTATCCATCTCCCTTTAGTCCCAGATTTATTTCCTACTGATATCCTTTATACATATTCCCAGGTTAACTCCCCACTGGTGTGCAATTCCCTGAGTCCCAGGTTCACTCCCCACTGGCGCCCACCCCTTTTGTGTCAGGTTCATTCTCCTCTGGTACCAAGCTTTCATATCCGGCTTCAACTTTCAATGGTATCCATCTCCCTTTAGTCCGAGGTTTATTTCCCACTGATATCCTGTTTACATAGTCCCAGGTTCACTCCCCACTGGCGCCCACCTCCTATAGTGTCAGGTTCATTCTCCTCTGGTACCAAACTCTCATATCCGGCTTCAACTTTCAATGGTATTCATCTCCCTTTAGTCCCAGGTTTATTTCCCACTGATATCCTTTTTACATAGTCCCAGGTTCACTCCCCACTGGCGCCCACCTCCTATAGTGTCAGGTTCATTCTCCTCTGGTACCAAACTCTCATATCCGGCTTCAACTTTCAATGGTATTCATCTCCCTTTAGTCCCAGGTTTATTTCCCACTCATATCCTTTTTACATAGTCCCAGGTTCACTCCCCACTGGCGCCCACCTCCTATAGTGTCAGGTTCATTCTCCTCTGGTACCAAACTCTCATATCCGGCTTCAACTTTCAATGGTATTCATCTCCCTTTAGTCCCAGGTTTATTTCCCACTCATATCCTTTTTACATAGTCCCAGGTTCACTCCCCACTGGCGCCCACCTCCTATAGTGTCAGTTTTCTCTCTCCTCTGGTACCCAACTACCAAATCCGGCTTTAACTCCCAATGGTATCCACCTCCCTTTAGTCCCAGATTTATTTCCTACTGATATCCTTTTTACATAGTCCCAGGTTCACTCCCCACTGGCGCCCACCTCCTATAGTGTCAGGTTCATTCTCCTCTGGTACCAAACTCTCATATCCGGCTTCAACTTTCAATGGTATTCATCTCCCTTTAGTCCCAGGTTTATTTCCCAATGATATCCTGTTTACATAGTCCCAGGTTCACTCCCCACTGGCGCCCACACTCTTTTTTGTCAGGTTCATTCTCCTCTGGTACCAAGCTCTCATATCCGGCTTCAACTTTCAATGGTATTCATCTCCCTTTAGTCCCAGGTTTATTTCCCACTGATATCCTTTTTACATAGTCCCAGGTTCACTCCCCACTGGCGCCCACCTCCTTTAGTGTCAGGTTCATTCTCCTCTGGTACCAAACTCTCATACCAAGCTTCAAATTTTAATGGTATCCATCTCCCTTTAGTACCAGGTTTATTTTCCACTGATATCCTTTTTACATATTCCCAGGTTAAATCCCCACTGGTGTGCAATTCCCTGAATCCCAGGTTCACTCCCCACTGGCGCCCACCTTCTATAGTGTCAGGTTCATTCTCCTCTGGCACTCAACTCCTATAGTTCGGCTCGGATACCCACAGTTATCCATCTCCCACAGTCCAAGGTTAACTCCCAATTGGTGTGCACTTCCCTGAGTCCCAGGTTCACTCCACACTGGCGCCCATCTCCTATAGTGTCGGGTTCATTCTCCTCTGGTACTCAACTCCCATATCCGGCTTCAACTTTCAATGGTATCCATCTCCCTTTAGTCCCAGGTTTATTTCCCACTGATATCCTTTTTACACAGTCCCAGGTTAACTCCCCACTGGTGTGCAATTCCCTGACTCCCAGGATCACCCCCCACTGTTGCCAAACTCCCATAACTTTGCCGGATATTGTCGGGTTTCGGCGGGTTTCGGCGGGTTTCGTAATAAAGCACTAATTCTTTTTTACGAAACCCGCCGAAACCGGCCGATAAACTTAGTCTCAGGTTCACTCCCGACTGGTGTACACTTCCCTGAGTCTCGGGTTCACTCCCCACAGTTGTCTACTTCCCATAACTTTGCTGTATATTGTCGGGTTTCGCCGGGTTTCGGCGGGTTTCGGCGGGTTTCGTAAAAAAGCACTGGTTCTTTTTTACGAAACCCGCCGAAACCCAGTCCCAGGTTCACTCCCCAATGGTGTACACTTCCCTGAGTTCTAGGTTCACTCCCCACAGCCACCTACTTCCCATAACTTTGTCGGGATTCGTCGGGTTTCATCGGGTTTCGGCGGGTTTCGGCGGGTTTCGGCGGGTTTCGGCGGGTTTCGTAAAAAAGACACACCCGTAGGCATGTGTATTTCGTCATTATGATAGCTCTTAATCGTATGTATACATATGCAAATCTCGATCAAGTTCCCTAAAGATAGAGACAACGGGGTGGCATTCTGTTGTAACACGTTGGAGGAATATTTCACGCTCTATATAAACAGAAGAGGCTGTTGCAGATAAACAAAAACAAAAATAAAACAAACAGAACCAATATATATATATATATATATATATATATATATATATATATATATATATATATATATATATATATATATATATATATATGTATATATATATATATATATATATATATATATATATATATAATTAAAACGAATTATACATGGTAGTTGACCGCTATGGACATAAAACACTTCCTCATCAATGCGAATAAGTGATACAGATGAATGGTTATATAGAATGGATTGTGGATAAATTTAAAGGTATTTAAGGATAGATGGATGGATGGATGGGTGATTATATGGATCATGAAATTATAGAAAAGATAGAAAAAGAGAAAAGGCATGCGAGGGACATTGATCGATAAATGGATATATAGAAAGAAGAATAAATAGAAAGACGTAAATAAGATCGAGATTACGATGGATATATATATATATATATATATATATATATATATATATATATATATATATATATATATATATATATATATCCATCGTAATCTCGATCTTATTTATATATATATATAGAGAGAGAGAGAGATAGGTAGATAGATAGATAGATAGATAGATAGATAGATAGATAGATAGATAGATAGATAGATAGATAGATAGATAGAGACAGGTAGACATATTATTAGATAGATAGATAAATAGATAGATAGATTGATTGATAGATAGATAGATAATAGATATATAGATAGATTGATAGATAGATAGATAGATAGATAGATAGATAGATAGATAGATAGATAGATAGATATATAGATAGATAGATAGATAGATAGATAGATAGATAGATAGATAGATAGATAGATAGATAGATAGATATATAGAATAATAATAATAATAATAATAATAATAATAATAATAATAATAATAATAATCTTTATTGTCCAAATTAAAGGCAATTCATGTGAGGTAAACAATGCTCAGTTTGGTTCATGGTATGAACATCAACACATTTACAAATACAGACACAGCCATACACGAACATACACGCTTGCACATTGTTTCTACACGTGTATACAAAAGAAATGAGCGTACATACAAACACATATACATACATACATACATACATACATACATACATACATACATACATACATACATACATACATACATACATGCAGACATACATACAAACCAGCATATCATCGTATATGCATGCCTACATTCATACATACATACATACATACATACATACATACATACATACATATATATATACATACACACAGACACACACACAGACAGATAGAACGATACGATATATTTGCTGGGACAGCAGATAACCATATTATAAATATAGTGTCTTATATTAAGAAGAAGATGGCAATGATTGTGATGATGATGATGATGATGATGATGATGATGATGATGATGATGATGATGATGATGATGATGATGATGATGACTACGATAATGATGATGATGATGATGATGATGATGATGATGATGATGATGATGATGATGATGATGATGATGATGATGATAACGACGGCGGCAATGTCGATGATGATGATTCACGACACTGCTTCTCGTTATTTTCATTGGTTGTCTCATTTTTCCACAGAAGATTTGTTAATTAATTTTATGGCGGTTGGAATGAAGGTTGTCTTATGTCGATTTGTCCGACATTTTGCTTCTAGATACCGTCTTCCGGAGCGCAGAAGTTGGAATTTTTCGTTCAGCGGATGCCTCTTTTCGTTGATAATGTTAAAAGATTTCTTCTCAACTGCATTAATATAAGTTGTGTCAAGGCTTCTAAGGTCTGTGTTAATTATTTTTGAAGCCTCTCTGAGGGTTCTATGTAGTTTGGATTTTTCTTTTGTTCCACAGCTTCCATACCACGTTGTGATGCCAAACGAAACGATACTCAATATTAATGACTTGTAGATTTGTAAGATAGATAGATAGATAGATAGATAGATAGATAGATAGATAATATATATATAGATAGATAGATAGATAGATAGATAGATAGATAGATAGATAGATAGATAGATAGATAGATAGATAGATAGATAGATAGATAGATAGATAGATAGATAGATGGGTGGGTGGATTGAAAGACAGGCAGAGATATAGGCAGGTGGATCGATGGACATATACTTTATAGTGAATGGTATGTGAGAAGAATGAGGAAGAGCTAGAAAACAGCTTACAACTTCTAATCCTTGGCGCAAACAATAGGATGAAATGACTGCAGATCTGCCTGATTGCCAAACTAATAGTCAAACTATTGTATAGTATACCGTTCAAACCTATCAATACAGCACTGACGATGAGGGTGATGATTACGACGACGACGACAACAACGACGATGACGACGACAACGACAAAATAACAACAGCTACGATGAGAGCGATGACTTAGACCAAAACATAAAGACCAACGACAACAAAGACGACTACGACGACAACAACAGCAACATAAACCGACAACAATAACACTCTTGTTACTGTTACATTTGTTACTACTGTGTGCTACTGCTTCAGAGTACAAATAAATGAACACAAGCGTCATGAATTACGTATAATAATTTACTACTACTACTACTACTACTACTACTACTACTACTACTACTACTACTACTACTACTACTACAACTACTACTACTACTACAACTACTACTACTACTACTACTACTACTACTACTACTACTACTACTACTACTACTACTACTATTTAAACTACTACAACTACCACTACTACTACTACTACTACTACTACTACTACTACTACTACTACTACTACTAATAATAATAATAATAATAATAATAATAATAATAATAATAATAATAATAGTGCATTTGTTAAGCGCAGCTTTTCCCGCATTACAATGACATATACATATATCAAAAATTATTATCAATACACCCATGCACACCATGATTCCACTCACAAACACTTACACGCGCGCACACACACACATACACACACACACACACAAACACACACACACACAATCACAAATAATAATAATAATAATAATAATAATAATAATAATAATAATAATAATAATAATAGTAATAATAATAACCGTATCACTGCCTCTACAATTACCACTGTTGCTTCATCAATAGCAACACTCACTGCAACTGCCACTACTACTTTTTTTAAATATAAAAAATTGAGCTTTTATAAAGCGCAATATCCACTAAAAGTGCTCAAAGCGCTTTACAAGGGGTCCCTGGCCAACAGCAACGCTTAACATTTTAGACAAGACATTACGCCTGTAAGGTGATATTATATATTTTTTTTCGGACAGAGACAACGCTGTTAACGGCCAGGTACTCAATTTAAACCTGAGTACGGTGAGATAATGTGAGTAAAGAGCCTTTTCCAAGGACTCAACTATGCGCCGAGCGAGGCTCGAACCCAGGACCTTCTGATCCGAGAGCGAGTGTCATACCACAAGACCACATACTACTACTACTACTACTACTACTACTACTACTACTACTACTACTACTACTACTACTACTACTACTATACTACGTAGTAGTAGTGATGGTGGTGGCGTTAGTAATAGTATTAGTGGTGTATTTAAAAAAAATAAATAAATAAAACAACCGAAAACTCTCTATGTACAGAGATGCCAACCCTACGATCTAATAACGTGTCGTCCTAATCCTTGTAGTCATTTGAATTTCTATTGTCTTTTTCCACACTTCACTTACATAATAAATGGGAAAGTCGTGTTCCTTTGTTTCAAGACATAAAACAACGTATGTGTATTAATATTTTAAAAAATCATATTCAACAATACTCAAAAATACAACCAATATACACATACAAAATGATTTTGAGAGAGAGAGAGAGAGAGAGAGAGAGAGAGAGAGAGAGAGAGAGAGAGAGAGAGAGAGAGGGGGGGCGGTTGGAATGGAAAAGAAAGAAATATAGAGATAGATAGAAAGATAGATAAATCACTCACACATAAACAGAAAAAAAAGAGAGAGAGAGAGAGAGAGAGAGAGAGAGAGAGAGAGAGAGAGAGAGAGAGAGAGAGAGAGAAGAGAACAGAGAGAAGAGGAAACTCACCACACCCCTTCTCTATTCAGCTCACAATCTCCCAACTCTAGATGTTTTAAGGAAAAGTCATCAATGTTGGCATCTCCTCATTTCCCCGCACATTGACTTGTGCCTGCCTTACTAATAAAGTGTCGCATTATCACCAAATCTTCCGTATACACACAAAAGGGCTTTATTTTAATTTTGGACAGATCATAATTTATCGCGTTTTCTCCATACATCAATAGATTAAATTGAACCTCGACTTGACACAAAGACTTAAACCTGAGACTTCTTCATAACTTCTTTGAAGTCTGAGGCTTAAAACTTTTTTTTTCCACAAGTTGGGGGTCTTTTCATCGAAGAAAACACTTTCTGACCAAAATCTTCACAAGGCGTTTTGTCGTAAAATGGCAAAAATGCCAGAGTTATCATTATTGTCTATTATGTATGTCGCCGGGTATCAGCGGTGCTGGGAGCCAATCTGGTGACCTACCCGGTTCTAGGGTCGTGGGAACACAATAGAGATACGCACATGCTTAAATGCAGTCCTAATGACAATAATGATCATAGTGATGTAGTCTATTGTTTTAATCAGGACGTCAGAAATGCAGGTTTATGAATGTGTTACTGGGTAGATGGGTGATAATAGTATATCAAATGTAAATGTGTGGGTAGTGAGTACAGTTTTAGAAATAAGAGAGGGCGGGAGAGAAGGGAAGGATATAAGAAGAAAAAAAAGTAGAAGAGGGGGAATGGAGAGAGAGAGAGAGAGAGAGAGAGAGAGAGAGAGAGAGGAGAGAGAGAGTGAGAGGAGAGAGAGAGAGAGAGAGAGAGAGAGAGAGAGAGAGAGAGAGAGAGAGAGAGAGAGAGAGAGAGAGAGAGAAAATCCCGTTATTTTAGAAGCATACATGTCATATAGTTCAAACAACTCGGCTATAGAAATAACGTTATCTGTTTTGTGGGTTTTAATAATATGTTGATAATAATAATAATAACAATAATAATAATAATAATAATAATAATAATAATAATAATAATAATAATAATAATAATATAATAATATCATTATTATTATAAATTATCATTATTATTATTATTATTATTATTATTATTATTATTATTATTATTATTATTATTATTATTATTATTATTATTATTATTATTATAACTATTGTTATCAAGGAACAAAGGACGGAATATTTTGATTTTTTAAAAGTTATAAGATATCAAACAGACAGGAAGGGCTTTATATTATTTATCTTCTTTCTTTTTTTTCTCTCTCTTTTTGTTTGTTTAATTTGTTAGTCTTTTTAAATTCCAAATTTTGAATATGAAAAAAGTAAACTTTCAATGAGTGACCTCCAGTGAGTGACCAAAAACTGTGAGATTTATGTACTTACTAAACTAGATATAAATTATATCGGAAAAAAAGTTTTGCAACAGAAAATATTATACAAAGTGATGATGATGATGATGATGATGATGATGATGATGATGATGATGATGATGACGATGATGATGATGATGGCGATGATGTGGATGATGATGGTTATGGTGGTGGCGGTGGCGGTGGTATGGGTGGTGGAGATGATGATGATGATGATGATGATGATGATGATGATAGTGGTGGTGCTGGTGGTTGTGGTGGTGATGATGATGATGGTGTTGATGATGATGACGATGATGATGATGATGAAGATGATGAAGATAATAATAATAATAATAATAATAATAATAATAATAATAATAATAATAATAATAATAATAATAATAATAATAATAATAATAATAATAATAATAATAGAATGAATTGAACAGGAATTTTGTTGCTCGAATCCGGACTTTTAAAAAATTGTTTTTTTGTTTTTTCTTCTTCTATTTTTATTTTCCTTACTGTAATCTGACTGTGATATTATCGTAAGTTTCAAATACTCTTTCGGGCGTTCACATAATATTTGCAGGCCTGATAATCGAACTCTATAATGGGTTTGATTTAGCATTGTTGTAATGGATGATATTTTGAGTTGGTTTTGGAGTATTTCCATTACAATGAGCCCAATACAAAATAAGAAATTAAGGCGCAGGCACCGGTGTAAGATAAAGAACTGAACAAATGTGTATTAAAGGTGCCAGACAAAGCAAGAAAGAAAAATACAAGAAAATAATTGAATTTTTAAAAATTGATCTTTTAAATAGCGCAATATCCATTAAACGAGCTCAAAGCGCTTTACAAGGGGTGCCTGGCCAACAGAAACACTTAACATGTAGGACGGGACATGACGCCTGTAAGGCGATATTACATTTTTTTTGTCGGACAGAGACAGCGCTGTTAACGGCCATTTTACACCTGAGTACGATGAGAGAATGTGAGTAAAGAGCCTTTTCCAAGGACTCAACTATGCGCCGAGCGAGGCTCGAACCCAGGACATTTCCGTTCCGAAAGCGAGTGTCATGCCACAAGACCACATAGCCGCACCTATAAAACAAAATTTAGTCTTCTTCGACAGTTAAGGAAGACTGATTTTGGGGGGAATTTTTTTTCTTGTAGTTTTCTTTCTTGCTTTGCCCAGCAAAGTTTCAAACACATTTTTTTTAATTGTTCAGATCTTTATCTTACAGCAGTGCCCGCTCTTTGGGGGTCCCGATAGCTCAGTAGGTAGAGCACTCGTTTCATACGCAAAGGAACCGAGATCGATCCCAGGAGCAGTCGAGATTTTTTCTGACTCCCCTGTCCACTCGCAGTGAATGGGTAGCTGTGTCTGTTGGGTTTGGCGGAAAGTACTTTGCGATAGACTAGTGTCCTATCTAAAAGGATAGCAAGCAATTACTATTGTCCATTCCACGCTATTGAAACCGGGATAAACTCCGGCTCCATGGGCCCAATGGCTCTGAGGGACTACTTTTAAGTGCCCGCTCTATTAAGTTCTCAATTTGATGGTTTAAAGCTAAACTTCACACATAAATGGAAAGGTACTCGTATGTCTTTTTTTATCTCAACGACTAGTCGACACTAAAATATGCGAAATTGAATGTAAGCTTCAATTTAATTACAAAAACAGATCAAATGAACGTTTCGGGTTTCCCCTTTATCAACAAAACAGGATGAATGAAACACCACAGATGAATGAGATGATGTGGTAAGTTAAGATGAATAAACAAAGGGGATAAAGGGGAAAGCCGAAACGTTCATTTGATCTGTTTTTGTAATTAAATTGAAGCTTACATTCAATTTCATATTATTATTTATTTCTTCGAGCTTCGAGCAGCAACATTTACACTAAAATATGACACATAATGTAATCGCACCGTTGAAAATGGTCTCTTAGCAAAAACGTCAAATTCGTTGTAATGCATTGCTCATTATAACAGGACAGATAAATCAATATTTTTGCTACAGCAACACTTAACATGCATTCACTTAGCAGGCATGGAGGAAGACTGTAACTTCTGCTTCACGCAAGTCCCCCCGACGACCATCCGGTCATGGGATTGAGTGAGTGAGTGAGTGAACACTTAACATGCAGGACAACGAGACAGGCCTGCCGCCTGTGAGGAGATATTAATATTTTTTTTTTCGACAGAGACAATGCTGTTCATGACCAGGTACTCATTATAAACCTGAGTACGGTGAGATAATTTGAGTAAAGAGCCTTTGCCATGAACTCAACTATGCGCCCCTCAGAGCGGGACTCAACCCCTGGACCTTCCGATCCGAAGGCGAGTGTCATACCACAAGACCACATAGCCGCAAACGTAAGTAAGTGATGAGATTATACTCGGTGATTACAACTTAAATCTATAATATTTTACGAGAACAAATAATTACCTGTTTTGTCAAAAGTGTGATCCAATTATAAAAGAACACTTGTTGCTTTCAGACACGTCTTGGAATTTAAATCTAGAGAAGGACAGAGATAGAGAGAAGGAGGGAAAGGGTGGTGTGTGGGGGGGGGGGGGGGGGGGGCACATTAATATAAAGGGTCTATAATTTTCAGCAACAGTTACAATAACAGTAGTGAATACATACACAATGACAGCTATCCAACATAGTGACAGGTGATAATTTGGTTCAAAGATTAATTAATAATGCGATGACAGCAACGACAATAATAATAATAATAATAATAATAATAATAATAATAATAATAAAATAATAATAATAATAATAATAATAATAATAATAATAATAATAATAATAATAATAATAATAATAATAATAATAACAACAACAACAATAATAATAATAATAATAATAATAATAATAATAATAATAATAATACTGTAGATGATGATGATGATGATGATGATGATGATGACAATGATGATGACAATGATGATGGTCCTTACAACAACTTTTTCAACTTACATATCTAGAGTAAGAAAATAAACTACATGCCGATTGAAATAATTTCAAATCATATCCAAACAAGAATTTCATTGAGAGAGAGAATGAGAGAGGGTGTAAAGTGTATTAAGTCTATTGTGACATTGCTCACACCCCCTAACACTTCACTTGTCCAACCACCACCCGAGCGGCTTGCATACTATGAGCCCACAGTTTAATCTGAGCTCTGGGCGGACGAGGAGACACGACATGCGTGAACTAGGACGTGTTGTGGCCAATGATATTACAAACGCACAGAGATGGTGGACGGCGCGACGAGCGGGTGGCTTATAATGAGTGAGAGGTGTGCATAATTTGACATGGAGGGCAAAAAAAAAAAAAAAAAACCCCAACTCACAATCGTTTTCTGCCGATGCTGTGCAAAGAAAGAGGAGTCATCATCATCATTGCCTTTTTCACCCTGGGTCAGGGTATAGGCCACAGACAAACAGTTTCCATCCTTCTCTATCCTGAGCCAACTTTTTTATCTCATTCCAGGTCTTACCACTTCTCTGTATATCAGCTTCTTTAATTCTTCTCCATGTTCCTCGTGGCCTTCCCCTTGATCTTCTGCCCTGAGGGTTCCAGTCCAATACTTTCTTTGTTATAGTTGAGTCATTCTTTCTAAGCATGTGTCCAATCCATCTCCATCGTCTTCTTCCTATATCCTCTCCCACTGGTTTCTGTTGTGTTCTTTTCCATACTTCTTCATTTTTTATTCTATCCATCCATTTTATTCTGAGTAGCTTACGCATGCACCTGTTTACGAAAATCTGTACCCTCCTTATACATGCCTGTGATGCGTTCCAAGTTTCACATCCATACAGTAGGACAGACTTCACGTTTGAGTTGAAAAGTCTTAGCTTTAGTTGAAGGGAGATATCTTTAGTTCTCCAAACTCTGTTCAAAGATGTGAATGCAGCCTGTGCCTTTCCTATTCGTGCTTTCACCTCTGCTTCCGTGCCTCCATCCTTGTCAATTATACTTCCGAGATAGCAGAAAGTGTCTATATCTTCGAGTTCCTGATCTTTAACTTTGATCTGCTCCCTTTGACGCGTACCTATCCTCAAGACCTTTGACTTTGCAGGGTGAATTCTTAGACCAATTGATTCCGAGAGGCTGTTTATAATTGTGGTTTTTGCTTGCATCTGGTCCTGGGTGTGGGACAAAAGAGCCAGATCATCTGCAAAATCCAGATCATCCAACTGTGTCCAGGGGTCCACTGTATCCCATTTCTTCTCCCTTTGGAGGTTTCCTTCATTAGCCAATCAATGGCAAGGATGAACAGGAATGGAGAGAGCAAGCATCCCTGCTTGACACCAGTCTTAATTTCAAAGCTGTCAGTAAGCTGATCTTCATGTACAACCCTGCAACTTGATCCTTCATACATTTCCTTAATGAGGTTTACTATCTTTTCAGGGAGTCCATAATGTGCCAGAATTTTCCACAATGTTGCTCTGTCAATACTGTCGAAAGCCTTCTCGTAATCCAGAAAGTTGACAATAAGAGGAGAGTTCCATTCTATAGACTGTTCCACTATGACTCGCAGAGAGGCAATCTGGTCGGTGGTTGAACGGTTTTTTCGAAAACCTGCCTGTTCGTCCCGCAGTTTAGCATCTGTTGCATTCTTAATTCTCTCTAAAATAATAC
>NC_088363.1:42393363-42395863 GCF_034508935.2 Berghia stephanieae
GTTACAGTCTTCCTCCATGCCTGCTAAGTGAATGCATGTTAAGTGTTGCTGTAGCAAAAATATTGATTTATCTGTCCTGTTATAATGAGCAATGCATTACAAAGAATTTGACGTTTTTGCTTTGAGCCCATTTTCAACGGTGCGATTACATTATGTGTCATATTTTAGTGTAAATGTTGCTGCTCAAAGCTCGAAGAGATAATTAATAATATGTGACCCACCGTCTCAAAGCGGTATTATATCGGGATACACTCGGTTAGGGAAATTGAATTCATAGCCACAAATATCAAACTAGGGTTTACTTTCTCTACATCATGGTGAAATATAAATACTATTTATTGCTTTGCAAAAACTTCTCAAGTCCAATTTCTCATCATTCTATCTCTAAATTTACATTTTTGGGTTATGAATCATCCCGACATAATACCGTTTTGAGACGGAGGGTCACATATGAAATTAAGTGTAAGCTTCAATTTAATTACAAAAACAGATCAAATGAAAGTTTCGGGTTTCCCCTTTATCCCCTTTGTTTATTCATCTTAACTTACCACATCATCTCATTCATCTGTGGTGTTTCATTCATCCTGTTTTGTTGATAAAGGGGAAACCCGAAACGTTCATTTGATCTGTTTTTGTAATTAAATTGAAGCTTACATTCAATTTCACATATTTTAGTGTCGACTAGTCGTTGAGATAAAAAAGACATACGAGTATCTTTCCATTTATGTGTCAAGTTTAGCTTTAAACCATCAAATTGAGAACTTAAAAGAGCCGGCACTTAAAAGTAGTCCTTCAGAGCCATTGGGCCCATGGAGCCGGAGTTTATCCCGGTTTCAATAGCGTGGAATGGACAATAGTAATTGCTTGCTATCCTTTTAGATAGGACACTAGTCTATCGCAAAGTACTTTCCGCCAAACCCAACAGACACAGCTACCCATTCACTGCGAGTGGACAGGGGAGTCAGAAAAAATCGATCTCGGTTCCTTTGCGTATGAAACGAGTGCTCTACCTACTGAGCTATCGGGACCCCAAAGAGCAGGCACTGCTGTAAGATAAAGATCTGAACAATTTATAAAAATGTGTTTGAAACTTTGCTGGACAAAGCAACAAAGAAAACTACAAGAAAAAAAATTCCCCCCCAAAATCTGTCTTCCTTAACTGTCGAAGAAGACTAAATTTTGTTTTATAGGTGCGGCTATGTGGTCTTGTGGTATGACACTCGCTTTCGGAACGGAAATGTCCTGGGTTCGAGCCTCGCTCGGCGCATAGTTGAGTCCTTGGAAAAGGCTCTTTACTCACATTCTCTCATCGTACTCAGGTATAAAATGGCCGTTAACAGCCCTGTCTCTGTCCGAAAAAACCCCCCATGTAATATCGCCTAACAGGCGTCATGTCCCGTCCTAAGTGTTTCTGTTGGCCAGGGACCCCTTGTAAAGCGCTTTGAGCTCGTTTAATGGATATTGCGCTATTTAAAAGCTCAATTTTTAAAAATTAAATTATTTTCTTGTATTTTTCTTTCTTGCTTTGTCTGGCACCTTTAATACACATTTGTTCAGTTCTTTATCTTACACTGGTGCCTGCGCCCTAATTTCTTATTTTGTATTGCGCTCATTGTAATGAAAATAGTCCAAAACCAACTCAAAATATCATCCATTACAACAATGCTAAATCAAACCCATTATAGAGTTCGATTATCAGGCCTGCAAATATTATGTGAAAGCCCGAAAGAGTATTTGAAACTTACGATAATATCACAGTCAGATTACAGTAAGGAAAATAAAAATAGAAGAAGAAAAAACAAACAAAACAATTTTTAAAAAGTCCGGATTCGAGCAACAAAATTCCTGTTCAATTCATTCTATTATTATTATTATTATTATTATTATTATTATTATTATTATTATTATTATTATTATTATTATTATTATTATTATTATTATTATTATTATTATTATTATTATTATTATTATTATTATTATTGTTATTATTATTATTATTATTATTATTATTATTATTATTATTATTATTATTATTATTATTATCATCTTCATCATCTTCATCATCATCATCATCATCGTCATCATCATCATCATCATCATCATCATCATCATCATCATCATCATCATCACCGCCACAACCACCACCACCACTATCATCATCATCATCATCATCATTGCCATGATGATGATGATGATGATGATGATGATGATCATCATCATCATCATCTCCACCACCCATACCACCGCCACGACCACCACCATCATCATCACCACCAAAACCATCATCATCCACATCATCGCCATTATCATCATCATCATCGTCACTTTGTATAATATTTTCTGTTGCAAAACTTTTTTTCCGATATAATTTATATCTAATTTAGTAAGTACATAAATCTCACAGTTTTTGGTCACTCACTGGAGGTCACTCATTGAAAGTTTACTTTTTTCATATTCAAAATTTGGAATTAAAAAAGATTAACAAATTAAACAAACAAAA
>NC_088363.1:42400863-42413656 GCF_034508935.2 Berghia stephanieae
AACAAATGAATGAATGCATAGTTAAGTAAATCAATAAATATATGAAATTTAAAAAGAAAAAGTAGTTTCTTTTATTCGTCCCTAAGAGCATTCCAATGGAAGACTGGGATAACATAGACGTCAGTTGCAGAGCAGAGCAGCAGGGAAATCGAACCGGGTAATTCCTGGATACGGAACAAAAACAATAGGTACTACTTTCTCCAATATTAAGGTCCTCACTAGTCGGAAATGACTTTCTAGACCCGTTTTAAAAAAATTCAAAACTTAACAGCCTGGTGTAATATACTGTTTACCAGATCTCTTATAAAGCGCAATATCCACTAAATGTGCTTAGAGCGCTTTGCAAAGGATCCCTCACCAACAGCAACACGTAACATGTAGAACGAGGCATGACGCCATTTGGGCGATATTACAATTTTTCCGACAGAGATAACGCTGTTGACGGCCATGTACTCATCTTACACCTGAGTACGGTGTGAGAATGTTAGTAAATATTCTTTTCCAAGGACTCAACTATGCGCCGAGCGAGGCTCGAACCCAGGACCTTCCGACCCGAACGTGAGTGTCATAACACATGACCATATAACCGCACTGGAATTATGATTTCCGACTGGGGGATCAATAACACCAGACGTTTACACTCCTTGTTCTCTTTTCTTTTTTAAAAATATTTTTAAAAAGGTATAGATAGTATGCGCTTGGCTAAGAAGCTCATAACATTGCCACCCGGAAGTATAACGGACCAACACACAAAACTTTGTGTAACCATAAACGTTTATAGTCTAGTTAATACAGTTTAGTGAGAATTACTCATAAACGCGGATGGCAAAAAACAATAACAAAGACCTGAGTGACGTCAACTTCGAACTATCTTCTATAGATAGTATGCAGATGACGTCCCTCAGGCCTTTGTTATGGTTTTTGCCATCCGCGTTTGTGAGTTGTTCTCACTAAACTGTATTAACCAGACTATAAAAGTTCATGGTTACACAGAGTTTGTGTGTTGGTCCGTTATACTTCCGGATGGCAATGTTGTGAACTCCTTGGCCAAGCGCATTCTATCTATACAGCAAGTTCAACGTCCAACCAGGGTAGGTAGATTCGATGAACTCATTTCCATGATAATATTCATAACGTCCGCTGCTCACTCCGTGGGAGGTTGGCGCTCGGTGTCATTTGTTTAGGAAACCGTAAATCAGCAACGACAACGTTAGAATTCATTTCGTGGCTCGCCCTATCTAGTAAATGGTGTGATGATATATACGTACACCAGAGAGAGAGAGAGAGAGAGAGAGAGAGAGAGAGAGAGAGAGAGAGAGAGAGAAGAGAGAGAGAGAGAGAGAGAGAGAGAGAGAGAGAGAGAGATACGTGTGTATTGTCACCCCATGGAGAGTGAACATTTACTTTATTTTATAACTGTTGACGTCATTGGTAATATATGTAATAAATTGAAAACGAAATGCAACTGTCTATGTTGCGTGTAGGTAGAAGTGAAATATATGTTCTTTGTTATAGTTATATAGATACGTTCTGTTTACAGCGCAATGGTTTATCCACTCGGAAGTGTGTGAATAGCAAGGTAACGATTACGGTCCAACCTACAACGATCGACGAACGATCGACGAACGATCGACGCGGAATAAAACTAAGATATAATGTTCTAAGACTCCGAGTACAGATCTTCGTTTTCTTATTTGTCGCCCGTTGTAGGTTGGGATCGTAATCGTTAACTTGGCTCAGAACCAGCGTCTACTACGATTCCTATAGATGTCGTTGCTCAGATCAGATCACCCCCCTCTCTCTCTCTCTCTCTCTCTCTCTCTCTCTCTCTCTCTCTCTCTCTCTCTCTCTTTCTTTCTTTATTTATTTCTCTCTCCCGCTCTCCCCCCCCTCTCTCTCTCTCTCTCTCCTCTCTCTCTCTCTCTCTCTCTCTCTCTCTCTCGCACACACACACACACACACATACACACACACACACATTCTATCTATCTATCTATCTATCCATCTATCTATCTATCTCTATCTGACACGTATACATGTGGCCGTACAAACTTGATCTACTGTTGAGCTCCCTTTAGCCACATTATTGATCGATTGACTGCTTTATTTATTTATTTATTTATTTATTTATTTATTTATTTATTTACTTATTCATTTATTTATTTATTTATTTATTTACTTATTCATTTACTATTTATTTGTTTATTTAGATTTAGCAGTCCACTCTATCTTATATTTCTTATCATCGTTTAAGTTAGTTTGCCCGGATAGAGATAACAAGAAGACACTGTTGGCTAAACGTTACGGGCCTTGCTATTTGTAATCGGATGGCTGGTCTCCCACCCTGGGATGAAGACAGCTGGGTATAACCCTAGGATGACATCCGCCGTTACATGTCACCAGCAACAACAACAACAACAACAACAACAACAACAACAACAAACAACAACAACAACAACGATGATAACATGCATTTAGTAGATTATGAGATGCCTTACAACAGATACACACTCACACACCCGCGCGAGCGCGCACCACACACACACATACACACATATACGATTATATACACACGTACATGTAAACATAATATTATATACACATACAAGCACACACACGCATATCCAATGACTTACCCACCCCTTATCTCTATCCGTGTTCTCTGACTACAATTAAGATTATAATTAGTTGTAATCATACACGGAGCCAGAGAACGTACTCTGATGGAACTTTGGTACGAAGCTGGATGAATGGGTGAATGGATGGGTGGATATATCAGTGGAAGGATGGGTAGGTGGATGGCAGGATGGGTGGTTCGGTGGATATATTGGTGGAAGGATGGATGTATGGATGGGTGGATTAGAGGATGAATGGATGGATGGGTGGATATATTGGTGGAAGGATGGATGTATGGATGGATGGGTGGATTAGAGGATGAATGGACGGATGGATGGATATATTGGTGGAAGGATGGATGTATTATGGATGGGTGGGTTGAAGGATGAATGGATAGATGGATGGATGGATGCATGCATGGACATGTCGGTGAGAATGGATGATAGTTGGAGAATGGATAGATTGTTGGAAAATGGCCGGCTGTATAAAAAAAAAAAGAAGAAAAAAAAAAAGATTTGAACCCGAAAAGCCCCGTATGAAATAGGTGCATTTTTTCTTCTTTGCTTTTTATAGTTTTGTTTTTGCTTTCTGAAATTATTTTTTCTCTCCATTTTTAAAGCCTGCCGAATACTTTTGTGGTTCACAGCCTCAGTTTAATTGGTTTGTTTTTTTGGTTTTTCCAGTGAGACAAAGGCCTGGCTATCTAGTTATTATCATTATGATAATACTGTAAATGGATTGATAGAACACGATAGGAAAACAAAAAGATACGATAGCCATAGTCTACCCTTTTCGTGTCTGGGCCGTTCCCACCACAACTAATTTCTTACCCGGGACTCTTGTCTGTGGTTCAAGCGATAAGAGCGTTAACTTTCCAAGGCTTTGGCATTGATAAGGTTAATTTGACTCGACGTCTTCGGGTTTCGGCGTGTCTCTACGTGGGTAGGTTGTAAATGTGTGACGTGGGTTAACTAAACACACCGTGATGATAATTATTATAATATCTCATTCTGGATTTTTTTTTTTGTGATCTAGTTTTGCGGTAAAAAAAAATAAATTAATAAATAAAAAATATAATAATTTAAAAAAAAAAATTAAATAATTAATTATCATTCCATTTTGTTCAAGCATCATAGTTTATTGCAGTGATAAAATAAATGATGATGATGAGGAGGATGATGATGATGATACTACTACTACTACTACTACTACTACTACTACTACTACTACTACTACTACTACTACTACTACTACTGCTACTACTACTACTACTACTACTACTACTACTACTACTACTACTACTACTACTACTACTACTAATAATAATAATAATATAATAATGATAATAATAATAATAATAATGATAGATCGTTTCAAATATGGCAATTTGTCATATTGTTACAAAACGTTATAATATAATAACTGTAACATTGAACAGATATTTCATTTCTACTTCTTCTACCTACTCTTTCTCTCTTATCTCTTCTTCATCTCTTTCTCTCACGCGTGTGTGCCATACACACAACATAGACAGATGCATTTCGATTTCAATTTATTACATTTGTGGTAATCTGACATTCAATATTATCATCATTATCAGCGTGGCTCAGTGGTACGGTCTTTGCTTCGTTCCCGAAAGATACCGAAACCAATCACCCGCCGCTGCGCTGTGTGGACTTGAGCAAGTCACCTCGCCCTAGCTCACTTTGCGGCGCTGCTTTGCGGCTGACGCCTGGTTATTCCAGTCTTCCATTGGAAAATAGACTCTAAAGACCAATTTCCCCTTGGCGATGAATAAAGAGAATTTTTATTATTTATTTAATATTTATCAATTGGTCAATAATGATAAAATAATAATGATGATGATGATGATGTAGATAGATGATGATGATGATGATGATGATGATGATGATGATGATGATGATGATGGTGATGATGATGATGATGATACGTTTTATAAAGGGGATCGATTATCTGAGAAATATTGGTCGAATAGCCACAGGGTTATTATATTAATAATAAACGAGAGAGGAGAGAGAGAGAGAGAGAGAGAGAGAGAGAGAGAGAGAGAGAGAGAGAGAGAGAGAGAGAGAGAGAGAGAGAGTCTATCCATCTATATGTCTGTCTCCCTATCTATAGTCCCCCCCCCCCCCCCACACACACACACACACACACACATTCATCAGAAAAGAGAGGGAGGAGGATTGGTGTGGATGCTGTGTATGCGTGTGCATGTGTGTGTGTGTGTGTGTGTGCGGGAGGGGGGGGGGGGGGGGAATAGACAGATATCGCCATAGATATTGGATCGTTGGTGACCGCCGTCGCATCCTGGAGGAATAACTTTTATTGCCTCAGTGAACCGCTAAACGTATCTATACAATACCTATCGGTTGTTAATTTTGCGATACTTTTTGATGATCATTGTCGCTTTCCAATCACAGCGATCGACGGAGCAACAAAATCCAATAAAAACCCCAAAAAAATGGCTTTGCCACCCGGAAACTTTCATCTCACACCAGCTGCTACGAATTCAACACCCGATGCCTATGGGCAAATGTCTAAAGAGGTGAGCTATCAAACAAACGTGGCGCATTGCAACCATGATAGTGATAGACCTCTGCATGTTTTAAAGACTAGCCTAACCCCTTGGACTTGGTGTGAAAATGCGGCTTGCATCCTACTTTCGTTTTCTTTTCTCTTCTTGTTTTTGGGTGTTTTATTATTTATGCTTTGCCTTTCACTTTGATTTGCATATGGATAGATATTGCTATAAAAAGGTATATTAAATTATTTATTTATTTCATATGAGTGGAATGAACTTGATCACTATACCATAGTCATACTAACTTTCTGCGTTACTAAATAGGTACTTTGGTAAACGTCCATTTGGCCCTCCAGCAGGGAGCCGATAAATGGCCTAGTGGCTGTGACCCGATTTTTTGGACTTTTGAGTGATGGGTCACAGAAAAAGTTCCATAGATTTTTTGTTTATGGATGGATTTTAATGATTTATGTCTTATTTTCTTCAGGAGAAATTACTCTATCGTTTGGTGTAGTTTATTTTAAAATCAATGACAATTTAGTATAACTTTTGATTATGGATAAAATAGGGTATAATTTAGCTTTGGATAATTAAAAGATTAGAACTTGGTAAATCAAAATTTCATGCTGGCACGTTCATTTAACATCTTAACTTTTTTATAAAATTAAATTCAGGGCAAAGTTGTATACCGCATCCATGAAATTCGTTCCAGTAAAATCCTTACTCAAATCTTAGCGGTCATTTTAGACCAGTTTTGAAATCCAAATGGCGGTTACTACCGGAAATGCAACAATTTTCAGGTCACAAAGTCCGTCAGTAAATAACAAAGGCAAATAGAAGACCATTTGTCAGCCTTTAAACTAACACAACTTTTTTTCTGCTTATCTGATTTTCACAATTTTGGTATCATTAAAATCGTGTTGAAAAGCACTTTAAAATGATATAGGTTTCATTGAGCTCAATCCAATTTGAATTTTTTACCAAAGTACCTATTACTAACTACTCGCCACTACCACTGCCACTAACACTCTAGATTATGATTAATTGATAATTTAATTAATTCTGAACTTTCGGGATAATAAACTTGAACTTGGAACTCAATTTCTCCTAACACTTTGCTCCGAAAACTCGGGAAATACACTAACTCGATTTCTCCTAACAACACTGTGCTCGGAACGCTCGGGAAATAAACTTGAAGTGTCTAAGTCTAACTTAGACTCTCTAACTCTTAATTCAAATTCTGGAATGTCCATATTCTGTAAAACAATGTTATGTTATAGTTATAGTTATACAGACTCCAATCCGAATAGCCTTTATGTTGAGGGGGCGATGATTTTCTTAATCTTTGTTAATTGTTTGTCTATTTTAAGACAGAAAACCGAGAAATTGCAAGTTGTCAGTCGTCCAACACAAAAATTATTTTTATTTTATGTTTTGTTTCAGTTTTCATTTTCATTTTTTTTTCCGTTCTTCAATTTTTTCTTTGTTTAAAAGATTCATTAATTTTTTTTTGAGGGGAGGGGTTTTATCTAGCTCTAGAATGTGCTTCCTCTTGGCCCTCGTAGAAGTTGCAGAATGTAAAAGATGGCGCCTAACTCTTGCAAATAGAAGGTAACCCAAAAAATCTCGAGAACGGAAACTGTTTGGAGAAATAGAGTTCAAGTGTATTTCTCCAAGCGTTCGGAGAAATAGTCACTTCGTTATCTTCGATTAATTACTGAAAGTGAGCTCATGAGTGAGTAACTGTTGTATTAATAAATGAATTGTATGAGTATGTGTGGTGAATTTGCTGGGGTAGTAGTAGTAGATTAGATCACATCACATCGTTTGAAATATTCTTAAAGTAGCCACTGATTTAGGGAGATACTATAGTTTGTTTCATTGTTATTGTTATTGCTATTATCATAAAGGCAGGTGTTGTTATGTGTCGAGCAAAATAGAGCGATATCTGGTATCTAGTGTTACCTGCTACTAGCAGTAGCAGTGCTAGGTCCTGCTTGGTTGTACCGATTTTCGTAACTTAACTAGTTATGACCACTTATTTATTTGGGTTATTTAAGCCTAATAATGATAATGATGATGATGATCATCATAATGAGTAACACTAACAATTAAACAATAATAATAATAATCATAATAATAATTGATGGTTAACAAATCCAGAAAGCATCCATTGTCTATTGTAGCAGGTCTGCCTGTGTAATAGTGGCTTGTTTTTAGTTTGTTTTTAAATTTCTTTTTAGTTTTTTTGAAAATAGATGTCAGGATATAGGTATGTTTTCTTCTGATTTCACTTTTACACTTGGTCAACCTCGTCATTTAACAGGAAACACATATTTTACATTTAAGTACAATTCTTCTACTTTTTGTGTCAAATCACTTGGATCTAATTTTAACCTGCCAATTTTATAATATATGATTATCATTTATTAAGGCTTACCTTCATATTTTATATTCAAGCTATTATTTTTGGAATTGGAACAACATGACAAACTCTTGAAATTAAATAGAGCTGCTCACACACTTCTGGTTTTCACTGCGGACTCCAAAGCAGCTTCTCATGGTAAAGCTAAAATATGATCTGTCACAAAGCAGTTTTCCTCAAGATGCTATGCGTCTTTCATATTGATAATAAGAAGAAATGAAGTGAATAGGAAAGTGCCAGGAGACGATAGAGAATTAAAATTTATCTTACTGGTACGATAACTCTGCCTGGCCTCACGGAGTTGTTGTACCAGTAAGGTCACGGGTTCGAGCCCCCATCGCTGCTGCAAAATTTTTATTCTCTTGTCTTCGGGCATTTTCCTATTCACTTCATTTCTTGCTATTATCAACATAAGTGCCTGCTCCTCTCACTTTTCTGAATTTCATATCAATACCACATAGATAGGTCCTGAATTATAGTTTATTGATAGCCATCTAGTGTGCAGTTTGACTCTGGTTTCATGAGCCCAAATTAGGCTCAGTTAGTAGAGCACTCGTTTCACAATCAAAGGGACCTAGATCAATCCTGGGTGCAGTCGAGATTATTTCTGACCCTCCCTCCCCCACCCCTATTCCCCCTGTCCGGGTAGCTGAGACTGTTAGATCTGGTTGAAAGTACCTTGCAATAGACTAGTTCCTATCAAAAGGGTAGCAAGCAATTTCTATTATCTGTTTTATGCTATAGAAACAAGGATAAAATCCGGCTCCATGGGCCTAATGGCTCTGAAGTACAACTTCATGTGGGTTGCTGTCTTTGTAAGTCAATGTAGAAAATAATGGATAAAAGTAAAGAAATAGAAAATATAATAATTATGGAAAACACGGGTGATTTAAGGATGCCTATTTATTGGAGATTCGTCTATACCGTACTATTAGACTTGGTTTGGTAAGAATGGATAAATCTTGTGAGGGTGGAAGGGTGGTTGGTTGGGTGAATTTGAAGATAAGCACCTGGTATGAATCCGTCAACATGTGATCATTGCATGATAGGTGTGTGTGTGTGTGGCTGTGTTTCATGTGTGGATATGATGCATTCATGTCTTTAATTAGTTTGTTTGAAGGGAGGTGGATGCTGTTGACTTTGATTATAGAGTACATTTATTATACTATGATTAGATGTAAAGTCTAGTTTGTGCGACCATTTTTATCTATACTTTTCATACCATTCGGATTTCGTGATTTTATTCAGTATTTCAATTTGAATTTATTGATGTTTTAAAAGGATACAGATATACATATTTGTTGAAGTTTTTTTTGGTGTGTGTTTTTGTGTGTGTGTGTGTGTAAATTCATGTTTTTTAAATGACTATTTTCACATCAGACATACTAGAAAATTGTAGTCTAAAAAGACCTTAATGAATAGTAGGTTGACAGATCCAGATTCTTTCAACTAAACCAATAGTGGCTACAAATTAAAAAAATAAAAATATGAGAATATGTATTTTGTTTTTTCCTTATTATTTTTTATCTTATCAGAAATACAAATGGTCCCTCAGTGACAAGAAATTTGAACGAAATAGCAGTACATATTATTATTATTGTATTCATATTGTTTGTACTGTTGATAACAGATCTGGGCCTAAAATTTGCTTTGAAAAAAAACAAAACTTATTATTTAAAAACTTTTCATGTTGCCTTTTTTCTAATAATCCATCATTGCTGGCTTCAAGGAGCCTCTGATCGTTGCTGTATTTTCAGATTAATTATATTAATATTGTACTATGATGCATCTTATGATCCACTAAAATGTGTTAGTGACCAAAAACTGTGATTAGTTTTATACCTTGAGATGCCAATCACCTCTTTTTGATTTTAAATTTATGTTATGTTGCACAGTCTGAATTTTTTGTTTTGTTTTTTTAAAGTTTAATTTTTGCGCCAATGCGATTGGTAATGATGTTCCTTGTATGTTTCTATATGAAGGTTCATTCTTGGACATGGATCCAGTCAAAACTGAGCCATGCTGCAGCACAAAAGAAGAGGAACTTTTCATATTGTGATGAAAACCATTCTTATTTCACTGACAGTGTATGTACATCATCATCACCACCACCATCATCGTTGTTGTCGCATCGACTGAAATGCGAAAACACTCAAGTGACATTTCAACTGTGTAATCTACAGTTTATATGTAAGCTGTCATTGGAGTCAGCCTCAATGTAAGCACTGTGTTAGTAGAGGATGAAATGTTGAACACAGTTTACTCAAAGACATTGTTGTAATTATTCCAGTTTATTTATACATGAAGTGGATATTTTTTCTTTTTAAATTTTGATTCTAAGATTGGCCACTATTTTCATTGTTGATGTCTCTTTTTATTTCATTGCTTTAATCGGTGTGACCTCTAGTCTAGTCCATTCCATTTTTTAAAACTCGTCATTCCAGTCATTTTATTGTTGTCCAACAGATTTCATTCCGCCTTTTCCCCCTTTTGGCTTTTGCCTTTATTTATTTATTATCATCTTTTTCAACTTGATTGATTTCTCTCAAGTTTCATAAATTCTAGTCATTCCTTCAACATTCTGTGACCTGTCATTGCTTGTATTTGTATCTCTGTGTAGAATTGTTGTACATTCATATTCAACAGTTTCATGAATGAAAAAAAAATTATTTATTCAATTTTGTCACTGGAAATTTCTTCTGAAAAGATTTTTAGTATTATAAAGTGATTTTATTTAGAATTAATGTGCGATGGCTGATGCAATGATAATGAGAGATGCTCCCATGATGATGCCTACTGTAGGCATGGACAACAAACCAACAAACTTATCACCTGTCTCATCTAGTCCCGACCGTGGTGACAACACCAACAGTGTGGGGAAAGAAAGAAGAAAATAACAATACATCAAATGTAGCAGCATTGGTGAAGAAATTCAAAGGAGAAAAAATCAACTGCAGCGACTTGCGGAAATACCTGTATAATTTTGAAATATATCGGCAAGCCAGCATGCTTCGAAAAGGGAGGGAAGTCCACAAAATTTACGTGGATGTTCACAAGGGAGTTAATTTCCTGGATGATCGATTCAGTCTGACAGAGTTTGGAAGGATGGTTTTGGATAACGGTAGTGTCAGGGCTGGACGTGCAAGAAATGTTCGCCAGATTGTAGTGGCTCGTGAAACTCTATACTGCAGGGGAACTGGAGGATGTAAACGTGCCTGTGGGGGTTACGGATCCTGTGTCTCTGGTGAGTCTGTTTACTTGGTTTTTTTTAGGTATTAAGTTTTCTTCTTTTTTAAAAAAAAAAAGTATATTATGAAATTTACAGACTTGCCAACTGATATGAAATTGGATAAAATGGTGAATGGTTTTGTCTGAAGTACCTAAATATGGGAGTTTACTCAACATGCCTGTGTTGGCATAAAATTGAGGAAGAAATAGTAAGCCTATCAGAATTGAAGTTGTATTTTATTATTATTCCTTAGAGGATGCCAGCGCAGAAGGAAGCCCTTTTAATTAAAACAACAACCAAAAAAAAATAAAAAGTCTGGTAATTTTAATTTATGTTTTCTTATTAAACAACTTAATGTCTTAATGAAGCAACAATATGCTCTATGAAAACCACGAAAATTATCATCATCCTTATATTCTGATATGAAATTCATCATAAACTATGGTAGGATTATTTCACCAAAAATACAAAGGCATTAGTAAAACAGTCTGACAACTCTTACTGTGACAAACTAGTAACTGGTATGTTCCATGCATGTGTTTTAAGAATGATGATTTTGTATATCAGGACATGTCCTGAGCTGTCAAAGGATATTCAGGCCATCATTTTCTCTCCCTGATCCAGCCTCGAGGCTGCAATATTTATGGCACTTTAATTTTTGTATTAAAATTTTTGAAACAAAAATAGAATTAATATATATTTTTTTGGTTTGAGTTGAAAAGAAAAAAAATGTTTTGTTCTGACCTCCTGTAACTATCAGAGTGACGTGATTAGAATTAAGAGGATTGGCAATCGAAGAACCAATGCTTTTTTCAGAAAAATTAAACTCCCCTATGTCCTTTATTGCTTTTTCAGTCCTTCACATGGACATGCTGGAAAAGAAATTAAAGAGAATAAATCTTTTAGAATGTTGTGTTATATCTTAAATGGAGGTTGTCTTCACCTGTATAAATAAATAATGTAATTACTGTACTATTACAAATACAGAGCTGCCTACTATTCTGCATTTCACTGAATTATCCCACAAAATCATTGTGTATCCCACGAAACTCTGTCAAATTCTGTGAATTCAAAATTCTACGAGGTAGACATTGTCTACAAAGTTTGACTGTCCTTTCTCCACGTTAGATACTTTTGTTTTTGAAAAAAAATGCAAGACTTGGATTAATGTGCAGAATGGGAAACTTTGGTGTATGTAGTTCATAATCGTGGCAAAACTTTTTGAAATATAATGAAAATAGACATGACTATATGTGGCATGATGGATACTGGTGAGGAGTAATTCTTCAAGAATAGCACTTTGTGTTATTCAGTAACGATTCTACATTTTCAACTTCATAATTTTCCAGTGTCTAGGTAGGGTTGGCAGCTCTGTAAATAGAGCAGAGTGGATGAAGAACTAAATACCTATCATGGATTGTTTTGGAGTGAAAACTTTTCCGTAGCCAAAAACAACAGAAATGGTAATAGGAGAGACAGGGGTGAAGTTCTAGTCACATCTTCTATTTTGGATAAATATACATTTATTTCACAAAAATTTTTTTTTCTTATCTATCGATTGATTGATTAATTAATTAATTGATTAGTTTAAATAATATTTCATATTATTTTTTTTTTCTTCGATTGTCTATTCAGGTTGTGACAAAATCAAAGTCCGGGGACACAAGTGTAGCTTTCGGGTCAAACTGACTATGAGCTTGGATTTGTGGACTGCTGGTTTGTGGAGATCTTGGGCAGTCACAACTGTTATCTGGCAGACAACATCCAAGTGACCTGACTAGTATGATTTCCGACTACGATGTTAAAAACAGTGATGGTGAAGATAGCAACTCACTTCGTTCTTCCCCACTCTCTGACTCGTCTCTTTTGAATCTGTCTTCTAGTCAGGCCTCCCAAAGTGGAGATCAACCTTCATTCATTCCTAGAGGTTCCCCTCCCACTTTTAAGCATCTTCAGACCTCAGCATCAATTCCCACCTTCG
>NC_088363.1:42413756-42431256 GCF_034508935.2 Berghia stephanieae
ATCTATCTATCTATCTATCTATCTATCTATCTATCTATCTATCTATCTATCTATCTATATATATATATATATGTATATATATATATATATATATATATATATATATATATATAGAGAGAGAGAGAGAGAGAGAGACGCGTATCCAATCATTTATCTGGTTAGAATCGCAGACTTTTAATGTATTGTCCTGAGTTCGAGGCTCGCTCGGCGCATAGTTTAGTCCTTGGAAAAGGCCCTTTACTCACATTCTCTCACCGTACTCGTGTGTAAAAGGAGTACCTGGCCGTTAAGAACGTTGGCTCTGTCGGGAAAAAAATTGTATAATCGTCGAACAGGAGTCATGTCTTGTTCTATATGTTACGTTTGTCTGTTTGTTAAGGACCCCTTGTAAAGCGCTTTGAGCACATTTAGTGGATGTTGCGCTCTATAAATGCTCTAGTTAAAAAAATAGAAATGATAAATGACTGATTTATGGCTTGTACTACAGCTCATACTCCTTGTTATAAAAGCCTTTATCGATACCAGGTTTTGTAAGTACTAATCCACGATTCTAATGGAAAGAGAGAAATGAGAATAAAATCCCATCAGTTTGTCATACATTTAACTAGAGCTTTTATATAGCGCAATATCTACTCAAATGTGCTCAAAACGCCTTACAAAGGGTTCCTGACCAACCGCAACACGTAAAATGTAGAACGAGACATGACGCCTGTAGGCGCGATATTACAATTTTTTCCGACAGAGACAACGCTGTTGACAACCAGGTACTTATTTTACACATGAGTACGGTGGAAGAATGTAAGTAAAGAGTCTTCTTCAAGGACTCAACTATGCGCTTAGCGACACTCGAACCCAGGACCTTCCGATCCGAAATCGAGTGGCATAACACAAGACCACATAGTCGCAAGTACTAATCCAGGGTTTTGATGGAAAGAGAGAAAGGAGATTCCGTCATAAAACCCCATCAGTTTGTCATCCATTTCATAATTTGCCCACACAAGAAAGCCTTTTATTCCTTGACACTGTAAATGAAAAACTCGAGAAACCTTTTATTAGACTTTTTGTTGTTGTTGCTTCCATTCACTGCCTCGTCGATTCGATATTAAAACGTTTTTCAACATATATAATTTATTCTTACAACAATTCATTTCAGTAAAGAAATTATGTCTTTTGTTACGTTTTTTATTTCAGAAGTTAAAATTTATTTTGTTATAAAAGTGACAGTAATATTCGACTTTACATTGCCGTATTGATATATTTTTCCTCAAAGTTGTGTAGAACTGTCTGTGAATGATACAATACAAACTATATGAGAGATTTTGTAATTATAAACTATTGTAGAAGGCATTTAAAGGATAATTCCTCTATTCAGCCTTTAGTAAGATAAGATAAGATAATTAAAAATCTCCATCATAATAAAGATTTTCCTCATGTATGCGATTTCCTATAAAGGAATAGAGAGAGAGAGAGAGAGAGAGAGAGAGAGAGAGAGAGAGAGAGAGAGAGGGAGAGAGAGAGAGAGAGAGAGAGAGAGAGAGAGAGAGAGAGAGAGGGAGATAGAGAGAGAGAGAGAGAGAGAGAGAGAGAGAGAGAGAGAGAGAGAGAGAAGATGAAAACGTAGTATGAAAGTAGAATTGTCGATGTCGGAGAAGGAAGTGGTTATTCAGTATCAGATACTGAATAGTGCTTTTCCACTATTCAGTATCCACAAGGAACTCTTTTCTACAGAGAGAGTGAAAAGTGCGACAATCTCGGTTGAATGTAAATAAACTGCTGACCTCCTTCCAGATTGAACACGTGCAGTAACTGAGAGTCCGATTCAAAGTTGTAAAAACATTTTGATCGTAATTTTTAAATTTCTGCTATTGTGCAATTAACATATCTAGTTCAAAATATCAAAATAAGAGTGGCATTCAAATACATTTTTAAATGTCTAAATAGACATGATTAAATGTCACTAAATGTTAAGTGACACCATGGCTTGGTGGATATCAGCTGTTTGACTCTGAGCTTAAGGTTCGAGAGTTCAAATCACGGCTGGGATAACTTTTTTTTTTTCCATATGTTAAAAATTCCTTCTGTCTATTGATATTTTTTAAACTTTTGTTTTAATAATTTTATTTGCTTGTAATATGCCCTTAATGTTGATATTATACTATTGTTCTTTTATTATTATTATTATTATTATTATTATTATTATTATTATTATTATTATTATTATTATTATTATTATTATTATTATTATTATTATTATTATTATTATTATTATTATTATTATTATTATTATTATTATTATTATTATTATTATTATTATTATTATTGTTGTTGTTGTTGTAATCGTCATCATCATCATTATTATTATGATTATTATTTTTTTTAATCAAGTAGTTGGAGTAATTTAATCAGTTATCGATTTATTACGAATATCTTTTATGTGTTATAATCTCGTTGTTGTTTTCATTGATGTGCTCTTCTCTTGTTTATTACTTTTTAAAATCTTGCTTTTTTCTGTTTGTCTCATTTGTTGTTGTTGTTGTTGTTGTTGTTTGTTTGTTTGTTTGTTTGGTCATCTAAGACAAACCCGATTCATTATAAATATGTGGCCAGACTTTCTGCCATTTTAAATTGAGCGATGTACTTCCGTGAATTAATTGCCGTATTATATTAAAATTTTCGTGATAATAATAATAATAATAATAATAATAATAATAATAATAATAATAATAATGATAATAATAATAATAATAATGATAATAATAATAATAATAATAATAATAATAATAATAATAATGATAAAAATAATAATAATTATAATAATAATAATAATAATAATAATAATAATAATAATAATAATAATAATAATAAATAATAATAATAATAATAATAAATAATAATAATAATAATATAATATAATAATAATAATAATAATAATAATAATAATAATAATAATAATAATAATAATAATAATAATAATAAATAATAATAATAATGATAATAATAATAATAATAATAATAATAATAATAATAATAATAATAATAATAATAAATAATAATAATATAATAATAATAATAATAATAATAATAATATATAATAATAATAATAATAATAATAATAATATTAATAATTTAAGATACTGAATATTAGACTACAATTTACATCTATTTACTGAATACACGTGGTATTTTTAGAGGAGATTCTTTTTTTACGAAACACGCCAGGAAGTAGGCAACAGTGGGGTGTGAACCTGGGACTGGGTTTCGTAAAAAAAAAGCATTTACTTTTTTTTTACGAAACCCGACAATATCCGACAAAGTTATGGAAAGAAAGTAGGCAACAGTGGGGGAGTGAACCCGAGACTCAGGGAAGTGTACACTATTGGGGAGTAAACCTAAGTCTATGGTTTTTCGACAGCTTTTGGCGGGTTTCGTAAAAATGTAATTGCTTCATTCTCGTCTGGCACCCACCTTCCATAGTCCGGTTCATTTCCCATTGGTATCCATCTTCCATAGTCCCAGGTTCATTTCCACTGTTAACCTCTTCTCATAGTCCCAGGTTCACTCCTAACCGGTGTGCACTTCCCTGAGTCCCGGTTCATTGCCCAATGGTGCCCACTTCCCATAACTTTTGACAATATCGGTAGGTTTTGAAATAAAAGTACATTCTGAGCTCCCTGTCCACTGGTATGAACCTCTCGCAGTCCCAGGTTCAATCCTCATCGGTGTCCGAATCCCAGATTCACTCCCTACTGCTGCCTGCTTCCCATAACTTTGTCGGGTTTTGGCGGGTTCCGATAAAAAGTAATTCCCCCTCTCCCTTGGTCTTGCTTTTTTTACAAAATCCAGAGTCCCAGGTTCACTCCCCACAAGTGTACACTTCCCTGAATCACAGGATCACCCCCCACTGTTGCCTACTTCAATAACTTTTTCGGATATTGCCAGGTTTGTCGGGTTTCGAAAAAAAGTAATTGCTTTTATGTGAAACTCGCTGAAACCCGCCGAAAACCAGAGTCTCAGGTTCACTCCCTACTGGTGTACACTTCCATGAATCTCAAGTTAACCCCCCAATGTTGCCTACTTCCTATAACTTTGTCAGATATTGCCGGGTTTCGTAAAAAGGTAATTCCTTTTATGTGAAACTTGCTGAAACCCGCCGAAAACCAGAGTCTCAGGTTCACTCCCCACAGGTGTACACTTCCATGAATCTCAAGTTCACTCCCCACTGTTGCCTCACTTCCCATAACTTTGTCGGATATTGCCGGGTTTCGTAAAAAAAGCAATTGCTTTTATATGAAACTCACTGAAACCCGCTGAAAACCAGAGTCTCAGGTTCACTCCCCACTGGTATATACTTCTATGAATCTCAGGTTCACTCCCCACTGTTGCCTACTTCAATAACTTTGTCAGATATTGCCAGGTTTCGTCGGGTTTCGTAAAAAAGTAATTGCTTTTATGTGAAACTCGCTGAAACCCGCCGAAAACCATAGTCTCAGGTTCACTCCCCACTGGTGTACACTTCCATGAATCTCAGGTTCACTCCCCACTGTTGCCTACTTCCCATAACTTTGTCGGATATTGCCGGGTTTCGTAAAAAGGTAATTGCTTTTATGTGAAACTCGCTGAAACCCGCCAAAAACCATAGTCTCAGGTTCACTCCCCACTGGTGTACACTTCCCTAAGCTCAGGTTCACTCCCCATTGTTGCCTACTTCCCACAATTTTGTCAGATATTGCCGGGTTTTCAGTAAAAAAAGCAATTGCTTTTATATGAAACTCGCTGAAACCCGCTGAAAACCAGAGTCTCAGGTTCACTCCCCACTAGTGTATACTTCTATGAATCTCAGGTTCACTCCCCACTGTTGCCTACTTCAATAACTTTGTCGGATATTGCCAGGTTTCGTCGGGTTTGGTAAATAAGTAATTGCTTTTATGTGAAACTCGCTGAAACCCGCAGAAAACCATAGTCTCAGGTTCACTCCCCATTGGTGTACACTTCCCTTAGTCTCACGTTCACTCCCCATGATTTGCCTACTTTCCATAACTTTGCCCCATTTTGTTGGGATTTGGCGCATTTCGTAAACAAAAAGTAATTGCTTTTTTTTTCCTCCAAAACTCACCGAAAACCAGTCCCAGGTTCACTCCCCACTAGTGTACACTTCCCCGAATCTCAGGTTCACTCCCCACTGTTGCCTACTACCCATAACTTTCTCGGATATTGCCAGGTTTCGTCGGGTTTCATAAAAATGTAATTGCTTTTATATGAAATTATCTGAAGCCCGCCGAAAACCATAGTCTCAGGTTCACTCCCCACTGGTGTACACTTCACTGTCTCAGGTTCAGTCCCACGCTTTGCCTACTTTCCACAAGTTTGCCGCATATTGTGGGGTTTCGTAAAAAAGGACCCCCCCCCCCCCCCCATTTTGTTACTGCTGTTTTACAAAACCCAGAGTCCCAGGTTCACTCCCCACTGGTGTACACTTCCCTGGATCTCAGGTTCATCCCTTCCTCCTCCCCCCCTCCCTTACACACTCACACACACACACACACACACACACACACACACACACACGCTGCTGCCTAACTCCCATAACTTTGTCGGATATTGCCAGGTGTCGTCGGGTTTCGTAAAAACGTAATTGCTTTTTATTACGAAACCCGCCGAAACCCAGTCCCAGGTTCACTCTCCACAGGTGTACACTCTTCTGAGTCCCAGATTCACTCCCACAGCTGCCCTATTTGTCAGGTTTCGGAAAAAAAACAACACCGTATTATAGTGCAAAACCACTATTCAGTGTCAGATACTGAATAGTACAAAACCACTATTCAGTATCAGATACTGAATAGTACAAACCCACTATTCAGTATCAGATACTGAATAGTGGAAAACCGCTATTCAGTATCTGATACTGAATAGTGCAAAACCACTATTCAATATCAAATACTGAATAGTGCTAGCCGTCGAAGAATATCTTTCTGGCAACAGTTGATTTTTAAAAATAGAATCCTTAGTGAGAATCTCGATTCTGTCTTATTATCGATTGACAAAATGTCAGCGATTGATTTTGGTTTGTTTATGTGTAAAATACTGATATATAATCAACACCTTATATTTCTCGATAGCTCAGTTGGTAGAGCACTCGCTTCACATGCAAAGAGACCGAGATCGATCCCGGGTGCAGTCGAGAATTTATTTTGATCCTCCCCGCCCTCTTTCTACCCAGCAGTGAATGGGTAGCTGGGTCTGTTAGATCTGGCGGAAAGTACTTTGCAATAGACTAGCGTCCTATCCAAAGGGTAGCAAGCAATTGTTATTGTCCGTTTCATGCTATAGAAACCGGGATAAACTCCTGCTCCATGGGCCTTATGGATCTGGAGGACCTCATTTTTTAAAACTTTCTCTATCTCACCAAGTGGTATGGGATAAATTATAATAAAGAATGGAGAGATATAGGATCCAGTAAAACCGATCATAGTTGTAATAATCATATCCTTTTTTTTCTTAATAAATGCAATATATTGTCTGTTATGACTTATAAGAACCTTGCTGAATACATTTGGTATAATACCAAGTTAAAACGAAACAGAACTCCTCTGGAGAAGGATTGCGTTTATATTCATTTATTAAAGTAAACTCCCTTGATCAGAGTTATGAAAATATCTAGATTTTAGTTTTCAACAAGATTACCTAAACAACCACCCACGACGATTAAGTTTATCCTTTTTTTTTGTCTTGTGCCGACTGTTTCATTTTCTATCATTCTTTCCAAAGGTTTATTGGATTTCACATATGGTCTACCAGCACATGAGGTCACAACTGACACAGGTCCAGATCCCAAGAGTATGATTTCACACCATTTGGTATGCCTTTAAGTATTTCTCCCCGTACGACATTGTGAATTCTACGTCAACATCACTGCATTGCCTTTAGAATTCGTATCAAACCATTGACATTTCATTACAGTTGCAAAATCTTCAATTATTTCTCTTGGAACAGACACTGTTGAAGGTGGACGGAAATGATGCAAATTCAGAATTCATGATTCCCTATGCAATCTCACCATTTCATCTGAGGAGCAGCTTTAGCCTTTGCCATTTTGGGGAGCTGGTAACACTTTCAACCTCTAGTAAGAATTTATTGACATCAAGAATATAAAATTTCTGTGTTCAACATCCCAATCGTCGGAATTCACATAAGATAAAAGACAGTTTAAATGTTATGTGACTAATGCATTTTCTTATCATTCAAAGACCATCTCCATCCAATGAAAGTATGATGTTCAATCTGCACTGAATAGCCTTTTCTTATCATTCAAAGACCATCTCCATCCAATGAAAGTATGATGTTCAACCTGTACTGGATAGCCTTTTCTTATCATTCAAATACCATCTCCATCCAATGAAAGTATGATGTTCAACCTGCACTGAATAGCCTTTTCTTATCATTCAAAGACCATCTCCATCCAACGAGAGTATGGTGTTTAATCTGCACTGAATAGCCCAAGTCAACCTATTACAGACTAACAAACAAATATAAAGACAGACATACTAACATACAAACAATGGCATCCAAGAAACAGCGAGTTTTCAATCTACCGGGCCTGTCACCAAGTGAGTGATAATCTATTTCTCTATTCATGATTTATGTCAAGCAAATGTTGTCTCCTCCTCCAACACCACTTCTTCTTCTTCTTCTTCTTCTTCTTCTTCTTCTTCTTCTTCTTCTTCTTCTTCTTCTTCTTCTTCTTCTTCTTCTTCTTCTTCTTCTTCTTCTTCTTCTTCTTCTTCTTCTTCTTCTTCTTCTCCTTCTTCAACTTCTTCTGAATATTGAATTCAGTATATCTCACCAACAACTCACCCCAGCCACAAAAAACAAAAAAAACAAAAAAAAAACCCAAAAAAAAACAAAAAAAACCCAAAAAAAACAAAAAAAAAAAACAAACAAACCCACCAAACCTCTCACTCCTCTCTCTACAAAACAAAACAAAACAAAAACTCCAGACTCCAATATTCATAATGCCTATTCTACACGTGACTTCAATATTCTCGCCATTATATAATACAGACAAAAAGGGAAACGGTGGGGGGGGGGGGGGGGGGGGGGGGTGGGGGGGGGGAGTAAGTCACCAATATAATATAATTTTAGTACTACTTTACTAATACTATAAGTATTAAGTCGTGATAAACATAATGCTTAAAATTGAGCACTCATTATCCCTTTGACTTACTTGACTTAGACCCTTTCGCTTCCTAATCATCCAATCGGAATTCCTCGGCTGCCTCTCTAATCGTCTCTGTCAATTCCTTCCACAGTACACTGTCTTTCTTTAGCTGTGGATGCTATTGTCAGAAGATCTTCCTTTAGATTGAATGAAGTTGTCGTCACTCAGATCTTTGTTACTGTTTTTTTTTTTTTTTTTGCTATCCACGTTTATGAGTAATTCTCACTTAACTGTATTATTCCGACTATGAAAGATCTTGGTTAAAGAGAGTTTTGTGTGTTGGTCCATTATACTTCCGGATGGCATTGTTGTGAGCCTATTAGCCAAGCGCATACTGTCTATAGATTTTTATTGTTTTTGTTGTTATTTTGGTGGCGTTTTAAGTCTCTATAGTTTTGGGATAATGTGAATTGAAGTGGGTGGTCCACTTTATTTCTGATGCCCAGACGGGGTTATAAAGAGAGTTATTTGATATATCAGCAGGTATATTTCCATCTCTTTTGAATATATTGTGCGGCTATGTGGTCTAGTGGTATGACACTCGCTTTCGGATCGGAAGGTCCTGGGTTCGGCCTCGCGCTGGGCCCATAGTTGAGTCCTTGGAAAAGGATCTTTATTCACATTCTCTCACCGTAATCAGGTGTAAAATGAGTACCTGGCCGTTAACAGCGTGTCTTTGTCCGAAAATTTGTAATATCGCCTGTTGACCAGGGACCCTTTGTAAGCGGTTTGAGCACATTTAGTGGATATTGCGCTATATAAAGCTCAATTTTTTTATACGTACAAAAAGCCGCCGATTTGAACAGATAGAGGTCTCTCATTGCACTTTTCTTAGAGAAATTTATTGGTTATTTTTTCTGGCTCCCCTTAGATCAAATAAATGACTTACAATATGAGGCAATTGAATTTTCCTTCCTAAATTTCCAAGCCTTAAATTTCATAATTCTTAAAAATTATGACCCTAGACTTAAATTTCTACATACATCTTGATCATTCTGACATAACACCGCATTGACTCGATGGGCCGCATATACGTCACAACGCAACAACACTAGCCGGCCCGTATCGTCCAAAGTAACCAAATATCTAAAAACAAATTCAGACAAATCCAAAACTAGTCTGGGACACCGTAGCCATTTCATGCCAGACAAATTGGGAACCATTATTTGAGCTCTCCGAGTAATCTTCCCTCGTATTTGAACATGCAAAAAAACTACTGTACTCTATCAAATCCAGTACTTTAGTTTCCAACACAAAGATATGAACAAGAGTGTACGAAAGGTGCCAGACAAAGCAGGAAAGAAAAAAAATGCAAGAATAAAAAAAAGAAACATCCCAAAAAAAAAAAACCCTCAATCGACATCGATTGGATGTTGTTTTTTGTTTTTTTGTTATTGTAGTTTTCTTTCTTGCTTTGTCTGGCACCTTTCATACACTCTTGTACTGTTGTTTATCTTACACCGGTGCCTGCTCCTTTCTTTCTTAGTCTCCAACACAATACCGTTTGCTAGGTGTTTAAAAAGAAATGAAGAAAGAGTAATATAACAGCTTAGAAAATGAGTAAAATACCAGACGTGGAACGTTTCTTTGAAACAACAATATTGGATGTAAAATTGGGGGGGGGGGGGGCAGCGTGGCTCAGCGGTACGGTCTTTGCTTCGTGTCCGAAAGGTACAGAGTTCGATCACCCACCGCTGCCCTTGTGGCCTTGAGCAAGTCACGTCGCCCCTAGCTCAATTTGCGGCGCTGCACTGCACAATTCCCTTCGAATAGACCCTCGAGACAAATTTCCCCTATGGGATGAATAAAGGGTGTTTTTTTTAAAAGAAAATATTATTTATTATTAAGAATCTTTTACATACGGACCCTCAGAAAAAATTGGCTCCATCCATAATATAGGTACTATGTTGATTATATAATAATCACGAGGTAGGGGCGTATGACAATTGTTGCAAAAAGGATTTTATAGATTCCAATAACCAACAACAACAATATATTTATGTAACCGTCGCCGTATTCGTGATTTAGCTCAAAGCAAACAAATTAAAAATCAGTATACAACAAGGAATAAAGTGAGTTGAAAAGTGACAGAAGACAAAAGAGAATTTTTTTTTTAATCTCGCGGCGATGACGGCTCGAACCCACGACCTTACTGGTACGACAATTTCGCATATAGCATTAATTGTTTTTTGGGTTTTTTTTTACTATCCCAGTCTTCAGGTAGCCTTCCACGCAATCAAATCCAAATATTTTTTTTCCATTTCGCAACGGCACCATAAGATCCCGTTGCCAAGACAATTCACGAAGGAATATAGATAATCCATCAAACAGGATGTCTGATGTCAACAGAAATCACCCAGGTTGTCCAAGTGAGCAAAGTGGGGGTTAATAATCTTGCTCAAGAAAAAAAAGAAAGTGCCTGAAGCGGGCTGGGCTTGAATCAGGGATCTTCCGGATCGCAGTGCAATGCCTTAACCACTTGGCCACTCCGCCCCATTAAAAAAAAGGTTGAAGTAAAACTATACTTAATGGACATTTTAAAAGGCATTGCGTAAAACATTGTTGCGAAATGATGTTTGAAATCATTCTCCGATCACATTGACCTCAGATGTAATAAATCATACCAAAACGGCATTATCACTGGTTAATGTTGATAATTAACTAAATCAAATCAAATTAAATTAAATCACATTAAATTAATTAAATTCCTTTTATTTATCCCATACGGGGAATTTGTCCCATGCATAAGATATATATTTAAATAAATAAATATAATTTTTTTTCCAATAAAATATAAAATGAACATAATATTATTGTACAATAAAATTCATTAACAAGTAAATACAAAACAAAAGAATTAAATTAAAAAATAAATAAAAAATAGATAATACGTAAATAAATTCTCATTCTCAAAAAAAAAAAAAAACAAAAAAAAAAAAAAAAAAAAAAAAAAAAAAAAAAAAAAAAACGAGAAAGAAAAGAAAAAAAAAAAGAGAAAAACCTGAAACCTTGATTTAAATGGTGGCAATGACCCCCTTTAGAGCCAGTGTTAGACTATGAGTTTTCAAATGTTACGCCGTAAGGCTTGTCTTAAGACTGAGCTTAAAAAAATATATATGAATATATATATATATATATATATATATATATATATATATATATATATATATATATATATATATATATATATAATGTAAATTTTCACTCACATTTTTTGCCGAGACGACTCGTTTCTGTGTTTTTCCTTTAATTCACACTTCTTCAGTCCACATAATCCATTTGACATGACAAAATGGATTATGCCGACTGAAGAAGTGTGAATTAAAGGAAAAACACAGAAACGAGTCGTCTCGGCAAAAAATGTGAGTGAAAATTTACATTATATATCAGCTCTAACCACCATTATCGAGCACTTTCGTACCTACAAGTACCCACCAACACTCATATATATATATATATATATATATATATATATATATATATATATATATATATATATATATATATATATATAGCGCAATATCCACCAAACACCAAACATGCCCAAAACTATTTTCCACAAGGGGTCACTGACCAATAACAGCAACACTTAGCAGAGAGGACGAGCCATGACATGACGCCTCGTAGGCGATATTACAATTTATTTTCGGACTTAGACAACGCTGTTAACGGCCAGCCATGTTCTCATTTTACACCTGAGTACGATGAGAGAATGTGAGTACGTAATGCGTCTTTTCCAAGGGCTCAACTATGCACCGCTCGGGACTCGAACTCCTGACTTTCCGATCCGAAGGCGAGCGTCATACCACTAGACCACATAGCCGTGCTAAGAAATGCATTCGTTGTCAAATCCAAAAACTGTGAATGGAGGCTGCGGTGACATTTGTGGTTTATTCACTCATTCATTGATTTAAAACATTGCACGACTGTGGTTTGATGAATGCAAGTTTTATATCAAGGAACCAGTCTCGTAAACAAGCGATATTTATTTCCTCATTTTTGATGAAAAAATTAATGGATGTACATGCATCATTAATAATGACCTTCTGGCTTGCCTCGGGGAGACAATTCAACAATTAATTAAATTCCATCGCCGATTCGGGACATTTTAAAGATTACATCAGATTTCATCTATATATAGGCATTGAACACGTGATTCATCAATGCCCTTTGTGCTATATTTAGACTATCACGTCGGAAAATGATTTGGCTCATGTCCATAGCTTTGTCCGTTTCCTTCCTCCCATCTCCTTCCCCCCCCCCCTCTCTCTCTCTCTCTCTCTCTCTCTCTCTCTCTCTCTCTCTCTCTCTCTCTTTATTTTTTTTTTTTGTTTTTGTTTTGCGATGAGAGACTGAATAAAGAGCCTTTTACAAAGACCCAACTGTACGCCACGCAGAGTGGGACTCGAACCTGAAATCTACAGGTCCGAAGGCAGCAGCCTCTTATGGTTCTCACACTAGTATGTTATGACGATCGACCCAATCAGCTAAGTCCGGTCCGCACTCGTGCCCTGTCGCGAACCCGCCCGGTAGCATCGTCACAACACACCGTTCAACTAGATGCTCTGCCGTTTCGGGTTCTTGCCCACATCGGGTACATGTGGGACAGGTGGAAATCCCCACTGATCCAAAGGCGAATGTCTCTCCACAAAACCGTCTCGCAGTATCAACGTAATTATGTATAATAAATAAAAGAATATGGAACAAAAGCTGACGTCACACCTTCTACTTTTCTGGTTCCGAAATCCTTGGAAGTGTGTATGTAATGTACGGCTATATTATGGTCGTGTGCTATGACACTCGCTTTTGGATCGGAAGGTCATGAGTTCGAGCCACGGTCTCGGCATAGTTGAGTCCTTTGAAAAGGCTCTTTACTCATAGTCTCTTACTGTACTCAGGTGTAAAACGGCCAGGTGGCCGTTAACACCGTTATTGTCTCCGTCAGAAAAAATTGTAATATCGCTTAACATGCGTCATGTTTCGTTCTACATGTTGCCTGTTGCGGTTGGTCGGGGATCCTTTGTAAAGTGCTTTGAGAACGTTTAGTGGATATTGCACTATATAAACGCTCAATTAAAAAATGTAACCAATCTTTCGGTGGGCTAATAATGAAAAGGTTACATTTTTAAAAAATTGAGCTTTATAAAGCGCAATATCCACTAAATGTGCTCAAAGCGCTTTTCAAGGGGTCCCTGGTCAACAGCAACATTTAACGTGTAGGACATGTTATAATATATTGATTCATAAGGTGGCACAACTATTTTAGTAGCAGGATCTATAGGTAGATTTAAGGATTACGGGACATAAAAAAGCAAGGATGGATGGATGGTCTTTATTGACGACCAGCATAATATATATCTAGAATGGAAAATAAAATGACATTACTCTGAAATCAGAAGATAAATTTACACAGGGTAGAATAATAATTATAATAATAATAATAATAATAATAATAATAATAATAATAATAATAATAATAATAATAATAATAATAATAATAATAATAATAATAATAATAATAATAATAATAATAATAATAATATACTCAGTCCTCCCGAAGAGTAGTTTTACACTTCTAATGAAATATGAACCAGTATTTCGATATCACACTTTTATTACTTATTTAAAGAGCAAATAGTAAGACAAGTAGGAAACTGAAGCAGATAAGTAGCTCAACATCAACTAAGTTGCTAAGTATTCGTCGATGGCAATAGAGTTCAGCAGTCGTGACGTCACTTCCCTCGTAATGACGCATGGCAACTGGTTCTAAACTATCGGAACAATGGCCTTTATTAATCCATCACCGCCCTTATGAAATACTTCTCCGACGAGCATAAAATTGTATCCAGAGGAGGAAAACATTACAAATCTGATTATGTTTTGACTCTTTTTACATTCTGATCACATGATATGTTAAATACCGATTTTCTTTGCTTAAAGCCAAGCTGCTGGTTGCTGGGCGGAAGTGACATCAGACTATTGAACCCTATTGCTTCCCAATAGAGCCAAGGTCCTATGTGAGCAAATTAAAGACCTGAAAAATAGTGTATATGAAACAGTGTCAGACAAAACATCAAGACAAATACAATATAATCATCCTTAATCAGCTTGCCTCGACTGCATTCTCAGTCGCTAGGCTGATTTTTTAAAGAGTTAATCTTTTCTTGTATTTTTCTTTCCACTTTGTCTGGCACTCTTTCAAACAAAACTTTCTAGAATAGTGTCTCACACCACCGTCAGTTCCCTTATGATTCACTTTGATATATTTTTTGGAACCCACCCCCCCAAAAAAACAAACAAAAAAAAAACAAAAAAAAACCCCAAAAAACAAAACCAAAAAACAAAAACAAAAAAAAAAAACAAAACAAAAAAAAAACAACAAAACAAATAGAAAGCAGAACCAAAAAACGTTAGCTTTTATATAGCGCAATATCTACTCAACGTGATCCAAGCGCTTTACAAAGGGCATCCGGGACAACAGCTACATGCAAAATGTAGAACGCGACATGACGCCTGTTAGGCGAAATAAACTTTTTTTTTGCGGACAGAGTCAACGCTGTTAACGGATAGGTACTCATTTTACACATGAGTACGGTGAGAGAATGTGAGTAAAGAGTCTTTACCAAGGATTCAACTATGCACCGAGTGAGGCTCAAACCTAGGACATTCCGATCTGAAAATGAGTGTCATGCCACAAGACCACATAGCTGTGGAATCTTTCTTGAGGTCAGCATTCAAAGTAGGAGATTGCGAAAATATAAACATTTGATTGGATAAACGACTTCTTTTAAAAACAGGAGATTTATTTTAAATATTGAATAACTACATTCTCAAAGAGGAATTAGAAATAACTAAGATGTTAAGATGTAATCAATATATAATTGACGCAATCTGAAAATAGCTCTTCAATTTCTAAAAATAGACAAGAAATTCTTTGAAGAACGTTTTAATTGATTCTTGCCTCTCAGCGATAAAATCTCCAATCTGACATTTCACTGGCCTGTCATTTTCCTTCTTTATATAAGTGTAAATCAAGATTTTATATACTAGAATTCACTCACTAAACACTTTATTTTTTCATTTGATTTTTAGCCAGAATTTACTTCCATATCAATCATTTAGATGACCCAAATGGTGTCAAAAAATCTTAAATCTGAGACCTCATAAAAAGTTTAACTTTTTTTTGGACAAGATGGAAGCCATCTTAATCCATTGATATTTGAATCAATTTCATTTTGAATTAAACGCAAAAGTGTTTCCACAGTACAAGGAAGATAATCCACCCCACCACCTCTACTTATTTCGCTTCTTTCCCCCATCCCCTCTCTCTCTCTCTCTCTCTCTCTCTCTCTCTCTCTCTCTCTCTCTCTCTCTCTCTTACCTCTCCCTTTCCACATTCCTATACATTCATGGGAAGCACTCAACATCCTATAATGTCAATCGCTCACATTACGAGATGATTTTACATCATTCACAGTGGTGAGTAGTTCCAGTTCTGTTTTCTGGGACCCGCTGTGTTTTCTAATAGGTGCATTTGATGGCGGGAAGCGCTTTTATTTGGTCACCCTGCTACTAATTGATTCTCGGTGTCGGTTTTTATGGGATCACCGCCGATCGATGATAATAGTATAACCAAAAAAAAAAAAAAATTGAAACTGATTAACTTCGTGATCACAAATTTATTCCACTCGAGTGGTGCATCCTTTATCTTTTTGCGCGCCTATGTGGTCTTGTGGTATAACATTCGCTTTCGGATCGGAATGTCCTGTGTTTAAAGGCTAGCTCGGCGCATAGTTGGGTCATTGGAAGAGGCTAGTTATTCACATTTTCTCACCGTACTCGGGTGAAAAATGAGTACCTGGCCGTTAACATCATTGTCTCTGTCGGAAAAATTGTAAAATTGCATAACAGGCGTCATGTCTCCTTCTACATGTTACGTGTTGCTGTTGGTCAGGAACCCCTTGAAAAGCGCTTTGCGCAAGTCTGGTGGATATTGCTCTATAAGAAAGCTCAAGTCCTTTTAAAAAATATTTTTGACACGATGATGTTGCCGGGGTATTCTTGCCTTTCTCTTCCTCACACTACCAGGATTGGTTTTCTGGGTCTTGTTAATATCTAGCGGAAAGTACTTTGAAATATTATACCAATGACTTCTGAAGTGGATCTCCTTTACATGGACAGTTTCAAATCTTTACTATCACTTGAATAACATGCTAGTCAATGGTCTAGGGGGTCCCGATAGCTCAGGTAGTTGAGCACTCGCTCCAGACCCAAAGGGGCCGAGAACGATCCCTGTTGTAGTCAAGATTTTTTTTTACTGACCCCCATAATGTCAACGCAACCGTGATTGGGTAGGTAGCTGGGTCTGTTAGATCTGACGGAAAGTACTTTGTGATTGACTATCTTCCTCACCAAAGCCCATCAAGCAATTGGTATAGTCCGTCTCATGCTATAGATAGTTCGAAGTTGACGTCACTCTGGTCTTTGTTATTGTTTTCTTGCCATTCGCGTTTATGAGTAATTCGCACTAAACTGTATTAACCTGACTATAAACGATCATGGTGACACAAAGTTTTGTGTGTTGGTCCGTTATACTTCCGGATGGCAATGTTGTGAACTCCTTAGTCAAGCGCATACTATCTATAGAAACCGGAATCAACTACGGTTCCATGGACCTAATGGCGCTGATGGACAACTAGTCTATAGTCGTGTCTCGTCCTAAATGAAATGTACTGCTGCTGGCTTGGGATCTATGGTAAAGCGCTTTGGGCACGTACAGTATATATATATATATATATATATATATATATATATATATATATATATATATATATATATATATATATATTGGGGATTAGCGTGACTCAGCGGTACGGTCTTTGCTTCGTACCCGAAAGATACCGATTTCGATCACCCTTCGCTGCGCTGCGTGGCCTTGAGCAAGTCACCTCGCCCTAGCTCAATTTGCGGCGCCGCACTGCGGCTGACACCTGGGTTACTCCAGTCTTCCCTAGGAATAGACCCTAGAGAAAAACTTCCCCTATGGGATGAATAAAGGAAATTTTATTTTATTTATTTATATCACGCAATATAAATGGTCAAGAAATGCTCAATAATAATAATACCTGGGGCCTCGCGATCTTGGCATGACAAAAAAAATTTCTAAAACCACGTTTGAGAGTTATTTAGTCAAGACGAGGGTCATTTCAATCAATCGATATTTGAAGGACGAGTTTTCTTGGCCAAAATTTTAAATACGTGATTTTCCAGAATACAGCAGTTAAC
>NC_088363.1:42436256-42441471 GCF_034508935.2 Berghia stephanieae
TTCATTTTTCTTTCAATATGCAAAGGATACACCCCCAATTCCCCATAAACAAAACAGTTTGGTGTGCTGTGCTTAACACTTAGAATGGATTTAAGAAAACCGAGGTGAAATCTTTCAATTGGATCAGCTCTTCTTAAACCCCATATTTCTGCCCCATAATTCAGTATTGGTAAGATGGTACTATTGAACAGTTTCATTTGCATCTGTGGTAAAATTTCTGTGTTAGTGTTAAAATACTTTCTAAGTGAAAATAGTGCTCTTCTGGCTGAGTTTGTTACTTCTTGTGTACATTTTGTAAGAGATCCCGATGCGCTAAAATGACAGCCTAGATACTTGAATGACGAGATTACTTCAATACTTTTACCCTGATATGACCATTTGTCTTGTTGCCCAGTTTTCCCTCCCTTTTTAAATACTACGATTTTTGTTTTACTGATATTTACCTTTATTCCCCATTGCATACAATATTCTTGTAAAGAGTCTAAACCGTTCTGCAAACCCTCTTTTGTTTCACTGATTATTGCCATATCGTCTGCAAACATGAGCAATTTAATTGTAATATCCTGTATTTGTAATCCTATGGAATCTTCACTTAATTTACTTTCAAGATCATTAACAAACAGCGAAAACAAAAGTGGCGAAGTGCTTTCACCCTGTAATAATCCGCTGTTTGATTTAAAAAATTGTTGTTGACCTTTACCTCCTGTGGCCAGCTCAACCTTTGAATACATGTTTCTAAATAGCTTGACAAATTTCGAGCTCACACCGGATTTAATCAATTTTGTAAATAATGCGGATCTGTCAATAAGGTCATATGCTTTTTCATAGTCGATAAACGCACAATGTAGCTTCTTCCCTTTAGATAGCAATATCTCGATAATTCCATGTAGAATAAAATGGCAATCTGCTGTGCTCCTTCCCTTTCTAAATCCATATTGAACCTCGTTTAACACATTCTCTCCCTCCACCCATACATTTAGTCTTTCATTCATCACTCTTGTAAACAGTTTTCCTATACAACTCATTATTGTTATCCCTCTATAATTGTTCACATCTCTTTCATCTCCCTTTTTAAAAATCGGCACAATTCTACCCTGACTCCATATCAAGGGGAAATATTCCAATTCCAGTATCTTATTGAAAATTGATAAAATCAGTAATTTGATTTCTGAAGTTGCATTAATTATAAATTCATTTAACATATTATCCACTCCAGTAGCTTTGCCGCGTTTAAGAGCCTTAATTGCTTTGTGTAGTTCCCCCATCTCGATTGGCTTATCTAAAATGTCTATATCTATAATATTCCTTCCCACATCCTTTTCTACCTCTGCAATCTCCGCCCTACCCATCTCCCCAACCCCTGATTCTTTATTTGCTAAAGTTTTAAAATGGTCGTAGAAGTTTATATCTGGCAGCTCTCTTCGTGATACTGAATTTCTTTTTATTTCCTTCCAAAAGTTCTGGGTTCATGCTTACTTAAATCCAATAAATGTTGCGCTTTTTTGCGACTGTAATTTCTTTTGTTAATCCTACATACCTTCCTGTATTTATTCCTTTCCTTACACATCAATGTCCTGTTTTCCCCTGTCCCCGTCTCTATAAACTTATGTGCTCGTTCAGTGAATACTTTGCGTTGGATCTGACAAGCTTCGTTATACCATGGTGCTTTCTTCTTCTCCCTTTCCTTTGTTTATCCCCTCTCCCCTCTATCCTAACTACATGATCTATCCCTGCTTCTGTTAAAATATCTGTTAACTCGACTATATTACCCTCTAATCCTCTGGATCTGTGTTAGTTTGTACCAAATATATTAGATTGCTCACCTTATTATGACACACTTCTGTATTTAATAATGTAACGTAATTCTCCTTCTTATCCTCTTTCCACTTTGTCAACATAACCCCATCTAAACCGTCACTTACCTCCCGTCTATGCTCACTATTATTTAATTTCAAAGTAAACGATATTATCTTATGGTCTGACATTTCATTTGTTTCATGGACGTTAAAAACCACACACATTTCCTATAACCCGCTTATTGCAAATAACATAGTCGATTGTACTCTCCCCTTTTTTATTGCCAAACGTTGTGCATCCCTTCATTTTATCCTCCCCTGTTCTCCCATTTAATATTGCAAGGTCACATGTGTAACATAATTGGATAATTTCAGTCCATAGTCATTTACTTTTTTGTCCTTATTAAAACGTCTAACTGTCATGTCATTACATAAGAAATCTCTTTCACATAAAACATTCTCTACCGAAAGCTCTTCTGTCTGGTTCTCTCTAATGTCAACAGTCAAACAATCCTCTCTCTCCGCCGTCCTTGCATTCATGTCTCCTGCTACTATAATCCCTCCCTGATCGGTCACTTTTGCCAATTGATTTAACAGTTCATCAAAACAACTTACATTATCGTCAAAATCGCTACGTGTTGATCCATACGGCCTCATGTAGACAAATAATAAATATACACTTTCATTCCATCCAAAATGTTCCTTATCTAATTTAAAACACATACCATCTTCATACTCCCAATCTACAACTGACACACCCTTTTCCAAACGCTTCCTGAAATAACACACTAACCCACCCGAATCCCGTTTGGCCCTTGATTTTCTTTTACGGTGTTTGCAGAACGGTTCACAGTAGCCATCTAACATTAAATTACTTCTCTCATTCGTCCACGTCTCACTTAACAAAATTACATCAAATTTATAAATACTTTCAACAAATTCAGGACATTCTTTCTTCATTTCCAAACTACCATTGATATTAAAAACACAAAAGGATACATTTGAAAGGTGGCTCCGCGGCGCATCTTCCTATTGTCGATCTGTTGTCGTCGTCGGTCTCACTGTCCGCACTTCCCTGCCGTCCACAATCAGCCTGGCTGGGTATGCTACCCAGGCGTCTCTTCCGGCATTCTTGGCTGCCTTCAAATCCGCCATCAATTGGCGTCTTGCCTCCCGGATCTCAGACGGAAAGTCTTCACTTACTCCAAGTCCAGGAGGTAGATGCTTTCTCCCCAGCTTGACTCGTTGCCTGTCATTGAAGTCAAGGAATTTGACAATGACAGGCCTTCTTTTGTCACTCGTTCTTCTACCCATCCTGTGCGCTCTTTCTATCACCACCCTTCCTTCCACTTTGCACTTCCGCACCAACTCCGCCACCAGTTCAAAACAATTCTCTCCCTCCCTCTCCTCGACACCGTGAAACACCAAGTTGTTCCTCCTGCTTCTGGCCTCACTCTCAATCGCCCTCGCCTCTAACACCTCCACTCGCCTTCTCAACACCCCCACATCTTCCTTGACAATTCTCGCCTCACTTCGTTGCATCTTTACCTCCTCCTCTATCCTGTCTAACCTCTCCTCTTGTCCTTTCATATTTTCTAATATCCTGTCCATTTGATCTTTAATGGTACTGAGTTGCCCCAACACCGCTAAAACCGAGCTCACGCTGTCTTTAACTCCATCAATTACATTCCTCAATTCTATGAATTCCCTTCTCAACTCACACATCTCGTCAGTAACACTCGGTAGATCGTCGCTACCCCCTCGTAATCCCTTGGCATTGGATGCTGGGGTAGACATGGTTTGGCTACTTATTATCAAATATGTACGTTGAAGAGAGAGAGAAGGTTGGGGGGGGGGGGGGGGGGGGTTACGGTTGGGAGAAAACAGTTCACGATTCTTGTCACAGAGTGACAAAACAAACAGTGACACGGAATGTTTACACAACAATCACAATCCAGATAATCAAAACAACCAGGGTTGACAGGTGAACAGCGACGATGACGGTTACGGTGATATTGAATAATAATAATAATAATAATAATACAATGATGAGATGATTTAATGCCTCGAATGGTGAAATAATGGCAGAAGTTGAAGAATTTTGTACTACCTTCACAGTTTCAATTGGAAATCCTGAAAACACAAAACACTTAAACAGTCCGGAATATAGTCCAAAAGATAAAGCAGGGTCTAATCCATTTCGACACATTACCGTTATGAGACGAAGGTCACATATATACGGCCTTTTATCATCGATAGGCTTTATAATAAATATGAAAGGATGATCATGGCGTCCGTTAACAAAGAAAGTATTGGACTAAAACCCTCAGGGCAGAAGATCAAAGGGAAGGCCACGAGGAACATTGAGATGAGATAAAGAAGCTGATATAGAGAAGTGATAAGACATGGAATGAGATCTTCTTAATAAAAAGTTAGCTCAAGATAGAGAGGGATGGAAACTATTTGTCTGGGGTCTATACCCTGACCTAGGGTGAAAAAAGGCAATGATGATGATGATGATGATGATGATGATGATGATGATGATGATGATGATGACGACGACGACGACGACGACGATGATGATAATGATGATGATGATGATTATGATGATGGTGATGGTGATGATGTTGATATAGAACACCAACGCCACCCTACACCTTTCCTCTCCTGCCAGTCGTTGGTCATTTAAGAGTTTTAATCAGAAATCAGATTAATTAACTGTCAAGAGCTAGATACCGAAGGAAGATGTCGGTCGTATTTAACCAGTTAACTGCTGCACTTAGGAAAAACTCGTATTTAAAAATTTGGCCAGGAAACTCGTCCTTCAAATATCAATCGATTAAGATGACCATCATCTTGGCAAAAATCTCAAACCTGGGATCTTGCGAGGTCTTTCTTAAGTCCCAGGTTTGAGACATTTTGCCAAGACGGTAGTCATTTGAATCGATTGATAGTTCAAGGACGAGTTGTCTGGCCAAATTTTTAAATAAAAGTTTGTTTTTTCAGAGTGCGGCGATTAACTGTTTAATTGCGGCTCTCTGGCCTTAGAGCAGGTCTTTACTTTCTTCCACATAATCGACTATTGTCACGTGACTTGTTGCTGTAGAACAGACGAGGTTATATTAAAAACATTTTTAATTCACCAAAGCATATCCAATTTCTCAATAATTTTTATGTTACATGTTTGTGTTGAGAATATTTGGCTATTAAGCTAAAATGCTCGCCAACTAACTTCGCGGCGTTTGTGTGTTTGTTGAATACTTTGACCTAAAGAAGTCGGGGAAAGTGGATCAAGATAGAAATTGAGTTTGAAACCACTTTTGTTTTTGAGTGGTGGATAGCTCATACGGTAGAGTCAAGCTCTCCCCTGCCGAGCGAAGTTGTCGTATCAGTAAGGTCGCGGGTTCGAGTCCCCAAGT
>NC_088363.1:42441571-42454091 GCF_034508935.2 Berghia stephanieae
AATTTCTCAACTTCAAGATTTTTTTGGGGTTCTAATCCCAGGCCATCCATCCTATGTAATGGCCCTCTTAATTAGTATCAATTTTATCAAGAATTCAAATCAAGTCTACAACTACAATGGCAAACCTATCGCGGAAAAGGAAGATTCGATGCATTTGGAAAGTCTGGCATGCGACAGACTGATTAGTCCCTTCAAAGTGTGTGCTGTCTGGGAGGGGGGGTTGACCGAAGTATTATTATTATTATGGTGACTCCAATTTGTGAGGTCAATGACCTTTGTAATATTATATGTTGGCTTCATTCCGTAATAATACGGTCAGCTTCTTTCCCTATTTAATTTTAGCCCTGTGTAAGTGTGTGTGTGTGTGTGTGTGTGTGTGTATGTGTGTACTGGCACGCGCGTTTGTTTGTTTAGGTGTGTGTGTGGGGGGGGGGGGGGGGGGGTCCTGACAAGGTTAAATCCATCCGTTCAATGCTTTGCTCTCAGACGGCCAGGACCTGTGTGTTCTCTTAATATTATTTGACCCCATTCTTAGTCTTTACACAATATGTACATTTTTACACATTTTATATTTTTAATCATTTGAGTACTTTTGGATTGTCTATTACATTTTCTGTTGCAAAGCATGTCATAGTCAATAACAGTAAGTTGATTCCGCTTTTTTAACTCAAATTCCGATTTTTATGTATTCTGATTCCTCTATGGGGCTATTGGGGGTAGGAGCCTCTGATGACCACTACAGAGACCGCGCGATATGAAGGGACATATTTATTCTTGATTGGTTTGCCTTGTTCACATGCGTTTTTGCTCATTTGGTTACACTCCGGTTAAGTTGATTTTCGGATAAGTCGATTTTTTTCTCGGTTCCCCTGGGCATCGTCTTATCCGGAGTCCACTGTATACCAAATCGATAGGTGTGTGGATTTAACCTTCCTTTTACAAATCACTCCTTACTTTGTTGCAAAATATAGACAATCTGCTGTGTGATCTGATATTCCATCATAAATGTGCCTTCAGTCATGTTCTATTCAATGGCCTGGTGGTTTGTGTGCAATTTGATGTCTCTTGAAATGGTCGCTAGTATGATAAGAGAATGAATTTGAGTGAAAATCATTTCCTGGCTTTATTTGTGTGGCATTATTATTGTTGTTATTATTATTATTATTATTATTATTATTATCTTTAATTATTGTTGTTGTTGTTTCATGAATTGTCATGTAAAACCTTCATTGCTCAAAATACAATATTTGCTGGTGTAGTTTTTATTACACTTCTCAGGCCTGCCACTAATAGCGGCATAATTGGTGTGCACAAATATTTTGGGGATAAAAAAAGTTAACATTTAGTTTGAAAATGAGTGAAAATATGGTTGTGTTTACAACGGAAATGAATATCTGTTCAAACTGTCACATATTACATTTCCCATAGTGGGCAGGGAGGTACACACTGTGTCTTCTATCCCCTTATATCTGTTTTCCAACATGCTTTCTGTCTTTGTCTTGGAATGAGATTACTTAGTTTTTTTCCTGGCCCTGGTCGGAGTCCTGGCTGGGAGGGAAACAGTCAAATGCATAGTTATTGTTTTGGGAGATGATATTTTTTTCCTTGTAAATCATCTCTCTGTTATGTATTAGTATATTTGTTATTTTTTAATGTATGATGTAAGCATTTGAGTGTGTTCCTCTTTGTTGGATTTTGTTCTTGTGTCCGGATGAGACTTGTAGGTGATCTCAAACTAAGTACATTGGTGGTATGCTCTTGGAATCTACATCTGATCCCTATTTGTTCCCAGTTCCCCTATGTCTTACTTTCTCTTGGATGCTTCAATTGTAATTCTAGAACTTTTTACTATCCCATTTTCTTCCTTTTTACTGGCGCTGATATAACCTAAATGTGTTGCAAGCGCCTTAAAACCCTTAAAAACAAAAACAAAACATATTACATTTCTTTAGTACTTTAAAGTGATAATTTATATAAATACGGGTGAAATAATAATCATAAATTTTAGGGCTATACTGATTAATTATTTTTCAAATTCGGACTTTTCACCAAAAAATATATCATAAATTGTTATTTTTTTTGACAGCTGCCCTTGGCAGTTCTGTTTGAATTGTTCACCAAGAAAGCCGGACATAGTAGTAGTAGTAGTAATGGTAGGCCTCTGTGCCATTATTTATGCATTATTATTCTTTTCTCTTGGGCGAAAATGGTTAGATATGCAAAGTATAACCAGGTAAATAATGGGAAGATATAAAAATATACCATTAATTTTTATTTGACATGCTGCCTTTGGCAGTTCTGTGGGAATTGTTCACCAAGAAAGCTGGACGCAGTAGGTCTCTGTGCCATTATCATGCATTATTATTATTTTCTCTTGGGCGAAAATGGTTAGATCTGCAAGTATAACCAGGTAAATAATGGGCGATAAAATGATTTCAAAGACAATTAAGTATTTAACATGCTTTATTATTATATTTATTGTTGTTATTATCAATATAGTTATTATTATTATTATTATTATTATTATTATTATTATTATTATTATTATTTATTTGTATGGATAATCTGATCAATTTTAATTTATTGTTTCATATTGTAAAGGTATTTTGTTTTATTCACCTCTTGTCTTTCTAAACTTTATCAACAATTTATGGTATTGAAAAAAAAAAAAAAATATTAGAAGAAGTGGCAGGGTAGTTACGGCATTGCACGAAGGAAGGTCCTGGGTTCGAGTTCTGCTTCAGGCACTTTCATTTTTTTTTTTTTCTTGGGCAAGATTATTAACCCCCAATATTCTCACTTTGGACAACATGGAAAATCCTGTTGATATCTGATGTTTGTTTGATGGATTATCTATATTTCTTCCTGGGTGGGGATCCTGACCTCCCATAGTGGGCAGGGGGGTGCATACTGTGTCTTCTATCCCCTTATATATGTTTTCCAACTTGCTTTCTGTCTTTGTCTTGGCATGGGATTACTTGGTTTTGTCCTGGCCCTGGCCGGAGTCCTGGATGGGAGGGAAACAGTCAAATGCATAGTTATTGTTTTGGGAGATGATATTTTTTTCCTTGTAAATCATCTCTCTGTAATGTATTATTGTTATTTTAATGTATAATGTAGGCATTTGAGTGTATTCCTCTTTGTTGGATTTTGTGCTTGTCTCTGGATGATACTTATAGGTGATCTTAAACTAGGTGCATTGGTGGTATGCTCTTGGAATCTACATCTGATCCCTATTTGTTCCCAGTTCCCCTATGTCTTACTTTTTCTTGGGTGCTTTAATTGTAATTCTAGAACTTTTTACTGTCCCATTTTCTTCCTTTTTACTGGCGCTGATATAACCTAAATGTGTTGCAAGCGCCGTAAAACCCTACTTAAAAACAAACAAACATATATTTCTTCATGGAATGCCTAGGCATCTGCTGTGCAGAAGGGCGTAATTTAAAATAAATAGAACCAAGTGGTGTTTGGGACAGTAAAATGTATATAATTTATTTTTGGAGATATTTTATTGTATTTCCTTGTAAATCATCTCTTGTATATTTGTTATAGTTTCTGTTTTTGTATTGTTTGTAAACATTTGAGTGTATTCCTCTTACTGGATCCTGTGCTTATATCTGGATGAGACTTTTAGGTGAGCCAAGCTAATAATCTCTAACAAAGTGCACGGATAGTATGCTCTTGGAGTCTACTTCTGGTCCCAATTTCATCCTATCCCCCTTGTCTTACTTTATAATTTTTTGATTGCCCCATTGTCTTTCTTTTTACAAGCGCTTATGTGACCTGGGTTGCAAGCGCCCTATTTGATCTAGTCCCCTTTGTCTTTTTTTTTTTTTTGAGGGGGGCTTTTAATTGTAAATCTATAATTTTTTGACCATCCCATCTTCTTTCTTTTTACTAGCACTGATGTGACCCAAATTTGTTGGGAACAACAACTGTAATTTACAGTGACTGCAAAGCTCTTAAAAACTCACAAAATAAAATCCCTGAGAGGATTGGCAATGCTGGACCAAAAGCTCGAAGAATGAAATTGGATTCAACGAGCTGGATTTGTAGTGATTCTGATATGGTGACACTCGGGTTGAAGTTCTGGTGTGGGCAGCGCAATGTTGAGTCCTTGGAGACGACTCTTTACTGCTCTCTGTGCACTCAGGTGTAAAAAGAGTACCTGACCAGTAACTGTGTTGTCTGTCAATAAATACTGTTATCGTCTTATATGCTTCGTTTCATATCCGCAAAGTTGAGCCCTTGGAGAAGATTCTTCATTGCTCTCAATACACTCAGGTGTAAAAAGAGTACCTGACTAGTAACTGTGTAGTCTGTCTGAAAAGTGCTTTTGAGTTGAGCACATTGAGTGAATATAAATTATTGTATGCATTAGCTCACGTTTTTTAGAGATTGTTCTGATCGTTTCAAAGGCTTTTATGGCCATTGCAACACTTTTATGTCATATCAGCACCAGTTAAAAGAGAGAAAATGGGATAGAAAAGATGGGGAAATTATAAATATATTATTTATATTGTCCTTGCTGTAAGTTTTATCCTCACATCGGGATAAAGAGCTTTCCATAAATTTATGAAAATTTGTAAAATATTAGCATTTCATTATTAGCGATGAAGTTAAAATTAAAACGTTCATAAAATGGTTCACACACATTATGAGGAACCGGGCTAAGACTAAGATCTCCCCTCAGGTAAATGCTATCCAAAGACCTGACGACTTGGATCCCCATGTGGTCTATAATAAAATAATTTGTTCTACCTCATTCAAATTCAATGCCAGATTTGTTGAAATGTTTGCTAAAAAATGTTTAAACATGATGTTTTATATCAATTGTAATTATATCAATAAATAATTGCAATACGGAAACAGACTTGTCAATTCATTAAAAGTTGTCTCAATTTGTTTTGTGGATGTGGATGGTTCTTACTACAAGATCTTTAACCCTCTCCTTACCAACAACAGGAAAATCATCATGTTCGTTAAGATTCAATGAACACTTTTCTTTTGTTCAGATTTGTCTTACAATACAATACCTAATAAAAGCTGTATAGTATTAGGCCAACAGTGTGGCATTTGGGTGCCCTATCACTGTCTGGGTGGGGTTCCCTACCTCCCATAGTGGACAGGGAGGTACTTACTGTCTTCTATCCCCTATATATCTGTTTTCCAAGTTGCTTTCTGTCTGGTTTTGTCCTGGCCCTGGTCGGAAAAAAAAAAAAAAGGGGGGGGGGGGGGGGGGGGGGGGGGGGGGGGGCAGTTCAGATTATATATTATAGCTGCTCGTTCTTGTCTTGGTTCCCCAGTGCTTTTAAAGGCCGTGCTTCAGAGCCATGAGGTCCACAGTGCGGGTTTCTGTAGCATGAAATGGACATGACAACATTAGCAATTGCTTGCTACCCTTTGGATAGGGTACTAGTCTTATGGCAACATCCCATCATAGTAGAGCCAGCTACCCATTCACTGCTGGGTGGACAGAGGTGTTATAAGAAATCTCATCTGCAAATGGGATCGTACTTGGTCCTTTTGCGGGTGAAGTGAGCGCTCTACCAACTGAGCTATTGGGACCCCAGATAATCTGATGGCATAGTGGTAAATCCCCCATCCTTGAATCTGGAGGTCCTTAAATGGATCTAGGTGAAGACAAGTTTCCTTTTTGTGACTGGAATTTTAATTAATGCTGCTCGTGATTGCAACACTTTTAGATCATTTTAACGTCAGTTTCAGGGAAGAGGAAATGAAAATAAACGAGTCGCCTTCAAGCATAAAAAAAAACCAAACCATTTTTGCTCAATGTGGTGTAGCAGTGCAGTTGGACTAACAACGAACTGCTCATACTCATCCATTTCTTGCACAATACTCTTCCAACGGTCGTAACGTCACTTCCTTCCTAATGACGCATGGTAACATAGTAACACTGGCTCTATAAACTATCGGAACAATGGCGGACGCCCGTATGAAATATTTCCGGCGAGCATAAAGGGTATCCAGAGGAAAAAAAAAACCATAAATTTGATCATGTTTTGACTTTTACACATTCTGATTACAAGGCATATGAAAAGTTCTAGCCAGCATGAAAAATAAAATGTAATGATTTTCTTTGTTTAGAACCAAGATGGCCGCCGTTGCCGGGCGGCATGACATCAGACTATTGAATCGTATTGGACATGATTTCAAAAACAAACTTCGGAGTTCCCCTGGTTGTGTACTGCCACAAAATTGTATTAGCAAATAACAGAAACGGGCTGATAAAATTATTTTTAAGCGCTTGAGGTAACCATAATTGACATGTTTATCTTAAGGGTTATAAAACGTATGCTGGCTCTTTTGCAAATAAAATAAGATATAAGATGAAGAAAGGAATTGTAATGTAAGGAAAAAGTATTGCACAGAAAACAAGAATTATTCAGGGACAAGTCATTGCTATGAAAGTGAAAGTTTCAGTCAACCAACAATTGCAATACAAATGGGTCAATGTTTATTATATATTATAGCTGCTCGTTCTTGTCTTGGTTCCCCAGTGCTTTTAAAGGCCGTGCTTCAGAGCCATGAGGTCCACAGTGCGGGTTTCTGTAGCATGAAATGGACATGACAACATTAGCAATTGCTTGCTACCCTTTGGATAGGGTACTAGTCTTATGGCAACATCCCATCATAGTAGAGCCAGCTACCCATTCACTGCTGGGTGGACAGAGGTGTTATAAGAAATCTCATCTGCAAATGGGATCGTACTTGGTCCTTTTGCGGGTGAAGTGAGCGCTCTACCAACTGAGCTATTGGGACCCCCAGATAATCTGATGGCATAGTGGTAAATCCCCCATCCTTGAATCTGGAGGTCCTTAAATGGATCTAGGTGAAGACAAGTTTCCTTTTTGTGACTGGAATTTTAATTAATGCTGCTCGTGATTGCAACACTTTTAGATCATTTTAACGTCAGTTTCAGGGAAGAGGAAATGAAAATAAACGAGTCGCCTTCAAGCATAAAAAAAAACCAAACCATTTTTGCTCAATGTGGTGTAGCAGTGCAGTTGGACTAACAACGAACTGCTCATACTCATCCATTTCTTGCACAATACTCTTCCAACGGTCGTAACGTCACTTCCTTCCTAATGACGCATGGTAACATAGTAACACTGGCTCTATAAACTATCGGAACAATGGCGGACGCCCGTATGAAATATTTCTCCCGCGAGCATAAAGGGTATCCAGAGGAAAAAAAAACCATAAATCTGATCATGTTTTAACTTTTACACATTCTGATTACAAGGCATATGAAAAGTTCTAGCCAGCATGAAAAATAAATGTAATGATTTTCTTTGTTTAGAACCAAGATGGCCGCCGTTGCCGGGCGGCATGACATCAGACTATTGAATCGTATTGGACATGATTTCAAAAACAAACTTCGGAGTTCCCCTGGTTGTGTACTGCCACAAAATTGTATTAGCAAATAACAGAAACGGGCTGATAAAATTATTTTTAAGCGCTTGAGGTAACCATAATTGACATGTTTATCTTAAGGGTTATAAAACGTATGCTGGCTCTTTTGCAAATAAAATAAGATATAAGATGAAGAAAGGAATTGTAATGTAAGGAAAAAGTATTGCACAGAAAACAAGAATTATTCAGGGACAAGTCATTGCTATGAAAGTGAAAGTTTCAGTCAACCAACAATTGCAATACAAATGGGTCAATGTTTATTATATATTATAGCTGCTCGTTCTTGTCTTGGTTCCCCAGTGCTTTTAAAGGCCGTGCTTCAGAGCCATGAGGTCCACAGTGCGGGTTTCTGTAGCATGAAATGGACATGACAACATTAGCAATTGCTTGCTACCCTTTGGATAGGGTACTAGTCTTATGGCAACATCCCATCATAGTAGAGCCAGCTACCCATTCACTGCTGGGTGGACAGAGGTGTTATAAGAAATCTCATCTGCAAATGGGATCGTACTTGGTCCTTTTGCGGGTGAAGTGAGCGCTCTACCAACTGAGCTATTGGGACCCCCAGATAATCTGATGGCATAGTGGTAAATCCCCCATCCTTGAATCTGGAGGTCCTTAAATGGATCTAGGTGAAGACAAGTTTCCTTTTTGTGACTGGAATTTTAATTAATGCTGCTCGTGATTGCAACACTTTTAGATCATTTTAACGTCAGTTTCAGGGAAGAGGAAATGAAAATAAACGAGTCGCCTTCAAGCATAAAAAAAAACCAAACCATTTTTGCTCAATGTGGTGTAGCAGTGCAGTTGGACTAACAACGAACTGCTCATACTCATCCATTTCTTGCACAATACTCTTCCAACGGTCGTAACGTCACTTCCTTCCTAATGAATCATGGTAACATAGTAACACTGGCTCTATAAACTATCGGAACAATGGCGGACGCCCGTATGAAATATTTCTCCGGCGAGCATAAAGGGTATCCAGAGGAAAAAAAAAACCATAAATTTGATCATGTTTTGACTTTTACACATTCTGATCACAAGGCATATGAAAAGTTCTAGCCAGCATGAAAAATAAAATGTAATGATTTTCTTTGTTTAGAACCAAGATGGCCGCCGTTGCCGGGCGGCATGACATCAGACTATTGAATCGTATTGGACATGATTTCAAAAACAAACTTCGGAGTTCCCCCTGGTTGTGTACTGCCACAAAATTGTATTAGCAAATAACAGAAACGGGCTGATAAAATTATTTTTAAGCGCTTGAGGTAACCATAATTGACATGTTTATCTTAAGGGTTATAAAACGTATGCTGGCTCTTTTGCAAATAAAATAAGATATAAGATGAAGAAAGGAATTGTAATGTAAGGAAAAAGTATTGCACAGAAAACAAGAATTATTCAGGGACAAGTCATTGCTATGAAAGTGAAAGTTTCAGTCAACCAACAATTGCAATACAAATGGGTCAATGTTTTTGTTTTTTTTTGTTTGTTTGTTGCTTTAGGTCTCTTCCAACACAATTGATTTTTTTGTTTGTTTGTTGCTTTAGGTCTCTTCCAACACAATTGAGGTTATATGAGAGACCGCTGAAACAAAAAAAACAAGCAATCTAACAAAAATAGTACAAATGTAAATCAAAATCATAACCTAAAGATATCATAAGCTAAATTATAAATAACCAAGAACAAACAGGCAGAAGATTTACAGAAAAAAAATTATCCCCTGTCAAAAATACAATCACAAACCAAAGAAGCAGGATAGGCTAGTAAAGAGAAGAAGAAACGACATCACTATCGGATCGTACACCCATGCGAACATCATAGGTATATGATTCAAGGGTGATGCTCCCATCCAACCACCCGCAAATGGGTCAATAAGTCCAGGAAAACTAAGATGACATTATTACAGAATCCCGCCAAAATGATACTGTTGATGGCTAATTGTTAAAAATGATGTTTTTTGTTTTGTTTTTTTAAGGGTTTTACGGCGCTTGCAACACATTTAGGTTATATCAGCGCCAGTAAATAGGAAGAAAATGGTATAGTAAAAAGTTCTAGAATTACAATTAAAGCACCCAAGAGAAAGTAAGACAAAGGGGAACTGACACAAATGAGGTGACAAAAAAACAACAACCAAACAACTATGGTAAAACCAAAACGAACCCAAGAGGATTGATAAATTCTCACAAAAAGATTTATTTACATGAAATAAACAACTCTTGATGGTATCGCAGTAGGTAAAAATGTCGGTGATGACCCAAGCATCCAATTGTAAACAATTATACCAATGATGATTCAATTATACAAGATAAAGTCGATGACCATGATGATGAAGATGATATACATGTACACAATTCGGCATCCTGGACTCACAGCCTTTCCATTCCCTCGTCTGTGTCACTGGTATACTATGATACAACATTCAAACCGTCTCTCACGCTTTATACACATACACACTAATGCTCATATCACGAGATTCCAAACACCCACTTACTTGCAGCAGATTAATAAATAAAATATCCACATGAACTCATTCTTCCCCTCATCCCGGACTGGCATGACAACAGCGTCACCAATCACTCAAGTGTACATCTAGGATGGCAAATCATAATAATTCATCATTTCCTATTTACATAACATGTCTATTATTTTAATAACTATTTCATTTCATCACCATCTCAAATGCTCCATCTGATGACTTGGGTATTTTATTTTGTTTTTAACTTAGTTAAAACCAAAGAAACACTGCACTGCCCAACACTAACATTTGGTTTTTTTTTAATCTTTCATCTTGGCCAGAGAAACATACGAAAATTAAGATAAAATGACCCCACCTTGTCAAAATAAAACCTGAAACTGATTAAAAATATCTGGTTCAGAATTTTTGAAAAGTTGGGTGCCATTTAACACTAACGGTACATGATGGATTTTCTGAACAAAATGAAAAAAAAAATGTTTTTTAAAAAAGGGTTACGACAGCCTAAAGTAGCACAGAGATGTATTACATTAATAATAACAACCAAGACTGCAATTATGACATATTATATTAAGACTGAACATGAGATGTAAAACATTTAACTGTTTCTACATTCACACATCATCCATTAATTATTATGCAATAAATCGACCATGTAGAACGTATGGCTGCTGAAGAATGTCTATAAAAACAAACAAAAAAATCAACAATACAAGAGGGTCACCATAACTAGCAAAACAAAAACATCATCCTGTTGCAGGATGCCATTCTACGACTAAAAGACAAATTGTCAACACTTCCTATATGAGTAATCGTTTCCATGTTTTTGAACACCATAGTGTGTAAGGCACAGAGGCAGTCAACTGGATTACAAGCAAACCAAAAAGAAAAAAAGGCTTATTACTTTTTTTCACTAGCTTCTCATGATTCGTGGAGTGGTTGCAATTCTGACATGATATATGGACATTAATAAGGACAAGTGGACTATCCCATAAATTCCAATTTTCTCTCAATTTTATTTTACTGTTCCAAGCAAAGATTAGTTCAGCACCCTATAACCAGTGTTTCATTCTAAAACATAATGATCTTTCAATAAAAGAGATCAAATATAGTAAAAAATTAGGCCCAAGCAACATTGTCGAAACCTTTTTATAACATGGGGTAGCCGACTAGTTCTTAAAACCGACCATGATATACTCTTGCTTCCTTTATCAGACCCGAAAGCTGTTTTGTTTTTGTTTTTAAGGGTTTTACGGCGCTTGCAACACATTTAGGTTATATCAGCGCCAGTAAAAAGGAAGAAAATGGGATAATAAAAAGTTCTAGAATTACAAATAAAGCACCCAAGAAAAAGTAAGACATAGGGGAACTAGGAACAAATAGGGATCAGATGTAGATTCCAAGAGCACACTATCAAAGTACTCAGTTTGAGACCACCTATAAGTCTCATCCGGACACAAGCACAAAATCCAACAAAGAGAAATACACTCAAATGCTTACATTATAAATTCAAAATAACAAATATAATAATACATAACAGAGAGATGATTTACAAGGAAAAAAAATATCATCTCCCAAAACAACAACTATGCATTTGACTGTTTCCCTCCCAGCTACGACTCCGGCCAGGATAAAACCAAGTAATCTCATTCCAAGACAAAGACAGAAAGCATGTTGGAAAACAGATATAAGGGGATAGAAGACACAGTATGTACCCCCTGCCCACTATGGGAGTAACCCGAAAGCCAAGGTTCCAGTGGAATAGCAAAACATCAAGTGGTGATTTCTTGCCTCTCATAAGCAATTTTCTCAAGTCTAACCAATACATATTATACAGACATACATTTTCAAGCATCTTGATTTGTTAACTGTAAATATGTCCCAAAGGAAAATTTGACAAAAGTATTATTATCAGAATCTAAGAACACAACAAACAAATGAAAATCAGTTTAGAAATGAGTTGTTCCAAACTAGAACCAGTCCCGCTGGTGAAGGAAAAAAAAAAAAAAAAAGAAAAAAAAAGAAAAGAAAATTTTTAAATCAATTTTTCTCTATTAAACAAAATTCTTATAAAAAATCACAAATCAATATAATATGGTTAAATTAATTTAAAAAAAAAAGAAGATATTAATTGTTCCTGTTTATATCAGAGGAAGGTCTGAGCGTATTATGGAATTTAGAAAATTGCTTGGAGAGACTAAGACAATATTGAGTAATAACCAAGAAATGATGAAATTAAATCTCACAGCTTTACCAACAAAACAAACACACGAAAACAGGCATTCCAATCCAGCCCATCACATTCAAGATAAAGAAGACAAAAAAAATGACAAACGAGTGGCAGAATTTGACCACTTTGATGGCAGAGTTCCATTATATATCTAATGATTTATTTGGTTTGATAATTTAATCAAAGTATCACCAAAAACAAAACAGGCAGACAGTTTACTTTTAATACTAACACACACAAACACATGAAAAGAGCGTAAAGCATCTAAAAAATAGTGATCTTAGAAAAATATTGGAAATGAAAAAAAAAACAAAAACACAAACATAAGAAACAAACCAGCATTTCATACCTATCTTAAACACACAAACCTTAAA
>NC_088363.1:42454191-42469086 GCF_034508935.2 Berghia stephanieae
TAACAAAGAAAGTATTGAATTGAGCTTTATATAGCGCAATATCCACTAAATGTGCTCAAAGCGCTTTACAATGGGTCCCTGGTCAACAGCAACATTTAACATGTAGGACGGGTCATGCCGCATGTTAGGCGATATTACAATTTTTCGGACTAAGACAACGCTGTTAACGGCCAAGTACTCATTTTACACCTGAGTACGGTGAGAGAATGTGAGTAAAGAGCCTTTTCCAAGGACTCAACTATGCGCCGAGCGCGAGGCTCGAACCCAGGACCTTCCGATCCGAAAGCGAGTGTCATACCACAAGACCACATAGCCGCAGAAGATCAAGGAGAAGGCCACGAGGAACACGGAGAAGAGTTATTAAAAAGTTAAAGAGTTGTGCGGCTGTGTGGTCTTGTTGTATGACACTCAGTTTTGTAATCCGTCGAAAAGTTCAGGTGTCATTATAATGAGCTTTTGTATAGCACAATATCCACTAAATGTGCTCAAAGCGCTTTATAAAATGTCCCTGACCAACAGCAACACGTAACATGTAGAACGAGACATGACGCCTTTTCGGCAATATTAATATTTTTCGACAAAGACAACGCTGTTGACGGCCAGGTACTCATTTTACACATTAGTACGGTGAGAGAATGTGTGTAAAGAGTCTTTTCCAAGTTCAAGGACTCAACTATGCGCCGAGCGAGCTCGAACCCAGGACCTTCCGATCCAAAAGTGAGTGTCATACCACAAGACCGCATAGCCGCACTATTATTAAAAGTTAAATTCAAAGGAAAGAATTCCTTTTTCTTTTTTTCTTTTTTTTTTTTTTTTGTTGTTGTTGTTGTCGCGAATCACACCAAGAGCTACCCCCCAGGAACTTATGACATCTTCGGCCGAAATAAAATGAAATTTAATCAAGGAATACAATTTATAATACATTTCAATTGAACATGTTTAAGTTTCATAAGCACTGACTATTTCGAGTGGAGTATTTAAAGCGATGTTATTGTATTATAAAATAGCGATATGTGCGTGTTCGCGGACGTCATGTATGACGTCACAACTACTACAAATAGTTTACACGCCATTGATAAAAACTTATGAAGAAATTACTGTGATGTTTAATTGTGTTGTGTCATACATATATATATATATATATATATATATATATATATATATATATATATATATGTGTTGTGTGTGTGTGTGTGTGTGTGTGTGTGTGTGTGTGTGGGTTGAGGGAAGTTAACTGGAACCACGTAGAGTGCTAGACAGTTTCTTGGAGCGAATTATTTATTAATTTATGTTCACCTCGTTTTTTTTCTTTTGTTACTTTCTCGAACAACACTGTTTCATCCAAATCTTGGAATCATCAGGGAGTCCTGGAGTCTGGGAGGATGTTGTCGTGACGTCACTTTCCTCGTAATGACGCATAGAAACTTAGTAACGTGTTCTAAACTATCGAAACAATGGCGGACGCCCTTGAGAATTACTTCTCCGACGAGCATAAAAGTGTATCCAGAGGAGAAAAACATTATAAATCTGATCACGCTTTGACATTTATACATTCTGATCACATGACGTGAAAAAGTTCTAGCCAGCATGGAGAATAAACAGTACCGATTTCTTAGTTTAGAACCAAGATGGCCGCCGTTTCTGGGCGACGTGACATCAGACTATTGAATCCAATTTGGAAGGTCCTCGTTTCGAGCCTTGCTCGGCGCATAGTTGAGTCCTTGGAAGCGGCTCTTTGCTCACATTCTCTAACCGTACTCAGGTGTAAAAATAATGAGTGCCTGGCCGTTAACAGCGTTATCATTGTCGGAAAAAATTGTAATATTGCCTAACCAACGTCATGTCTCGTTCTACATGTTACGTATTGTCAGTGACCCTTTGTAAAGAGCTTTGAGCACTTTTAATGGATATTGCGCTATAAAAGCTCAAGTTAGTTTTGATGTTTTTTAAAATCCAAAATACGATACTTTGCTTGATTTTGAAAATGCCATTGAAGACAACGATTGACGAAGTTTCTTCCAGTGACAACAACCAAAATCTCACTTTTTTCTTCCTCGTTTTATGACACCGTGTTCATCACGAGATAACACTGTTTTGAGACGAGAGTTCACATATTTTAAGTAAACTTTTTTTTTCTGACCAAAATCAAAACGATTCTTTTTTATTATTGCTGTATACTTTTTTGGCCGGTGTGTAGCAGCACACTTCCCAGACATGCCAAGTGTACTACGAAACATTCGTAGAAATACGAATTTTTGGCTCCAGCTACAGAACACCATTCGCTTCTTTGACTCGATAAATCTTGTTGAAAAGGAAACTTTAGTTATTTAGAGCCTATATCCAGAAGTATATTTTGTTGATCATGCAAAGGGTAAATTATTTATTTCTAAAGCTATTTAAAGTGACTTTTTCTTTTTCTTTTTTCCCTTGGGAACTAAGATTTTTTGAAATTTCAAGTAGGCAGCCCTGTCGTTCTCTTCATCTCATTCTTCCCGTGGTTTTAGCCGTAGGGTGTCTATTGAAAGTGTCACCCGGTCATCTAATACCCTTAACGCCTGTCACCCTGATTATCTTGCTATGACTGCTTGCCTGTAACCCGATGCCTGAAACCCCCCTATACCCTTGTCAGACCTTCTATGAAGACACTGCATAGATTGACAGGTAAAATAACGGCTTTTCTACCTGATTATCCAAGCTGTTGTATCGATGCTGTGTTTGCTGTTTGCTGCTGTTCTTTTTGGTCGTTTCTACTATAACTTATAACCAAAAAAACACGCACGGCTTGTTGGGTATAAGGGGAAGTTGAAAGAAACGGATGTGTATGAAGTTACCTCTACTGAAAACAAACGATTATGGCAGACAAAGGAATGATAGAAGTAACGGATGGATTTGGTTAATAAATTGACGCATGAATGAGTTGAAGAATGAATGAATGAATGAATGGATGGATGAATGAATGACCGGCAAATCCGCCCATGATAATAATTGACTGAACGAATAATTGAGTGTTTTTGTTAGATTGTTTGTTGTTGTCAGTGGTAACGTCCATGGGAAATTGGAAATGAATTGTCTAATTATATTGACCATTGACCTCGCTTTTGCCGGACAACGAATCCTCCCCCCCCCCCCCCCCCCGCCCCACACCCCTTCAAAACAAAAAAATCACGCATCTTCAGATTTTGGCTTTTTAAAAAACGTTTACTGTGCGGCTATGTGGTCTATGGTATGTCACTCGCTTTCGGATGAGAAGGTCCTGAGTTGGAGCCCCGGTCGGCGCATATGTTGAGTCCTTTGAAAAAGCTCCTTACTCACATTCTCTCACCGTACTCAGATGTAAAATGAGTACCTGGCCGTTTACAGCGGTCTCTGTCCGAAAAAAAATTGTAATATCGCCAAGCAGGCGTCATGTCACATCCTACATGTTAAGTGTTGCTGTTGACCAGGGACCCCTAGTAAAGCGCTTTGAGCACCTTTAGTGGATATTGCGCTATATAAACGCTCAAAGTTACTAACATATCGATCAATTAAGACGAATCCCCTACTCGTTAACATGTGACCCATCGTCTCAAAACGGTATTATATCGAGGTATACCAGAGGTCGAAAAGTGACTCAAACAGTGAAATGATTAGAATGTTTAATTTTCGCCCATTAAGAAACTGTGTAACTTTTCTTCAATAAAACAAACGACCTCAATTTTATTTATTTTATTTTTTTATTATATCTTTTTGTTTCTGGCCATAAATTCGATCTTTCAGCAATTACATTATTCGACATAATTCCGATCGGAGACGATCTGGGACTTCAAAAATATTTCCCACCACTTCAAAGAAGTCCCAGGTTTGAGAGTTATTGACGAAATGAGGACCATTTTAATCGATTGATATGAAAGACGAGTTTTCTATCCAAAGTTTCAGAAATCTGTTGGGTTTTTTTTTCAGATTAATTAAGACAGAATGGGCTGTGGTGCCGTATACGTAGAATATGGCATTATAAAACTGTCGTACTATGGAAAAAAATCGTATTTAAATATTTGGCCAGAAAACTCGTCCTTCAAATATCGATCACAAATTATGACGAGCACTTATTTGTATATATATGTACACGTCGATCACAAATGTATTAAACCTGAGATTTTAACAAATTAATTTAAGATGATGTTTTGGTCTAAATAAAGTTCGAATTTGAGATTTTTTGACAGTTGGGGGATTTCTTAACCAATCAATATGTTGAGGTAAAATTTTCTGGCCAAAATGAGTTTTAAAATGCCATATTATTCTACGACACCACAGCCCATTCTGTCTTAATCTGAAAAACATCAACAGATTTCTTAAACTTTGGCCAGAAAACTCGCCTTTCATGTCAGTCGATTAAAATGGTCCTCGTCTCGTCAGTAACTCTCAAACCTGGGACTTCTTTGAAGTGGTGGTAGATATTCTTGAAGTCTCAGATTGGAGAGTTTTTGACAAAATGAGAATTAATTTAATCGATCGACTTTTGGAGAACGAGTTTTTTGGCCAACATTTGAAAAATGTCGTGTGTTTTTTTTCAGAGTCCGCAGCATTAGACATGGTTTTGACATTTAGTTTTTACCGACGTGCACTTATTTGCAGGTCTGATAACCCAATTCCTTATGGGCTCATTGTAATTGAAATCTCAAAATCTCTTGTCCATTACAACAATGTTAAAACAGGCCCACCACCAATATGACCACCACATCAGCACCATAATTCCTATCACCACCATCGTGTGTACCAACTATATCAGCACCACACTACATACATATATATATATATATATATATATATATATATATATATATATATTATAATATATAATATATATATATATATATATATATATATATATATATATATATATATATATATATATATATATATATTCATCACTCAAGTTTCTAAGTCTCATGATTTATAGCCACTGGACAACTAGACATGGTTTGGGCCATCCTGGAATAGGACCGTTACCCGTTTGTCCTTGACTGAAGGGTAAATTTGGATATTATAGTAAGATGTACAGATCTGCCTCGTGCTACAGAAAATTCGTATTATTACGAATTTTTGGCTCCAGCAACAGAATTGTATAATAGGTGTTTTAATTCAATAAAACATGTTCAAAATAAAAGTGTGCTCTACAGAACCTGTATTTAGGACTTTGAAGCATTTTTTTATCATGCTGAGGGCAAATTAGTTCTAAAGCACTATTTATGCTTATGTTTCTTTATTTTTCAAAAAATTGAACGTTCTGATAGGCCGCTCTGTATGTGGGATATGTAACCAAAGGCCTCAAAACGGCAATATGTCGGGATGTACCTCCTTCGTTCAGAGCCATTGGGAGCCGGAGCTTATCCCGGTTTCCATAGCGCGAAACGGACAATAGAAATTGCTTGCTTTCCTTTGGATAGGACGCCAATCTATCGCAAGGTATTTTCCGCCAAATCTAACAGACTCAGCTACCCATTCACTGCTGAGTGGACAATGGGTGGTGAGGGGTGGTCAGAAAAAATCTCGACTAACCGTTTTTGTGAAAGAATGATTGATGAAAATATTTTTCATCTAGATTGGCTGGCAAAAAAGTACAGCGAATGGGGAATGTGTCGTCATCCACACTCAATAAAAAGCCATGAAGGAAAATAGACAAATCAACGACCTCTCGGCTTTATTTGTATGGGGACGACAAAAGCAACAAAATTGAAAACAAAATAAAATTGAGCTTTTGAGCTTTTCGTATAGCGCAATATCCACTAAACGGGTTCAAAGCGCTTTGCAATGGGGTCCCTGAACAACAGTAACACGTAACATATAGAACAAGACGCCTGTTAGGCGACATTACCATTTTTCTTTTGACATAGACAACGCTGTTAACGACCAGGTACTCATTTTACACCTAAGTAATGTGAGTAAAGGGTCTTTTCCAAGAACTCAACTATGCGCCAAGCGAGGCTCGAACACAGGACCTTCCGATCTGAAAGCGAGTGTCATGCCACAAGACAACATAGCTGCACAGAACGGAAAACAAAGATAAATCATGAAAGCAATAATATATTTAGATACATAGGAAGTTATTTATGAGGAAATTTATTTTCATGTAATCTGTGCGCCATCGCGCTAATCCGGCATTATGTCGGAACGAATTAGATCTAGAAAAATAATTCAATGAGAACGAATCACCTCTCTGGTTCTCAAAAACCAATGACAACGATTTGAATGACGTCAGCTTCTATCATTCTATACCACAATGACAACGAACCAACTTTAGTTCTTAATTTGGCTGTTTGTACAAGCTGTTCAGACAACAGCGTTATCTTTGTCCGAAAAATTGTAATATATCTCCTAACAAGCGTCATGTCCCGTCCTACATGTTAAATGTTGCTGTTGACTAGGGACCACTTGTAAAGCGCTTTGAGCACATATAATGGATATTGCGCTATATAAAGCTCAATTAAGCTCAATTATTCAGAACGGGTCCATACTAGACCATCATGGCGTCTCCAAACCACCCCCCATTCCACACTTCCTCCATAGCCTACCTACTTACGTCACACACCCACCTTATCTTCCTCCACTGAAAAATGAGCCCATTTGTCATTCCGTGACCTGTTTGGGGTTATAAATACATATATATATACGTCGTACCTGTAATATAGCAACATAACATATTGTTATACCGTATAGATTCCTATAGGAAGACCTACCTACTTGAAATTCGAAAAAAATCGTAGTTTTCAGGGATTATAATCCATAGTTGACATTATAACTATCCTTTTAAAAATGACCTGTTTATGTTAAACACATTAAATTAATCATTTGAACTCCTTTATAAACTAGCTTTGACGACAGAACTTTGTTTTCAAGAAGTTTATTGAATTAAAGATCTTTATACAATTGTCAAGAAGGACCAGAAAATTCGTAGTTCTACGAAATTTTAGTAGTAGGAGGCAGATCTGCGTATAGGACATGTTGCTGGACCCCGGGGATTGGTAGATGGATGGTTGAGAAGGTGGAGGATGGTGGGGAATAATGGCCAAGGGATTGGAGGGGGAGGGGTGGGGGGGGGGGTGGTGTCGACGGAAGAGGGGAGGAGGGGTGAACAATTGTATCATACACTGTCTAAACAACTACATTTTTTTTCTCATCTTGGCCAGAAAATATTTACACATTATCGAAAATGTTAGATAATCTTAATTTTGTCCAATTAAAAAAACATAAATCTGAGACTTGTAGAAAGTGGCCGCCTGACTCGGTTTCTCAGTGGAATGGTAGGCTACTGTGTCTCGTCTTTTCTTGTCACCAAAGTCAAACGATGATAAGCGTAGTGAGTGGCCGAATGGGTGACAGGGATTGTGGAAAATTCTGGTCTTGAAGTTGTGCCGTTGAGTAACAACAAGAGATGAAGTGAGTAGAAAAGTGTCAGAAGACAATAGAGAATAAAAAATTTTCGCGGCGGTGGTTGGGTTTGAAAGGCACTTAATACACATTACCCCGCTCGAGTCAGGTATGAATGAACACCTAGGTATTGGTATATGACGGATATAATAGGAGTGTTAGTATAAAAAGGACGCTTAACACTCGACTAGTACTGTATGAAACAGAAGGGAGGAGAGGGGGGGGGGGGAGAGGAGGAGGAGGAGGAGGAGGGGTGGAGGTTTCTCGGTTGGAATGAGGTAAATGGCCATGGTCATCAGATCTCTGGAGTGGGGGGGGGGGGGGGGAGGGGGAAGAGAGCAGGAGGAGGAGGGAAGGGGAGGAGGAGGTAGGGGGAGGAGAGAGGAGGTGGAGGTTTCTGGTTGGGGTGAGGTAGATAGCCATGGTCATCAGATCTACTCTATCCACTAAGGCTTACCCACCTGTCAAGTTGAAACAAAGACGGTCCAGGTAAAAAAGAAGGTATATCATGTGTGTGTGTGTAAGTGTGTGTGTGTGTGTGTGTAAGTTTGTGTGTGTTTGTGTGTGTGTGTGTCGGTGAAAACAACAAGAGTGACCAATAGTGAAACAATAGCCGAGAATACCTTAAGGTTGTTTGAGATTCATCTTTGGTTAGAATGATAAGGAAAATAAACATAATATAATATTTATAGAATACACATTGGTATCAGCATATAGCATTGTCATATTTTTACCATGACCATTGCGTTTCATAATGCTTTAATTTTTACTTTTATTTTCTTCTCGTTTTTTTTTCATTATGGTCGTTTGTTCTGGTTTTGTTTGTTTGTTTGTTTGTTTGTTTGTTTGTTTTGTTTGTTTCGTTTTTTTTTATTGTTAGTTTGTTTGTTTGTTTTTGATTAAGTCTTTGGTGATTTTTTTTCTCTTAAAGTCGGCATTTTTGCATCTCATCAGTTCGTCTACCTTGAAATATTATTTTTTAAATATCCTTTTCCACAAAATAATCTGCGCAATACGCCATTTCATTAATTGAAAGGTCGTGGGAGAGCCAATTCTTTCAATTAAAAAGAATAGGGAAATAATGGGACGCCCAGATGGTTTTCACTTCAAGTTAGAATCCAGATTTTCTTTTTTTATTTTCAAAGCAAGATGAAAACAAAATGATATGGTGGATACTTATTTGTATTTAATAATAATATGTGCACGAAGATTTGGAGATTTATCCCGATCTCAGTCCCGTTAAACGAACGGTAACAATTACTCGCTACCTTTTAGACTTAAAGGTCGTCTGTTAAAAAGTACTTTCCGCAATATCTAACAAAACCAGCAATTGAATAATTACCAGAAGAGAAGAGGAATAATCATCATTTGCATTTTTTAAAGTAAAAAAGTAGTCCTTCAGAGCCATGAGGCCCGTGGAGTCGGAGTTTATCCCGGTTTCTTACTACCCTTTGGATAGGACGCTAGTCTATCGCAAAGTACTTTCCTCACATATCTAAAAGACCCAGCTACTCAATCACTACTGGGTGGACAGGGGGTTCAGAAAGTCATTTCGAATGCACCCGTGATCGCTCACGGTCCCTTTGCGAGTGAAGCGAGTGCTCTACCAACTGAGCTATCGCCCTCCCCTCTCCCCCCAAATGTATTAAATTATTCGTTAAATGTATCATCATTCAAGTGTGTTATTATCTTGTTTTTCTCTGTTTTTTTTTCTTACTTCTGGATTCTAACTTGAAATGATAAACATTGTGTCAGTTGATTGTCAAATATATGACATTCATAATGAATTGGATCATCGTGGGTTTGGAGTTTTAAGATAAGCGGTGGTATTAATAATAAGGATAATGATGATGATGATGATGATGATGATGATGATGATGATGGTGGTGGTGATGATGGTGGTGGTGATGGTGGTGGTGGTGGTGGTGATGATGATGATGATGATGATGATAATGATGATGATGGTGGTGGTGGTGGTGGTGATGATGATGATGATGATGATGATGATGATGAATACAATGTATATGATGATGATGACGACGACGACGATGATGATGATGACGACGACGACGATGATGATGATGATGATGATGATGATGATGATGGTGATGATGATGATGATGATGATGATGATGATAATAATGCGACAATAGTAATAATAATGATAAGCACAATCATCATCATCATTATTATCATCAACATCAAAAATACATCATCATCATCATTATCAACATCAACTAGATACCAACCCCAGAACCAACCAAACGACTTTGATTGAGATCACGGGGTAAAAACATCCACTCGTAAACAAACCTACTGGATTATGACCACATTGGACACAGAATACCAGGTAGATGTTTGTGTCATGACATTTATAACTGCCAGGGTTTAAAACCCCGACCATCCAGTCAGGCGGTTTGAAATTCATGACAACCATCAAACCCCCCGCCTTTACGTCGCCATCCGACACATGAGACGGTTTGCCATAGCAACCGACTACATCAAAACATTCACGGGCTACAACCAGAGATTTATAATATATCAAAAGGAGACGTCCAACAAACTTTTTTTTTAATGCTTGTCATTTTTATTGCTTTTTGTTTTTGTTTTGTTGAGCTTGTTTGTTTGTTTGTTTTTGTTATGTTGTTTTTTGTTTGTTTGGTTTTGTTTGTTTTTGGGGGGGTTTCTTGTTTTGTTTTTTTGTTGTTTTTTTTTTTTATTTTTTATTTATTTTTTTTTTTTTTTTTGGGGGGGGGGGGGGTCTTTTTTCTGTGTTTTTAGGGTGTGTGTGTGGGTGGTGGGAGGGGGGTTTGTTGGATTTTAAAAAATTTTTGTGTGTTGTTTTTTTTTTTTTTTTTGGGGGGGGGGATGTATGTTTATTTTTGTTTGTTTTGTTCTGTTTGTTGAGGGGGGGGGGGGGGAGGTTGTATGTTTTTGTTTTGTTTTGTATTTAATTTAAAAAATTTCAGGCACAGACAAAAAACTAGAAATTCCTCTAAAGTGAAGATCGTTGTGTTGTCGAAATTGTGTCAAGCAATAAACCGCTCTTCTCTTCCTTTATAATGTTAACTTTCTTACGTGCTCGGTGTATTATCACGCCATCAATTGGCGTTCAAATGTCCAAAAAAATAAAAGTGCTCAACGCATATCTTCCATTTCATATCCATGGCTACAGCATACTTTGTAGTTACTGCCTACCACTATCACAAACGGTGACGATCTTTTCCTCTGCTTCTACGTCGTAAAATGGGTGCGACAAAAATAAGGATTAAAACAGAACAAGAAACGACACCCTGTTAATGTTGCTGGTAGTGGCCTTAGTGGTCTCTCTTGCTTGTCAACATCAAAGTCTCACGGTTTAATAAAAGGCACGTAGGTAGTTTGTAGTGATGATTGACAGTAATGGAAGGTGTTATTTTTAACATTATTTTTATCATTTCGAAGTCATTTAGGCTTTCTTAAGAGTATTGGCTTTTTCATTTTATGTTGTTTTTTTTTTAATTTACTTTTATTTATTATTTAGTTTTTGTTTATTTACTTACTCAATTTTTATATATTTATTTATTTATTTATTCATTCATTCATTTATTCTTTAACTTCTTTATTTTTATATTTATTTAATCTATTTATTTACATATCATTGATCAGATTTCTCCATTTCTATGTATCCAAACAATCTGAAAATGGAAATGGTACGAGTTGTGATCAAAGATTTTTATAACATAAGATGGTCATCGAACGTCGTTTTGCGTGTAGGACAATTGAAGATCTTAACTTTCTCTTTAAGTCAAGATAGTCGTGGTGCAAAGCTTGAGACAATGAAATAAATAACTTCCTATCTCTCGTATATTGTCGTACTCTGAAAAAAATATCAACAAACCAAAAACAAACAACAAACAAACCCATATTATATATTTATCGATTCATTAAAATGACCCTCATCTTGACAACAAAAAAACCCCTCTAAAACCTGGAATTTCGATCAATATGATGGGCATTTAATCGATCAATATTTTACGATTAGTATTTGACGGACTAGATTTCTGGCCAAAATCTGAAAAAAAAAATATTTGTTTGGTTTTGTTTTCAAAGAACGCAGTGCTCTAACATGACTAGACTTGGCTTGTTTGCTTGGGTTTGTTTGATTTTTTTTCCCCCGAAAGGCAGCTTTGAATAGAAAATAATACAATATTCCATGTTCAGCTTGTATTTTCTAACTATTGTTATGATGGCTGGGAACATTCACGAGTCCAATGGTACAGTAATATTTAGATATTGTTGTCCTATCCAGCCATCTATCCATCTCTCCATCCCTCTTCCAATCCATCCATCCATCTCTTCATCCCTCTTCCAATCCATCCATCCAACAATATTTCCATCCACCCTCCTGCCATCTATCCACCCATTTTTCCACCCATCCATCCATCCATCAATTCCTCCATCCATCCTAATCCATACATAAATTCTTCCATCCATCCGCCCATCCATTCATCCATCCATCCTTCCATCTTTCTACACAGCATAGTGGATGTGTACCTAAGGGTAGCGTCTATCCTGTCAGATGTCCATCCTAGGTGATGGATGGGCACAGCTCCTGTCCACTGGTCTCAAGGCCCCGGGATGGCCAAACAGGTAAGGTCCTTGTCTTTCTTTACTGACCAAAGACCACTTGACCAGTGTCCGGCGACAGCCATAAATAGCCATGTCGGGTTGATGTCGTCTCTGGACCCGAGACGTTGAGCCATGAGAAATAAAAACGGTGATTCAAAATATATAAAATGTAACGGGATGGACAGTGGGACACGTTTAAACGGGACGTCCATTGTGCGGTTTTGTGGTATCATGGTATGACACTCGCCTTCAAATCTGTCAGTCATTGGTTTGAATCCCGTTGAGGACGGCTCAAAAATGAGTCATTGGTAGAGACTCTTTACTCAAATTTTCTCATCGTGTACAATGAGTACCTGGCCGTTAAAAGAGTTGTCTTTGTCAAAACAAAACAAAACAAAACAAAAAAACAAAAAACCTAAACAACTGGCGTCATGTCGTCTCGTCTTATATATTCAGTGCTGTTGTTGGCTTGGGACTGGCCCTTTGTAAATCACTTTGAGCACTTTCAGTTGATGTTAGCTATATTTAAAAAAATCAAGTTTTTCGAGCGTGAGTGTTTGTGTGTGTGTGTGTGTGTGTGACTGTGTGTGTATGAGTGTTTTATGGGTTGGGGTTTTTTTTTTGTTATTTGTTGGGTGTTTTGGGGGTTGTTTGTTTTTTTTTTTTTTTTTTTTTTTTTTTTGTTTTTTTTTTCTTTTTTTTTGTTTTTTTTTTTTTGGGGGGGGGGGGGGGGGTTCTTTTCTATTTATTGGATTGATGGGAATAGAATCTTTGGTGGTGTTAACGAGAATATTGTTTCATAGATATATGGTATGTCATCGGTCACCTCAAAACAGTATTATGTTGGTAATTTGTATTATTTTATTGATGAGTATGGGTAGACGGCAAGAGAGGAAGAGGTAGACCAACAAGAAGCTGGGAACAAGATATATGTGAATGGCTGGGAATGACAGCAACTCAAGCAAGTAGACTGGCGGAAAACCGTAATCTGTTTCGCAAGAAAGTTCGGGAAGCAACGTCCTACGCAGGATCAGCTGACTAGATGATGATGATGAGTATGAGCATAATTTCTTCAATGGCAAAAACTATCTATCTATCTGTCTAACTTTCTTTCTATCTATCTATCTATCTATCTATCTATCTATCTATCTATCTATCTATAAGATCTCTCAATCTATCCATCTATATATCTACTTATCTATCTACTTATTTATCTATCTGTCTATCTATCTGCCTGTCTTTTATTCTCTCTATTTATCTTTCACATGTCTGCTGATCTATCCGTCCATTTCTCCTTCCCTCCCTCACTCCCTCAATACCCTCTCTCTCTCTCTCTCTCTCTCTCTCTCTCTCTCTCTCTCTCTCTCTCTCTCTCCTCTCTCTCTCTTCTCCCCCCCCCTCTCTCCTCTTCTTCGTTTCTTTCTTTCTTTATATATATATATATATATATATATATATATATATATATATATATAATATATATATATACAAATACATCAATTAATTCCCGTATAATACGTGTTAGGGTCACCATCGTGTCCACAGAATGTGTTGACTGTAACGTTGCTTTAGTCAGATTAATCCTGGTATCTCTCTCCCACGTGATAAAGTAACATTTAGGCAGGTAGCAGAAAGCATCGTTGTCGGCAGGTCGTAGGTAGCTTACAAGTCATTCTGTAGGTAATTTGTAGGTAGCTTACAAGTCATTCTGTGGGAAGGTCGTAGGCAGCTTACAAGTCGTTCAGTGAGAATGTCTAGGTAGCTTACAAGTTATTCTGTGGGAAGGTCGTAGGCAGCTTTCAAGTCGTTATTAAGGTGGTATGTAGGCAGCTTACAAGTTGTTCTTTGGGAATGTCCAGATAGCTTAAAAGTCATTTTGTGGGTAGGTTGTAGGCAGCTTACAAGTCGTTCTGTGGGTAGTTTGTAGGCAACTTACAAGTCGTTCTGTGGGAAGGTTGTAGACAGTTTACAAGTCGTTCTGTGGAAAAGTTGTTTATAGCCTACAAGTCGTTCTGTGGGTAGTTTGTTTGCAGCTTACAAATCGTCCTGTGAGCAGGTTGTTGGCAGCTTAGAAGTCGTTCTTTGGGTAAGTCGTAGATAGCTTACAAGTGGCTCTGTGCGTAGGTAGTAAATACATTATGTGTCGTTCTGTAGGTAGGTCGCAGATAGCTGACATGTAGATTTGTAGTTGGGTCGTAGGTAACTTACACTTACGTCTGTGGGTAGGTCGTAGGCAGCTTACAAGTCGTTTTGTGGGTAGGTAATAAAATGTTTACGTCTTTCTATAGGTAAGTCGTAGGTTTCATACGAGCCCTTTGGTGGGTATGTCGTAGAAAGTTATATATCGTTATGTGTACAGGTCATAGGTAGCTTACAAGTTGTTCTCTACGTAGGTCGTAATGTAGCCTACAAGTTTTGTGCGTGTGTTGTAGATGGCTCACAAGTCGCTCTGTAGATAGGTCGTATGTAGCTTACAGTGGTTCTCTCAAGGGAAAGGGGAGGGGGGTAGTATGTAGATTCGAAGTCGCTCTGTGCGTAGCTCGTAGGTAGCTTACAAGTAGTTCAGTAGTAAAGTCGGCTGTGTGCGGCTTGCGGCTATGTGGTCTTGTGATATGACACTTGCTTTCGGATCGGAAGGTCGTGGTTCGAGCATCGCTCGGCGCATAGTTGAGTCCTTGAAAAGGCTCTTTATTCACATTTTTCTCACCGTACTCGGTGTAAAATGAGTACCTGGTCGTAAACAGCGGTTGTCTCTGTCCGAAAAAATTGTAATATCGCCTAACAGGTGTCAAGTTCCGTCCTACATGTTAAGTGTTGCTGTTGTCCGGAACCCCTTGTAAAGCGCATTGAGCACGTTTTTAGCGGATATCGCGCTATATA
>NC_088363.1:42476685-42494185 GCF_034508935.2 Berghia stephanieae
TATCACTTAATTTCCGCAATAATGGCCATCAATACAGGGATATCGATTCTTAATTCTTAATTCCTGACGAAGGGTTTGTGTCTGAAACTGAATCTATCTGGGGTTTGTTTTTTTTTCAATCTTTGTTTTCTACTTTTCGCTGGGATTCTCCCCTCTTCCCCTCAACCATCGTTACCACGATAGCCCCCCCCCCCCCCACCCCCCACCACAAATCCACATTTTACCAGTAGTGTTTGTATCCAGGGTCCCATGGGATAGTCCTCACCCGTCCTACCTGTCCTGTCATATCGTAGCTGTCAACCCACCAGGTGAAGCAAGAAACGGCTGGGGATTGGAGACCGGGTCAGGATCCGTCAGGTAGGATAGGATAGGATAGGATGGGATGGATGGGCTCCACCAACTGAACTACCACATAACAACTAATTATCATTTTGGCCGCAAAACTCTTAATTTGGCCAGAAATCTTTTGCTTTTAAAAATTATCATTTTTGACAGAAAACTCTTAATTCGGCCAGGAATCTTTTACTTCGCATAAATCTATAGATTAAGATAGCATCAAACTTGTCAAACATGTCTTTTTTTTTTTAATGGAGCTTTTATATAGCGCAATATCCACTAAACGTGCTTAACACGCTTTACAAGGCGTTCCTAGCAAACAGCAATATTGAACATTTAAGACGGGACATGACGCTCATTAGGCGATGTTACGATTTTTTCGGACAGAGACAACGCTGTTAACGATCTGGTACTCATTTTACACCTGAGTACCGTGAAAGAATGTGAGTAAAGAGCTTTCTCCAAGGAAAAGGCTCAACTATGCGCCGAGCGAGACTCTAACCCAGGACCTTCCGATCCGAAAGTGAGTGTCATGCCACAAGACCACATAGCCGCACATGTATCTGTAGCGTTAAATGAATAGTGACAATCGCTTGCCACCCTCTGGATTGGACGCGAGTCTCTCGCAAAGTAATCTCAATCATATTTAATAGTCCCAGCAACTCAGTCACCACTGGTTGGACAAAGAGGTAAAAAAAACTAGACCACATAGCCGCACAAACCCGAGACTTCATAAAATGGCGTATTGTTCCAAAAGAGTCTCATGTTTAAGAAAAGTTGACACGTTCGAGTCATCTTAATCTGTCGATGCATGGATTAAATTTTATTTTTCTGGTCAAAATGAGAAAAAGATGTTTAGTCAGATAATGGCAGTGTGGTGGGATAATTTATGGGTGAAGGAAGATGACTGGTGGGGACATCTAATGAGGAGGAAATGGTGATAAAGAAATAAAGAAAGAAAGAAAGAAAGAACAAAAAAGAAGAAGAAGAAGAAGAAGAAGAAGAAGAAGAAGAAGAAGAAGAAGAAGAAGAAGAAGAAGAAGAAGAAGAAGAGGAAGAAGAAGAAGAAGAAGAAGAAGAAGAAGAAGAAGAAGAAGAAGAAGAAGAAGAAGAGAAGAAGAAGAAGAAGAAGAAGAAGAAGAAGAAGAAGAAGAAGAAGAAGAAGAAGAAGAAGAAGAAGAAGAAGAAGAAGAAGAAGAGAAGAAGAAAGAAGAAGAAGAAGAAGAAGAAGAAGAAGAGAGGAGGAGGAGGAGGAGGAGGAGGAGGAGGGAGGAGGAGGAGGAGGAGGAGGAGGAGAGGAAGAAGAAGGAAGAAGAAGAAGAAGAAGAAGGAAGGAGAGGGGAGAGAGAGAAGAAGAAGAAGAAGAAGAAGAAGAAGAAGAAGAAGAAGAAGAAGAAGAGAAGAAGAAGAAGAAGAAGAAGAAGAGAAAGAAGAAGAAGAAGAAAGAAGAAGAAGAAGAAGAAAAGAAGAAGAAGAAGAAAAGAAGAAGAAGAAGAAGAAGAAGAAGAAGAAGAAGAAGAAGGAGGAGGAGGAGGAGGAGGAGGAGGAGGAGGAGGAGGAGGAGGAGGGATGAAAGAGAAGAATGCGCAAAAAGAGTAGAGAAGAAATTGTGTATAGATAGACGTCTATGTCTTGGAGATTATTAATATGAGCGCAAAATTCGGAAAACTTTGTCAGTGAAAATCTCAACTTTAAGAAATTATACACCCCTAAGTATTAATTTATCTTTATTATTTTTACTTTGCGAAGCGGAATGTGGCAATGTAACTGTCCGTTACAATCAAATGTGCGCCTATGTGGTCTATGTCGCTTTCGGATCGGAAGGTCCTGGGTTTGAGCCTCGCTCTGAGCATAGTTGAGTCCTTGAAGAAGGCTCTTTACTCACATTCTCTCACCGTACTCAGGTGCAAAATGAGTACCTGGCCGTTAACAGCGTTGTCTCTGTCCGAGACATTGTAATAGTATCGCCTATCAGGCGTCATGTTTCGTTCTACATGTTACGTGTTGCTCTTGGTCAGGGACCCCCTGTAAAGCAGTTTTAGCACGTTTAGTGGATATTTCTCTATATAAAAGCTCAATTTTTTAATATAGGTATACAGTCGTCGCTGGATTCTAGTACGCCGGATTCCAGCACGCTATGCAATACAACACGCTGGAGCTGAGTGACCGAATGTATTGGTTACCCCCTATGTTGAGCTTCGGACTTAACCCTCTCCTTACCACCAACACAGCAAAATCGTCACATTTGTTACGACACAATATACATTTTTTCTTATTCAGAGTATTTTGTACATCACAATGATCTTTGTTTAATTAATAAGAACATAAAGTTGTTTTGTAGAGAGATTGTTTGAATTTTAAAAATCCATTTTTCTACTGGGTAATCCTGCCATTTTGGGAGAATACTGAAAATGATCGGTTAAGAGAGAGTTAAAGCACGCGCTCGCTTTTGGTTTCTCCAGAGAGCGTGCTAGAGGAACCTAGCGAGTTTTGTATCTCGATGATTCTAATTAAGAATTGCATATCTCGATAAAGCAGTGGGAGAGGAAATAGGAAGAAGACGATTGAGGTGGATTGGACACACACTTAGAAATAATGACTCCACTATAACAAAGAAAGTATTGAATTGAGCTTTATATAGCGCAATATCCACTAAATGTGCTCAAAGCGCTTTACAATGGGTCCCTGGTCAACAGCAACATTTAACATGTAGGACGGGTCATGCCGCATGTTAGGCGATATTACAATTTTTCGGACTAAGACAACGCTGTTAACGGCCAAGTACTCATTTTACACCTGAGTACGGTGAGAGAATGTGAGTAAAGAGCCTTTTCCAAGGACTCAACTATGCGCCGAGCGCGAGGCTCGAACCCAGGACCTTCCGATCCGAAAGCGAGTGTCATACCACAAGACCACATAGCCGCAGAAGATCAAGGAGAAGGCCACGAGGAACACGGAGAAGAGTTATTAAAAAGTTAAAGAGTTGTGCGGCTGTGTGGTCTTGTTGTATGACACTCAGTTTTGTAATCCGTCGAAAAGTTCAGGTGTCATTATAATGAGCTTTTATATAGCACAATATCCACTAAATGTGCTCAAAGCGCTTTATAAAATGTCCCTGACCAACAGCAACACGTAACATGTAGAACGAGACATGACGCCTTTTCGGCAATATTAATATTTTTCGACAAAGACAACGCTGTTGACGGCCAGGTACTCATTTTACACATTAGTACGGTGAGAGAATGTGTGTAAAGAGTCTTTTCCAAGTTCAAGGACTCAACTATGCGCCGAGCGAGGCTCGAACCCAGGACCTTCCGATCCAAAAGTGAGTGTCATACCACAAGACCGCATAGCCGCACTATTATTAAAAGTTAAATTCAAAGGAAAGAATTCCTTTTTCTTTTTTTCTTTTTTTTTTTTTGTTGTTGTTGTTGTCGCGAATAACACCAAGAGCTACCCCCAGGAACTTATGACATCTTCGGCCGAAATAAAATGAAATTTAATCAAGGAATACAATTTATAATACATTTCAATTGAACATGTTTAAGTTTCATAAGCACTGACTATTTCGAGTGGAGTATTTAAAGCGATGTTATTGTATTATAAAATAGCGATATGTGCGTGTTCGCGGACGTCATGTATGACGTCACAACTACTACAAATAGTTTACACGCCATTGATAAAAACTTATGAAGAAATTACTGTGATGTTTAATTGTGTTGTGTCATACATATATATATATACATACATATATATATATATATATATATATATATATATATATATATATATATATATATGTGTGTGTGTGTGTGTGTGTGTGTGTGTGTGTGTGTGTGGTTGAGGGAAGTTAACTGGAACCACGTAGAGTGCTAGACAGTTTCTTGGAGCGAATTATTTATTAATTTATGTTCACCTCGTTTTTTTCTTTTGTTACTTTCTCGAACAACACTGTTTCATCCAAATCTTGGAATCATCAGGGAGTCCTGGAGTCTGGGAGGATGTTGTCGTGACGTCACTTTCCTCGTAATGACGCATAGAAACTTAGTAACGTGTTCTAAACTATCGAAACAATGGCGGACGCCCTTGAGAATTACTTCTCCGACGAGCATAAAAGTGTATCCAGAGGAGAAAAACATTATAAATCTGATCACGCTTTGACATTTATACATTCTGATCACATGACGTGAAAAAGTTCTAGCCAGCATGAAGAATAAACAGTACCGATTTTCTTAGTTTAGAACCAAGATGGCCGCCGTTTCTGGGCGACGTGACATCAGACTATTGAATCCAATTCGGAAGGTCCTCGTTTCGAGCCTTGCTCGGCGCATAGTTGAGTCCTTGGAAGCGGCTCTTTGCTCACATTCTCTAACCGTACTCAGGTGTAAAAAAAAATGAGTGCCTGGCCGTTAACAGCGTTATCATTGTCGGAAAAATTGTAATATTGCCTAACCAACGTCATGTCTCGTTCTACATGTTACGTATTGTTGTTGGTCAGTGACCCTTTGTAAAGAGCTTTGAGCACTTTTAATGGATATTGCGCTATAAAAGCTCAAGTTAGTTTTGATGTTTTTTTAAATCCAAAATACGATACTTTGCTTGATTTTGAAAATGTCATTGAAGACAACGATTGACGAAGTTTCTTCCAGTGACAACAACCAAAATCTCACTTTTTTCTTCCTCGTTTTATGACACCGTGTTCATCACGAGATAACACTGTTTTGAGACGAGAGTTCACATATTTTAAGTAAACTTTTTTTTCTGACCAAAATCAAAACGATTCTTTTTTATTATTGCTGTATACTTTTTTTTGCCGGTGTGTAGCAGCACACTTTCCAGACATGCCAAGTGTACTACGAAACATTCGTAGAAATACGAATTTTTGGCTCCAGCTACAGAACAAAATTCGCTTCTTTGACTCGATAAATCTTGTTGAGGAAACTTTAGTTCTTTAGAGCCTATATGCAGAAGGTTATTTTGTTGATCATGCTAAGTGTAAATTATTTATTTCTAAAGCCATTTAAAGTGACTTTTTCTTTTTCTTTTTTCCCTTGGGAACTAAGAATTTTTGAAATTTCAAGTAGGCAGCCCTGTCGTTCTCTTCATCTTATTCTTCCCGTGGTTTTAGCCGTAGGGTGTCTATTGAAAGTGTCACCCGGTCATCTAATACCCTTAACGCCTGTCACCCCTGATTATCTTGCTATGACTGCTTGCCTGTAACCCGATGCCTGAAACCCCCCTATACCCCTTGTCAGACCTTCTATGAAGACACTGCACAGATTGACAGGTAAAATAACGGCTTTTCTACCTGATTATCCAAGCTGTTGTATCGATGCTGTGTTTGCTGTTTGCTGCTGTTCTTTTTGGTCGTTTCTACTATAACTTATAACAAAAAAACACGCACGGCTTGTTGGGTATAAGGGGGAAGTTGAAAGAAACGGATGTGTATGAAGTTACCTCTACTGAAAACAAACGATTATGGCAGACAAAGGAATGATAGAAGTAACGGATGGATTTGGTTAATAAATTGACGCATGAATGAGTTGAAGAATGAATGAATGAATGAATGAATGACCGGCAAATCCGCCCATGATAATAATTGACTGAACGAATAATTGAGTGTTTTTGTTAGATTGTTTGTTGTTGTCAGTGGTAACGTCCATGGGAAATTGGAAATGAATTGTCTAATTATATTGACCATTGACCTCGCTTTTGCCGGACAACGAATCCCCCCCCCCCCCCCCCCCCCAAAAAAAAAAACAAAAAAAAATCACGCATCTTCAGATTTTGGCTTTTTAAAAAACGTTTACTGTGCGGCTATGTGGTCTATGGTATGACACTCGGATCAGAAGGTCCTGAGTTGGCGCATATGTTGAGTCCTTTGAAAAGGCTCCTTACTCACATTCTCTCACCGTACTCAGATGTAAAATGAGTACCTGGCCGTTTACAGCGTTGTCTCTGTCCGAAAAAAATTGTAATATCGCCTAGCAGGCGTCATGTCACGTCCTACATGTTAAGTGTTGCTGTTGGCCAGGGACCCCTAGTAAAGCGCTTTGAGCACCTTTAGTGGATATTGAGCTATATAAAAGCTCAAATTTACTAACATATCGATCAATTAAGACGAATCCCCTACTCGTTAACATGTGACCCATCGTCTCAAAACGGTATTATATCGCGGTATACCAGAGGTCGAAAAGTGACTCAAACAGTGAAATGATTAGAAATAAAAATGAATGTTTAGTTTTCGCCCATTAAGAAACTGTGTAACTTTTCTTCAATAAAACAAACGACCTCAATTTTTTATTATTTTTTTTAAATTATATCTTTTTGTTTTTGGTCATAAATTCGATCTTTCAGCAATTAAATTATTCGACATAATTCCATTCGGAGACGATCTGGGACTTCAAGAATATCTCCCACCACATCAAAGAAGTCCCAGGTTTGAGAGTTATTGACGAAATGAGGACCATTTTAATCGATTGATATGAAAGTCGAGTTTTCTATCCAAAGTTTCAGAAATCTGTTGGGGTTTTTTTCAGATTAATTAAGACAGAATGGGCTGTGGTGCCGTATACGTAGAATATGGCATTATAAAACTGTCGTACTATGGGAAAAAATCGTATTTAAATATTTGGCCAGAAAACTCGTCCTTCAAATATCGATCACAAATTATGACGAGCACTTATTTGCATATATATGTACACGTCGATCACAAATGTATTAAACCTGAGATTTTAACAAATTAATTTAAGATAATGTTATGGTCAAAATAAAGTTCGAATTTGAGATGTTTGGACAGTTGGGGGATATCTTAACCAATCAATATGTGAGGTAAAATTTTTCTGGCCAAAATGCGTTTTAAATGCCATACGACACCACAGCCCATTCTGTCTTAATCTGAAAAAAATCAACAGATTTCTTAAACTTTGGCCAGAAAACTCGCCTTTCATGTCAGTCGATTAAAATGGTCCTCGTCTCGTCAGTAACTCTCAAACCTGGGACTTCTTTGAAGTGGTGATAGATATTCTTGAAGTCTCAGATTGGAGAGTTTTTGACAAGATGAGAATCAATTTAATCGATCGATTTTTGGAGAACGAGTTTTCTGGCCAAAATTTGAAAAATGTGGGGGGTTTTTCAGAGTCCGCAGCATTAGACAAGGTTTTGACATTTACGTTTTACCGACGTGCACTTATTTGCAGGTCTGATAACCCAATTCCTTATGGGCTCATTGTAATTGAAATCTCAAAATCTCTTGTCCATTACAACAATGTTAAAACAGGCCCACCACCAATATGACCACCACATCAGCACCATAATCCCTATCACCACCATCGTGTGTACCAACCATATCAGCACCACACTACATACATACATATATATATATATATATATATATATATATATATATATATATATATATATATATATATATATATATACACTAGTAAAAAGCCCGCAATTTCGCGGGGAATGAACTATTTCCATTCGATATTATACCCACCATTATTTAATGAGGGCAGATTGGTAAACAACGTTGTCTGTGTAAGTTGGTACATCCTCTGTTGATTTTTATGTGTGGCCCAACATGAAGTGTAAGCCGCTATAGCCTCTGACCCGTGACACAGCAACATATAGTTGTCCGTGTATGAAAACAGGTTGTGGTAATAAAATCAACTGCGAAAATAAACCTGAAGTAGCAGACGTGAGCAGAGTTGAAAGACGATCCTGGGATCGAGAACTTACCTTACAGTACAGTACTCTGGTGATCATGTTTGGTGGCGTTTGGCACCGTTTTTATGCACCTCCACTGACTTTAAATTATAAAAGGAAATCAAATTATCTCTTTATCGATCTGTAAAAAATACATTTCTAATTTTCAAATCTTTCAGTAGAGTTGTGCGCCGTATAATTTTTTTTTTATTGACTCAAATGGCACAATGTTCTCCACAAGGCTAGACTATATTTAAGAAAGGATTTTCAATTCCATTGTATTTATTTTCCAACAACATTCTACATGTTTTTATATTTCACTTTCTAAACTGCATTACACAGTTCCTCCCCGCCTCCCCTCTTTTCACTTAATTAATTGTACACCTTTTAAGAAATATCTAGCATTCTGTTTTAATTCGTGCTTCCTTACAAAGGAGCATACTAATTTCCCGCCAACCAATGTTTTGTTTATTCATCTTAACTACGCCACTACCACATTATCTCATTCATCTTTTGGAGAGAAAAAAAATCCTTCGATCTCGAGCTAATCCTAATAGTAAAAAAAGAATCAAAATGGCGACTGAAATACCTTCATGTGATCAAGTGAATAATATCACCATGAATGCCACGATTTGCTGAAAAATGCCAACACACACACACACACATGTATACACCACACACAACACACACACACACACACACACACACATATACATACACGCAATTAGAACATAACAACACTGATCACCGCTAAATCAACAACACAACGGAAGTAATAATACTACTTGATGTCATAAATAGATGACGCAAACTGACAACTTTTTACAGTGACGAAATTGGTTGATTTTGGGACTGTTTAGTGTCGTCGGTACGTATTTTATGATATCTGTGTGACTCAACGAACATTCAAACTGACTTTAAATTATAAAAGGAAATCAAGTTATCTGTTTATCTATCTGTAAAAAAAATACATTTCTAATTTTCAAATCTTTCAGTAGAGTTGTGCACCGTATCAATTTTGTTATTGACTCAAATAAGCACAAAGTTCTCCACAATGCTATATTTTTTTAAAGAAAGGATATATATATATATATATATATATATATATATATATATATATATATATATATATATATATATATATATATATATATTCATCAGTCAAGTTTCTAAGACTGTCTCATGATTTATAGCCACTGGACAACTAGACATGGTTTGGGCCATCCTGGAATAGGACCGTTACCCGTTTGTCCTTGACTGAAGGGTAAATTTAGATATTATAGTAAGATGTACAGATCTGCCTCGTGCTACAGAAAATTCGTATTATTACGAATTTTTGGCTCCAGCAACAGAATTGCATAATAAGTGTTTTTATTCAATAAAACATGTTCAAAATAAAAGTGTGCTCTACAGAACCTGTATTTAGGACTTTGAAGCATTTTTTTTTATCATGCCGAGGGCAAATTAGTTCTAAAGCACTATTTTTGCTTATGTTTCTGTATTTTTCAAAAATTTGAACTTTCTGATAGGCAGCTCTTTATGTGGGATATTATGTAACCAAAGTCCCCAAACGGCAATATGTCGAGATGTACCTCCTTCGTTCAGAGCCATTGGGAGTCGGAGCTTAGTCCGTTTTCCATAGCGTGAAATGGACAATGCAATTGCTTGCTTTCCTTTTGAAGGGACGCTAAACTATCGCAAGGTACCTACTTTCCGCCAATTCTAACAGACTCAGCTACCCATTCACTGCTGTGTGGACAATGGCGGATGGGGGATGGTCAGAAAAAATCTCGACTAATCTCGTTTATGTGAAAGAAAAATTGGTGTAAATATTGTTCACCTGGGTTGGCTGGCAAAAAAGCACAGCGAATGGGGAATGTGACGTCATCCACACTCAATAAAAAGCCATGAAGGAAATTTTAATGAGACAAATCAACGACCTCTCGGCTTTGTTATTTGTATGGGGACGACAAAAGCAACAAAATTGAAAACAAAATAAAATTGAGCTTTTGAGCTTTTTATATAGCGCATTATCCACTAAACGTGTTCAAAGCGCTTTACACGGGATCGCTGACCAACAGTAACACGAAACATGTAGAACAAGACGCCTGTTGGGCGATATTACCATTTTTATTTTGACAGAGACAACGCTGTTAACGGCCAGGTACTCAATTTACACCTAAGTACGGCGAGATAATGTGGGTAAAGAGCCTTTTCCAAAGACTCAACTATGCGCCAAGCGAGGCTAGAGCACAGTGCCTTCCGGTCCGATAGCAAATGTCATACCACAAGACAACATAGCCGCACAGAACGGAAAACAAAGATAAATCATGAAAGCAATAATATATTTATAAGATACATACGAAATAATTTTGAGGAAATTTATTTTCATGTAATCTGTGCTCCATCGCGCTAATCCGGCGTTATGTCGGAACGAATTAGATATAGAAAAATAATTCAATGAGAACGAATCACCTCTCTGGTTCTCAAAAACCAATGACAACGATTTGAATGACGTCAGCTTCTTTCATTCTATACCACAATGACAACGAACCAACTTAAGTTCTTAATTTGGCTGTTTGTACAAGCTGTTCAGACAACAGCGTTGTCTTTGTCCGAAAAATTGTAATATCTCCTAACAAGCGTCATGTCCCGTCCTACATGTTAAATGTTGCTGTTGACTAGGGACCACTTGTAAAGCGCTTTGAGCACATGTAATGGATATTGCGCTATATAAAGCTCAATTAAGCTCAATTATTCAGAACGGGTCCATACTAGACCATCATGGCGTCTCCAAACCACCCCGCCCATTCCACACTTCCTCCATAGCCTACCTACTTACGTCACACACCCACCTTATCTTCCTCCACTGAAAAATGAGCTCATTTGTCATTTCGTGACCTGTTTGGGGTTATAAATACATATATATACGTCGTACCTGTAATATAGCAACATAACATATTGTTATACCGTATAGAAAGACCTACCTACTTGAAATTCGAAAAAAATCGTCGTTTTCAGGGATTATAATCCATAGCAGAGAATATAACTATCATTTAAAAAATGACCTGTGTATGTTAAACACATTAAATGAATCATTTGAACTCCTTTATAAACTAGCTTTGACGACAGAACTTTGTTTTCAAGAAGTTTATTGAATTAAAGATCTTAATACAATTGTCAAGAAGGACCAGAAAATTCGTAGTTCTACGAAAATTTTAGTAGTAGGAGGCAGATCTGCGTATAGGACATGTTGCTGGACCCCGGGGATTGGTAGATGGATGGTTGAGAGGGTGGAGGATGGTGGGGAATAATGGCCAAGGGGTTGGAGGGGGATGGGGGGGGGTGATGGTGACGGAAGAGGGGAGGAGGGGTGGACAATTGTATCATACACTGTCTAACAACTACATATATTTTTTTTCTCATCTTGGCCAGAAAATATTATTTACACATTATCGAAAATGTTAGATAATCTTCATTTTGTCCAATTAAAAAAAAACATAAATCTGAGACTTATAGAAAGTGACCGCCAGACTCGGTTTCTCAGTGGAGTGGTAGGCTACTGTGTCTCGTCTTTTCTTGTCACCAAAGTCAAACGATGCTAAGCGTAGTGAGTGGCCGAATGGGTGACAGGGATTGTGGAAAATTCTGGTCTCGAAGTTGTGCCGTTGAGTAACAACAAGAGATGAAGTGAGTAGAAAAGTGCCAGAAGACAATAGAGAATAAAAAATTTTCGCGGCGGTGGTGGGGTTTGAAAGGCACTTAATACACATTACCCCGCTCGAGTCAGGTATGAATGAACACCTAGGTATTGGTATATGACGGATATAATAGGAGTGTTAGTATAAAAAGGACGCTTAACACTCGACTAGTACTGTATGAAACAGAAATATTATGGTTTCATATTTATTACCTGCAGGGGGAATAAATGAAACGTGAAGCGCAATGAACATGGTGAAAAGGCGTGGAAATGTCCTGTATAAAAGTTCATATTTATGTATATTTATGTGATCTATTTATTATTTTTAAGAAGTTTCGGGTATCAGTTCTATAGACAAGTTGAGACTCATCAACATCGTTGATATTGGGGGGGGGGGGGGGGGGGTGTTCTGAAATTAACAGAATAGGTATTTTGCTAGTGTAAATTGGTGGGATGAGGGGGGGGGGGGGGGGCGGGATGAGAGGGGGGGGGGGAGAGGAGGAGGAAGAGGAGAGGTGGAGGTTTCTGGGTTGGGATGAGGTAAATAGCCATGGTCATCAGATCTCTGATGTGAGTGGGGGGGGGGGGGGGGGAAGAGAGAGCAGGAGGAGGAGGGAAGGGGAGGAGGAGGTAGGGGAGGAGAGAGGAGGTGGAGGTTTCTGGGTTGGGGTGAGGTAGATAGCCATGGTCATCAGATCTACTCTATCCACTAAGGCTTACCCACCTGTCAAGTTGAAACAAAGACGGTCCAGGTAAAAAAGAAGGTATATCATGTGTGTGTGTGTGTGTGTAAGTTTGTGTGTGTGTGTGTGCGTGTGTGTGTGTGTCGGTGAAAACAACAAGAGTGACCAATAGAGAAACAATAGCCGAGAATACCTTAAGGTTGTTTTAGATTCATCTTTGGTTAGAATGATAAGGAAAATAAACATATTATAATATTTATAGAATACACATTCGTATCAGCATATAGCATTGTCATATTTTTACCATGACCATTGCGTTTCATAATGCTTTAATTTTTACTTTTATTTTCTTCTTGTTTTTTTCATTATGGTAGTTTGTTCTGGTTTTGTTTGTTTGTTTGTTTTGTTTGTTTCTTTTTTTTATTGTTAATTTGTTTGTTTGTTTTTGATTAGGTCTTTGATGATTATTTTTTTCTTTTAATGTCGGCATTTTTGCATCTTATCAGTTCGTCTACCTTGAAATATTATTTTTTAAATATCCTTTTCCACAAAATAATCTGCGCAATACGCCATTTCATGATTTGAAAAGTCGTGGGAGAGCCAATTCTTTCAATTAAAAAAGAACAGGGAAATAATGGGACGCCCAGATGGTTTTCACTTCAAGTTAGAATCCAGATTTTCTTTTATTTTCAAAGCAAGATGAAAACAAAATGATATGGTGGATACTTATTTGTATTTAATAAAAAATAATATGTGCACGAAGATTTGGAGCTGTAAAGCCAAGGACCCGAAGTTTATCCCGATCTCAGTCCCGTTAAACGAACGATAACAATTACTCGCTACCTTTTAGACTTAAAGCTCGTCTGTTAAAAAGTACTTTCCGCAATATCTAACAAAACCAGCAACTGAATAATCACCAGAAGAGAAGAGGAATAATCATCATTTGCATTTTTTAAAATAAAAAAAGTAGTCCTTCAGAGCCATGAGGCCCATGAAGTCGGAGTTTATCCCGGTTTCTTACTACCCTTTGGATAGCACGCCTATCGCAAAGTACTTTCCTCACATATCTAAAAGACCCAGCTACTCAATCACTACTGGGTGGACAGGGGGTTCAGAAAAAATTTTTTCGAACGCACCCGGGATCGCTCACGGTCCCTTTGCGAGTGAAGTGAGTGCTCTACCAACTGAGCTATCGCCCTCCCCTCTCCCCCCAATTGTATTAAATTATCCGTTAAATGTATCACCATTCAAGTGTGTTCTTATCTCGTTTTTCTCTGTTTTGTTTTTCTTACTTCTGGATTCTAACTTGAAATGATAAACATTGTGTCAGTTGATTGTCAAATATATGACATTCATAATGAATTGGATCGTCGTGGGTTTGGAGTTTTAAGATAAGCGGTGGTATTAATAATAAGGATAATGATGATGATGATGATGATGATGATGATGATGATGATGATGATGATGATGATGATGATGATGATGATGATGATGATGATGATGATGATGATGATGATAATGATGATGATGATGATGATTATGATGATGATGATGAAGATGATGTTGATGATGATGAATTGGTGTTGATGATGATGATGATGATATAAATGATGATGATGAAGATGATGATGCGACAATAGTAATAAAAATGATAAACACAATCATCATCATCATCATCATTATTATCATCAACATCAAAAAGACATCATCATCATCATTATCAACATCAACTAGATACCAACCCCAGAACAACCAACCAAACGACTTTGATTGAGATCACGGGGTAAAAACATCCACTCGTAAACAAACCTACTGGATTATGACCACATTGGACACAGAATACCAGGTAGATGTTTGTGTCATGACATTTATAACTGCCAGGGTTTAAACCCCGACCATCCAGTCAGGGCGGTTTGAAATTCATGACAACCATCAAACCCGCCTTTACGTCGCCATCCGACACATGAGACGGTTTGCCATAGCAACCGACTACATCAAAACATTCACGGGCTACAACCAGAGATTTATAATATATCAAAAGGAGACGTCCAACAAACTTTTTTTTTTAATGCTTGTCATTTTTATTGCTTTTTGTTTTTGTTTTGTTGAGTTAGTTTGTTTGTTTGTTTTTTTGTTATGTTGTTTTTTGTTTGTTTGTTTTTGTTTGTTTTTGGTTTTTTGTTTTTTTTGTTGGTTTTTGTTTTTTGTTTTTTGTTGTTTTTTTGTTGTTGTTTTTTTTTTGTTTTTTTTTTTTTTTTGGGGGGGGGGGGGTCTTTTTTCTGTGTTTTTAGGGTGTGTGTGTGGGGGGGGGGGGGGGGGGTTGGGGTTTTTGTTGGGATTTTTAAAAATTTTTGTGTGTTGTTTTTTTTTTTTTTTGGGGGGGGGGTGTATGTTTATTTTTGTTTGTTTTGTTCTGTTTGTTAAGGGGGGGGGGGGAGGTTGTATGTTTTTGTTTTGTTTTGTATTTAATTAAATTTTTTTCAGGCACAGACAAAAAACTAGAAATTCCTCTAAAGTGAAGATCGTTGTGTTGTCGAAATTGTGTCAAGCAATAAACAGCTCTTCTCTTCCTTTTTAATGTTAACTTTCTTACGTGCTCGGTGTATTATCACGCCATCAATTGGCGTTCAAATGTCCAAAAAAATAGAAGTGCTCAACGCATATCTTCCATTTCATATCCATGGCTACAGCATACTTTGTAGTTACTGCCTACCACTATCACAAACGGTGACGATCTTTCCTCTGCTTCTACGTCGTAAAATGGGTGCGACAAAAATTAGGATTAAAACAGAACAAGAAACGACACCCTGTTAATGTTGCTGGTAGTGGCCTTAGTGGTCTCCCTTGCTTGTCAACATCAAAGTCTCACGGTTTAATAAAAGGCACGTAGGTAGTTTGTAGTGATGATTGACAGTAATGAAATAAACTAAAAAGAAATCCGTTTATAGTTATTGGTCTAAGTAACTAAGTCCAAGGTGAAGAGCTTTCGATCGTTTATTCATATAAAGTCCCAGGTTATATTTAAAGCTTGTTTCCCTGCCTCAAATTAAAGGCAATGGTATTTGGGGGGGGGGGGGGGGGGGGGGAGGGGAGGGGAGGGGGGGGGGGGGTGGAAGGTGTTATTTTTAACATTATTTTTATCATTTCGAAGTCATTTAGGCTTTCTTAAGAGTATTGGCTTTTTCATTTTATGTTGTTTTTTTTTAAATTTACTTTTATTTATTATTTAGTTTTGTTTATTTACTTACTCAATTTTTATATATTTATTTATTTATTTATTCATTCATTTATTCTTTAACTTCTTTATTTTTCTATTTATTTAATCTATTTATTTACATATCATTGATGAGATTTCTCCATTTCTATGTATCCAAACAATCTGGAAATGGAAATGGTACGAGTTGTGATCAAAGATTTTTATAACATAAGATGGTCATCGAACGTCGTTTTGCGTGTAGGGCAATTGAAGATCATAACTTTCTCTTTAAGCCAAGATAGTCGTGGTGCAAAGCTTGAGACAATGAAATAAATAACTTCCTATCTCTCGTATATTGTCGTACTCTGAAAAAAAAAATCAACAAACCAAAAACAAACAACAAACAAACCCATATTTTATATTTATCGATTCATTAAAATGACCCTCATCTTGACAATAAAAAACCCCTCTAAAACCTGGAATTTCGATCAATATGATGGGCATTTAATCGATCAATATTTTACGATTAGTATTTGACGGACTAGATTTCTGGCCAAAATCTTTTAAAAAATTATTTGTTTGGTTTTGTTTTCAAAGAACGCAGTGCTCTAACATGACTAGAGTTGGTTTGTTTGCTTGGGTTTGTTTGATTTCCCCCCCGAAAGGCAGCTTTGAATAGAAAATAATACAATATTCCATGTTCAGCTTGTATTTTCTAACTATTGTTGTGATGGCTGGGAACATTCACGAGTCCAATGGTACAGTAATATTTAGATATTGTTGTCCTATCCAGCCATCTATCCATCTCTCCATCCCTCTTCCAATCCATCCATCCATCTCTTCATCCCTCTTCCAATCCATCCATCCAACAATATTTCCATCCACCCTCCTTCCATCTATACACCCATTTTTCCATCCATCCATCAATTCCTCCATCCATCCATCCTAATCCATCCATAAATTCTTCCATCCATCCGCCCATCCATTCATCCATCCATCCATCCATCCTTCCATCCATCCACACAGCATAGTGGATGTGTACCTAAGGGTAGCGTCTATCCTGTCAGATGTCCATCCTAGGTGATGGATGGGCACAGCTCCTGTCCACTGGTCTCAAGGCCCCGGGATGGCCAAACAGGTAAGGTCCTTGTCTTTCTTTACTGACCAAAGACCACTTGACCAGTGTCCGGCGACAGCCATAAATAGCCATGTCGGGTTGATGTCGTCTCTGGACCCGAGACGTTGAGCCATGAGAAATAAAAACGGTGATTCAAAATATATAAAATGTAACGGGATGGACAGTGGGACACGGTTAAACAGGACGTCCATTGTGCGTTTTTGTGGTATCATGGTATGACACTCGCCTTCAAATCTGTCAGTCATTGGTTTGAATCCCGTTGAGGACGGCTCAAAAATTGGTAGAGACTCTTTACTCAATTTTTCTCAGCGTGTACAATGAGTACCTGGCCGTTAAAAGAGTTGTCTTTGTCAAAACAAAACAAAACAAAACAAAAAAACAAAAAACCCAAACAACTGGCGTCATGTCGTCTCGTCTTATATATTCAGTGCTGTTGTTGGCTTGGGACTGGCCCTTTGTGAATCATTTTGAGCACTTTCAGTTGATGTTATCTATATAAAAAAAAATCAAGTTTTTCGAGCGTGAGTGTGTGTGTGTGTGTGTGTGTGTGTGTGTGAGTGAGTGTTTTATGGGTTGGGGTTTTTTTGGTTATTTGTTGGGGGTTTTTGGGGGGGTTTTTTCTTTTTCTTTTTTTTTGGGTTGTTTTTTTTTTTTTTTTTTTTTTTGGGGGGGGGGGGGGGTTCTATTTATTGGATTGATGGGAATAGAATCTTTGGTGGTGTTAACGAGAATATTGT
>NC_088363.1:42501685-42559185 GCF_034508935.2 Berghia stephanieae
TCCTGGTGATTCAGTTGACACGCAGTTGAAACACAACACACCGTCTGAACACAGGAATAGATGAGACAAATAAATAAATAAATTTTATAGATACATTTTAAATTATGAATAAATATGTATATTTATATAGCGCATTCCACTGCTCCAAATTGGTTCATGAATTTGTAGATTTATTCCATGTTATAGATTTGGTTACTCATTCTTCCTGAGGAAATTTTCCACAACGGTGACAAAATCGTTGGACACTCACGAACGGAAATAATAATTAATTTCATACTTATATAGGTACATTACATCTAGTTTCATTATAGATGGAACGAAATTGACGTAACTCGTCTCTTTGTTATTGATTTTAGGCAGCCATGTTTGTTATTAGTTCTCACTTAATTCTGTCAATCAGACTATACGCGAATAAGGTTACACGTAATTTTGTGTATTGGTACAGTATATTCAATTGGTGGGTGGTATGAGTATTTTCATACACACATAGCATAAATATGATGATATATGCCTGTCCATAGCGCAATGATTAGGATGCCGATTGGGTTGCATCAAGCACAAAACATTTTGTTAGAAACAAAAAATAGCAAGCAATGTTGACTGTCCGTCTTAGCTATGGAGGCTCAAAATATTCCTAATTTGATATTTATTCATTTCTTTTTTCTTTTTCTTTTTTTTTTAAAATAAGATCTTAAATTAATTTTTGTTTCATACGTTTAAGTCTAGATAAATTGTGGACCAGGAAATGCTGTCCATAAAATGGTGTAATTGATGGTTCCTTCGTGGCCTCTTATTGCTATGCCTGTCAAGCTATCGATAGTTCGAAGTTGACGTCACTCAGGTCTTTATTATTGTTTTTTGCCATCCGCGTTTATGAGTAATTCTCACTAAACCGTATTAACCTAACTATAAACGTTCATGGTTACACACAGTTTTGTGTGTTGGTCCGTTATGCTTCCTGATGGCAATGTTGTGAGCTTCTTTACCAAGAGCATTCTATCTATTGACATGGCTGCTTTGTTTACTATTATCTTATTATACATGTAGAATGAATCTCGAGTTATTGAATCAAATGACAATGCTGAAAATTACGTCAGTTGTGTTTAAAACTAGCCGAATAAACAATTAAGTTGTCTTATTTTTTACTCGAAAGTTTTTAATGAAGTATATATATTATATCCCCTGAAATCATCCGATGACCGTGAACCGAGGACTCATAGCCACCTTAAATACTTGCCTATAACCGATACGTGTCGTCAGGTGTTGCGATGCAATACGCTTCAACAGTCGTAACGCCACTTCCCTCGTAATGACGCATGGTAACTTAGTAACTGGCTCTAAACTATCGGAACAATGGCGGACGCCCTTATGAAATATTTCTCCGACGAGCATAAAAGCGTATTCAGAGGGGGGGGGGGGGCGGGGGGGAACATTATAAATCTGATCATGCTTACACATTCTGATCACAAGACATGTGAAAAGTTCTAGCCAGCGTGAAGAATAAAAAGTACCGATTTTCTTTGTTTAGAACCACGATGGCCGCCGTTGCTGGGCGACGTGACATCAGACTATTGAATCCAATTCCTTCATCAGTGTGTCAAAATAATATTGTGAGAAATACTAACTGGGCCTGACCTATTTGTGTGTTTGGCGTGTGTTGAGGATCGTTCAGGTTTTTTCGTTGACTGGAGATTTTCGTCAAAGGGATGGAATGGGGTAAAAGATAGGAAATATTCTGATTGGTTAAAGCTCGGTAACGAGCAAATCATCAATTTATTTTAATTCATTGACACAATTGAGTACTTACCAACTGAAGGGCAAGTGTAAGAAATTGTGATAAAAATCGACACAAAGACAACACCGACACTCTCCATGGTACGAAATTTTCCAATCACTGATTTTGTTATTGTGAAGTGTGAAGACTTATTTCCTGTGCGGCCGCTATGACACACTGTGTTAAAATTGAACACAGCAGTTGCATAAAATATTATAAATTATGTGTCATCGGAGACAATGAATGGGCTTCATATAAAAGCTAGATGGCAAAGGAGCGACGTGTTCTGCTGGAGCTCTGGGAATAGCCGAGGTTGGGGTGATGGGGAGGTGGTGAGTTACTAAATAAATGGTTACTCCGATGACAAAACGTACGTGATTTTCTTTTTTTTTTTCGTTTAAACATTTTTTTTTTTTTTGCTTTTGTTTTAAGTTTGTTGTTATTATTGTTTTGTTTTTTAAAAGGCTAATTGTTTAGGAGATCAGGGAACACGACATCTGCTTCGTGTTCAAAGCTTCTCTGACTTCTTAATCCACACAAAAGTGATTCAATCACTGGCGAAAATACCTTGCATTCTGTCCAAAGGGTAGTAAGCAATTGTTGCTGTTCATAACATGAGGTCACGAAAGCCAGATGGGGTTTTGAAAGCTCCAAGAATATCGAGTTTTGTTGTTTTACTATTATTATTAATATTTTTTTTAGAAAACGGGGGGGGGGGGGGGGGGGGGGGGGGGGGGCTTGTCAAGCAAGCCAGATGTGATCAATTCTTGACACATTTTGAGTGCATGCCTTTTCTTATCTGCTGCAGATCTTGGTCAGTGATTGAGTAAGGCTGTAAACTTAGTGGATTCATTTTAGTCTCCGTTCGGTTCAAGTTCGTGAATAACCAGTGTGTCATAGACATTATACATTTCTGTTATTTACTCACAACAAACATGAAAATACCAGCACACAAAACTACCCGTACCTAAAAACGTCTATAATATTACTATTCATACATTTATTTAGTGAGAACTAATCATCAAAAATGTATTCTGAAAACAATAACAAAGGAACTACAATGTGGTCTTGTGGTCTGACACTCGCTTTCGGATCGGAAGGTCCTGGGTTCGAGCCTTGTTCGGCGCATAGTTGAGTCCTTGGAAAAGGCTTTTTCCTCACATCCCTCACCGTACTCAGGTGTAAAATGAGTACCTGGCCGTTAACAGCGTTGTCCCTGTCCGAAAAAGATTGTAATATCGCCTAACAGGCGTCATGTCCCGTCCTAAATGTTAAGTGTTGCTGTTGGCCAGGAGCCTCTTATAAAGCACTTTGAGCACATTTAGTGGATATGACTCGATAAAAGCTCAATTGTTTTTTTTTATTGAAAATTTTTTTTAGCCTGCCTGTATTCAAAATAGCGGAGTACAAGGCTGTCTAGGATTTGCAGTTTGGCGTCATTCTTTAAGGTTTGTGAGTTGTTAGTAAAATTCAAGGAAACAAGTGATTACATTGGTTGAATTATTGAATACAACTCACGATTTGTTTGCGGCCAAAGACTTGTCTTTTGAGGTCATATTTTGGTCAATTTCAGCGTAGCCATCGTTATGTTATAGCCTGACACTGAAATCCAAAAGGACTGGCAGTTTCACGTCATTATTTGTTTTTTGCACCGCTTAGTGAGTTGTCGTTAGAAGAGCTCAAGGAAACAAGTTATTTTATTGGTTGAACTATTGAATTCAACTCACGATTTGTTTTCTTTTGTGGCAAAAGACTGGCATTTTGACGTCATTTTTTGGTCAGTGTCAGGCCTTAACTTTACGAAGGCCACGCTACGGTCATGGACGCTATAGATAGAATGCACTTGGCCAAGGAGTTCACAACATTGCCATCCGGAAGTATAAAGGACCAACACACAAACACTGTGTAACCATGAACGTTTATAGTCAGGTTAATACAGTTTAGTGAGAACAACTCACAAACGCGGATGGCAAAAACAATAACAAAGGCCTGAGTGACGTCATCTGCATACTATCTATTAAGTTCACGATGGCGACGATCGGATGGCCTCTCAGTTTGTGAGTACTGCTCACACATTTTGACAAAGTCATGCGTGGAATAGGACAGAGAATTCGTGACGTCACATCGTCTACTCTTCCAGTTCCAAACTCATTGGAAGTGTTATGTAACCAGTCCTTCGGAGCACTGATATTGAATAGGTTAATATTAAACCATGAGGTGGCATAACTATTAATTTAGTAGCAAGATGCATTGGCAGACTCTTAGGATTTTTACCAACATCAAAGAGCGAGGATGGCTGATCTTTATTGAAGATTCGCATATATTTAGACTAGAAAATACGATGCTATCATTCCGAAACCAGAAGATTAATTACACAAGGTATGTACCCAGTCCTCCGGAAGAGCGGTTTTACACTTCCAATGAGATTATAACCAGTTTTTTTTTTACATTACTCTTTTGTTCCTTATTGCAATGTAATACCGTTCAAAGACATGTGTATTGGGTTTGTTTGTTCTGTTTTGCTTTTTTTTACTAGCTTGCGTCAAAAAGGCAAAAGGAGAGAAACGGCAAAGTGCTAGATGGACAGTATAAAGGAATGGACAATGATGGACAGTCCAACTTTTGAGGAAAGCTGAGGACAGATCTGGAACGAGTGAGTGAGTGAGTGAGACAGGGAGTAGGGAGTGGATCAAACAATAGGCTTCGACAGTCGTGACGTCACTACTCTTGTAATGACGCATGGTAACCTAGTAACTGGTTCTTAACTATCGGAACTTTGGCGGACGCCCTTATGATACTTCTCCAACGAGCATAAAAGTGTATCCAGAGGAGAAAAACATAAATCTGATCATGTTTTGACTTTTATACATTCTGATCACATGACATGTGAAAATGTTCTAGCCAGTATGAGGAATAAAAAGTACCGATTTTCTTTGTTTAGAACCAAAGCTGCTCGTTGCCAGGCGGACGTGACATCAGACTATTGAATCCAATTGTGAGAAGAAGTGATTAGAATCTTGAGGGCCCACAATTACTGTTCGTCGGCATGTATTCAAGTTGGCTTTATACCAGGCCCATACATACGCCAGTGATATCTTACTCTTTTTATTAGTATTAGTATGCATTGTGAGTAAGTTGGGTGTTTTATACTTTGACAAACGAGACCATCACATGTTTGACAGAATATGATGATCTATCACCAATCCAATCCAGCTGTTAATGGCATTGTGGTTTATTGGATAATGGCGATATGCGCTTGTCATTCTTAACATTATTTTTTTGTTGTTGTTGTGTTTTTCTTTATTAGATGTATCGTCTTCATCATCATCATCAAAACAATTTGTTGTCATAATTATCCATATTGTTGATGTAGTCTCTATCATCATCGTCATCTTCACACATCTCACGTATCTAAATGTTTTGAAAGGATAAATAGATGTAAGGATATACATACCTATACGGACAGATGAAGAACCTATCCGGCCAGGGAAGTTTGTCTTGTTTTTAAGGGTTTTACGGCGCTTGCAACACATTTAGGTCATTTCAGCGACAGTAAAAATACGAAAATGGGATAGTAAAAAGTTCTAGAATTACAATTAAAGCACACAAGAAAAGGTAAGACAAAGGAGAATTGGTTCAAATAGGAAACAGATGTGGAATCCAAGGCACACTAAACAGAACTTAGTTTGAGATCACTTAAGAGTCTCACCCAGACACAAGCACAGGTCCCCATTGAGAGGAATACATTCAAATGTTTACAAATCATAATACGTAAACGAAGTATAATACAGTACATAACAGAGAGATTATTTACAAGGAAAATAATATCATCTCCCAAAATTATAACTGCACATTTAATTGTTTCCCTCTACTCTAAGCCATGGCATCCGGCCAGGACAAAACCATGTAATCTCATTCCAAGACAAAGAAAGAGAGCATGTTGGAGAACTGATTTAGAGGATAGAAGACGCAGTAAGTACCTCCCTGCCCACCATGGGAGGTCAGGAACCCTACCCAACACCCAGGGAAGGCCAGAGTTCCCACGACATACCCATAGAGGAATTTCACCCACCACAAACGTAAATAATTAAAAATAGACAACGATTGTGTATCACTCAAGTCAACCAATGCTTTATATATCACATTGTATTATATTTGTATTTATCAATGTAACATACATTCACTCACTCACATACTGTTTTTGTTTTTGTTTTTAAGGGTTTTACGGCGCTTGCAACACATTTAGGTTATATCAGCGCCAGTAAAAAGGAAGAAAATGGGATAGTAAAAAGTTCTAGAATTACAATTAAAGCACCCAAGAAAAAGTAAGACAAAGGGGAACTGAGAACAAATAGGGATCAGATGTAGATTCCAAGAGCATACCACCAATGTACTTAGTTTGAAATCACCTACAAGTCTCATCCAGACACAAGCACAAAATCCAACAAAGAGGAATACACTCAAATGCTTACATTATACATTCAAAATAAAAATAATAATACATAACAGAGAGATGATTTACGAGGAAAAAATATCATCTCCCAAAACAATAACTATGCATTTGACTGTTTCCCTCCCAGCTAGGACTCCGGCCAGAGCCAGGACAAAACCAAGTAATCTCGTTCCAAGACAAAGACAGAAAGCATGTTGGAAAACAGATATAAGGGGATAGAAGACACAGTATGTACCTCCCTGCCCGCTATAAGAGGTCAGGATCCCCACCCAGTCACTCACATACACACAACACACTCACAGAGTCAGAGGATCGAACCAGTCATATATCAATTATATTATTAATGTGTAACTATGTATGTATGTATGTATGTATGTATGTATGTATGTATGTATGTATGTATGCATGTATGTATGTATGTATGTATGTATTAATATAATATGTATGTATGCATGCATGTATATGTGTGTGTGCATATGTGTTGTAAAGTAAGAAGTCGAGGAGTAATAGTAAAGTAATGATAACGGACATCAAACCAAGGATAATGACAAAATCTAAATAAAGTGCCTATAACAATAACATTGTAATTGTATATTATTAATTATAGACATACATTACATCAGTACCTGAAACACTTACGCCATGCCATAAGATCATTATATACAAATAAAACAATGCAGGGACATCAGTTGCCATAGATAAATAATAAACAATATGGCCATCAGCATTTATGATGAGATTTGAAAAATGGGGAGGGGGGAGGGAGAAGAGAGGGGCGGGGTGGGGGGGAATCAAGGGAAATAACTCAATAATCTTAGAGACAAAAAAAATAAGGAATTGTAAAAGGCGATAATAATTTTTTACTACCCTTTGGATAAGATACTGGATAGATCTAACGTATACTCAGTAACCCATCAATTTCTAGGTACTAGTACTAGAGAAGAGTGGGGCAATAATCGATACCTATTCGAACCAGATCAATGTGGATGGACATCCGTAGTCACCACCCCCACCCCCTCTTCCACCCCTCGCTATTTCCACTTGAATATAACAACACTATTGTAATCAAACTCATGGCTCAGCAAACTACATGATGAACTATTGTTTGCTTGTTTGTTTGTTTGTTTTACAACTCAAAATCTTTTTTCATTCTAGAAGATTTGAGTTATCAGCAGCAACAACAAAATATTAGTGACCTTTTAACACGTATGCATATAACACACACACACATACAGACACACAGATTCTGAGACACAACAAACCAAATTTATTATTTTTACAGCCATGCACCGAATATACCTGAATAGTTTAAGAGACACATTTCTACACTCACAAAATATAGTACTAGTACTTTCAAACCACCATTCTGATTAGATATCTAAAGTCTTAAGTGGGACTAAACCCTCGAAGTAAACTGCTCTATTTTTACCCCAATAATGTCCAATCATGCTACGACTGTCAGTATTGTGCAAGGTGACAACCCGTGTATCAAAATAAACCCAAAATGTGACATACGTATTTCGTGCACCACTGTGTCACTGTGCATATAATCTACACCATTAAACTCAGTCGTGCATGATTTTAAAAAAAAAAAACAAACCAAACAAAGCAACAAATTAAACTCTGCTTGTCTGGTGTATGACGCATAAAGATTTGTTTTTGTTTGTTTTTAAGGGTTTTACGGCGCTTGCAACACATTTGGTTATATCAGCGCCAGTAAAAAGGAAGAAATGGGATAGTAAAAAGTTCTAGAATTACAATTCAAGCACCCAAGAAAAAGTAAGACAAGGAGAACTGAGAACAAATAGGGTCAGATGTAGATTCCAAGAGCACACCACCAATGTACTTAGTTTGAAATCACCTACAAGTCTCATCCAGACACAAGCACAAATCCAACAAGAGGAACACACTCAAATGCTTACATTATACATTCAAAATAAAATAATAATACATAACAGAGAGATGATTTACAAGGAAAAAAATATCATCTCCAAAACAATAACTATGCATTTGACTGTTTCCCTCCCAGCCAGGATTCGGCCAGTGCCAGGACAAAACCAAGTAATCTCATTCCGAGCAAAGACAGAAAGCATGTTGGAAAACATATAAGGGGAAAAGACACAGTATGTACCTCCCTGCCGCTATGGGAGGTCAGGATCCCACCAGGACGCATAAAGAAAAAAGAATTGATGACAAATTGGAAATGAAACGTGATCTGGGAATTACCTCAAAGCAAGCAAGGTAGGTATTGCAGGGTGGGAGAAGAGAATTGATGCAAATGTCACACGTCATTGCTTGATTCCCCCCCCCCCTTCCCCCCATTAATAGTGTTTGTTGTTTTTAAGGGTTTTACGGCGCTTGCAACACATTAAGGTCATATCAGCGCCAGTAAAAAGGAAGAAAATGGGATAGTAAAAAGTTCTAGAATTACAATAAAGCATCCAAGAAAAGGGAAGACAAAGGGGAATTGGATCAATAAACAGGTGTAGATTCCAAAAGCACTCTAGCAAAGTTACTTAGTTTGAGATCACCTAAAAGTCTCATCCAGACACAAGCACAGGTCCAAGAGGAATACACTCAAATGTTTACAAATCATATAATATAATATGTAAACTAAACATAATACAATGCATAACAGAGAGATGATTTACAAGGGAAAAAATATCATCTCCCAAAACTATAACTATACATTTGACTGTTTCCCTCCCAGCCAAGGACTCCGACCAAAGTCAGGACAAAAACCAAGCAATCTATTCCAAGACAAGACATAAAGCAATTGAAAAACAGATAAGAGGGGATAGAAGACACAGCAAGTACCTCCCTGCCCACTATGGGAGGTAGGAACCCCCCCAGCCATTAATAGTGAATAGAGCTGATAACAATACAGTTGAATGGATAAAAGACATCAAAAGATTTCTTCCATTAGTGGCCAACGTCTAGTGAAGTGCTTAGTCCTACTTTAATTTTTACCAACCATGGCCCTGAAAACCCAGGTCCTAAATTTTTCCAACCATTAAATTAAAAAGAAAAAAAAAGAAAAATTCCTAAATTGCTGCTCACTGACCCATTTAGTCGCCTTTCACGATACATGCCAAGGTCCAGCAGTGGATACCATCCTTAGTCCACTTTTTTATTTTATTTTTTTTACATTTAAGATGAGATATAACCTGAAAAGTGATGCTGTGAAATTTTGTCAATCCGGAATTCCAGGCTCCAGGCTGGCACGGACACCTATGTTGCCAACCAATAAAAAATGAGGTAAATCCCCAAATCCCACATCATTGGTCCAGTTCAAATTAAAAAAAAAAAATAGGACAAAGAATCTATTGGTTTGGATATTCAAACTGTGAAATGAGAGTAAATTCCAAACCTGTGTGGTGCAATCACTGATGGGTGGACACAGCAAACTGTGTTCAGATCGTCTTTTCCTAAAAGAAATAACGCCCAGATGTCTAATTATCAGCTCTTTCTTCGGGAGCAGACTTAAAATCAGTGCTGATGGTGACCAAAAAGTGAAAAAGTGGGAAAATGTTGAACGATTGCCTTTAAGCCCCCATTTTTACTGCACTAAACCCCACTTTTAGAGCAATTGAGATGATAGACTATCATTGATACTCTAGCTAACTTCTGGAGAGTGGGAAACTGCACCTGTGTATTCCACTACACATCAACTCTCTCATTGCTAGCACATTGTTTCGAGAAAATGTAATTTTTAAAAGGAGGAAATTCCTGCTCTTGACTCAAAAATAGCGGATTTCCGCGGATCCGAGGAAAACAATCAGCACTGTAAAATAGTTTTATGCATCCTAGAGAGTACAGGTACAACACTAAAAGCGACAACATTACGGGTATAACATAACACAACATGGCATATCATAATAAGAATTGCCTAGTTCAAAAGCTTTTAAATACCCTAGGAAAAAATTTTTTATATACAGAAGTTGAAAGTTACATTTTAGCAGGATGAAAAACAAGAAGATATTATTCATTATTAAGCACACAAAGATCAAACAACGTCGCATTTACTTTAAAGCTATTTTCCTGATCCATTAAAAAACACACACACACACACATTCTCACGACTAACTTACAACAAAGATATTCATCCATTTTAGAAGGGCTTCAAGAACTAAATACTCGATTCCATCTTACGCACACATCACACACGCCACAAAACACACAACTGACACACACATCAGAAAACACACAACTGACAAACGAAACAATCACAAAATCTGAAATTTTTTTTTTGAAATATAATCCAATCTATTTTTAAAAGAAGATATAATAAACTGAATTGTCCAATAAAAATCTGAATTTGGCTACAATTGAACCCCCCCCCCCCCCCCCTAATTACGGTAAGGGTGCATCTTAATAGAGGCAGCAAATGGGAATTCAGCTACCTTTGGCATATCTGATATTCTTTTCTTCTAATTTGATTTTGTTTTTTAGATAGTATGCACTTGGCTAAGAAACTCGCAACATTGTCATCCGGAAATAAAACGGACCAACACACAAAATTATGTGTAATCTTGAATGTTTTGGTTAATACATTTTAGTGAGAATTACTCATAAACATGGATGGCAAAAAAACAATAACAAAGACCAGATGACGTCATCTTCATTCCATCTATAGGTCTGTTTTCACATGTCCTATTGTATAATATACCCAAAAAAAAAAAAAAAAGGATATATCCACAGCAGTTTAACAAAAAAACATCAGCAGCTCAAATAATATTTTCATTTTGTACTAATAACAACCTGATAACAAGTGACAAAGTCATTGTAACAAATACAATGCCATGTCTATTGATATGGAGATCAGCAGTGTCTAGAATGTAAGCACAGGCCAACATCCCAACACAGGGACAGTGAGAAAAAAAAACAAAAAAAACACAACATAAAAGAATACCACATAAATAATGCAATATATAGAAATACAAATTAACCAGAAACTATCAACAGCGTCATGATACGTATATTGTATAAAATTAAATAAAAAATATGAAAAAAAAAAATAATAAAAAAGAAATAGAGCTAAGTATTTTTGTTGGGAAAAAATAAATTATTGCCAATTCACATATTTGAATACCCGGTAAGTTATCGGCATGAGAGTAAAACAATTTTCATAACGAAAAAAACAAAAAAACAAGACACAAGAAAAAGGGAGAGAACATACCTAAAAACAAAAAAAGGGATCTCTATTCAACTAGATTCATAATTAAACAATAAATGATTCCATATCTGGGGTAAGTGAGAAAATTGAGATTGGAAATGGAAGCCCGATTTTCGAGTCCGGCAACAATTTCTTCCAAATCCGGTGAGGATTGATGTTATTCGAGATATCGGTACAATTGTGATCTCCTTATTGGACCAAGTCTTGCTTATCATTTGCTTGTTTTGTTATTTACGGTTCTTGCAACACTATTAGGTCATTTGAACGCCCATAAAAAAGGAAGATAATAGATGAAAAGTTAAAGGTGTGAAGTTAAAGCACCAAAGAAATGGCAAGACATAGGGGACTTGTCAAATAGAGATCAGAAGATTCCATGAGCAATCCACCGATGTGCCTATTTTGACATTACTTAAAAGTCCCATATCGGCACGAGCAAAGGATCCAGCTATAAAGTATAAACTCAATTTTTTACATATTCAAAACTAATAAATAATAAAGTACAAAATCAGAGAGGTGATTTAGTAGGGAATAATATCATCTCTCAAAAAAAAAAGGGTACCATACATTTTACTATCTCTCTCCCAACCAAAGATCCTCAAGAGGACCAGAAAAAAAACAAAACAAATGAGCAATCTCAATCCAAAGACAGAGGGCTAAAACTATATATAGAAAGGGAAAACAGATATGGGGAATAGAAGACACAGCAAGTGATCTCTCTGCCCACCATGGGAGGTCAGAAGACGTTCTGGATCTGTTTTCACGAAATTGGAAGAACACACAAAATTATTAAAGATCTAGAAGAAAAAAAAGCATTACTTAATATAGAATTGTGAAGAGCATTTGTATGGTGAAGCCGAAAAAAATTCACTAAGTTAATGTTATCCAGTGATCTATTTGTTTATCTAAAAATTGATTAAAACATTTTTCAAAAAACACAAAAAGTAATTTTTAATTATATATAATCATCTGTTTCTTCTTTCAACTTCAATCATAGAATTTCATCTGATCACAAAATACTGATAGGGTGACATAACAGACCAAACTACATTCCTGTCATGACATGCAAGCGTTGGCAATGTCTGACAATACCTCGTAGATTAACTCCTTCCAGACAGGGTTTGAGTTTTACATAAGAACGCAATATCAAATCTAAACAGTTTCATAGAGAAAGCAGAGAAGGGATGGGACTCTGAGAAAATCTGATTCGTGTTGCATCTTAAAAATAAATAAATAAATAAATTAAAAAAGGTTGGGTGACTTGCTCAAGGCTAGACAATGCGGTAGGTAGTCGAATTCGGTACCTTTCAGGGACGAAGCAAAGACCATACCGCTGAGAAACTCTATCTATTGCTGCTTTCTTAGTGAAAATGTGAAGGTCTCTGGCTTTAATGAGATTAATTACATTTCAACAAAAAAGATATCGATAGATTTTTGTTTGTTTGTTTGTTGCTTTAGGTCTCTTCCAACACAATTGAGGTTATATGAGAGACCGCTGAACAAAAAACATGAATCTACAAGTAGTCATGTCAATCAAAATCATTAAAAAATCTAAAAATATAGGCTGAATTATAATACCAGACAAACATGCAGGATTAGGAAAATAATAAATTGCCTGTAATACAACACAAACCAAAGAGCATGAGCGCTGTAAGAGAAGATATGAAACGACTCACTATCGGATGTAACATGCGTACTCTGGTTTATGATTCAAGGGTAATGCTCACATTCCAACAACCGCATATCGATAGATTAAGATGACCCCTAACTAGATATAAAATCTTAAACCTGTAACTTATTTCAAATAAAACATTTGGAAGACATAGGTTTAAGAAGTTTAGACAATTGGGAGTCATCATTATCTATCAATATATGAGGCATGATAAAAGCATTACGGCCAAAATGAAAATAACATGTTTTGCCCCTGTACTGCAGAAATGCGAGATGAGAAACAGTCTAGCCATGAAAGGGTTAATGTCTCAGTCTGGTTATGGAAAGGTTAAGTTAACATCAACCGTCAAATCAATTTGAGACAGGCGCCGTGTTGAATAACCATTAACAAAAAATCACACAGAGATAATAGGAAGAATTAGGAAAGGAATGGATAGTAATAGGACGGACATGAGGATAACGAGGAGGAAGAAAATTATAAGGATAGGAGGACATGTACGATAAATTACGTTTTGTTTTCATTGCATTCTTATTTTAAAAAATTATTTTTTTAAAAATTCAAACTTTGGAATGACATCAAAATTGTTTATCATTATAAAAATTAACATCTCCAAATGCCAGCACGCCTTACATAACAAGGGATTTCTTTCAAAATAACAAATAACAATTCTACACCTGCTGGCATTATCAACCCTCTCACTGTCTCAATTCTTGTTTTGCTTCCCTGAAGTCCCAGGTTTGAGAGTTTTTGACAAGTTGAGAGTCATATTTGAAGGATGTTTCTGGCAATTTTTGAATGTTTTTAGAGTACAGAAAAGTTTGTCATCCAAATTATCTAGTATTATGTATATATCTAATAAAAAGACAAATCTGAATGTCAAATTTGTCTTTACAATACATTCAGTTACATCTTTGTATTAAATTAATTAAGTGAAAGTTTACCCATTGTGATCATCATGAGATAGACAGATTAATTTGTAGGCAACATTTACTCTAACTGACATCTAAGTTTCACGAGATTACAGTAAAGGATATGACTGGCTTCATTAAGTCGAGATGCTTGCTTCACTGTATTTGAGGAAATGTAAATCTAAGGTAAAAAGTAGAATGAGAGAAGGACGGAGGAAGGTGAGCGAGAGAGGAAGGAGGAGAGAGAGAGAGAGAGAGAGAAAAGAAAGGAGAGGAAGAGAGAGAGAAGGTGATGAGGAGAGATGAGAGGGGAGAAGAGAAAGAGAGAGAGAGAGAGGAAAAAGAGAGGGAGAGTCTGGATTTGGAGGATTCTTTCATGTTTAACTCTGAACGTAATCAGTCTTGATGCTATTAGGTTAAAGATTAAGTCGAGCCAGAGATCTTGGGAATTGAGTTGGGATTTTACTCTAGATATTCCGGATATCATTACAGGACAAAAAAAAACAAACAATAACAGCAATATAATAAAAATCAACCATCTTTTATCAATATCAACATCATCGTCAAGCTATCTTCTGTCTTCACTCCCATTCTGTCGTGCCAGGTGGCTTTGCTGTCAAGTCGTACAAAACTCTAGAAATCCCTGGCACTTGCAGGATGCTTTCCACCATCTTGTTCAACGCCTGTTTGGAACGAAATTAGGATAGTCAAGACATTTTCAAAAAATAATAATTTCATTTCTCGATTTTCTTAACCCCCTAGAGCTCATGTGAATGGAAAATCAAACAAATTTGTTTGAATTTCAATTGTGTTGAACTCGAGAGTGTTAAAACTAAAAGAAAAAAAAGGAAACTAGTAGCAATAGATAATGGTAGTGAAAATATAGCGCAATATCCACTTAATGTGCCCAAAGCTCTTTAAAAGAGGTTCCTGGCCAACAGCAACACTTAACATGTAGGACAGGTGATGACGCCTATCAGGCGATATTACAATTTTTTGGACAGAGACAATGCTGTTAACGGCCAGGTACTCATTTTACACCCAAGTACAGTGAGAGAATGTGAGTAAAGAGCCTTTTCCAAGGACTGAACTATGCCCTGAGCGAGGCTCGAACCCAGGACTTTCCAATCCGAAAACGAATGCCATACCACTAGACCACATAGCCACACAGACCACATAGCCGCTCAAAGGGTAATCAATCCACAAAATTTGTGATGCAATCCTATCTGGTATTATTTTAGGGTGCACCAGAAAAAGAAAAATCTCACAATACACAAGGCAAGTAAGACAGAAGGTGAGATGGCTGATAGGATAAGACATTGCTCCTTCATCTAGGAGACTCGGGTTTGAGCCCTGCTTTGGCTATTCTTCTTTTTCCCCCTTGAACAAGAAATAAACCCCATTGCTCATTTGCAGCCCTACACAGAGGCTGATGCCTGGACTAACTTGATCTTTTCTGAAGACAAATTTTGAAGAAACGTAGAGGGAATTTTATTTCATTTTATTATTCATTTATTTACAGTTCATGAGTACATGAACCACACTTAAGTTGAGGTGTCTAAGGACACAGGGAAAGAGCTTCAAGGAAAGACCCAGCAACAACAGCCTCAGGTAACCTAAAGTACCCAACACATGCCAGCACATGATTCCAGCTGGAAGGATGGCACTTGGATTGTCTCTAATACTAATACTGATAAATTTATAAAGGTTCATTTTTCAGTATAATGCTCATAATATATTAGTTAAATCAGTTTTTAACTCAGGGATGAGACTCCACAAGGCCAATTTCAAAGGAACATTTCGTGGAGAGTGCAAAAAGAAATAAATTTTTTAATCACCTCTTTACGAGTGAAATTAAGAGCAGTTCTGTCCATCACTATCACAAAATATGACAACCGTGGATCAAAAAATGATTCTGAATTCCGAAAGGGAGTGTCATACCACAAGACCACATAGCCGCACAACTACATTACAAATGATCAAATAAGTAGAGGAAAAAAAAATCCAAAGTAACGACTTTTACCTTGATAGGCATCTGGTCTCCAGGCATGGCGGGCACCCCAGTCATAAAGTCATTGGTGATGAAGGTTCGAATCACCACTGACCTTTGACACGATGGGAGATGTGTACTGGATGGACGGTCAAAGTGGATGGGGATCAAGACAACTGGCATCTGGGGTGTGCGACACGAATTAGGAATATAATGGATTATGCAACTGGTTATAAAGAATAATTGTTCTCTACACACAATAAAGACCATAAACAATGCCATTTTTAAATAGTTTATGAATAATTTATAAATATAAATAATTTTTTTCTGCTAATTTTACGAGAATATATTGAAAACCAATCAATTCAAAATAACTAAAAAAATGAAATAGAAAGAAAAAAATGTTTAATATACAAACAAAAGATGTTTACAATATTTTATCTTTAAATGTAACAAAGATGAAAAAAAAATCTGTACATTTAAGCAATCTGACAGTGAAAATAAAAAGTAACAATTAAACAATAGAGGTTATCAAAATGAGCTTTTATGGAGTGCAATATCCACTAAACATGCTCAAAGCGCTTTACAAAGGGTCCCTGACCAACAGCAACACGAAACATAGAATGAGATATGACGCCTGTTAGGAGATATAACTTCTTTTTTTTTCCGACAGACAACGCTATTAACGGCCAGGTACTCATTTTATACCTGAGTAGGGCGAGAGAATGTGAGTAAAGAGTCTTTTCCAAGGACTCAACTATGCACAGAGTGAGGCTCGAACCCAGGTCCTTTTGATCCTAAAGCGAGTGTCTATCCACCAGACCACATAGCCACACAAGAGAACAAAGTTAATTATAGACAAGACAAATTAATGCCCGACTTTGTTGTTTGGAGTTTTAGTTTTACACTGTTTAAAGTAAAGGCAGGTTTTTTTTTAAGTTACGCACATTACCCCACTTGCCTCAGGTATGAATGAGAACCTGGTTGTTGGCAGTGACGGGTGTTGTAAAAAGGCAAGTATAAAAAGGTCACCTTAAACCTGTACCATATGAAATAGAAATTTGATCCCATATGGCCTGTTGGGAGAAAAATGAAGCTCACTGAGCAAGGTAGACATGTCGATACACAATGCATAAATTATAAATTTATTTATCAATCAAAGTCAATGAAAGACTTTCTAACCATTAAAAAAAATTTTTTTTTTTTTAATTGAGCTTTTATATAGCGCAATATCCACTGAAAGTGCTTAAAGCGCTTTAGAAGGGGTCCCTGGCCAACAGCAACACTTAACATGTAGGACGGGACATGACGCCTGTCAGGCGATATTACAATTCCTTCGGACAGAGACAACGCTGTTAACTGCCAGGTACTCATTTTACACCTGAGTAACGGTGAGAGAATGTGAGTAAAGAGCCTTTTCCAAGTACTCAACTATGCCCCAAGCAAGGCTCGAACCCAGGACCATACGATCCGAAAGCGAGTGTCAAACCACTAGACCACATTGCCGCACCATTTCCCGCTTACCTGTGAGATACAAGACATACAGCTTTCCTCCACCAGTGTCTGAGTAGCATTGTAGTCCACTTGTCTCAGAGTGGACAGAACCCCAGTGGTCAGAAAGGTGGGAGTGATATCCTCTACAGCATGTTGGACTGGGCCACCAAATGCATAGACAACTCTGGGTGAGAGGGAAAGCAACGAGACAAAATTGAGTTTTCCATTTTCTTAGATTCACAGCTCTCGACTTTTATACAAATAAATAAATCAAATTAATTAAATTCTCTTTTTTCATCCCCAAGGAGAAATTTTTCTATAAGATCTAATCCACTATGCAGCACTGCTAAGCGAGTTAGGGCTCAACATTACACAGCCTGGTGGGGAAATGGAACTTGGTACCATCTGGTAAAAAGCAAAGATTACAAGCTTATGTGATGCAGCACCACAACAATTGTGAGGCTGGCTGAGAAAACCCGAGAAGATGCGGCAAGCTTCGGTTCGAGATATGAGCCAAAATCGAAGTGTTTCCCATAGCAAAAATTCATAACTTAGGTTCTAATAGACATAAAAAAAAATTTAAAAGTGGTAAATGATCAGAAAGATGTGGTCACCACCACTGCATACATAACTCCAATAGATAGTTCGAAGATGACGTCACTCAGGTATTTGTTATTGTCTTTTGCCATCCGCGTTTATGAGTAATGCTCACTGAACTGTATTAACCTGACTATAAACGTTCATGGATACAAACAGTTTTGTGTGTTGGTCCGTTATACTTCCGGATGGCAATGTTATGAGCTTCTTTGCCTAGCGCGTATATCTATACATGAAATTTGCGCATCTTTTTTTTTTGTTTGTTTGTTGCTTTAGGTCTCTTCCAACACAATTGAGGTTATATGAGAGACCGCTGAAACAAAAAAACAAGCAATCTAACAAAAATAGTACAAATGTAAATCAAAATCATAACCTAAAGATATCATAAGCTAAATTATAAATAACCAAGAACAAACAGGCAGAAGATTTACAGAAAAAAAATATCCCCTGTCAAAAATACAATCACAAACCAAAGAAGCAGGATAGGCTAGTAAAGAGAAGAAGAAACGACATCACTATCGGATCGTACACCCATGCGAACATCATAGGTATATGATTCAAGGGTGATGCTCCCATCCAACCACCCGCAATTGCGCATCTTTCCAGGTTTTCTCAGCCAGCGACCCAATTTACTATAAAAGTGTGTTACTTCCTAAACACTGCTATGTGGCCACAGGGAGGGGAGGCCTAGGTGAGATAAAAATATAACTTGTACCAGAATTCTGAAATTAGTTTCCTTGTTTATGAGGTTTTTGTTCTACTACTGAACTATTGGGACCCCTGATGTATTACAAAATATCTTAGAAATAAGAGCATTAAGACTAAATCATTAATATCTTTTGTTTAAAACTAGCTGCAAATTCTGATCTACAGTTCGAGATCAGGCTGTTCCTTCAATTGGTCAAACCTTGAAAGGCAGCTGGGGTACTGAACTTCTTGTGAAAACTGTTAGGTATGACGACAATTGAGAGCTAAAATAGAGCCACACTCGTAAAGGGGTAACATACCTGTTGATGCTTTTACAAATCCTGGGGATAATTTTGGCCAGGGACATGAGGGCCTCCCAGTCTGGATCACCTTCACACGACAAGGCGGCGACGTAGCTGTAACTACGACAGTCTCCCTGGATTAAAGCAAGATAATGGAGGCATTATTATTTGGCATTAGTAATTAATCATAAATAATGAAGAAAGATAAGTGGGGTCAACCTTCTTCTCCTTCATTCCCCATCATATTGTCTTCATGTTTGAATGTATAGTAGGTGAAGGAACAGTACTGTTTCGTATGTAGAGATGTGGTACAAGGCCAAAATTTCTTTCTTGCTATTGCATACTTTAAAATATGTTTTTTTTAAAATTGCTTTCTCTGAGATAGTAATGTAAAAAAAACCAAGTGCTGCCAACCCTGGCCCATGAAAATGTTACAATGGAGATCCAAAATGAGTAAGATTTTGAAAAAATGTGCATTATCCTGCAAAAAACGATAATTAACACTAAATTTGATGATAGGCAATTAGACCATACTAGTGATGTTATAATAGATTATTTACATTAATGAATAAATTTACTCTTTATAGACAATGTAAATAAATAGAATCCACTTTTAAATCTGATATAACCCACCCAGATAACACCATATTGAACTCCCTATAGGAACGCCCATGACAGCAGACTGATTAAAACGTTTAAGAACACTTAAAGAGTGTATGATTGTTAAAAATGCTTTATAATGAAAAAATGAATAATGCCTACACCCCTGAGCAAATTGTACACAAAGAGCAAATAGGGTTGGCACCACTGTAAACCTATGTGTGGATCAGACTTGACCAATTGCATTATTGTAAATTTCATTCAAAAGTATCGAGCATTTTTCATAACTTGGATTTTCTTTCTCTTTTTTGAAAACCTTTGGCTGTGTGGGCAAGAAATTGAAAAGAGATCATCTCATTCCATTTCTCTTTGTTTCCTAAATTGTTACCTCTTTTATGGTTTCAAAAACATATTCAGTTAAAATTAATTCTTTTTCCTTGAAGAATGCCCTTCATTAACTAGAGCAAGCTAGTTTTTATAGAACAAGACACAATGTGCCTACCTGTACACCGACTGTCTTGATGGGGAGGAGGGTGGAAGTGTAAGTAACAGCAGACGATATCCTCATCAGCTCATCCAACTCATCTTGGGAAGCACCGTTTTTAATCTTATTCAAAAAGGAATGGGGCTGGGGAAGGAGGGGGATGAAAGTAGGTCAACTGCATATCAAGGGCAAGCAATGTGACTATCTTATGATAATATACAAGGGGGCAACTTCACAGTCCAACTATTTTCTATGCATGTTAGATATCATGCATCTCACTCAATCTTGCAGACATTCAGCTTTAAAAGACCTGCCACATACAACTTTTTAAAATTCTGTAAACATTTTAGGTCTGTAGAAACCCAGACCTGCCTACTACTGCGAAACAATTGTAGAATTATGAAATATTGGCTCCAATTTCAGAACTACATGAGCATCTGTAAGACATTAAAACTTATTGAAAAGGAAGGCTGATGCCAGGGTGCATAATTTTAAGGATTTTGAAGTGTTATTTTATCATGTGAGGGTAAATAGATAATTTTGTAAAGTTAATTATAGCAACTATTATTTCAATCCCCTAAAAACTACGAATTTTTACGTTTTCAAGTAGGCAGATTTGCAAACCTAAAATATATGATTTCTCCCCATATTTCTAAAAGTTTTAAAATGCATTAGATTGTTATAGAACTGTTCGTCTTGGTCATTTATCAATTTCTAATTGAAACAACAATATTTTCCCAAATCCGAATTTGAAATAAAAAATAAAATCGGAATATTTTGGCTCCAAAAAAAAATCTGTATAAATGGCAGGTCTACCTTAAACATTGTGATTATAACTCTGTTTTAGGTCATGGAAAATATTATATAACATATGGTAAAGCCAACACATTCACTCAACAACCTTTTATGAAAATTAATCACGAGGACCTGGATGATTCTTATTATGTATTACGGGCGATGATAATGAATGAATGAATGAATGAATGTATGAATGAATGAGAGGATAGTTCAGGAATGAATCTTCTAATTCTACAATTTCTTTAACAATAAGAGTAATATCCCCTTCTCTGGCATAAATTAAAATATAAGTAGCCATCTTTTCATCATGAAAATTAGTTTTTGTTCGCCAAGGAATTTCTGCTGAATTTAACACCATATTTTGTGCAAACTCTCATCATATTACAATGACTGCAACAATGGAGAAGATAAAGATAATGATAATAATGATGTTGACAATAATTTCATCCTCTTTTCACAGAAGTATTGAGAACAGGGGTTACTGATAATTCAAACCACAGAGTGGACACACTCGCACGCACACACAGACACGCAACCACAATCTCACACACAGACTTACAGTTTTGGATGATGTGGCATAAGTAGCCATTATTCTCAGCAGGGTAGAATTTTCTTGGAAATCTTTACACATGTACGGCTCTTCAGCACAAATAATACGGATGGCCAAACCAGGACCTGAAGAGATATAGAATGAAATGATGCTATTTTGTGGTGAGGTCTTAATATCAAGAAGACATTAAAAAAAAAAATCAACAATCAAGCTCGGCTTTCACTTAAATGAGAAAAATATCTGGATGAGGTTCATGTCTTCCAGCAGTTAGAAGGACTGAAACCTGAAAGGCAAATATCAACATTTTGCAAAACCAGAAAACAGGAAGTGCAAACTTTTTAATTGACTTGATTACAACTCCAAATTTCACTTCCTCTCTCTGAACCAATGAGATTTTCAGCATTGCAAATCTGCTTCCATATACAAAAAAAGGTGGCAGGGTCATCTTTGCCACATTTAACAGGAAACAAAAAAACAATGAATAGAACTATTTTTCTGGGTTGGTGCGAAGAAATTTTTTGACCGGATATATAATCGAGTTACCTATACTATAGCAAAACCAGAATTCCAGCATAAATTGTAGAACTGGCACTCATGATGAGATTAAATCTACTAAAAATCTAACACAACAATAACCAATTCAGACTCAAGAATGCTCAATCAAGTTCATAAAATAAAGATTTAAAGTGAAGAAGACAGGAAATACAAGCAAACCAAGCAATATTTTTTATATCACCCACACACACCATGATGAGATACCAAGAAAAATCTCTCATTGCCCTTCGACACATTTGAAAAATATAAATAAATACATAAAAATGAGCATTTGTGCATATTTGTGCAGCTTTATGGTCTTGTGGTAGGGCATTCATCTTCAGATCCGTAGGTCCCAAAATCGAGTCCCGCTATGAGGGATGTAAAGTTGAGTCCTTGGAAAAGGCTCTTTATTTGTATTCTCCCATCTTAATCAGGAGTAAAATGAGTACCTACTCAGTTACAGAATTGACTTTGTCTCAAAAAAAAAACTTAGTGTCATACAAGCATGTCTAATCTTGCATGTTATGTGTTCCTATTGAACTGCGACACCTTGTAAAGCGCTTTGACCATATTAAGTTGAAATTGTGCTATACTAAATAAGGTTAAGTTGTTTTGGGTGGGGGGTTAATGTAGCACACCTTCACAGAGACACAAACAAGAAACTGTCCCTGGCCTCACCTGGGAATGGATGCCTCTGCACCAATTCTACAGGAAGTCCTAAATCTTTGCCTATCTTTCTAACCTCATCTTTGTGGAAATCCTTGAGGGGTTCAACCACTCGACCCTGTAATGAGAACAATGTGAAATCGGCAATTGCTGAAAAATCTCCGTTAATCACAACCCTTGCTAATTGATCAACTATTTCTCTCATCTTACAAACCAAATAACTGGCTAGCACTTTAAATCCAGAAAAAAGCAGAAAAGTTATTGGGAAGTCGGCAACAAATATGCAGCCGAAATGTCATTTTAGCATCAAATTTGTTGCTGACTAGATGTGCCAAGAACTTTTCTTCCATCTGACTGGATTCAAAGTGACGTATTGATTTTTTACTGGGTTTTGTTAGTGGCAAAAAGTTTTTTGAGCCTGAAACATTCAGTGTTTGGTATTTTGTTCATTTCTGAAGCTATTATATTCTTTTGTCATACATTACTTTTGACAGGCCAAAATTGATAATATATTTTAAAATGCAGGCAAAACAAAGGTAATAAACCCACAGTCTGGATTTCTTATTTTTCTAGTCTTTATCACCCGGAGGCACAAACTACCAAAATAATCTCCCCCAATCCTCTTTTGCTATCTGCATGCCTTACCAATTCTTTCAACAATCTGAATATTTATTTACGAACATTATTTTTAAAAAATCCGTATTAACCCAATGTGTCAAATTCAAAGCTATTTCTAATTATTATTTTTAATGATATGCACACGTGCAGTGTCAGATTCATGAGTGAACAAAAGAAACTATTTTTTACCAATTTTCCCCTCAGTTTTTGGTTTTAAAAAGTCAAATTCTTGGAGCCTTCTTAAAAATATCTATTACAGCAGATCTGCCTACTACAACGAAAAATTCATAAAAATATGTTTTTAAAAAAATGTTTTTAAGGGTTTTACGGCGCTTGCAACACATTTAGGTTATATCAGCGCCAGTAAAAAGGACGAAAATGGGATAGTAAAAAGTTCTAGAATTACAATTATAGCTCCCAAGAGAAAGTAAGACATAGGGGAACTGGGAACAAATAGGGATCAGATGTAGATTCCAAGAGCATACCACCAATGTACTTAGTTTGAGATCACCTATAAGTCTCATCCAGACACAAGCACAAAATCCAACAAAGAAGAATACACTCAAATGCTTGCATTATACATTAAAAATAACAAATATAATAACACATAACAGAGAGATGATTTACAAGGAAAAAAATATCATCTCCCAAAACAAAAATTATGCATCTGACTGTTTCCCTCCCAGCTAGGACTCCGGCCAGGGCCAGGACAAAACCAAGTAATCCCATTCCAAGACAAAGACAGAAAGCATGTTGGAAAACAGATATAAGGGGATAGAAGACACAGTATGTACCCCCCTGCCCACTATGGGAGGTCAGGATCCCCACCCAGTCGTGAAAATATGAATTTTTGGCTTCAACAACAGAAATAAATAGACATTTTTTGATTCAATACAATGTGTTAAAAAGAAAACTTTGGTGCCACAAAGCACCTATTCAGGGTTTTGAAGGCACATTCAATAATGCTAAGGGTAAAATATTAATTTATAAAGTTAATTGGAGTAACTTCGATTTCTTCGTTTGTTTTTGTTTTTAAGGGTTTTACGTCGCTTGCAACACATTTAGGTTATATCAGCGCCAGTAAAAAGGAAGAAAATGGGATAGTAAAAAGTTCTAGAATTACAATTAAAGCACTCAATAGAAAGTAAGACAAAGGGGGACTGGGAACAAATAGGGCACAAAATCCAACAAAGAGGAACACACTCAAATACTTACATTATATATTTAAAATAACACATACAATAATACATAACAGAGAGATGATTTACAAGGAAAAAAATATCATACCCCAAAACAATAACTATGCATTTGACTGTTTCCCTTCCAGCCAGGACTCCGACCAGGGCCAGGAAAAAACCAAGTAATTTCATTCCAAGACAAAGATAGAAAGCATGTTGGAAAACAGATATAAGGGGATAGAAGGCACAGTATGTACCTCCCTGCCCACTATGGGAGGCCAGGAACCCCACCCAGTTCTATTTCTTCCCTCTGAAAACTACGAATTTTTAACATTTCAAGTAGGCAGGTTTTATTACAGCTATCATAGGCATCATGGACAGGTCTTTACTTGAAGAAGAAACATTATGTGAAGATTTGACAATTGGCTATTATTACAGACCTGTTTCCTCAATTCCCTGACAAGTTCTGTGTCATTGTGATGTGTCTTGATGGCGTCTGCTTTCCCGCTGGCTAATGCTGAAGCACTTTCAATTAGATCAGGTCTGAGTGTTCCTGTGAAGGAAGCAGAGGTCAAGATTTGGGTCATGAAACAATCTGGTACTATTTATGTTTGTGTTAACCAGATTATGAAAACTAAAAAAAAAAATTTTTTAATTGAGATTTTTATACAGCGCAATATCCACTAAAAGTGCTCAAAGAGCATTACAAGGGGTCCCTGGCCAACAAACACATAACATGTCGGACAAGACATGACGTCTGTTAGGCGATATTACAATCTTTTTTGGACAGAGACAATGCTGTTAACGACCAGGTACTCATTTTACATGAGTATGGTGAGAGAATGTGAGTAAAGAGCCTTTTCCAAGGACTCAACTATGTGCAGAGCAAGGCTCGAACCCAGGACCTTCAGATCCGAAAACGAGTCTTAAACCACTAGACCACATAGCCGCAATTTAATTTCCAGAAATAAAATTTGAGTTGGATTCATTTACTTCTTCATAAACAGCAGGTTCTGTAGTTGTTATTTACAATTGTGAACTACACTATTTGAAAGAGTCGACACAAAATGATAATTGCGATCAAGTTTTGAAGGAGAATAGATATATAAGTGACATTTATCATAAATAATTTGTAAAATATTGCACTTGGTCAAAAAAGCCCATCAAGGACTGAGTCACTACTACCAGGGCAATGAGTCATGGAAAATTAAAGTGATTTCTGAAACTGCAGAAAACTCATGATTCTCATCATTAGGATAAAAAAATAAAAGATGACTAATCAGATACAATAATGCGTAACAGAAAGGGTGTGAGATTATAGAACATCCTTGTTAAGTATTTTGCTCTTCTCTGAAATTGTTTTGTTCTTTTTTTGTATCTGAGTAGGATATCCTGATGACTATTACAGAGAAATCTCATCCATTTCTACAGCTTGAAGCAGTGTGCTATTACTTTAACCAACAATACAGTGGCCGGGTGGTCAAGGCATTGCACCGTGACCCGGAAGGTCCTGGGTTCGAGCCCCGCTTCAGGCACTTTCTTTTTTTTTTCTTCCTCGGGCAAGATTATTAACCCCCAATTTGCTCACTTTGGACAACATGGATGATTCCTGTTGACATCAGACATCTTGTTTGATGAACTATCTATAAATTCCACAAACATTTGAATATTTTACAAATTAACATTTGTGGAATCAGGAATAAAAAGACAGAGCTAAAGAAATTATTAAATGAAAAGGAAGTTCACATTGCTTTACTTCAGGAAATCCTGTATAAAAATAGCGATCCATATATTGCTGGTTATACATACTATACCTGCAAATGTGACGACTGCTGTGGTGTTATTACTTATATAAGAAATGACATCACGGGAGATGTTACTTCTAAACCATCACAGAACTCAACCGATGTACAGAAAGTCACCTTATGGCACCTAAATAAGAAATTTACCATTTACAACATTTACAACCCTCCACGGTGTACTATAAACCTAACAGATCTAAACAGTTCCCAATACAACAACACAATAATTGCTGGTGACTTCAATGGCCACTCTCCACTATGGGGATACAAAAATTTAAACAACACAGGAAAAGAACTAGAAAAGCTTTGCAATACAACCAACCTCACCATTTTACAAATGTCCCACCCTTCTTCACAGAGCTCATATGTCCCTGAGTCATCCCGATCTAACCATCATCTCCTCTGACCTTCTGAATTCTTGTCACATTAAAGTCCTGGATGAAATAGGCAGTGACCATAAACCAATTTTAACACAAATAACAGTTCAAACACAGAAGAAAACATTTGAGCAGAAATCCAAATGGAATTTCAAGAAAGCAAACTGGGATGTTTTCACAGCAACATTAGATGACCTGCTTCCAAAAATTACAGATACATCAAGTGTAGAACATTTAAACGGAGCCCTCACCAAAGCCATTCTTGCAGCTGCAAAAGCAGGAATTCCAAGAGGTAGTCGACAGAATTACAAACCCTTCTGGAGCAAAGAAATTGAAAAAGCAGTAAATGCAAGAAAGGAAACAAGGAAAAACTTAGAGGAAAACAAAACCATTAAAAACAAGATTGAGTACAATAAAGCATCGGCAATTGTCAAAAGAACTATTAACAACGCTAAAAGAAAGAAATGGGCAGACACATGCGCTAATAGTGACCTCAATCAAAATGGGAAAAAAGCATGGGCCTTACTTAATAATCTTAACAATGAAACCCTGAAAACCAACCCAAAGCCCATGAAAACTACAGAAGGAACAATCGTAGATGACCAAAAAAAAGCCATGATCTTCAACAAACATTTTGCTTCAGTAAACAAGGCATCAAAAAGAAGTGAAAAGGACAAAAAATTGATTAAAGACCTTAAACATCAAGAAAAGGCCCCAAAAGCTATCTCATACCTGTTCAAAGAGGGCTTTACCATGTCAGAATTTCACAGAGCTATGAAAAAACTCAAGTCAAGGAAATCCCCTGGACCAGATAAGATACACAATGAAATGCTCTTGCATCTTAGCGTGAGAGGTAAACAGATGCTTCTCAAACTTATAAATCTAACATGGGAGACAGGAATAGTACCAAGGGGATGGAAAAATGCTATTATAATTCCAATCTTAAAAAAAGATAAACCACCCGACGAAACGAAAAGTTACCGACCAATATCTCTCACCTCATGTGTTGGAAAGATCGCTGAGAGAATGGTAAATAACCGATTATACTGGTGGCTGGAGACATGTGGCCTACTAAATAAATATCAGGCAGGCTTTAGTATAGGGCAAAGAACAGAAGATCAATTGTTTAGATTAAGTCAAAAAATAATTGATGGCTTTCAAGATGGAAAACATACAGTCGCGGTTTTTGTTGATCTCCAACAAGCCTATGACAAAGTATGGAGGAAAGGGTTGTTATCAAAAATGATGGACTACGGAATTGATGGAAATCTCTACTTCTGGATTAAACAATTTCTCAGTAACAGAACAATCCAAACAAAAATTAATAACGGACTGTCAAACAGAGAAGTATTAGAGGAAGGTCTCCCACAAGGATCCTGCCTCAGCTGTACTCTCTTTCTTATTTTTATAAATGATCTACCAGAAGTATTGCAGACAGAAAAGGCCCTATATGCTGACGATTTAGTTATGTGGTATACTACGAAGCACCTACCAATAGCCTCCAATAGAATAAATGAAGATTTAGAAAGCTTAAACACCTTCTGTGATAAATGGAAATTAAAAGTTAATTGCAATAAAACAGTCTACTCTATATTTACTAAGAGTCATCCTGTTTCCAAGAAAGAAATAACACTCTCCATCCAAGGCCATCGACTCGCGAAAGAAGAAAACCCCACATATTTGGGCATACAGTTAGACAGACAACTATCTCTGAACAAACACACTCAGAATGTAAAAATCAAAGCCACAAAGAGACTCCAGTTACTAAAACGACTAGCCAGTACTAATTGGGGAGCAGACAAAAACTCGCTTCGACAACTCTATTTAGGCTATGTGCGTTCCGTCATGGACTACAATTTAGCCCTCCAAAATGTAGGTAGTAAAAACACACACAAAACCTTGGACAGAGTACAAAACCAAGCCCTTCGCTTCATCTCCGGTGCCCTGAGATCGACACCCACAGCAGCATGTGAAATACATACTGTGGAACCACTTGGACTTCGCAGAGAATCAGCAGTGCTTGAAATGGTTGAAAGATACAAACGAAAAGAGGAAAACCATCCAAACAGAATTCTGGCAGAGAAATGGAAACCAAGAACAAGATTAAAACAAAAATCCCTGCTACACATTGCTAACAACTTGAATGAAAGACACAGACTCCCAGAAAACAGAGAAAAATCTATTTTAATCAGTCAAAAACCTCCATACGCCGAACTAAAACTTCCAAAAATAAAGACTAACCTCATAGAAGAAACAACAAGAAATAAAAACAAATCAGATATACAAACATTAGCAATGAAGACAATACACGAATACCCAGACAACTGGATACATATTTACACAGATGGAGCTGCCCACAAAGGAACTAAAAATGCTGGGTATGGGTTTGTAGTAGAATACCCAGATAAAACCTGTGATAAAATCCACAATTCTTGCGGAAGCTCCTGCTCAAACTACGAGGCAGAGGCAGTTGCAATAGAAGCCTCACTGCGACACCTCTCTTCTGTTTTCCAGCTAAACCCTTCAAAACTTCAAAACACTGTCATCTTCACAGACTCCAAATCGGTTCTCCAAGCTCTCGATTTAGATAAACTCTCCTCAACGTTCAATAGTTTAAGGGGAGGGGCGACACCTGAAATATCGATTTTTGGGTCAAAATATAAAATTTCAGTTTTTTATTTATTATCAAAGAACAATCCTTTTTTCACATATTTTCAGCACTGATATGGTGATTTGGATAATATAAAGTTTGTAAATCGTCTTTCATAGCCATGGAAGTCGACATGAAAATACCAAACTTTTCAATTTTTTGTGAGAATTCAACTGAAAATAATAGGACTGAAAAGCATTATAATCCATATCGATGTTGTAATTTTTGATATCGATAGTTTAGTCTACTCTTTGCCCGTCTAGTTGACAAGGTTTCAGTCTCAAAAATATCAGAATATGGGCAGGGGAGGGGTTTAGAAACTGTGAGTCGTGAACGAAGATTTTGTGTCAAACAGCTGATAAGAGGTCAAGTTGTCAGGTAAATACAACGTGATCACGAATGGTGCGATCTGATTGGCTGACCTTGTTCTCGACCTCTGACTCCGCGCCAGGGATTGGATGTTGAGTCAGTGTGAAAGTTCGCCTCTCTTACTATTATATTTTACTACGATTTGTTTACATTTCGATTGATCAGTTGTTTTATCAAATTTTGACACGTATTCACGTTAATTATCTCTAAATATTTCCAATTTTTACTGGATTATTATAACTATACCTAAAGTGACAAAAAAATCCAAACGTTGGCTACAGTTATTTGCTACAAAAGCCAAGAAAGCAAGAAAGTTATGATGGCTCGTGGTTGACCCGTGACCACAAATCTTTGATTGGAATTTGGTGTGTGATAGTAAGTAGTATTATGATAAAGCGATTCCAAGCAATGCCACAGCGGAAAGAAATGAAATGGGCTATTCTTGCTGGTCTTTACCACGGTTATTACACCAATGACTTCCCTCAACATAGGTATTGTCCTCCTGAACCGGACTCCAGATGCTTTTATAAAAAATATATTGCTGCCCATGTGTAAACTGTTGACACAAGCAGCGTGTAAATACACTTTTGAATTTTGATTTAATTCATGAGCACTTGAAGCCTGTATATGCTTTGTTGAAGTGTTGTGAGATGAAGACAACACAAAATCCAAACGAAAGGTTTCATAATTCTGTTTGGTCAAGATGCCATAAAACATACTTCCATTCCCTAAAAAAAAGTTGAGTTTGGTGCAGAGTATAATTTTGGTCCAACAGAAATAACATCCCTGAAAGTGTCTTTTGGCATCGGTGGACTGAGAGAACACTCCCAGATGTTGAGTCAGCAAGCAGAGTCAAAAAGACTTGACCAGAGCATAAGGGCTGCTCAACACAAAGAGAAAAAAAAGACGCAAAATGAAAGCTCAGACCCGTGAAAAAGCCCAGAGGGAGGCAGAAAAAGTACACGGGGGACCCTCATACGGTGCTGATATGTTTTGAGCTGGTTGTACCGTTTTGTCTTATTATTTTCATTCATTGTTATCTTTGATCTCGTTTTTCTCAAAATGACATTTTTTAACACTATTTTTTTATCTTATTTTGTCATTTATCAATCAATTTGTTTAAAATTTTGCATGTCTAGAGCTATAGTGATTATCTAAAATCATACAGAAGGAATTTTAAATATCTTTATTATTTTTTGAAAAATTGACATTTTTATGTCAAAAAACATGATTTTTATCATACCGAAAAAATATTATTTTTAAAAATTTGTAAATAAAAATCTATTTAAAATATTTAAAAAATGCTCTGTATTTTTTTTAACAATATACAAATATACAACCATGCCAAATTTCAAGAAAATTCAATGGAAACTTATTGAGAAAGTAACTTTTTAAAATAGCACCGAGAGAAGAGAAAAATCCAAGATGGCGGCCGTCACCATGGCAACCGGACACGCCCACCGAAATAAATCACATGGTTCGAATCCATTGGTCATAGGCAATGTCCCAATATAAAAAGATATTGGATATAATCATTATTCTTGAAAATAGTTTCAGGTGTCGCCCCTCCCCTTAAGATCTCAACTAGATGAATTCCTTACAACACACAGAGTAGACTTATCTCTCCAGTGGATACTGGGACATTCAAATATACCAGGAAATGACAATGCAGACAGACTAGCCAGACTCGGATCAACACTTTTACAACCATCAATTCCAGTATCCTTAGACACAGCGAAACAAATAATCAAAACAAATAAGAGAGAAGAATGGATGAACAGTTGGGCAATGAGCACCACGAGTAGATGTATGTTTTCCCATATGACCACTCCTGTAAAGACTGATTGCCTAAATAAGCTCAGAAGACACCAGCAAAGCATCATCTTTCAACTAAGAACACAACACATACCGCTCAACAACCATTTAAGCAAAATTACAAAAGACACATCCCCTTCCTGCCCCCTATGTCAACACCCCAATGAAACAGTAACACACCACTTGCTTGAATGTCAACCTCTTGAAGATTTGAGATGCACATTCCTCCCACCAAATCCAAGCATCAGTAACCCACTTTATAGTCACCTGGAACAACTACAAAAGACATCTAACTTCTACGTCATGGCACAAGACCGAAGGGCTAGAGCTCAGGTGGTCGCTGGTTCGGATAAGTAAGTAAGATGAACTATCTGTAATCCTTCATGGAATGCCCAGGCAACGATATCTTATGATGACATAATTTCATTCAATTTTCAACAATTCAGATGTTTGAATATTTAGACGTTGCATCGTTTTAAAAAATCTGTGAGTTGGGGGGGGGGGGGGGGGGGGGATGTGTCATTTATGGATACATTGCAAATAGCATTTTATTAATTCCAAAGGAAAAGTGATAAAAACAAGTGATACAGATAACATATTAAAATAAAAGGACCCTCCTTACCTTGTCCCAAATAAACATCCTCTGGCTTGAGATTAAGCTCTTCTATCACTTCATTGGCAACCTGAAAGGAAAGAACAAACCACGCATTAAATTGGGGTAGAGAAGGAAATGTTTTGAATGGAACACGACTTACCTTTATGTGTACTGCTTATTCCACTCAAAAACAAGAAATAATTACTCCCCTAGAATACACACTATAGAAAAATGTCCTCTTTGGGATTAACAAAAAGGAACTATGTTTACTCGTGTACTCTAATTTATTGTGTGGCAGCCCAGGAAAGCTCATCTAAACCTACCAGTCTTTGAAAATAATATATTAATTGCAGCATGAAGCTCAAGCAATGCTGAATATTTTTCAGTTTAATCTATCTTGATATCTTAATTAGAACCATAGATATTGCAGTTTATAAATGCCCAGGTGAGAAAACATAAAACTGAGAAAATTGGGTAAGTAAAAAGGTGGAAAAAGAACTGTTTTTGTGATTTTTTAAATCAACATTAACCGATGCACAAATTTTCTCAGGCATGAAATGTGTATATAATTCATGCGCATTACGTATGATTGAGTAGCTGCTGTTCAGACCTAAATATTGATACCACACATGTATATGTCGTGGGCTCAAAAATGGAATTTGAGTTGGAGAAAAGACTATAAACATACATTCAATATTTCAGCCTCACATTTCAACTATTTGATGCTATGGTAGTATGATTAAATTACTTATTTTAAGCATTTACAATTTGTCCTTTTTGATTATCTTAGTTTTAATTGATACACAAGATATCCTAGATAATATTTCAACTGAAATACCAAAAACCCAAGTTTTTGGGTTTCCAACTGTTTTCCTCTGTATCTTGGTTTCACTTCGAGCGACTTTGACTGGGTTTAACTGTGCTGCAACACAATTAAGATCAATCCAGTTAGCATGTCTGAGACAAACTCCAATGAGGTTGAATTAGATTTCTTGTGTTTATCTTTCTGATGTGTCTAGCACTGTATCAGACACACCTTTTCAGATTTTATATTAATTTTTTTTTTTTTCTTCAAATGTGTCACAACAACACAGTGCTACTCACCTTCATAAAAGTATCCCCAATAATTTTCCTCTTTTCCTCCGGATTGGTGGTGGTGTTGAGTGTGTTTGTTTTCCGTTTGTGAGAGTTTGGGTCGGAGGCATTTGTCGGGACGGATGTGACGGAGTTGTAGAATGTGTAGGAAGCCCTGACCACTGGAATGAAGAAAGATGAGGAATGACAGACATTAATTTTGATGCTTTTCTGTCAGTGAAAATTGTAGACCATCATTCACAACCTTAATATTTTTCAAAAACGTTATACCTGCAGGTAGAATATTACATTAAATAAAAAATATTTTTAAAATATATGAGATTTCACACAGCATTGTTAGATGCCGTTGTCGAGGCATTCTATGATGGAATAGAGATAATCCATCAAACTAACATTTGATGTCAAGGAATCACCAATGTTGTCAAAAGCTAGTGAATTGGGGGTTAATAACTTTGCCAAAGGAAATAAAAACAAAAGTGCCTGACGTCATGGGTATTGAACCCAGGATCTTTGGGGTCACACAATGCCTTAAACACCAGGCCACCTCACCCACCCTCATTCCATAAAAAAAGCATTAGAAAAGGGCAAATATAGGTGACTATCTAATAATGAAAATAAAAATAATAAAGGTTTGATATCTTGATTGGTTTGTATCTTATCTGAGTGTATTTCATACTGATCTTTGACCATTTAATTTTTTTGACAAAAAGGGGGGGGGGGGGGGATTATTTTTAAAAATCAGATTAAGAGCTTTAATAAATTGAAATATCTACTAAATATACTCTTAGCGCTACAAGGTGTCACAAGCCAATTTCAAAATATCACATAAGGATAAGGCATGACACATGTCAGGCACTATCACAATTCTTTTCTGAAATAGACTGTTGTAACTGGCCAGGTACTCATTTTACACCCAAATGCAATGATAGAATGTGAATAAAAAAGAGCCTTTTGAAGTACTCAAGTTAGTGTTGACAACAGTGGGACTCAAACCTATTGGTCCAAAGGCAGGTATCGTACCAGTAGACCACACCCTACCTCTGACTTTAAGACCCAATTTGTTGAGAGATTCTTCCACTTGATCACTTTCCTTCTTCCTCATGAATCCGTTGTCAATGTGGACAGCAATCACCTGGTCGTCTTTCAAGGCTTTGTGGAACAGGGCAGCACAAACTGTGGAATCCACACCGCCACTCAAAAGCATCTAGTGACAAAATATGGGACAGGGAATATAGAAAACAAATAAAAACACAAACCTGAAAATAAACAGTATTTGAAACTTTTAGCTTTAGAACAGTTTTGAGTCTGAACCAATTGGACTAAGATGTGGTCTTTTCAACGATATCATTAAAATAACAAGTTTACCAAAAGAAAAAGAAACATAGTCATCGAAATATTCAATCAATAATTCCATAAAATAAAATAAACTTCTTGCATAGAGACATCCGAATAGGTATCTGGTAAAAAATGAATCTGAAGAGTCTCATTTCATTAGATTATAAGTGAGACTGGCCACAAATACCTCTCCCCCCCCCCCCCCCCCCCTCTAAACTTGATTTATATCTCACCAGCTCAAAATGCATACCATGCTTAGTACAGTTAATCATTATCATATTTATCATCCATTAATGAGTGAAATGCTAAATCTTTCACTAGCTATCTCAAACTTTGATTAAAGAATCAGAATTTTGACCATTTAAAGAAGAAAAAAAATAGTAGTCCTTCCATAGGCCCATGGAGCCGGAGTTTATCCCGGTTTCTTAGCGTGAAACGGACAATCGCAATTACTTGCAACTCTTTGGATAGGACACTAGTCTATCGCAAAGTACTTTCCGCCAGATCTATCAGACCCAGCTACCCAATCACTGCTGGGTGGACAGGGGGTGGAGGGGTCAGAAAAAAAATCTCGATGCACCCGGGATCAAGCTTCGTCCTTTGCTTGTGAAGCGAGTGCTCTACCAACTGAGCTATCAAGGCCCCCTTGACCATTTTAAGCCGTACAAAAAATCTTTATATATTGATTTTTACTGTTATATGTATGAGAGGCAGATTTGCAATTGACAACATACTGACAGAAAACAATTATCGATTTATACAATTGTGCAAAATTTGTTGTCAGCATTATGGCCGCAGCAGCCAAGAAGAAGAAAGAGAAGAAAGCGCCACAGAGCACGATTAACGTGGATGTTTAGGCACTGTATAATTTCATTATTTATTTATATTATTTATTAAGAAAAAGTATAAGAAGGCAAACTGGAGAGATCATTCTAAAACACTGACCAGCACTTTATGATCCTTGACCGCCTCCTTGATGTAATTAATACAGCCCTCTTCTCTACTAGACATTGTGTAGTCACCCTTACAGCCCGCAATCTCAAATAGAAAGTTCTTCAGCACTTGTTTGCCATTTTCTGATAAATCTACCTCAGGGTGAAATTGCACTCCATATAACTTACTGCTCTCATTGCAGATTCCTAGGATAAAAAAAGCAAACAACATGGAAGAGAATTTCAAATTAGTCTCTATCTTCATATACTTCACACTTATTTTTGTTTTCATCACAAATAAATAGAATCTTGAAACCACAATCATAAGCTAAACATGCACATCAATTTGTTGTTTGTTACCTGTTTTCTTTTTAGTGGTGTTGCAGCGCTTGCAATGTTATTAAGTCATTTAAGTATCATTTGAATAAAAACAAAGATATAAAGTCTATTAAAAAATTTAGATCAAGCTAATATTGACTAGCACTAAAGAAATAAAAACAAACAAAATAAAAAGGACAAGACCAATACAGATCACATGTAGATCCAAAAGCAATGACTCATTGTAGCTAGTCTAAAACCACCTTAAAGTCTCACTGTCGTAGCATCACTGCCAAAAGGGACACACGCAAATAGTAAAATAAAATACTAAACATTGCATAACCCCCCCCCAAAAAATAATAATAAAATTGATCAATTTTTTAAAACACCTTGCAATGACAAAATATGTACTGACCGTTTCCTTTCAAGCATATAAGATTCTTGACAGAGTCCAGGTAAAACAAAATGGTCCCTTTCCAGAACAAGGACATAAAGCTGCTAGGAAAGGACCAAATATTTAGAGGGATAGAAAAAGAAGAGAAATTCCCTTTATTCATCCCCATGAGGAAATTTGTCTTTAGGGTCTATTCCAAGGGAAGACTGGAATAAACCAGGCATCAACAGCAGTGCAACGCTAGTGAAGAATCATCCGTAACAGGGCCAACATACCATCAACCCTAAGCGAAAGATTAATTTTGCCAAACAAGTGTGATATGATATCAAACTTACTGGCTACAAAGCTTCAAGAATGTGCTATAGGGAAACATCAGTTTTGTGGGGAATGTACCATACAAAGTGTGATACAGGCTACTTACTCAACACAAAAATGACAAAATGAGCACACTGCCAGAGAAAATTACTCTAAGCACGCCCTCCCCTTTCTCCCTACACTGATATTAAACTTACCAGCTACAAAGCTTCCAGAATGTGCTATTGCCTTTAACCCCTTTGCCACTTTGGTGATGCTGTCCCCATGGGTCAGCAAGACTTTTTGTGTTTCATTCATTTTCCTGGATGGAATAAAAATTTATACAATTACAATTATCTAATTTTGTATATGATAAAATGTACAAAATCCAATTTAAACAAAAAAAAAAGGGGGAGGGGGGAGGGGGTTACATAAAACAATGAATGTCATGAGTGGATGACAGCATTCACCATACAAATGCCTCAGGTCCTTTTCAAATACAATGAGATTTTCAGTTCTAAGTTTGAAAGCTACAAAGAGCATTTCAGAAATTAAGGAGCAGGCATCGGTATAAGATAAAGATCTGAACAAGTGTGTATGAAAAGTGCCAGACAAAGCAAGAAAGAAAAATAAAAGAACACACTTGTTCAGATATTTAAAGCATTTTAAGGCTCTTGAACAATACAATACAATATGATGCGAACATATGGTGGCCTTAGAAAAGGTGCCATATAATGAATTTCTTTTGCTTTCAGCTACTTATATATAGATGGATAAAATCAATATTCCTGAGAAAAATACAATTAAAATTATTGTAATTGTAATATCTTAATTTGGGCCTAAGTTACAAACACTTACCGGGTGTTTCAAACTTAATGTCCTTGTGGAGAAATCAAACATCACAAAATTCGTTGAACATAAATACAATTATTTAGCAAATAATATTTTGGAACCATTGGAAAAACAGTTACATATGTTTTAACAGAAAGAGCACATCTACTAGTGTATGGTGAATCTATTAAAGGAGATGCTCGAAATGACCTCTTTTGCGTTCCACACATATTTGCATACTCTCATGATGAAATGATGTGTGGCTCTCTCACAATGCTGTGAGTCAATAACCTTTGCTAGTTGTTCCACTCGATGTTTCAGTTCATGAAGACTGAAATCTTGCGCCTGATATTTGGTCTTTTAAATAACCCAAAGAAAAAAATCCAAAGGGTTAAAGCTGGGGCTGTGAGAGAATTTCTTGGTGTCTCCTCGACAGAATTTCAAACTTTTGCCACAATTTCGCCAGTGCGTGTTCTTTTTAAGATACTAACCCCTTCTTTGAATGGCTTCCCGAGATACCACCACTTTGACTAAAACTTCCACACCACCTTCTGCTGTCTTGACAGACTGTACAAGCAATTTCAACCTGGAATCAATTCAGTACTCCCTGCAAAATCTAAGTTAAACTTTACTTGGTGACTTCAGATGCAGGTATCTTTCAAAACAAAATGCTTTTTCTGATGATGTCTAAGACATGACTATTGTGTCAGTATTTTTATAATAACAAAACAAATTTGATGATGTATGCCTCCGAGTGGTCATATTTACCTCCTTTCAAATTTGGTGCAAATTGGTTTGTAAATAACCAAGTAATAGAAAATTTGATGAGGGACATTAAGTTTGAAACAGTAGGTATGTTCACCATTTTCGAAAAACAAAAAATCACTTTTAAAGTAATCTAAGTTCATGTTTACAACAGGTGGTGGACTGTAGAATAGAAAATGATCAAATTAAAAATATTTCAAGCTATTTTTTTTCATGGAAAGCAGCTGAAGATCAAAGAGAGCAAAGAGCATTAAATCTAAAAATTAAGGAGTATACTGTTTCATATATTTTTGCAGTTTTCATTAAAAACAGTCTGTGTGACACCCAGAACCTTTTCTCAAACCACCACACATATTTTAATGATGGCTGCGATGGTAATCAGTCACTGACCTGAACAACGGACATGTTGTGTCAACATTAATCTCAAATTGGCCGTCTTCTCGTGTGTCTGTGGTCGCTACTTCCCCTCCATTTTCTTTGTTCAACATCTGGTGGTAAAAAAAAATTATGTATGTGAGATAAGTAAGATCATGTTGATGATGAAAATAAGGTAAGATTCAAATTTAAAGATTATAGAGTCCTGATAGATAGATAGATAGATAGATATTTGTTTGTTTGTTGCTTTAGGTCTCTTCCAACACAATTGAGGTTATATGAGAGACCGCTGAAACAAAAAAAAAACAAGAAATCTAACAAAAATAGTACAAATGTAAATCAAAATCATAACCTAAAGATATCATAAGCTAAATTATAAATAACCAAGAACAAACAGGCAGAAGATTTACAGAAAAAAAATATCCCCTGTCAAAAATACAATCACAAACCAAAGAAGCAGGATAGGCTAGTAAAGAGAAGAAGAAACGACATCACTATCGGATCGTACACCCATGCGAACATCATAGGTATATGATTCAAAGGTGATGCTCCCATCCAACCACCCGCGATAGATAGATAGATAGATAGATAGATAGATAGATAGATAGATAGATAGATAGACAGATAGAGAAAGAGAGTGGGAGAGGGAGAAAGAGGTGTTGGATATGGACATAATTTTATTTATCCAAAAAATAAATAAATAAATAAAAATAAATCTGAGTTTAAACATTCCACTTATGTGACCTCTGACCTGCATTCCATAACAAATCCCAAGGACTGGCACCCCACACTTGAATATTGCAGGGTCATAGCGTGGAGCATCTTCGGCATTGACAGAACTAGGACCTCCAGATATGATGATGGCTCTGAAATAAAAAAAGACATCACTGACAAGTTGTCTTCTTAAAGCTATATTGATGAAAAGTGAAAATAATTGGCTTTGATTTGACTTCATGTCTTATCACTTCACCAATATCAACGCTCTGCATTGAATGCTCGTTTGATTGTTTTGGTCTGAATTATAATCTGTTATAAATGTAGGAACATTCTATGTAACTGTTAGTGTAAACATCCTTTAAAAGTAAAGTCAGTATTGGGGACACCATTTAATTGGGACAGCCGCTAAATTGGGAACAGAATTTTTTCTGTATAAAGTCATACCCTTTCCAATTCCCAGCCGCTTAATTAGGACAAAATTTGACATGGGCTGTCCCCCCCTGGTGTGAACAATAGATTTTACCTATTGGCAACGGCCAATGGGGTGTGTCTTCGAACCATTTGTCATAGTCATCACAGAGATGTGAACAATAGAATTTACCTGTATCCTCTTTGACAAGATATCATTTCACCATGATAATCTTAGAAGTTTTGAATACGCTGGATTTGCCATTCATGAAAATAATTTTAAAAAGTCGTTTCACTGTGTCTACCGCCCACCACCAAGCCAACAAAACAAAATATCAACAATTGATTTTTTATCTGAGTTCGGAGAATTTATGTCTATGCAATCCATTAACAAAAAGCATAATATTTTTATGGGTGATTTTAACATTGATTATTTCGGAAACAAAAATGAATCGAAAGTATTTCGGGAGATTATTGACACAAACAACTATATTCAACTTGTAAGCGGTCCTACAAACAACCATGGCCACACAATAGATCATGTCATTACAGACATTGAGCATTCTCTCTCTTCACCTGTCTCAAATATTGATAAATTAATCTCTGACCATCATTTAATTGTGTTTTGCGTTTTATTTCCAATGAAGCACGAAGTAAAAAAGATGATAACATCTCGTAATTTGAAGAATATAAACATGAACATTTTTAAACAAGACCTTGACCATAACGTTAAAAATAAACATGATGCGAATGGTCTCCACGAGTCAATTGTTGGTACGGTGGACAAGCATGCTCCCTTAACAACTAGAGCAGTAAAAGTGAGACGTCAAGCACCCTGGTATAATACCGAAATAAAATTGAATGGATTAGCCAGGAGGCGGGCAGAAAGAAAATGGCTCAAGTCCAGAGATGCTGTCGATAAGAAGCGATACATCGCGGCTAGAAATGATGCAAAAGCCGTCAATTTCAGGGCCAAAAAGAAATTCTATGAAGAAAGCCTCAAAAACGTGGGACGTTCGAGACAATTCTTTGCCTTGACCAAGGAACTGCTGGGACAACAGACGCAACCAGCTCTCCCATCTTTAATCGATCGTGCATATCTACCAACTCGCTTTGGTCAATATTTTATAGAAAAAACGGATACCATCAGGAAGGAACTCTCGTCTGAATCGATCCCTACAACATTTGACAAGTTTCATGGTGATTCGTTAACACATTTTTCAAAGATTACTGAAGCTGACTTACGTGATTGCATTATGTCGTCTCCAACTAAAAGTTGTGATTTAGACCCCTTAAATACTGCCATTTTAAAAAATGCATTGATGTAATTTTAACACCATTTACATGTATTGTTAATAATTCGTTGCAGTCAGGTGCTGTACCAGACATTTACAAAGTTGCTCATGTCAAACCCCTATTGAAAAAACCTGATCTCGATAAAGAGAACTTAAAAAACTATCGCCCTGTCTCTAATCTTCCTTTTCTCTCTAAGATCTTAGAAAAGCTTGTTTTGAAACAATTACTGTCTCATCTTAAAAATAATTGTCTTGAAGAAAAATTTCAGTCTGCTTATAGGCAACATCATTCGACGGAAACCGCACTTGTTAGGGTTGTTAATGATCTCCTCTCTGTTATAGACAATGGTTCATGTTCTTTGCTGAATTTGCTTGACCTATCGTCTGCTTTTGATACTATTGATCACAATCTTCTTCTCAAACGTCTTGAAATTACTTATGGCGTGTCTGGTGCAGCGCTTGATTGGTTTAGGTCATATTTGTTTAATCGTAAACAGATTATTACGGTGGATGAATATAGATCGGAGGAAATCTTTCTTGATTGTGGGGTTCCCCAGGGTTCAGTACTTGGACCCGTTCTTTTTGTTTTGTACGTTGGCCCTCTGTCTAAAATCATCAGAAGTTTTGGTCTGTCTTACCATCAATACGCTGATGATACGCAATTGTACTGCGTTTCCAATATGAGAAATTTACAAGAAGTATCAGCCAATAGTAAAAATTGTATCCAAAGTGTTAAGAAATGGATGAATGAGAACAGACTGAAACTGAATGATGATAAGACGGAGGTGCTGTATGTGGGGAACAGGAAGTGGAAAAGTGAAACAGATTTGAAGTTGGGGGATGCCTCTATTCAAATTGTTGACAAAGTGAAAAACCTTGGCACATTCTTAGACTCTGGACTGTCGATGGAGCATCAGGTTAATAATTTGGTTAGATCTCTCTTTTTCCAACTAAAAAAGATTGCTTCCATTAGACAGTTCATATCTGAGGATGTGACCAAGCACCTGGTTGTATCCCTCGTACTATCGAAATTGGATTATTGTAATGCTCTGTTGTTTGGCGTTTCGCAATACAATCTGAAACGTCTTCAGATTGTCCAAAACAGCGCTGCCAGACTAGTATTTATGAAGCGTAGGTGCGACTCTGCCGGACCTCTACTTCATGACCTGCATTGGCTGCCTGTTGAGAAAAGAATTAAATTCAAAGCTTGTGTTTTAGTGTATCGTTGTCTTGAAGGTACTGCCCCTTCCTACCTTTCAGAACTAATTGAAAGATATTCAAAACCCCGCCCCTTACGTTCGGCCAGTGATTCCACAAAACTAGTTGTCCCTCGAATTCGGAAAAATGCTGGAATGAGATCCTTTTCTCATTTCGGACCCTCTATTTGGAACGCCTTACCGCAGAGCATTCGTGAAAAAGAATCTTTGTCTATTTTTAAACGTTCGCTTAAAACATATTTGTTTCGATTTTAGTAGATGGTATGAGAAGCAAGATAGGTTTGGTTTGTGTTGTGTGTTGTGTTGTGTGTGTGTGTATGTGTGTGTGTGTGCTTGTGTGTGTGAATGAGTATGTTTCAGCCAAAGTAATTTGTAATTTAAGCGCTTAGAGTCTGGTGTCTCGGAGTTATAGCGCTATATAAGTTTTCAGCATTATTATTATTATTATTATTATCCCTTGTCAGTGTCATCGTCTGCCATCATCACGTTCATGGTCATGGGTCAATGGCCATGATGCTAGGTTCTTCACAAGAAAACTGACTGATGATGAGATGGGTAATGAGTGATGGTTTTGTTTGTTCAAGGCTGTCACCACCAAATGATTTGTTTGTTCAATGAGTCGAATGGGTAGACATTGCATTCTTAATCCGTTGCTGACTTATGCTACCGTTATGATTGGCATATTCGTTAATTGTTTTTGTGCAGTTAGATTTGTTAGAGGTCGATTAAGGGGTCATTTGTTTTTCATTAAGGCGTGAAATGTCACCATCTAATAAATGTTATTGCAATAACTAAATGCAAAGTGATTACGGCGGATAAATGCAGAGTGGACTATGGTAAATCTGAGAAATTGCTCAATTTCACGGCGACTGCTTAATTGGGACAATTTATTGGGAACCAAGCCATCCCAATAAACCGGCTTCGACTGTAATTGTATTTTAACATGCTGCGAGGATAGAAAACAAACGCATTGTATTTGAATCACTAACTATGACTGCATCTCAGTTGATACATATTCAAGTTGTTGAAGTGAGAACAAGATCTTTTAGACTACATAAAGTGTTCAAAAAAATAAAAACAACACTACATGGAGTCTTGAATTAACACTTGAAAAGGACCTACAAAGAATCAAGAAATAATAATAGAAATTCCGTCTCATTGTAATAGGATTAACTGTGTTGTAACAAAAAGGAAACCTCATGGGGATTCTGTAACTCAATAGGGAAAGTAATCAATTTTAACACAAACAGATCTGGTTTGATATGCTTTACATCGGAATTGTTTCTGTCCCAATAGTCAATAGGTGAGTATTTAAGATATATGGAGTAGAAAGAATGCACCATCTTCACTATTTTTCACAGCATAATAAGGTTATGGAATTAACTCCCCAACAACTTGAGAAATTCTGACAGTTATGAAAAAATTTATTTGCAAATTAGAAATCATTTCTGTCACAGAATTATGGAGGCAATAATGACTGTGATATAGTGCAGACTTACCAACCAACCTCAACAATTTGAAAAGATTATCACATTTTCCCTAATATTTATGCTAATGTTCTCATATTTTTCAAAAAATATAATATTTTCATCACATACAACCATTCAAAATTTCAAATTTATCATTTACTGAATTTATGGAAACTTATCAAACTAGTAGAGGGTAGGAAAATCATGAAATTCCTGTGACAATCATCTGTCTGACTAATCAGATTCTCATCTAGTTGAAGACAATATCTAATGACCTTCAACTATTCCACTTTAATCACTTTTCCCCTTCATGTTACAAATAATGACTTTTAGCAATAAGCATATTTTAGTCAACATTCCCATATAATCATATTTTGAACCTCAAAGCGTATGTCATCTTGTGGTATGACACTCACTTTCGGATCAGAGGGTCCTGGGTTCGGGCTTCCCTTGGCGCAAGGTTGAGTCCTTGGAAAAGACTCTTTACTAACATTCTCTCACCGTATTCAGGTGTAAAATGAGTTAACAGCATCGTCTCTGTCTGAAAAAATTGTAATTTCGCCTAACAGGCATCATGTCACGTCCTACATGTTAAGTGTTGCTGTTGACCAGGGACCCCTTGTAAAGCGTTTTGAGCACATTTAGTGGATATTGCACTATATATAAGCTCAATTTTAATTTTTTTTTAATATGAGAAACAATACTGGTTGTCAAGTCTGTACACTGCCGTAACCTGACATCATTACAAACACCATACAAATGGTGCATTGATCTTCAATGTTGAATCTGCAAAAGTATGGATTGGATTGAATTGGATGTTATATCTAACAGACAGCATTTTGCAGTAGACAAGCACCCTATTCAGAGAAAAGGTCACAGTTACGAGCAAGCTCCAATGCAGTACTGAAGAAAGACTATCCTTGAGTATGAGGGAGTTTAAGTAAAGAACGAAAATGATGACAAGAAAGAAAAACTTACCAACAAGCAATAAATCTAAAATCAAAACTCTTACTTGAATCCTTTCTCCTTCAACATAAAAGCTGGACTGTCCAAAGGGAGAATCTCAGAGTCTACATTCAACTCTCTCACTTTCCTGTCAATGACCTGAAAAGACAATAAACCCTTCGAGGTAAAAGTCATGGGAATTAACTCATGTGCTGCTTATCTAAAGGTTAATTTTGAAAATACAGTCAACAATGCTTGCAGCAGCTGTTGTCTCTTTTAAAATTTTCGATACCACTGTTTATGGTAGCGGATAGCACAGACCAAAATGAGGTCTCTCATATGCATAAACTAGGTCCTGACTCGTAGCAATTTAAATCTATCTTTCCTTCCCTACCCCCACCCCCCTCTCTCTCTCTCTCTCTCTTTCTGTCACTCTTTAAATTTAACTTTCAACAGCCAGCTCCATTTACTTTTCAAAAGGTGACATATAGCCAACTGGAATAGCCACAAGCGTTATCAACTGTAATGAATAGAATAGAAAGCTGTGATTTTTAATTTCAATCCCTTGAAACTTTTATTTTTCTCATTTGCTTTGTTTGAAATTTCTTAGGTATTCAAAAATATTACATCATGATAAAAATTTTGGTCAATGGGATTGACACTTTTAGTGCTAATTATCATTTCTATAAGAGTTTGTAAAGAGTCCTCAAAAGTTTATTGAAATAAAGAAAAAAAATAATGTCTTTTGTTATTGCCATGAACTGGAACTTTGCTAAACAAAAAACAAAACCATACAACATGCCGGCAAACCTGTTATGTATTTCAAGTCTTAAATATCCCACGCAGATGTTTAACTTTAAAAATTATTTTTTTCCTTCTCCTCTGGATTGCCAAATTGGGACAGTACCGATTACACCAGGACAGACCAGAGTTTACCTGGAGGGTTGGCCGCTATAACACAAATATATCTGCTTGGTGTGGGATAAATAAAAATCATGGAGGCATACGTTGAATTTACGACTTCCCTTAAGACCCAATTAAGATAAAAATATAATTAAATGATTAAAGATGGCTTCTACATTATAGTAACAGAAGTACAAAATATATGAAAATCGTGCTATAATCAAAGGCTAAAACTCTGTTTTGTATATTTTTTAGATCTATCTAGTACATACCTTGCCATACTGTGCCCCAGCATCCAATATGACAATTCTCTCATGATTTCCGACCCCATCTCCATTCATGTGCGCCTCTTTCACACCGTTGCCATTCATGGCTGGTCTTCTGTCGATTACAAAACAAAACAAATTTTGTGTTTGCATTAGGAATTGCAAATGCATTTCAATGCATTTTCATGCTTTATATTTTCTTATTAGTTAGGATCGTATTAATTAACGCTCCATTAATTAATAATACTTTGGTTGTGTTTTTTGGTGTTTTTTGGGGGTTTTATTTTCTTTTTTTTTGCTTTACTTTCTTGAACTCAAGGCATGATGAGAGAGAGTAGAGTCGAGTATAGAGGCAAAAATTCTCTTTTAATTTTACGATAATGAATCACTCTATCACAATTAACTATCTAGATAGATACTATGCATGATAGTGATAGGATAGATGAGATGAATGTAATGACTGAGATTTGGATTTGACATTTGAATCATTCTGTCACAAGTATGACGAGATGAATGTCGTGACTGAGATTTGGATTTATTAATTATTAATTCTAGGTCTACCTCTACTCCTGGTACTGGTACGTTTACATATATTAACAGAACAGACACACAGAGTTCACAGTCACAGTCACAGAGTACAAGTACAGGTTGGAGGACTCGGAGGACAGGCGAGTGGGTTGCTCTCATATCACTGAATCGGTGACAGCGGCGGCGGTTGTCAGAGTCAGAGATCGATTTTGATGTAAGTGTGTGGGTGTGTGTGAGAGGGAGAGAGATAGATAAATAGATAGATAGAGAGAGAGAGGGGGGGGGAGAGAGAGAGAGAGGGAGAGAGAGAGAGAGAGAGAGAGAGAGAGAGAGAGAGAGAGAGAGAGAGAGAGAGAGAGAGAGAGAGAGAGTCAATGAGTGCCACTGTCAATTCAATTCAGATTCATTTTCATCATCAATTTCAACTAGGCACTTAAATGAAAATTCAATTTTCAAATGACAGTATAAAATTTGGTTTACTATGATGCAGTATACCATCCCGATGATAAAACCGTTCGAATTTTGTCTCTAGGTTATATAGAAGCAGAGTTATTCAATTTTTTATGCCTTAAAAACACCCAAAAATTACTATAGGAATCAGCCTAAAATTGGGCACCAGCTGACTGAAAAAAACGAAAGGGGATTCCCCTGAAACACTGTGACGTCACAAGGCTAGGAGCCAATGACCGACGCTGACCACGGCAGTCCAAGCTGAAATGGCGTTACTTTGGTAGATTTTGAAATGAGTGTGATTTTATGGAATGCTCAAAGGGTATCCTGGAAGCAGTTTTGAAAGTTGAAAATGGTATCATTGGAAAGGAAAATGATTGAATTTTATGATTATTTATGTTTTAAGGGAATTTTTTCATGAATGATGATAAACGGCTTGATTTTCTTGCCCACTAAAATTAAGCTATCTTTCCATTACAATATCTTCTAAATGAATTTAAGGAGGGAAACGGTAATTGTACCAAATGATAGGGCGTTCAATGCCCTTTATTTTGGTATTTAATTTATCCAATTCTGTAAATAAATACCAGAGATATCTCAATTTAACCAAGCCATGGTTTTAGCCTGCAGCTCACAAACGATAACTAGCGGTCACACTCACACAGGTGAATGGGAGAACTGTGACACAGATTTAGCCCTTCATTTAAGAAGTGCCTATTTCAACATTCTTCAATCTGGCCCTGGCTGGAAGCGCACTCACTAAATCCTCGGTGGTAACTTCAGTATAATACACATTCGACCAATTGCTCGAATTCAAGCTTTTTAAATTCTTATAACCAACATTTGGAGTACCTTTCAGTGTGTGACGAGACGAACGAAAGAGAATGCTAGGATGAGACTTCACACAAGACAAACTTTCGCGGAAAGGAAGGACATGTGAAGTGAAACAGGGTTGCCAGATTATTTTTCAACAAAATGCCAGGGAAAGACTCAAAAAATGCCAAAACACTCAAAAAATGCCAAAGTCTGTTGACTCCCACCCCCACTAAGAAAACTACTCACTTTTGATAGACAATTTACTATCATATCCTGGTGGCTTGCGTGTTTTCTTTTCTTTTTTAAAACTTACGAGGATACTTGTCGAGGGCTGAATTTGAGTGAATATCTGAGGGAGGCAGGGCTAGTTCAGGGTGTGAGTTTTAATAGCAAAGTTTTCCGATGTGAAGAGATTTGTTTTTACGCGTTTAGAAATAATTAAGAAAAGGTGTCATTTGAAGTATAATATACAAGAAAAGAAAATGCCAAATGAAAATGCCAAATGCCAAATGATTTTTCTAATGCCAAACGGTTTTCAAAAATGCCAGATTTTTGGAATCTGGCATTTAAAATGCCAAACTGGCAACCCTGAAGTGAAAACAACAAACTGGAATCAAACACACCACATGGAACTTTCAACAAGTATCCAAGGAGAAGCATATCAATACACAATATGAATAGTTTCGATTCACAAGTAATAATTCGCCCATTATTTATTTTGTTTCCTGCCTGTCTCCTTTTTCATTTATTTGTTCACCGATATCCTCTCATTCATTTATACCTACCTGGATACCTCTGTATAGAGCTTTTAGACTTGGTGTAGTCTCCTTCGCTCCTCCTCATCTATTAATGATTGGACCAATTTTTATAATTGAACTTGTTTCCTAGGGTGTTGCTTATCCCCAACTCTGCTTTGAATTTATTCAAATTTTGTGCTGATACTGTGGTTTCTTGCAGTTTATTCCAGTTATTTACAATTCTAGATGAAAAAAAAGTTCCTTCTTTCATTTGTTTTAAAACGTTCTTTTTTCAGTTTCTTGCTGTTTCCTCGTGTCTGAATGTTCTTGTTTGATTTAAGGAATCCTGCCTCTACCCTATCTATTCCCTTTACTATTTTATCTCGTGTGTTTTTTAAAAAATAATCATTCATATGTTTATCTCGTCATTCACTAATTTACTCATCTGTCATAAAATTGATTTGAATATACAAACATAACTTAGTGATTATTCCAATGATTATAAATCATTATCATAGTTACCAGCAGCCTTCACTGTTTATTAGACTAGTTCAAGGACAGCTATTCTTTAAAGTCCTCCTTGGACTAGCTATATAAAATTGCAATTAAAGTAGTTGTATCAGCACTTCCCATCATCATCATCATCATCATCATCATCATCATCATCATCATCATCATCACCACCACCATCATCATCATCATCATCATCATCATCATCATCATCATCATCATCATCATTATCATCATCCTAATTTAAAACATTGTGCTCAAGGTCTGTATCATTAACGAGAAAATAAAAATAACCGTTCAAAATACACAGCTTCTACATATTATATGTGTCAGATCTTGATTGCAATAAATAAATAAATAAAGAAAGAAAGAAAGAAAGAAAGAAATGAATGAATAAATAAATAAATCATATTACATATAATAGATTTAAAATATAGATAAATATATTAAATAAAGAAATATACGTTTTCAGATAGGAATAAAACTTGACTTAGAACAGAAAAAAAAGTAATGTAGGCCTACCTGAAATCTTACCAACGTTTTTCCAAGCAAACTAAAGAATATTAAGGTCGACACTGTGCTTACTAGTGCGTCTGCTCGTCTGCTTGAGTACCAAATAATATTATGAAAGGGAAGCTATCTAACCTATGCTCATATCAGAGATTTTTAAATGTGTGTTTTTGTTATCTTTTATCAACTGATATAATCAATAAGTACTTTTCAAATCGCAATGCGACCATAGCCCTACTATAGTACTCTTTTAGTACGCCATGAGTGCGACCCTTTGACTATCTAGTTAACTGCCGTACTCTGGAAAAAAACTCATATATAATATTTTAGATTTTGGCTAGAAAACTCGCTAAGTCCCAGGTTTGAGAGCCTTTTGTCAAGATGAGGGTCATTTAAATCGATCGATAATATTTGAAGGACGAGTTTTCTGGCAAAATTTTTAAATACAAGTTTGTTTTTTTTTCCAGAGTACGGCAGTATTCTGATTTAAGGCGGCTTCGAGTTTATCACAAACTGACATGTTTTAGTCAAACCCGAGCCCAATCTCTCTTACTGCTCTCTTGGTATGAAAACAGTTTCGGCTGCAGGAATAACTAGATGTATTTTTTTTTAAGTAGGAAAATTCATATTATTTTTATATCGTATTACCTATTTGAAATAAATTAAGTCATGGTGTCAGTTGTGTTAAAACGTCGAGTTAAAAACAATTGAAGAATGAGTGTTTGTGGCTGTGCATGAATGTAGATAAGTGTTTTTGTTTTCTTTTGTTTTTTTGGGGTTTTTTTTTTTGGGGGGGGGGGGGGGGTTTTGTTTTTGTCTTTGTTTGGTTTTTTTTCTTGCTTGTTTGTTGTTTTTCGTTTGTTTGTTTGTATCTTCTTTTGTGTTTGTTTGTTTCGTTTCGTATTGTTTATAAGTTTTGTCAATGCATGTGTGTGGCTCTATGTAGGGTGTGGGTAGCGATGTGAGTATTTGTGTGAAGGCGCCACAATGGTACAGTATCAAGAAGTTCCTCGTCTGTTCACCTCGTACAGTATATATTAGGGGCGAAATTATACATACAGTGGCGTCTCGTATTTTAGGTGAGTTATATCATTGCTTTCGTTGAACTTACACTTCACTATATAAAAAAAAAGTCACAATACAAGGCGACGATGGTCTTTAAAAAGTGAAAAGTGAGTTGTCGTTAGTAGTGCTCAGGGAATAAATGATCGCATTGGTTGAAATATATAGATAGTATGCAGATGACGTCACTCAGGCATTTGTTATTGTTTTTGCCATCCGCGTTTGTGAGTTGTTCTCACTAAACTGTATTAACCAGCCTATAAAAGTCCATGGTTACACAGAGTTTGTGTGTTGGTCCGTTATACTTCCGGATGGCAATGTTGTGAACTCCTTGGCCAAGCGCATTCTATCTATAGAAGGGACGGAGATAAGAGAGAGAGAGAGAGAGAGAGAGAGAGAGAGAGAGAGAGAGAGAGAGAGAGAGAGAGAGGGGTAATAATGCTTTGTTATATGTATATTATTATAATCAATGAAAGTCAGTGTAAACTTTATGTTGCATATCCGCCACGGACAATAGAATTATCTAAAAACATTGATTGAGAGAGAGAGAGAGAGAGAGAGAGAGAGAGAGAGAGAGAGAGAGGAGGGAGAGAGAGAGAGAGAGAGAGAGAGGGGGGGGGGAGGAGGGGTGTGTTGAGAGAAAGCGGGAGGTTATAACACTTTGTTATATATTATTGTCATCAATGAAGGCAAATGAACATAGATTTATGTAAATTCGATGCTGCATATCCGCCACTGACAATAGAATTATGGAAAAACATGTCATTGTTGTGATAAATAAATAATTAATACTGACTTTATCTAGCTTGACCTTTATCTTTAAACTATCATTTAAGATTACTGAGTAAGATGTTCGTTGGATGTCTGGTGAAACCTTGACTTAATATCAGATATGAAAGTCATAATAAAAAATAAATTATATTTTATCATGATAGAGAGGGGGTCAGGCTTGACATTCAAGCAAGTGGTGTGTTACTGTTCTTGCTTAAGGACTAAATTTTTCATTGAGAATTACCGAAATAAATAACGATAGAGATAATTGATCCCACAAGTTACCGAATAGATGTGCGACCGGTTTTAGACACGTTACTGCTGTGTCAAAAAGTGTGACACTTCTTAAATTATATTTCAGGACTGAGAATCTTCCGCCTAAAGGCGGGTTTCCGCCTAAATGGTAGTTTGCCTCCGCCCATCCCCATCACATTTCCTCCTTTTTCAAATTTGTATTGGATAAATAAACAGTGATTTTGAGAATTTTTAAGAAATATGCCGTGCCAAACCTTTTCCTCAAAACCACAAAATCACCATTATGTCTTATGTCATATTTTGACACCTGTGTTCAGTCTCGTGAAATTTGGTGACGGTCCCGTTTATATGACGTCGGGCCAGACAGAATGGCACCAGATGTCACAGTTGACACAGACGACAAGTCATGTTCTTTTATTAGCTGGTTGATGGTTGAAGGAGAAGGGGAGAGACAAATGGGTTTGGATTATTTTTCTCTGTTGTCGGTACCTGTTGCCTCTCTCTCTCTCTCTCTCTCTCTCTCTCTCTCTCTCTCTCTCTCTCTCTCTCTCTCTCTCTTTCTCTCTCTCTCTCTCTCTCTCTCTCTCTCTCTCTCTCTCTCTCTCTCTCCCCTCCCTCCCTCTCTCTCCCCCCCCCCTCCCTCCCTCTCTCTCTCCCTCCCTCCCTCCCTTTGTCTTTCATTTTATTTATCTTTTCTTCTATTTTAAAATATAGAATTCATAAGGTCAATACATAAATTATTCTGGTAGAGAAGTCCCCCCCCCCCCCCCCCACCACGACCACACCATCCCTAGCACCACTACTGCTACAAATAACACCACATCATCCCTACCACCACTACCACTACAACTACCACCACATCATCATTCTTACCACAGCTACTACAACCACCACCACACATTCATCCATACGATCACTACTACTACTACAACCACCACTACATCATCATCCTTACTACAACCACCAAATGTTGTAATTACAAATGTTTGAAATTTGAAACAAAGAATGCAAAATCTATGGATTATTTCAAGGTGTTAGTAGACAGGGAATTATATGATGGGAGATTTATATATGACGAATAATACTTGTTTGCTCTGCTGTTGACATGGCTTTCAATCTTGTATGTATATATTATGCATTATTATATTATTATGGTTATCTTCTATACGCGTGTGTATGTGTGTGTGTGTGTGTGTGTGTGTGTGTGGTTGTGTGTGCGCTTTGCATGTCAAGGTTAAAGATATATGTTTGTACACCACATGAGTACATTTAAGTTGAAATACTATCTTTACCACGTGTATCGTTATTGTAATATTTAATCAATAGATTTATGGCATTACTAATTAATATTAAGGGCATTCAAAGGATCTTATCCTATTTTGCCCTATACCACATGTTATGTTATGTTACACTTTTCAACTTTTGAAATTCCACCGAGTCGTGTTAGAAATTGCTGCGAGACAAATTTTGGATCGCATCTCAGTGAATTTTAGTGAAATTCAAATGTATAGGTTATGGTCGCATGGATGGGTCATTTTCTTCACGATGAAAAATTTCCTCCTTTTTTGTGACCAGTCATTCTCACCCCTGATATTTATATACATACGTTATCAAATACTGGGTGGGGTTCCTGACCTCCCATAGTGGGCAGGGGGGTACATACTGTGTCTTCTATCCCCTTATAACTGTTTTCCAACATGCTTTCTGTCTTTGTCTTGGAATGAGATTACTTGGTTTTATCCTGGCCCTGGCCGGAGTCCTAGCTCGGAGGGAAACAGTCAAATGCATAGTTAATGTTTTGGGAGATGATGTTTTTTTTCCTTGTAAATCATCTCTCTGTTATGTATTATTATAATTGGTATTTTCAATGTATAATGTAAGCATTTGAGTGTATTCCTCTTTGTTGGATTTTGTGCTTGTGTCCAGATGAGACTTATAGGTGATCTCAAACTAAGTACATTGGTGGTATGCTCTTGGAATCTACATCTGATCCAGTGGCGGTTCTAGCCTATTTACAGTGGTGGGGCAAAGAGGATTCGGTCATATATATATATATATATATATATATATATATATATATATATATATATATATATATATATATATATATATATATATATATATATGATATATATTTTTTTTTTTTTGTTTTTTTTTTAATAAAATTTTTTTTTGATTTTTTTTTTCGCCTTTAAACAAAAAATATTTCAACCACCAATAATCACATTCACAATGAAATGACAATACCAGTAGATTTTAATTCTTCCAAACGTAATCAAAAATGAATCACGAAAGAGAATACAACTAAAAAATAAAGCGACGAGACATAATGCGACAACACCTTGACAATACAAGTCCATTTCCTTCACTCAAAAAATTAAAGAGATGCTTTAATCCCTCAACGGCGATATTAATATTGCTTTTACATATTTCTGGTTTTCAGTAGTACGTAGTAACCTTAAAGTTTTCATGGAGAAGCAACAACAGCGATATGACTCGAGTTTCATTCAGAGCTCAAATTGCATAATTTTTACTGCTGTCTTGGTGGTCAGAATGATTGTGCCGGTGGTGGTAGTGGTTGGAATAGTGGTAGCGGTGGTGGTGGTGGTGGAGGAGGAGGAGGAAGACGAGGCGGTGAGGGGTAATTATGGTAGTGGTTTTGGTGGTGCTGTTGGTTAGAATGATAGTTGTGGAGACGATGACGGAAATTGTATGATGATGTTGATATTGTTTTTATTGCTATTGTTGTACTTGTTGTTAATATTGTTGTTGTTGTTGTTGTTGTTAATGATGATGATGATGATGATGATGATGATGATTATGATGACAACGACGATGTCGTCGACAATGATGGTTACCATACGATATTACAAAATTTATTCAATCTTAGGCTTTCGCCAATTAATCATACAATTTGATGACCACATACATGAAAGTGGAAAATAATGGCAAATGGGACCAAACAATAAACTGATACCATTAATAACCACCAAAAAAAAATACAACAATAGTAATACCACCAATACGTACAATAATAATAACAATGATAATAATAATAATAATAATAATAATAATAATAATAATAATAATAATAATAATAATAATAATAATAATAATAATAATAATAATATTACCATCATCATTACTACTACCACCACCGCTACCACTATACCACCATCATTATTACGTTTCCAATTATTTTTTCTCGTTTTTTAAAATTTGATATCTATCAAAACAGACGAAAATTCCGGTGATTTTTTTAAAGGGTAGTTAAAATATCTACGATTTTATTAGCCCTGAAAACTACGATTTTTATTTTCCTATCTAAAGTAGGCAGGTCTGCTATGACAAGTATCAGTATCAGTTCCATAGTCAAAATAAGACAAACAAAAACAACGTTTATTTAATATTAGGCTTTCGCCAATACTTCATACAATATAATTAAGACAAAATAATGTTACCAATCTCTCCTCATGTATTCGTTTGACTATCGTCACAATAATTACCGTGTTATCTTTGCTCCTTACCCAACCAATCCCTTGCTTCCCGCCTCTTCATCGCGAACCATCTTATGTATGTATTAGCTTCAGGACGGGCAAGTACGGAATCTGCCCACCCTTCCGTATTTCCTCTATAACTTAGAATTCAACTATCTCCTTACTCAGAAGAGTATTTCTCGTATACTAATTCAATTGTTGAGAAAACCAAAATGGTGGTTGTATTTTATATATTTATTTAGTCGTGACTTTTGAATAAAAGTGTTTTGTTTTATTAGACGGAATACAATAGAAAATTACATTGTTTTGCAAAAATATTTAGTCTGGCAATAAAAATACAGCGGTAATTACTTTGTTAAAATTTGTTAAAAAACAAAACAAAAAACAACAACAACAACAACAAACAAATAAGAAAACAATTTAAATAAATGAGTTTTGAGAAACACTAAAGAAAACGAGGGGAAAAAAAAGAAATAATTTAAATGGATAAACAAATATATTAAAACAACACAAACTAATACTAAATTGATATAATATTAGTAAATTAATAAATTTAATTCAATACTGGAACCTTCCCAGCACAAGTAAGGCAATAAATAAGAAAAAGTTCGTTTGCCAAAATCTCTATTTAGTGTACACTGGTTAATAAGGTGGGCTCATTTGAATTAGCCCGACCTAGTACTAGAGAGGCCAGACAGCAAAATCACCGTCAGGCGACGTGACGATGAGATGACGATGTGGGCGGAGTGGAGTGGAGTGGTTGGGGGGGGGGGGGGGTGATAAAAAGAACAGGAGCGTATCCTGGTTTATGTATTACGGGATGCATGGTGATTCGCAATCTATCAAAAATACACACAAATTGATTTCAGTACAAAGTATCAATTTTAAGTAGTAACTTTTGAAATTATCTAATTTAGATTTGATTATTTCGGACCTGGTAATACAGCATATAACTTGAAAAAACAGGCTGGTATTTGCCCACCCTGCCCATTATTACCAGCCGTCCCTGCATATATTGTAAGAAAAACAGTTGTAAAGTTTTGATGTGGATTGACGAAGTTATCTCTCAAGTAAAAAAAAAAGCGCAGCAGACGACAGGAAGTGAATCAATATTATAAGAAAATCTTCTGCAAACAATCGAGGACAAGTTCTATTTTTTGGGGGAGCTATAACTTTTGAGTGCAACCATATTTTGCTCTGAAATTTTTAGAGAAGCTACTTAAATATATATCTCAGAAGGACATTTTTTAGAAAAAAGGACCATCTCTGGTTAAAAAGTTATAAACGTTTAAACACACAATCTCTTTACACAAAGATTTCTCAAAATCACGATATAGGAAGATAATAATATTAGCATGGCTGTATGTAGAATTTTATGCCCTTTCCAATGATATATAATACTTGCCATTTCCTTTCACTGAGAAAGAAAAATGAATATTTTTAAAACACTCCTAAAAATTTTCCCCTCAAAAACGGAAACAGAAATCCTCGCCTCTTTTCAACTCGCGAGGGCTACTTCTTGCAAGTGCCTAGATATATAGAATTCTAAGTCTAATTTCTTCCACCACAGATAATAGATGTCTTCGCTTACAGTCAAAGCTTTATTCGTTGTAGTAAATTCATTCCGAATCCAAATAAAATAAAATGGATGGATTTCAATTTCAGGGTCCGTAATATTGAACCAAATTGGTCACCCCAAATTATCTGTACATGCCCATACACAATTCCATTATCCATACGCTTCACTACAGTGTGTCACATAACTATACTATAACGCCGTCACATAAAGCCTTTTCGTGTGTTTACATAGCGCTCTTTTTCACGGTGTATTGAATTTTTTTTTAGATAATAAAAAAATCTTGCACTAGACTAGACATAAAAATCGACATTCATACCAATCTGAACTGAATTCATCTGAATGAGTATAATCCACATTAATTAGACTGTTAACGGTTTTATCAAAAGTAAATTGAATTTGAAAGCATTGAATTCAATAGCTTTTAACAGCCTCATAAGTCAAATATTTTAAACTGTGTGGTGTAATATGAGTCAATATTGGAGGTCAAAATAATTAACTGAGTTATGCCCCTTTGTATTTTAAGAACTGAGATTCTTTGCAGGTGATTTTTACAATGAAGCACCTCAAAATACAAGGAAAGCTTTCATGTGCTTATAGAAATAGTGAAATAACGATAAGTATTCAATTGTAAGCTTCAATTTATTAGACAAAGACAGATACTGTCTTACAATTCAATACTTACCGTTTTTTTCTTCTTCGAGCTTCAATCAGCACCATTTTAATTATAGAAATAGTGTAAATGCACAATATATCAAACTTTGAAAAAAATCCCAGCCGACAATTTGATGCATACGGGAATTGTAGAATGAACAAATCTAATTTATGACTGTTTTTTTAGACTCCGATCTCACCATTTTCTGATCCATTGTTTGGAATCCACAAACAGAGTTTTACAAACTGAAATCATAGATTCCAGTATTCCACCTTAGATTGCCTTCAGCATTAACCAACATTTGGTTTTTACAGAAGTGACAATTTTTCTCCTGATAATTCATTTTCAAGAGTTTGATTTTATTTTTTTAATTGGCGAGGTCAAAAAATTATTAGTTACTATTATCATTAAGTGCAAGGCTGCATATCTTTCAAAACATAATTTCTTTGCTCATTATCTGTTTACAAATTCAAAACATAATCAAG